>NW_022900931.1:9975637-9978594 GCF_012274545.1 Fukomys damarensis | reverse complement strand
CTCTGGCAGGGGGCGCGAGGGTCCTGGCCTTTAAGGAGGGGCATCAGGGCAGGGCAGGGGTGGCATCACAGGCGGAGCAGCCTGCTGTGTACCCAAATGAGAGGTGGCTCTGTGTGCCCTGCTGTGGATAAGAGCTCACCGTGCTGGGCACTCTGCCTCCTTGTGGTGGATGTTTGAAGTACACAAGGCTGGCTGAACCGCAGCGTCCACATTTCCCACCAGTTCCCAGAGAAGCAGACTAGGACTTCAGAGTCCCGGGAGAGTCTGGGGACGCGGGGAAGCGCGGGGGCGAAACGGGGCTGGGGCAGAGCGGCGCTGGAGTCCCCCCGGTCCGGGACAGTGGTAGGCGCGGTTAGTCGCGGCTCCGAGTGGCCAGGGCGGTGGGCTGTGCCGGAGTCTCCTCCCTTTGACCCGCAGCAGGTGGGTGGCGGAAGGAGGGACCGTTGTGGGCGCGGGGAGGGGGCACCATGGCGGAGCTGGGGAGCCGGGAAGGCCAGGCTGGGGTAACTACTGTCAGCCCCGCAGTGCTGGGCCTGCACTGAGGGAGGGCACTTTTTGGGGTGCGCAGCTCGTGGCCCGAGTGGGGGAGGGGGGAGAGACGCCCCTAAATTCCCCTAAGGGAACTTGGCGGCTGCTTGGGTCCACCTGCATTTGGGGGTGTGAGTGAGTGGCGCGTGGGGAGCAGCGGGCGTGTGGTGTGGGGTGACCTGGCGTCACCAGAGAGTAGGAAGGCGAGAGGAAGACCTAGAAAGCCATCCGGAGAGGCTATGGAGACAGATCCACTGACCCTGAGGCCCCCAGGAGTAGAAACCCCCGCGACGAACTCGCTAGGGTGAAACGAAAATAACATTTGTCACCTACTTGGGGTGGCCTTGCTGAGCACTCCGAGGGTATTCAGTAAACTGATAAAGTCCTGCGGGGTAGGCCAGAAACTTCTTTCAACTCAGGAGCAACAGGCGGAGTGAGGCGGCTGGTGGTGCACCAGCACGGGGTGGAGTTGAGGGACCTGAAGCCCATGTGGTAGGTGGGGGTGGGCGCCTTTGCTTACCTGGCTCATCCGGGAAGGCTCAGGCTTCTCTTTAAAAAATTTGCTTTTGTTGTTAACCTGTTCAAGTATAAGTGTGTATAATTTAATTTTGAACAATGGCTGTTTCACAACCAGTAGGCAAAATTCCCCCAATGGAACATTGGCATTTGCAAATAGGTGAGCTACCACTGCTCTCCCTGTTCCCTAAGCCGGGATCTGCCTTTTAAAACTTCCTCTTGTCCTGAAATACTTGAGGCAGTTTACAAATACTCGTTACATGTTACAAATACTTGTTACATGTTGCAAAATCTGAACATCTGTAAGCATTCATCCAGGATATCCTCTGAGCTGGGAGCCTAACCATGGGAGAGGGAAGAACCCAGGAGGGTCAGGCCCTGGGGACATCCTTGAGTGCCTCATGCCACCTGGTAAGCACAGGCTATCTGGATGCCAGGTGGGCTCGCACTTGGTGCAGCTGTATGTACCCCTGAGATGGGCCTGGGACTGTGCCTTATGTCTTAAAGAAGAATATCCCCCAGAGAAATCCCCTGGAGGGATCCTGCCCCGTAGTGCACAAGGAACCAGGGCCCTTTTCCCGATCTCTGCCACCCTGGGATAAGCACAACCTTCCCTCCCTGCCCCTTCACTGGAGCCCACAGGCTTTTGTGAGAACTACACATCAAGCAGAGCTGGCAGGATGACCTCCAGCCTCTGAAGTTCTTCCCAGCCCTGACATTCTCAGATTCTTGATTTGCTACTGCGGTCCACAAGAAAATGGGATTTCATTAAGCCATTTTAAGAGATTTAATTCCAGCCACATGTACATTATATTGGCCTCTCTACATGCAGTTATTTAAACGTCTTTATAATAGGTAGAGTTGGAAATGCCATTCTAGGAAACAAACTTCCCAGGGACCCTGACATGCCCACCATCAAACAAAGCAGTTAAGCAACAGGACAGGAGTTACCCCAAACCAGGGATATTTCCATTCTAAATGGATCTGTGGGAGGGAAAAGGAAAGATCCCCAAGAATCGATGGGGGATACAGGAGTTGCTGTGGTTCGTGAGTGTTGTCTCTAAGAGGGAGCCAGCAAACTCTCCCAGCCTTACTTAACTGGTATAATCCACAGATAATAATATTGCCCCTTAGCCATGGCCTCCTTACCCTGAAGTTCCTAGGGCCTGGAAAATCTCAAATTACTGTGGACTTATCCCTCCTCCGGGAAGCCTTCCCAGCCGCTCCCTCCTGCCCTAGGCTCACACTGAGCTCCAGGCTTCCTCAACTGCTGAGTGTGCCTGGGCCTGTCCTTATCCTTAGGAATAGGTGAAGTCCAGCACTGGGCCAAGTGGCTTCCTAAAAGCCAGCTGTGACAGCTGTGGTGGTACTGGGCAGACAGCATCACATTAAGCCCTGGTCACTATGGTGCCTGTGGCTGGGGAGGGAGCCCAAGCTGTGTGACCAAAGGAAGGGCCAGAGCTGCGAGTTACCTGGTTCATGAAAGGGGCCTTCTAGTACCCACTACCTGAAGCTGTGGCCCTGGCATGTGGCCTGGCCCACAGGGCCACTCCACCAACATTTTTCTCTAGCTAAACTTGCACCTCCCTGGCAGGACTGCTAGCATGTGTGCAAGGGTCGTACATGCCCTGCACAGGGGCCCAACTAAGAAGGCCCCACACCCAGCCAGCCATGTGCCCTCCTGCGGGCCCTGACAGGAGGGGCCTTTTCTCTAACATGTACAAGGTCCCTGTGTACTATCAGCCACCCACAACTAGGAACTGGAGTAGCTGGAGTGATTAGAAAGTCTCCACCCTGGAAGGCTGAGGGCTGGAGCTTCTCTCCAAGGGGAGGGGAGGGAGGGGCTACGTCACTGTTGCAGCTAAAATGGCCCAAGAGAAAGCTAAGGCTGGATGCAAACCCCCCCCCCCCCC
>NW_022900931.1:9957100-9975273 GCF_012274545.1 Fukomys damarensis | reverse complement strand
CCCCCCCCCGCTTTTCCAAATTTCCAGGACCAGATCAGGGCATGGTGCTGAGTCTTTGAACTACTAGAACAGGTCACCTATTGCAGAGCTCATGCCACCAGGCCCATTTTAAGCACTTCTGTGATCCTCAGTTCCCCAGCAACAAGACTCACCCTCTTAAGCCTACTGGTTCAACAAATACTTGCTAGTCTATTGTGCCCAGTATTGTCCTAAAGTATGGGGAGGATTAAATGACACACAGAAAAGGCAGTAAATTCCAACTACTGTTCCTAGAGGGCGGGCACCTTATGGAACTGCTTGATTACCCAGTAATGAGCTCCACCAGGGAGGGACTTGGCTGCATCTTAGGGAAGGGCTGAGACTTTGACCCCACATACTTTAAAGGGCCAACGGAGCCTGTGAGGAGCTGCTAGACCCTTCAGGGCCCGAGGGTGGCCACCAAGTGCAGCCATACATATACAAATATATCTAGGCTTGGCAGGGGACGCGTGACCAAAGTCAGGCTTCACTGGATTTTACCCTGGTGGGCTCCGCCTCTGCCTCCGCCTTCGGCACCGCCCAGTGCCTCCAATGCTGGCGGTTCTCGCCCCAGGCCCAGTCTCTCCCTCCTGACATCCTCCCTGTCCCACAGGCCTGCAGCCTCGGTGTCGGTACCACTGCCATGGCCTCCACGCAGCTCTTCCGAGCGCTCGTTTCGGCGCAGTGGGTGTCGGAGGCGCTGCGGGCCCCACGGGCTGGGCAGCCCCTGCAGCTGCTAGATGCATCCTGGTACCTGGCCAAGCTAGGCCGTGATGCGCGACGTGAGTTCGAGGAGCGCCACATCCCAGGGGCCGCGTTCTTTGACATCGACCATTGCAGCGACCGCACGTCGCCCTATGACCACATGCTGCCCAGGGCCGAGGATTTCGCGGAGTACGCGGGCCGCCTGGGTGTCAGCGCCGCCACGCACGTCGTGGTCTACGACGCCAGTGACCAGGGCCTCTACTCGGCGCCACGGGTCTGGTGGATGTTCCGTGCCTTTGGCCACCGCGCTGTGTCGCTGCTAGACGGTGGCCTCCGCCACTGGCTGCGCCTGAATCTCCCTCTCAGCTCCGGCAAGAGCCGCCCTGAGCCCACCGAGTTCAGCGCCCGACTGGACCCCACCTTCGTGAAGACTTATGAGGACATCAAGGGCAACCTGGAGTCCCGCCGCTTCCAGGTGGTGGATGCCCGGGCCGCCGGCCGCTTCCGTGGCACCGACCCCGAGCCCCGAGACGGTACTTGGCTGGGAAGGGTGGCTGGGAGGTCGCGCAGGGTGCGGGTCTGAGCCTCACTCACTGTGTTCCATATGGGCGACGGTACTGCCGGCTCCCCTCCTGGGCTTTGGGCAATGACCACACCAAGTGCATTGGGAACCCAGGGTGCCATTTCTAAGTGTGAAAACCCGAACAACCCCCTCACCACCGCCGCTGCTGTGCTTGTGTGAGATCACTGCAGAATGAAGGGGAGCAGCCCTGAGTTTGGGGGAAATCCCAAGGAGTAGGTCCCAAGGAAGCCTGGCCAGCACAGCCAGAGCTGCTGGAGGAAGAAGAAAAGGAGCCCGAGAAGACTGAGGCTGGAAGGAGTCTCAGGAGCACAGCTTGGAAAGGGGGATCAGTAGGGGTCACTGCCAGCAAGGCTCTGGGTTTCCCTGGTAGAGTGGGGGGTCCCCACAAAGGCGACTTCAATAACCAGGTGCACCTGCAATTTGCTACTTGGGTCCAGAAGGGCAGGGAGCCCCAACTTCACAGTGACCGCCCCAGCTTGGGGCTCACTCCTCAGCCCTGCTGCGCGCTGGGCTCTCTGATGTGTGGTCCAAGCCCAGTTTCTGTGCCAGGTCGGTGGGGACACAGGGCCCACACCTGTCTCTCTGAAGATAGAGACCAACGTGGATCTGTAGCTCCCTTAAGGTTGCCATCCCACTGGGCAGGGAAACTGAGGCAGAAGGTACCCTAGAGCCCTGCCCTAGTGTCTGAATGGCTCAGGTTCAAGTCACCAGCTGTGAGTGTTTATTTCGTTTCAATTCTTAGACCTCCCATGAAAATGGGACTAGGAGTAACACCTGCCTAATGAGGGGTGAACCCAAAGTGCATTGGGAGCCATAGGTAAAGTGTGACCCCCTTCACTATAATTCTCTGCCCTTGCCCACGTCCTCTTCTCCCTGCTCCAACTGGTCTTGTAAGTACGACCCCGAGCCAGGTGTGGCAGTGCACACCAGTAATCCCTGCACTCAGTGAGGCTAAGGCAGGAGGATTGCAAGTTCAAACCCAGCACTGGTAATTTAGCGAAACCTGATCTCAAAATAAAAATAAAAGGGGCTGGGCTGGAGATTTAGCTCAGTGATTCCACCACCTGCCTTGCAAGCCCAAGGTTCTGAGTCTGATCCCTGGTACCAAAAAAAGAAGGGGGGTGGCTGAGGGTATAACTCAGTGATAGAGTATTCCTGGCTTGGATCTCCATTAGGAAGATGGAGGGAAAGAAGGAAGGGAGGAAGGAAAGAATGAAGGAAGGAAAAAGCAAAGAAATCTGATATCCCCTTGTGGGTCAGACCAGCTCATAAAGTTTCACTCCAGCCCCCCCACCCCCAGGCAGCCCTGGTTCTCTGCCTCCCACTGTCTGGGCCTCCACCATGATGCCCTTTCACCGCTCCACACACAGCACGATCCCTGACCCATGAGATCCTCTGGGCCCAGACCCAGAACCCTGGCTGGCCCCACCCTCCTCACACAGATGCCCAGCCCCTCCCCAGGCAGCACGTCCAGAGGTCAGCAGCACAAGGTGCAGAGGGTCTGGCTTCAATCCTCTGATTCTTACTAGCTGAGGCTTCTCTTAGTGCCATTCTCCACCTTTGTCCAAAGGGGTGGAGGGTAAGTGAGCATTTCTTTATTGTGAAGTCTGGGGGACAATTACAGTTGTCAGTTAGTGCTGTCCAGCCTGCCAGATCCAAGCTCCTTGCCTGCAGTTGCCACAAATCCTAGCTGGACAGGGGTCGCATTTACTGCACTCTCCCCAGGGTCGCAGCTCTGGTGGTGTCTTCATTTTTAGTTCAGACTCCAGCCCGCAGTTCGTCAGATGCACTGGCCTCAGGTGCTTCCTGACCTCGGTGTCACCAGCAGCAACACAGGACTGGCCCCCACTGGTGCCTGAGTCTCGTGGTTATGAGGATGAATGAGGCACTGCAGACAGTGGGTTTGCTTGTGTGTGAGTTCTCACTGCTGCTGCACCTCAAACACAGGGTACCCTTCATGCTGCCCTTCTCCTGCTGCAGGCATTGAACCCGGCCACATCCCAGGCACCGTGAACATCCCCTTCACGGAGTTCCTGACGGAGGAGGGCCTGGAGAAGAGCCCCGACGAGATCCACCGCCTGTTCCAGGAGAAGAAGGTGGACCTGTCCCGGCCGCTGGTGGCCACATGTGGCTCCGGTGTCACGGCCTGCCACGTGGTGCTGGGGGCCTACCTCTGTGGCAAGCCCGATGTGCCCATCTATGACGGCTCCTGGGTGGAGTGGTACATGCGTGCCCAGCCTGAGCACATCATCTCCGAGGGCCGAGGGAAGACCCACTGAGGCTGGAGGGGACACGGGTCTGCTGGGCAGCATAGCCTGGGGCTCTGACTCTGCTTTGTGTGAAAGTGCTCACTGTCATTCAGTTCAGGTGGCATTAGGGGTAACAACGGAGACACCAGAAATTCCCGTCACTCTAGGGCTCCCCGAGGAGGCACGAGAAAGACAACATGGGCACAGGAAGAAACATCAGACACAGAACTGCAGCTAATGGTGCTAACGTGGGGCCCCACTTCGCTTCCATTTTATTGTTGAGGAAATAAAGCAGCCAAGTGTGAAACCCTTGCAACTGTGGGGCCGCCTGGTTTTCCTAAGGACTGAGGGTTCCCTCGCACCCCACAAAGGTTTCTCTGAGGTGCTTCAGGTCTTGGAGATCCTGTCCCTACTTCCCGAGCAGCGCTGGGGCCCAGAACGCCTTATCCTTGTGACCAGAATGCTCCTAGGAAACAGTCCTCTGCCTGCCCTGTAACCCTCTGGTCTCGCTGGCTTCTAGATAATTTTGCTGTGACTTGGCCCCCTTCTTGCAGGTAAACTGTGTGTCCCATTTGGAGAGAGAGATGGGCCCCGAACTTGTGGGAGGCTCCCCCAGCCCTTAGAAGGGGCCTTGTCTTTTCTTCTCCCAGACAGGGCCCTGACTCTTACCCAGGAGCACTCACAACATGGCCAGGGCCCAGTCCAGCTTCCTCACTCTGACTGGCTTCCTTTCATCTGACTCCTCTCCCTTTTCCGCTGTCCTTTGATGCCACATTGGTCCCCAAGCCCCCGGGCAGGGAGGAGGAGCCAGCAGCATGGAATCCTGGGTTTACCATCCCAGGCTCTAAAGGAAGAGCCAACCGCTCTGAGCCTCAGCCTCCTCATCTACAAAATGGGAGCGTACCTGCTTCAGAAGAAGGAAAACCAGACAAGAACCTGGCGGCCTCTCCTTTTCCTAGACTGGACTGCTCAGGCCGGGCAGCCCCACAGGCTGGGGAGCTGGTGGTTGCACAGGACGGGGCCCCTCTCTGTTGTTGGTGGTGGTGCTTAGCATTCCTGGCCTCCACCTGCTAGATGTCAGTAACACTGCTCAATATGACAAGCAGAAGTGTCCCCAGTCAGGGCCCAGTGTCACCCCCAGGCGAGAACCACTGGTCAAGGGGCAAACGGAAGCTGACTACAGCAGTTGGGAATAGTGTAGGCAGGGGGCGCCAGTGTGGAGGGGGCTCCCTAACCTGCCCTGAGCCCCTTCCCTGAGGCTGGAGGTAGCAGGTTAGGAACTCCCTTCTGGGGGCTCTCCCCCCAAACTGTCTTGCAGGAGACGCGTTTGTCCAAAAGCACTCAGGAAGTTCTCATCTATTTTTACAACAGACTGACTTCACAGGAGAGAACATGAGCTCAGAGTGGTTGAGAAATTTGCCTAAGGACATACGGCTGGTCTGGAGTTAGGCTTCTCATGGTGGGACTCTTTCTGATAGGTCTCATCTGTGAGGGTTTCCAGACTTGTGCACACATGTGACAAGCCTGTGGGAGAGAGCTAGGTGTTTCCCCAGATCCACCGAGAGTCCTTGAGCCATGGGTTTAAGCAGAGGTAGGGGTTCAGCTCTTCCCAGAGCTCAGCCCAACCTCCAAAATGGAAACCAAAGCTGACAGAGCAGTGGCTCACCTGGAATGGTCCTGGACAGGTCTAGACAGGTTCACAGGTCAGAGGAGCTGGCGGTGCCATCCCAGAGTGCTTGGAGCTCTGCTTTAACTTGGCAGCAGTTTCCCAGCAAGGACCCAGGACCACCCCTGAGCTGTCCTGCAACACTATCCCCCAAGCCTGGGCTTCCAGAACAATCAGCCACGCTCTGCAGAGGCCTGGCTGGGCCAGCACCCACCCCACCCACTGTGTATTCCAGCCGGGAATTGCCACACCAGGCAGTGAGGATGGTGAAAGTTTTGTCCACTTGGCAAATATTTGCTGATCATTCCTGTGTCGGGGACGGGTGAAGTGCACCTCCCAACCTCCCCAGCAGCTGCACCAGAGCTGTTCCGCTCCCTTACACTGCCACAGGGACCGTGGACCAGAGCCCCTGTGTTCTGAGTATCTGCGCAGTGGTTGGGTCCCAGAGCTGTGGAATCAGCTCAGCAAGTCCAGCTGGACCTCAGTCTTCTCATCTGAAAAATGGGAGCGAACTCAGTTCTGCCAAGAACAGGGTGGGTGTGATGTCAGGTAGGTGAAGCTGAAGACCGTGGAGGTGTCAGCTCTACAGAAAGCGCCTCGGCTATCGAAGCACAGGGGAGAGCTCTACTACTAGAGCTTTATTACCTGTAATTCACAGAGAACGAGCCTTTCAGGGGAAAACAAAATGTTGAGGCTAACTGAAACCTAGACCGTGTTAACGTGCTAACCTGAGAGCGGGTACAACTCCTCAGACTTCATTCTGGCTCTGTTTCAGGCTGTGCTGCACAGTGGTACCTATAGGGACTGCTTGTCCCCATGCCCAAAGGCCCCAACTCTCAGCACTTGGCAGCACCTGAGTCCTCGACGCCCTGGCCCATCGTTGCTGGTGGTATTTCCCACTTTAGGTCTCTTCTCCAGCGCCTAATCCCTCAACACACCCCTCCCTCTGTACCCAGCTGGCCTTGCCCCCTCTGGGTGCTGCCACCCATGCCAATGGTTCAAACTACTCTTGAGCCAGTCAGTAGCTCGAATCTGGGCTTGCTGTCTCCTAAACTGAGAGCTCTGCACCTGCTGCCTGCTGAGCCCTAACCCCACTCTTCCTCGCCCTGTCCTCCATCTCAGCATGCACAGCCACTCTGTGTAGGGAACAGGGAAACTGGACATCACCAGACCCCCTGCAGTGAGTGGTCTCCTGTGAGCCACAACAGCACAAGGCAAATTGATGAATTAAGATAGGAAATGAAATTTGCAGACGATGAGCTTTGGGTCTGGTCAATGCTGCTGTGGGCAGCAGAGACAAAGACCCTCCAAGGTTGCCACATTTCTATTCAGGACGCTGGGTGTGGATGACTCACAGGACAGTGATAATTCTAGGACAATGAGGAATTTATGCAGATGAAGATCCTAGGTCAATGAGGAACTTTTGTTGATTAGGAATTTGTCCCTCCCTCGGTGAAACCTTCCTCTTACTACTCAAGGAACAAGATACCTTCGATTGATGTAATCCTGACCTGAAATGTCACGGCTTCACTGGACCGTTGAAGTCTTGGCTGTGAATGGAAGCCAGAATGGAGCTATGTCTCTGTGTGCCATAGCTGGCCTGTGGCCAGGAAAACTAGGCCTGATCATAATTTAATTGTGAAATGATTTTTCCCCCAAATTATGTAGAATTGCTCCCAACAACTATAGTCATCTGCACCCAACCCTGGCAGTGACTCTGCCTCCCTTACCCACAGCCCCTCGGCACAAGGCCTGTGATTTCCTCTTCTTCCCCTCCCCATGCCCCAGACCCAAGAAAACATGGCCTGCCTCCCCTGGAAATTCCAGCGTCCACCCTCACCAGCCCCAGAACGTGGGGGCATAGAGGAGGAAGCCAGCCCCAGAGAGGCAGCACTGCTTGGTAGGAGAGGGGGACAGACAGACAGAACCAGCACCTGTAAGAGCCTGACTGAACCAGAGCGACTCCATGTTGACCAGCAAACGACCTAGAGACTGTTGCTCCCCCCATCCCTTATAGGATAACTAATGATTAATTGTGAATTGTTAGGTAACTGCTTTGAAGTAGCTGGGAAACTAAATGGAAACTGTGGTGAACACAGAGACCCAACACAAATCACGCCACTCCTTACTTGCCTGTAGTTGAATGTTCTGAACATTATAATCTAAGCTGTAAATGGAATAATGGATAATTGCTCTGCTGATCATTAGTACGTGACGGTCAAGTATATGCTTGATGATCACTAGCTCAGATCAACTGATTCTTTGCCTTTGTCCTCTTCCTGTAAGTTTTAAGTGTAAACCCTGCCTTAGCCCTATATAAAATGGCCTCTGTTTCTGAGCTAGCCGCCTCTCTGAGCTACTTGGCTTGGGGAGTGCCGTCTGGCCAGACTAATAAAGGTTTATTTGCCAACCTGCCTGGTGTGTTCCTTCCTGGGTGACTCTCGCTGTCCGACAAGCTCCTGGAGCCTCGCTGAGCTTCTGAACCCAGCATCGTGGAAGCCTCTTGGCTGTTCACACTCCAGGAGTAAAAGGGAGACTTAAGTCTTACACACCTGTGTGTGTTCAGGAGCACCCGGGAGATGGAAACTCAGAGACCAGAGAGGGTGAGGCGGGGCTGCTGCCAGGCACATCTGCACTTGCAACAGTCCTGGCCATGAGTTCCCTGGGCCCCATGAAGCAGGCGGCAGGGATTCAAACTGCAGCTCCCAGAGCCACCAGCCTCTCTGGCTGTGGGTGTGCGCAGATGCCTCAGTTTTCTTATCTGTGACGTGAGGTGTGAGCTGCTCTGCGGATGGACTGATCTGCTTCTTACAAAGCTCTAGGAACAGTACCTGCTACTAAGTCAAAGCCTCAGTCACTACTCTTGCTGGCACTCTCTGCGCCTGCCTCCCTCCCTGGGCTGGGAGCCCCTTGGGTGGGTGGGGGAATAATTCACTCACGTTCCTCTCCCTGGCACCATGCAGTGACTGATGAGAACGGGCCGATGAATGTGCAACGTGAGCCTCAATAAACTCTGAGGGCTGCAAAAGGCATCAGTGATCCCTCCTGCGTATCGACCACTTCCCATAGACCAAGAAGGACGCTAAGTGCTTTACACCCACTTAACCCAACTGCCCGGAGAAGGCGGTGAAACCTTTCTCCAATGTACAGGTAAAATGTCTTAGATAAATTAGGTGCCACACCCAGGAAGACAAGAGGGATTAGGGATGAGGGGTGGGGATGCGATAACTACCAGGGACAGAGAAGGAAATGGGAGAAGAGGAAGAGCAGTTCCCTGGGGGGAGGGGCAGTCCATAAGCCCCCTACAGTCACACATGTGTGACTTGTGTGCATGCGTGTGCACACACACACACACACACACACACACGAACAAGCATGCCCATACCTTTGTTCCCAAGTGAGAGATAAAGCAACCAGGGGTCAGTTCACTTGCCTGGCTGGATGCGTGCTCTTGGATACGTTTCTCCAGGACTCTTTCAGGAAAGATGCCCTCCCTTCTCTGTAAACAAGCAAACAGAAATGCAGTCACACTCAGCCGAGAGCAATGCAAGCAAGCAGTCCGTCACCAGGGACAAGAGCCAGGTGCCCTGAGTAGCTGCAAGCATCCGCTGAACTGCAGAATTCCAAGCTCCGAACAGATGGGCAGGGCACTAGGAGTCCCTAGGGGAGCTGGGGACTGGGGAGGGCTACGTGACCCGTGGTGACCGATGAACAGGGCGAGCCTCACACAGGGCAGGCACTTTTTTAATGCTGCCTGCTTTGCCTGGTTGGCTTTAAAAGAAAGGAAACAAGAAAATATGTAGAAATCAGTTTGTTTTGTCTCTGTTTCTTTCCCCACAGTGCCCTGTGGTGAGGGAATCAGGGTAGGGATTCAGCACCAGGCGAGGCTTGCTCTTCTAACAGCTGGGCTACACACACATCACTGGAAGTGGGAGTCAGGGCCAAGGCTGACGCTAGGAGCATGAGATGCATGACTGGCAGGGACGGGCAGAAATCACGGAGGCCAGAGCCCCTGTGGGCCAGCCGGAAGTCCCGGTCATCAAGAGCTGCTCCGGGGCCCTCTGTGAGCAGAGCTGGAGAGCACCCAAGGCTCGCATGGGACCCCAGCACACCCTCCCTCAGGCTGCCCACTTCCTCACTACCAAACCAGCTCTGGGGAGGTTCTGGCTGCCTGACTGCCCTTCGTAGGCCCTACATTTATGTCAAGCCTCTGCCTTCTGGTCTCAGTGGTCCTTGGCAGGAAATCATCTGCCCTGGTCACACCAGCTGCCACCCAGACGTGCACTTCAGCCTCCTTAGAAGCTACTCTCTTCCTCTTTTCCTGCAGCACGGCCAGGCCAAGAGCCACGCAGATGCAGAAAAGGGGTGGGAAGTGTTGGGCTGGAGAAAACTCTAGGGAGGCTTGGCCAGTAGTGAGCACAGGTACTGGTACTGGGCTGAACCCCCAGAGGAGGGAGACAGGGAAGGGTCTGGAAAGTGGCTTTGGAATGGGGAGGGGGTCTTTCAAATGCCAGCCTGGAGGGTGAAGGCAGGAAGGGGCAGGGGCGCAGCCTTACAGGGGGTAAAGTGGTCCCCAAGGCCACCGTGGGTGCCCTGGGCGTGGGTGTGTTGGGCCAGCTGGCAGGTTCAGAGGTGGAGCAATAGAGGATGAAACTAGTGTCACCACGGGAAGCCACTTGCCCACCAGTGATGACAGCAGAGCCAAACAGTAGCTGCAATAACTGAGCTTCAGTTACGGCCACACTCATTCATGTGCCCGCTGATTTTGCTGCTTTAAAAAATGGGCGGCTAGAGGGAGTTGTGGACTTACTATTTCTAAATAACTGCTATTTATTTGTTTGTTTATGCCCTGCACCACCCCAGCCCCTCTAAACAAAGTGGTTCTTAAAAATACACTATTCTTTGAAGAAACAAGACCTGGAATAGGAATAAATCTCACCCGTGTGGTCTAAACTCCCTGAACGCGCCCTGTCGAGGTGTGACATGGAATGGCTGCATGATATTCCACTCATCCCGTATCACATACGATAAAACACACCCATGTTAGTTTAGCGCTTCGGGTTTTCAAAAACACACAGTCACATAACCACAACCCCATCAGGATACAGAACTTTCCCCTCCAAGTTTCCTCCATCCTTTCTAGCCATCCCCTCCTTGTACCCCAGATCCTCCTTGTACCACCAATCCATTTTCTAGTTCTGTAGTTTAACTCTTTCCAAATGTCCTAGGATTGGAACCTCACAACAGGCAGGTTTTAGAGACGATTTTGTCTGTTTCACTTCACAGCATTCATCTGAGATGCGTTCACACTGTTTTGTGCATTGATATCTTATTCTTTTTTCTCTAACTTCTTTTTTTGGGGGATGGGTATTGGGGATCGAACTCAAGTTCTTGCCCTTGTGAGGCAGGCGCCAAACTACTGAGCTAAATCCCTGGCCCTATCTTATTCTTTTTCTGTTTCTTTCTTTTGTTGTTGTTGTTTTTGTGGTTGTTGTTGTTGTTTTGTTTTTTTGAGACAGGGTCTCACTATGTAGTGAGACTGACCTAGAACTCACTATGTAGCCCAGGCTGGTGTCGAACTCACAGCGATCCTCCTGCCTCAGCCTCCCGAGTGCTGGGATTACAGGCGTGCACCACCACGCCCAGCCTATTTTATTCTTTTTTATCACAGGTCTTTCCCATGGAATGCAGGTACCAAGATTTCTTAATCCAGTTGGAGGATATTTGTTTGTTTCTAGTGCTGTGCAATTACAAATAAATATGTTACAAGCCTTCAAGTAAACAACTCTTGGTGAGCATAAGTTTTCATTTCGTGTTCCAATTATTTTTGCCAGAAATTTCAAGTAGTACAGTAGTGAAGGTATTCTAAACCATTTTCCCCTGTTAAAGGTTACAATGTTATCAGCTTAAATTTCTATAAAGATCAATCAGTCCATAACCTTCTAAATACTTTGTCTTGAAAACGGGGCATTTGTGAATCTCTGAGGTGCACTGGCTGAGCACATAGGGGTTGGTGGAAATCAGATGAGGTCACCCGGGATTTAGCTCAGTAGTTCTGCTGCCACCAGCCTCACAAGCGTAAGGATCTAATTGATCCCCGCTACAAAAAACAAAACAAAAAATAAAAAACAGATGGACTCTGGGAATAGGTAGACGGGCAATGAGGCTTTTGTACTCTTTTATAATCTCCTGCATAGAGGGTTGTTTTTTAGTTTTTTTTTTTTTTGTGTGTGTGTGTGTGTATGTGTGTGGGCTGGAGATTTAACTTGGCATTTGCACTACAACCCCAGACTTTTTTTTTTTTTTTTTAAAAACAGGGTCTCACTAAGTCTCTAAATTACCCAAACTGGGTTCAAACTTTTCATCCTCCTGCCTCAGCCTCCCAGAGTGCTGGAATTACACACACACCACCATGCCAAGGCTAGGAATAGCTTCTTGTGTCACCTGACACACTAAATAAAAAGTCAATCAATAAACAATGGTAGAAGAAAGAGCATACAACACAGACAGGAACAAGTGAACCTAAACTGGTCTTCCAAAGGACACCAGAACCGCTCTGCGGAGGCACAGGTTCACCCCAAACATTCCCACCCCACCAGTAGCTCTGGGATGAGGCATTTGGCTGTTTTATGCTGGCAGAAAATCATCAGAAAAGACATTGGACTTTTGCTAGTAAGTTTGCTCTCTACAGGATACAGGTTACCAATTACAAACGAGGGTTGAGAAAATGACCAACGATGTTGAGGGTCCTGGGAACCAACTGCTTCACCGTGGGGGAGAGGAAAATAAATTCAGGAAGAGGAGAGGGGAGAACGGATGCACGGTCCTGGGCTGGAGCTGGAGGGGTCGGGTCAGTGAACTCAGGGTTTCAACAGGAGATAAACACAGAAACAGGTTCGTGTGTGTGTGTGTGTGTGTGTGTGCATGCCTGTGTGTGTGTGTGTGCGTGTGTGTGTGTGCCCGTGCACCTGTTAAACTCAGCTCAGTGCCCTCAGAGTGGCAGGGAGCAATGAGATCCAGGGCAAAGAGCCCACCCGGCCCACAGGTCTAGGTGTCAGGGGCTGTGGGAGCTGGACTGTTTGGTGGTTGTTGTTGTTGTTGCTGGCATTTTCTTTTGTTTTTGTTTATTTGTTTGTCTGCTTTGTTTATGGTGCTAGGCTGGATTTGTGCACCGTGCACAGGCTAAGCAAGTTCTCTCCTGCCAAGCTGCAACCTCAACCCAACCTCACTCCACGGCACTGAAAAGGAAGGAAGTGCTCAGAGAGTAGTGGAGACCCCTCTGAAGGGTGCAGGAGGAGGTGAGGGCCAGAGAGTTATTGTTAAATGGATGCAAAGTTTCAAAAATGGTGCAGATGGCAAGTGTTAAGTGCATTTCACTACCATTTTTATTTTGAGACACTATGTAGTTGAGACTGACCTGGAACTCACTATGGTAGCCCAGGCTGGTCTCAAACTCACAGCGATCCTCCTGCCTCAGCCTCTCGAGTGCTGGGATTACAGGCGTGCGCCACCACGCCCGGCTTTTACTACCATTTTTGAGATTGTGTTTTATTTTATTTTATTTTATTTGAAATGGATACCACAACAGCTAAACAGATTTGACCAAATCTTAGCTGATTTGAACATTGAAATGAGAAATAATAGTAACAGATCATAACCCAGAATGAAATAAGAATCCAGCAGTTCATATTGCCATAAATGAATGAGTCCATACCAGCATGCAAGAGAAGGGAAATCTCTCCCTCGCCTAGGTACAGAGGACTGATGAAAGCAGAGCATCACAATTGGGCAAGCATCACAGCAATGCCTATTTCAGAGAAGAATAATTAATGAACACTAAATTTACTGATGAGATAAATCAGTTTGATAAGAGACTATCAGCCTCGTTGTATCGTGTGCCCTCATGAGGTGCTGATTAATTCAAAGGGGGAAAGGGTGACTGAAGGGACACTGGGTATAGCCTGGTGTGACACAGAGAGAGGGCAGGTGTGGCTTCTGTATCGTTCCTGTCCCAAGCCCTAGAGGGGATCCCAGTGAAGGTCATGCTACCAAATCAAACACCCAGATGCTTTAAAAATGAGACAGACCATTCCAAGTTAAAGGGTGCTGAGTGCCCCTGTCTTGGATTGGGTCCCAGATGCTTTCAGCATTTTTTTCCCTTGCTCTACAAAAGACATTAGCAAGACAAATGGAGATTTGAAGGGAAAAGTTAGAGGTATTTTATCGATGACTTTAATTTCCTGGCTTTAAACAGAGCACTACGGTTGTGGAAGAGAATGTCTTTGTAGGAAACCACCCTGAAGAGTCTGGGGCAAAAGGATCATCAACTCTGCAGTTTACTCAAAAACAGTTCAGAAAAACAAGAAAGGTTGGAGGGGAAGAATGAAAAAGCAAGAGCAGTAAAGTGTGAAGATTCAGGGAATTTTTGGAACTATTTCTGCAACTTTTCTCTATTTCTGAAATTATTTTAATGAAATGTTTGCATTTTTTTTTTGAGTGGTACTAGGGATTGAACTCAGTCCTTAAAACTAAGCGACAACCCCAGTCCTTTTTAAGTTTTTTAAAATTTTGAGACAGGATCTCCCTAAGTCATCAAGTTGCCCAAGCTAGGCTACAATTTGCCACCCTTCTGTCTTGGCCTCCCGGAGTTCAGAGAGTACAGATGCGCCCGGCCACGCTTGGAGGGTCGTTGTTTTAGTGCCGACTTTTCTGCTTCAATTTCAACCCGGGCTGTTTAGTGTGCCCACATTCTAAAACAAGAGGACAGAGAGGTAGAGAGGTGGCCCCAGCATCAGCAGGGAGATACGAGCTTTCCTCAGAGGCAGCAGTTGGGGGGCTGCCCTGTGGGAACGGGTGCTGTCATCAATCACCTCCCTCTCACAGGCCCAACATTCAAATTTGATCTGTGTGTCCTGGGTTCTGGGGGCTGCGGAGTGTGGAGCGGCACTGGGTCAGGGCTAGAGATATCCCGGGAAGTGATGCCTGGCACTTAAAGCCCTAGCAAATGCCTCTTCTGACAGCAGGGTCCGGAGCTCGGGGGACAGCGGAGTCCTGGTTCAGTGTGCTCAAGCTGGTAAGAGCTGGACTAGCTGTCAGGGCCTCAACTCCCAGAGCTGAATTTGGGAAAAGACAACCAAAGGACCCAGACAGGACCTCGTGAGGAGGTGGGCGGGCCGGGACTACTGCTTCTGCGCCCCCTGGTGGTGAAATTGAGTCACGGGCCTCACTCACCGCGGGCCCTGACCGGCGGGGCGGTCTGCTGAGCGCCCCCTTCTGGTTGAAGGGAGCAGAGTCCAAGCTCGGTTGCCCCAATGTACAAGACCTTCGCTGGGGTGGGAGGAGACGCTTGTCCGTTCTCTCTGGGGACGTTACTGGCCTGGCGGTCTGTGAGCTCCTAGGGATGGTCAGGGTCTCATTCCTTTCTGAAACTCTAGAGTCCAGCACTGGAGACAGGCCTGTGACTGTTTACAATTCGAGGACGTTTGAGGTGAAGGCATGGTGACCTAGCTGTTACAAACATTCACATTCATGGGGCAGCTCTCGTCCCGGGCCAGGCACACAGCAGGTGTTCAGCCGTAGTCTCTAACATCTGCTACATGTAATAGCGCTATGATTTCACTATTGCAAATGGCTTAAAGTGAGGTTCGAAGAGATTGAGGATCTAACTAACCGTGGGCCTGAGTAGGGTGCTGGGGCAGAGTCACTGACTTCTGTCACAGTCACTGTCACTGGGCCACTGGCTTCCAAAGCAGGGCTATTTCTGGAGGGGTGAATGTACCCTCTTTACCCGGACCCACCTCCTTTCCTTTCCCAGTTGTCCTGAAGAGGTGGGGGGCTCAAACCAGCACCCCCACATCAAAGCTCAGCAGCAGGACCACTCCCCCGACACACCCCAGGCAGTGCCAGGATTGGGTTTGCAGGGGAGGCCCAAACTAGCAGTGGAGGCGAATACGAATGTTCTGCCATATCGAACCCAGGGATGAGAGCTGAATGCCAGACTCCAGCCGGGGTGAGTGACATCTTAGTCACGGTGCTGGGATCAGCCAGCAGATGTGACACAAGCCACTGAGATGTGGAGGTGCAAAGGAGAAGAGAGGGTTCAAAGCAGGACACCCCGGGTGCACTCAGGTGAGAGTCCCAGAGATGATGTGTTCCTTCAGCTCTGGTAAGGCAGAATGTCACTTGGATGGCTTTAGGTCATGTAGGCTTAGCATGAAGAAAGAGCGCCCACTCGAGCCAGGGACTTAGCTCAATGGTTCCACTGCCTGCCTCGAAAGCACAAAGGTCCCAAGTTCAATCCCCAGAAAAAAAAAAGAGGGTCCACTCAGTCCTGGAGCTGGGGTCATTTGGGGTCATTTCTCCCTGCCTGCCCCCAACCCCCAGTTGGGAGGAGGGGGTGGTTTGGCTTATCCCTGGCCAGTGGGCAGCCCATGGCTCAGACACTGAACAGGACAGGGTAGCAGGAAACGCATGGCTTCACAAAAGCCCATATTCACCAGCCTCTGCACAGATGGCACGGCGAGCATCCTGCCAGCCCGTTTTCACTGGACACTCTCACTGCGGCTTCTGGAGGAAGGTACAGTTGCTGTTTCCCACTTATACGTGAGGAAACAGGTTCGGAGAGGGCAAATGACTTTTCTAAGACCACTCAGCTAACCAGCCACAAAGCCAGGCTGATGTTCCTCTCTGGGAGCCTGCTCTGTCCTGTCCCACTTTCCAGCCAAGCTGTAGCAAGGGGACAGCAGAAGGCAGTGTGCCCAACAAGCACTTGAAGTCTGGGCCTCTTCCAACATAGCCTTCCCCCAGGAATGTTTAGGGTTTTCCCCATTCTCTACTAAACGGAGGACATGCAAAAAATATACAAGGAGTGACAGAGTGTGATTATAGACAGGCCACTCTGGGATTCCTCGCCAACCCACCTCCCCTGAGCCAAAGCTTCTGGGAGGGCAAGGACAACTCCCAGACATCTTCATCCCCAGCATCTGTATGGCTGGTGCTCAGCAAACACAGTGGTGGCCTGGTTATAGGACAGAGGAAGGGACAGGTCCTTTGCACAGGTGGGGACAGCCTGTCCCACCTCCCAGCCCCCATGATCTTCCACCAACCTGGCCTCCCCCACACAAAGTCTGGACACAGCAGGGATGCATTAGCCACCGTCAGCTCTGTTCAGGGACCTTGGGCCTTGCCACTTGGCTTTTGGCAGCATCCCTCATTGATGAGATAATTGCTTCAGGGGGAGACTTTTAGGATCGTATGGAGGACCAGGGACTCTGAGGAAGGAAGGAAGGAAGGACGGAAGGAAGGAAGGTGAGACAAGCTTCCCTCTGGCCTGGCCTCTGCTGGACACCTCCAGGACTTTGGCCACAAGGCCAGCTCTGAGGTATGACAGTGTCTGTCCTGCATGGGGCAGAGACAGGCCTGCCCTGGGCCATGTCTGGACCATGGCTTCCTTGTCTGTAGCTCGTCATCAGAACCTCGCAGGAGGATGGGAGCCAACAGCAGGAACCAGGCAAAGCCCTCAGTGGTGACTGCTGCTGCTCTGGCAGCGCTGGGGTTGTGGCCGAATGCCTGGCACATAGGATACGGCACACGCGTCACTGTTGGATGCGTGCGGTACATGCCATGCTGCCCTGGCCCAGCAAAGCAGAGAGCAGTTAAATAAAATGGGCTGGGCATGGTGGTACACGCCTGTAATCCTAGCACTCTGGGAGGCTGAGACAGGAGTTTGCAAGTTCAAGCTCAGTCTGGGCAACTTGGTAATTTAGTGAGACCCTGTCTCAAAATAAAACTTTTTACAAAAGGGCTGGGGATGCAGCTCAGAGCAAATACCTTGGGTTCAATCCCTAGTGCCACATTAAAACAGACACAACGAAACAAAACAACAGCACAAAAGTGCAGCGCAAAGGCAGAAGACAGCCTCTGTATTTTGTTCCATTCCTCTGCCCTAGGTCCAGCACCCATGGGTCCTGTGACACAGTGCTGCAGGGACAGTGTTGTCCCCAGACGTTCAGGGAGCAGTAGGAGAGGGCAAGAGAATAATGGACCGGGAGGGAGGAGGGGCAGCCCTGCCCACATGAATAGTCTCCCCCATTTTTCCATTCCTGCCCCAGCTGACCCCTTCGTCCACCTTGAACACTAGTCTCAAAACGGCACATCTACGATCTTACTCCTCTGCCAGAAGCCACGACGCATTCGAGGTCCTGCAGCAGAGCCCGCCCCTCGGTGGGAAGTAGCCCCAGGTGTGCAAGATCTGCTCCACAAGGGGCCCTTACTCCTCCGTCCCCACCCGGCTCCTTCCTCTAGCCCAGCTTGACCTATCTTGACCCGGTCCCCACTTCCAGTTTCCCTCCCGGGCTCCCTTTTCTGGGGTTTCCTCAGTCTTTGGAAGTCTCTGCTCCCAAGGCTGAGGGCAATTTCCCATGCTCTCCAGCCCACGTAGCTCCTGTCCTCAAAGAACTTCTGTGGGGAAGAGAATGCGGCTCATCCCTGCGCCCCTGCACACGCACAGGGCAGGGGAACACTAGGAACTGGCTGGGGTGCAGCTCCGTGATTGCGCATCTGCTCGGACTGACTCCAGCCCCAGCACCGCGAGAGCACACACACGCACTTACTATCAAACAGATCCAGGTAAATGTTACAGGAATCGCAGGAAGGATAGGTCCAGTCCCACAGGGGCTGGACTGCACAATGGAAGGACAACACTTGAGCTTAGCCAAAAGGCCAAGACGCGACGGCGCGGGACAAATGGCAGGATTGTTGGCTTGGGACATGACTCTTTCCTGTGTCTGGGAATCTGACCTTCCCCAGACAAAGGAAGCTGCCAACGTGCTTCTTGGAGCACACAGGCATGCAGACCCGCCTGGCCAGGTAGGGACAGGAGTGAAGTGGGCGTGGCGGCGGAGGGGTGCGGAAAAGGGAGGCGAGGCGTGGGCGGGGCGTGAGAAGGGGGCGG
>NW_022900931.1:9909868-9956267 GCF_012274545.1 Fukomys damarensis | reverse complement strand
CCGGGCTGGGTTCTTTCCCAAGACCGGAGGAGGGAAGAACTGGCAGGCGGAGGAGGAGGAAGTGGAGCCCCGAGTGTGCCCTTTGCCTTGGCAACGGGACCGCGAAGGCTGCGGGTTTTGGAGCTTGGACTCAGGTCCTCTGGGGCTGTGGGGAGGGAGAGACCCACTTCCCAAACAGCACCCCAGCTCCGGAGAGGATTTGATGGGGCCGCCGACCTGCCCTTGGGGTGTGGGTGATGAGGGGTGAGGGGAGTAGGTAGAGGAGCCGGGGTGCTTTCTGAGCTGGGCTTAACCTGGGAGGAGCGTTGGCCCACGGGCACCATTTCTGGTTAGCCACCCTGCTCTGGTGCAAACCCCTGCATGACCTTGGGTGGAACCCTTCCCACAGGGCTCAGCCTCCTCCTCTGTAACCCGAGGGGCTCTTCTGGAGATGGCTTCAAAGGTTCCCTGTCCCTCAATCCTGCTCTGTGACCTTGGGCAAGTCCCTCATCTGATACACCCAGAGTTGTACTGATGCCTGCCCTGCCTCCCTGCCGGCTGCGAGTGTCCAATGAGAGCGTGGCTCCTTTGGAAACTTGTAAACATCCCTGAAAGATTAGGGATCTGGTGGACAGAAGGGTTGGCCTCGGGGGACCTTCCAAGAGCCCTATGCTGGACCAGGTGCCCCTCAGCATGTGCCCACAGTGACCCCTAATTATGGGGAGAGAAAAGGAGTTCAGACAGGATAAATTGTTCACCCCATCTGGAAAAGGCAGGGGTGGAGTTTGAACCTAGTTCCATCTGACCTCAAAGCCTATTGCACTGTCCTGCCTCTGCCCGCTCCCTCCCTCCCTCCCTCCCTCCCTCGCTTCCTTCTTCCCTGCAGTCCCTTCCCGTACCTGTAATGAGAGGTTGGCTGGGAGGACCAGGGGTAGGCTCATACTTCTCTCACCACCAGTACCCTCCTCTCCCTAGGATGAGACTGGGGCCTACCTCATCGACCGTGACCCCACCTACTTTGGGCCCATCCTGAACTTCCTCCGACATGGCAAGCTGGTGCTGGACAAGGACATGGCAGAGGAGGGTGAGTTGCTCCAGGGGGCTGGCCTGGAGCCCACACCCTAGTCCTGCTTCTGCAGCCTGCTGTTGCCTTCCATGGAGGCCTAGAGCCATTTTTGCCAGCCAGGTTGGATACCTACTTTCTCCCTTGTGGTCAGGACTAATTCTCAGGGTCTCTGCTGAGCTTTCACTGAATGAATGTTTTCAGGGAAGGTTACAGAGACACACACCGAGGATGGAGGAAGCCAGTAATGCCCTAGGGCCTCTTAGGGGCCCTTTCTCTGGCCTCCTGGGAAGCCAGGTGTGGATGGTCACACCCAGAGGCAAGGAGAGGGATGGGTGGAGGTGGGCATGAGAAAGGCTTGGGCTTCTTTCTCCGGGCAGTCCAGTATCTCAGATGCTGCCTGGCAAGGGCTGGCAGGCAGCAGGTGGGCGGAGCGGGTGCCTCTTCCCCAATCTGGCAGCCTCTGCACACAGCACTGGTTGTGGGTGGAGGCGGGGAGGGTGCTCTCTGGGAGGGCTTTGGCTCTCCCAAGCCTTCAGTGCACACATCTGGGCCTAGCAGACAGTAGGGAAGCCAAGGCAGGGAGGACAGTCCCTTAGCAGAGCCCAGCCGGAGCCAAGGACTACAGTCAGTACCGAGTCAACTTTCCTCAGAGCACTGCATGTGGCTCAGGTCAGCTGACCCAGCAGAGCCAGCTAGGACACGTCACTTTTCTCTGCTTCTCCACTGGTGTGTCTAAAATGGGGCAGTGGCCTGCACTCTGAGAGCACATGCTGGTCACAGATGTCGAGTCCTATGTCCCTGTGGGTGTTGGCACAGCCCATCTCATCTTTCTCCACTGGGCCGTGCTCTCCCCTCCCTGACCCCCAGGTAGGCCAAGTGACTCCCCAGTAGGTCAGGGCTTCAACACCGAATGCCCAGCTCTGCTGAGCCCAGCAGCAGTCTCCCTGGGAGCCCAGGTGCTATGGGCGTAGCCCAGAGCAGATCCCCCAGGGGAGTGAGCTGCGTCACAGCCAACACCTGTTTACAGGTTCTGGGCCTCTCAAAGCCCTACTACCGCCAGCACCTTCAGACAGGGTGAGGGCCCCCTCAGGCAGATGGGAGACCTGGAAGGGGACTTGGTGAGCCATATGACTGGGAATGTTACTCAACTCCTCTGTGCCTCCCTTTCTGTAAAGTGAGGGGACGGCAGCTCCCACCTCACTGGCCCCGATACTGCACACTGCAAGTCTGGATGTCTCATCTGTCACCTGTTCCAGGCAGCAGCACTCACTGACTGCCCCTTCTGTGAGGTCCCACGTGTGCATTGGGAAAGCAGGGGAGATCAGAAAGGGGTCCTGATACAGTTCATTCTGGCTTTGACCACAAAGTACTGTAGGTTGGGTGACTTATAAACCATGGATATTTATTTCTCCCGGTTTTGGAGACCGGAAGTCTGAGATCACCATGCCTGTAGGGTCAGATTCATGGCCATGACCTGGCCAACTAATTCCATAGGGGGCCACCATCCTCATGATCTTGATCTTGTCACCTCCCACAGATCCGTACACCTCCTAATACCATCACATTGGGCATTAGATTTCATGGTGTGAATTTTGGGGAAACATAGACAGTCCATAATAGATGTCCCTCAGGAGTCCAGAAGCCAGTCTAAGAAAGGACCAGAAGGTCCTCTGTACTACAGTGTAAGAATCCAACACTGGTAGCTCCTGCTTTCTTACATATGTGGGTGACTTGCTTCATCTCTCAGGTTTTGTAAAATGGGACCGTGACAGGTGCTCTCCCTTTAGGATGAGCACAGGAGGCTCTGCAAACTTCTGTAAAGGACTGTAGTTGGGGGCTGCACGAACAGGAATATATGTGTTTGTAGTGGGCAAATATGGGATAAGAAGGCTGAGGAGCTTGAGATTTCTCTGCAGCATACTGGCTTTGTGACCTTGGACAGGGTGCTCCTCTTTCTGAGCCTCCATTTCCCCAGTTCGGGGAGATGATGAAAGTACCCACTTCTAGTTCTGAGAATTCAGTGTCATAAAGAACGTCACGTTCTGAGCACAGAGGCCTGGCACTCAGCGCATGTCTGGCAAATGGTAGTGTAGCAGGCTGGGCCTGGACCTCCTCCTCCTCACAGTGCGCTCAGGGACCCAGCCCTCTCATAGCCCTGGACAACCCCGATGATGCTGCAGCCGGGTCCTGTGCTCAGTGCTGTGGAGAAGCAGGGCAGCAGCTCACCCCTTCCCTGGGGAGTATGGGACCCCCAGAAGGAAATGCTCCCTCTTGCCTGACCCCTAAACCCACAGATGCACAGCTCACCCACTGAGGTTGTATGACCAGATCAGGGAGTGGATTTGCGGACAGAAGGGACAAGGGGAAATGAGGCATGGGCAGCAAGACTGACAGGCTGCTCTGCCAGGGGTCCTGGAGGAGGCTGAGTTCTACAACATCGGTCCACTGATCCGCATCATCAAAGACCGGATGGAGGAGAAGGACTACACGGTGACGCAGGTCAGGGCAGAGGTCACCCAGCCTGGGGGTGGGTCAGGTGAGGAGAGGAAGGGAGGCTGGGGAGGGCAGAGCATCTATAGGGGAGGGTGGCTGCAACATGCTGCGTTCTGTCACTGCCTCCTCCTTTTGCTGTGTGACCTTGGGCCAGTCGTCTCCCTCTCTGGACCTTGATTTCCTCTCATGGAATATGGAGGCGCTAGAGTTGCCAACCCATCCCTTCCTCAGAGACACCAGTCTGTGGGAGGGGATGGAGTTCTCCCCACCCTGGGATGTGCAGGGCTGCACAAGGGAGTGAGGGAGTGACCCTACCTCGTCACCGCAGGGTCTGAAGAAGGGAGGCTCAACTGGTGACCAGATGTTCCCCGGTCTCTGCCCTCCCTCCCTCTGTGTCTCCTGTGTTCCACTTCTGGCTCTGCCACCCTTGAGCCCGGTCACCTTGGATAAGTAACTGAATTTTGGTGAGCCTCAGTGAAAAATCCCATAATGCACAGGGTCCTGGAAGGATACGTATTCATTCAGAGCATGCTCCCTCCCTGCTCTTCTTCCTCTCCTGTCCTCCTAGGGTACATGGTGTGGGAGGTGGCAGCTGCCCTCCATGTGACCCTTCTGCCCACAGGTGCCACCCAAGCACGTGTACCGCGTGCTGCAGTGCCAGGAGGAAGAGCTCACTCAGATGGTCTCCACCATGTCTGATGGCTGGCGCTTCGAGCAGGTGGGCTGGGGACACAGGGGCACCTCGGGGAACATGGGGCCTCTCCCCTGCAGCTCAGCCTTGGGGTCCCCACCCCAGCCCCACCTGGAGACTTCTGAAACCAAAGCAGCAAGGTTTGAGGTCCCTCCTGGTGCAATGGCAGGAAAAAAGGACAGAGCCCCAGAGTCCTCTGAAGCTGCATCAGACATGAGTGAGGTTGCAGCCCCAAGTGAGTGACTACCCAGGTGCAAGGAAATGAGGGCTACTGAGGTGAGGGCACTCACCTTGGTCCACACCTCTGTAACAGTTCCATAGGCATAGTCCCCAGGGCCCCAGGAAAATGGCCCTATTAATTTCAGGGGAGCCCCATGCAGGCTCCCAACGAGGGCCACATGGGGACCTGTGGTGCCTCCCAGGCCAGATGCCTTCATCAGCACATAGTGACAATCCCACCACAAGAAGGGCTCTCCCCTAGCACTTCTGTCTAGTCCTGCAGGGCTGTAACACACCCTGCCTGGGCAGGATTCCACACTTGGCCTTAGTGTGGTGCAAGCTGCCTGAAATAAAACCTCGAGGTCTTGCAGGCTCAGGGAAGACACAGAGCAATCCCAGGTTCCAACCCCTGTCCTTCATCCCAGCTGGGGGCCTCCTGGGCCACCACCTCTCCAACCACTGCCACTAGCTGGGTGATAGTTTCTTCTCTGCCTGCTGAAAAAGGGTCCCTAAGGGCCAGATGGGACCAATCAGCAGCCAGGACCTCTTTAGCCGGAGGGCTGCATGGGTGTGGCTGTGCTAGGGACCTGGGACAGGAGTCTCTGGCAGTGGCCCAGCCCTCAGGGACAGAGCAAGCAGGTGAGGACCCCTGGCCACTTGTCCTCTGGACCAACACCTGGCCGCCTGCTGCACCTCTTGCCAGGAGGGAAGCCAATGTTCCTTGGGGCTCCTCCATGCCAGCCCAGGCTGCAGTCGAGAGTGGGTGTGACTGGGCTCAGGGCCAGCTGGGCCCACAGAGGAATAGGTAGGAAGGGAGGTGTCCTGGAAGCCGGGAGCCCCACCCCAGCAGCTGGGTGAGAGCAGAGCTAAGATGGTACCCAGCCTCATCTGTCCCCCGCGCTCCACCCCCAGCTGGTGAACATCGGCTCCTCCTACAACTACGGCAGCGAGGACCAGGCGGAGTTCCTGTGTGTGGTGTCCAAGGAGCTGCACAGCTCCCCAAACAGCCTGAGCTCAGAGTCCAGCCGCAAGACCAAGGTGAACCCGCCTACTTGAGCCCATACCCCTACCCGCCCCCTCGCCATCCCGCCGCC
The DNA here is from genome assembly GCF_012274545.1 of Fukomys damarensis. Lineage (NCBI taxonomy): Eukaryota > Metazoa > Chordata > Mammalia > Rodentia > Bathyergidae > Fukomys > Fukomys damarensis. Next base: position 9,950,725 of record NW_022900931.1, on the reverse strand, counting down.
GCTGCTTTTTCCCTCCTGCGGCACCTACATAACCCCATGGTCACAGCCCATGCCATCCATCCCATGCCACATGGTCCTGTCTGCGCGCACCAGTTACGCCGGCCCAGGCTGGGGAGCAGTGAGATGGACCCATCCCCAGGGTGCAGCCAGGGGCACTTAGTGCCCCAGGATTGGGGCCACATGCCAGCCAGGGGTGTTGTGGCATGAGGCAGAGTGGCTGAACTGGGGGACAGGGCCTGGCATGACACTCTGTGTGACCTGGAACAAGTCCTGTCCCCTCTCGGCCCCTGTGTAGTGTGCAGGGTGTACTGTGGCTCGTGCCTCGAGCCTGGGCCCTGGGCTCCAGATGGATAAGTGATTCCCAAGGGGTGGTGAATGTCCCTAGTCCTGCCCATCCCAGGCCTCTTCCTTGCGGGCTGCTTTGCACAAAGGATGTCAGGAACCCTGGGGACCTGGCCCGGGAGTGCTGTCCTGAGGGAACACCTGGCAGCACTGTAGACGGGTAGAGTGGGCTCCTGCTCCTGGACCTGCGTTGGCTGGAAGCCCCCGGGGCCTCTGGTGAACCTGGCAGAGCAGGCCGAAGCCATGCTGAGAACAGGGAGCCTGTTCCTCCTGGGGACCTGTTCCTCTGCACTGGAGGTTTAGAACCTCCAGCTTCCTGTCCTGCTGTGACTCCCTGTCCACCCCAATCCCATGGGTGCCAGCTGCAGGCACTGCCTTGCAGGACTACAGGGTGAGCCCACCCTCTTCCTCCATGTCACCAGGCACTGCTGCTGGTGTTCCTGACCTGGCAGGCGTCTGCCCTGTGCTCCCTTGGCCTCCTATTCTGAATCTGCCTTCCCAGAGCAAGGTTGCGCCAGGTGCCCTTGCAGACACCCAGCCGTGCCCCCCACTCCTCTTCCACCTCTCGCCCCAGCCCCTGCATGTGTGACAGGCTGACCTGAAACGTCCCAGCCCCAGCCTAGCTGGCTGCTACCCCAAGCTGCCCTGGGGGCTGGAGAGGATGCCCTTAGCTTGTGTGGCTTTAACCCTCTCTCCGGAAGTGCCCTTCATCCTGCCTGCCTGCTCTGGCCTGAGATCGGGGTCCGTGGGGACAGCTGCCCTGGCCCCTCGTTAGTGTCTCCACTCTCTCTTCCCTGGGTCTGCCGGCGGCCACAGAGCGCGGAGGAGCAGCTGGAGGAGCGGCAGCAGCAGGAGGAGGAGGTGGAGGAGGTGGAGGTGGCACAGGTGCAGGTGGAGGCAGATGCCCAGGAGAAAGGTGCAGCCCACCCCCAGGAGGAGGATTGCTAACAGCCGAGCGAGCGAGCGAGCGGCCCTCCGCCCTCTCCCTGCTGGAGCCAGCTGCGGCCGGCAGGCCGGGCCATGGGGGGCGGGCCGCAGGGTTAGCTCAGTGCCTGGCACCTGGCCGCCTGCCCGCCTGCATAACCATCCCTTCTCTCACTTTCTCTTTGCAGCCCAGTCATCTCAGGATCCCGCTAACCTTTCCTCCCTCCCACCACCGCCTCCTCCGCTTCCCGCTGGAGGCTCCGCCTCATCTTCATCCACCTCCTCTTCCTCCTGGACCTCATCTGCACCCTGCCTCCTCCCTCTCTGCCCCTGTCCGGGTTTCCTCTCTGCCTGCTCGCACCTCCATTCTGGGACTGCCCTGGTCCCGGCCCCCCGTGCCCTCTACCCAGGCCCCCCAGCATCCTGCCTGCTGCCACCTCCTACGCCCCTCCTTGTCCCTCCCACCTCCCAGCCTGGGGAGGAGGGGCACAGCCGTGCTTTCTGTGTGCCCACCAGCCCTGCCACTGCCACTGGGCACCTCTGAGGCTGGCCTCGGCCCTAGGCACCACTCCGCCCAGCTCCTGCCACCGCCACTGCTCACCTCTCCTCCTTGCAGGCCCACATCCTCGCCCTCCCAGACCCGAGCTGCTCCCCGGCCCCATGCCTGCCCCAGAGCTGTCATCGCAGTTGGCAGCCCGGTGGAGCTGGAGGGGAGGGTCGGAGCCAGGAGGGTGCACATCTCTGGTCCTTGGACTGGGGCCCAGAACTTTCTTCCCACTGACTGTCTACCCACCAAAGTTTCTCACCCTGTCTGGGCCTTGGGGTGAGGCTCTGAGACCAGAAAGTCAGGAGGTGGGGCCCTTTCCTGTCTGCCCGCCAGCACCTGAGCCAGGCTAGGGGAGGGAGAGCCAGGACCCCTCGCCTTGGCCTCATCCCCAAGAGCTCCCGTCACCATGGGCACTGGGTCCCCATTTCTGTGGGGTGGGGAGGCCAGGTTACACGTGGACACCCTTGACCAATGAGGACACAGCCAGAGCCAGTTAAGGATGGGACTGCAGCAGAAAGCCCTGGCCAGGTGCCCACTCAGTCTTATCTGCCAGCTGTGTAACCTTAGGCAAGTCTGGGCTGCATTTGGTTCTAAAATGGGGACAGCTGCTGTGTGATTCCCTTTCCTGGGACGGCAGTGACTTGCCTGTCCCAGCCCTGTCCCCACCAGAGTCCCACCTCTCCAGGCAGTTGTCACCAGCCCAAGCTGGGCACGGGGCTTGGGATGGGTTCGTTGGGCGCCCCTCCCACCCTCTCCTCGGTTCTGACTCCGTCTTCTCGGGGCCTCAGCCCCACTCTTCCTCCAGAAGCAGCCTGTAACTCACCTGCCTCTCTCTCTCCCTCTCTCCTCCCCTCTCCCCTTCACTCCTCACCGGCCCTGGTCTTCTGACCCCTCCTCTCCTCCTGCCCCTTCCCCCTCTTATCTTCTAGCTATTACAAGCCAGAGGCACCCGGATGTGAGGCCCCAGATCACCTCCAGGGACTTGGGGTTACGATCTGAAATCTTTTATTTTTGTACCACGGGGTGGGCCCCTGGCCCCAGAAGGAAGAAGCACTCTCCCCGCCGCCACTTGTGTCTCCACCTGTGGGGCTGTGACTTAGCCCTGCCTCTGGCAGCAGGCTGGGGGCCTCCTAAGACCTCACGAGGCCTATGGTGGGCCCTTGGCCCTCTGGGCAGAGCCACCTGCCCCTGGCCCAAGTGTGGCATTGTCCAGCTGTGTCTGCCAGGCCTCATTGTCCCTTTGCCCAGTCCCCCCTGCTGCATGGCAGATGCACTCCCTCCTGGCCCCGTCACATCACCTCCTTGAGCCTCAGTTTCCCTGTCAGTGGGGTACCCCTCCTGCCCACCTCACAGGGTTGTTGTGGGGTACAGCAAGAAGCAGAGTCCCTGAAAGCCCACAGGAGTGGGGCTGCCCTCCCTTGTCTTCCCCAGGGGAGCCCGGCCTAACCCCGAAGCCTGACACTGTTGGCTACTAGATTTGGGTCTTGGGCGTCAGGGTGTGGGGATTCAGCCCTTTCCAAAGGAAGGGGTAGGTGACTTGACCCTCACCTTGGCCGTCCCCATGCCCACCCAAGCGCGTGGCTGCAGGACACCCTGCCCCGCCAGCAAGGCCAGGAGCAGCTCAGGGATTTGTGATAAGGGACGGGACCCTGCCCTCTGTCGGAGCAGAGGCTGGCTAGAACAGACCGTGCCAGGGGCTCCCTGTGTGTGACCGCCAGGATGAGCTCCAACCTCTCAGCTGTGTCCCACTCCTTCACAGAATAAACTGAAGAAACAAACTGGCTGCCTCTTTCTCCAGGACACTGCTGGGGACAGGCCAAACTCCAGGCGGGGTAGACCCACCCAGGGCCAGTCTGGCTCCCGGCCGAGCTGTGTTAAGGGACAGGTTGGGATATGGTTGTGTCCTCTGCCAGGTGGCTGGAGGCCAACAGCACCTCCCCTGCCCCACCCCAGAAACACTCGGGCGCCAGATGCATCCTGACCTCAGGATGGCCTTCCCTGCCCTGACACCCTGACCCCTCCACCCTGCTGCTGCCACCCCGCCTGCCCTTGGAGGTAGCAATGCCCAGGTCTCCACGCCTCCCTCACCTAGACTCTGGACACTCAGCTTCCCTTTCCTGCCTGGCCAGGCCAGTTCTTTCCGCTCCCCCGACCCAGCAGTCACCCCCAGGTGCAGCTAGATGCATCCTGACCTCAGGATGGCCTTCCCTGCCCTGACACCCTGACCCCTCCACCCTGCTGCTGCCACCCCGCCTGCCCTTGGAGGTAGCAATGCCCAGGTCTCCACGCCTCCCTCACCTAGACTCTGGACACTCAGCTTCCCTTTCCTGCCTGGCCAGGCCAGTTCTTTCCGCTCCCCCGACCCAGCAGTCACCCCCTCAGGTGCAGCGCCCCCCGGGGTAGGCTCTCTCGCACTCCGAAGCTGTCCCTACATTCCCTGAGGATACTCCCAAAGGCAAGCTCACTCTTGTGTCCGCCTCTGCCAGTCACCTGGGGCCCCGCACACACACCTGCACTGTGACTGGGGGTGGCCCAGGAATATGAGTTTTAGCAGAGCACCCCAGGTCACAGGTCAGATCTGCCAGTCCACGGGGGGCATGTGACCCTGACCCGCCCTGCCTACTGCAGCCCACCCTCTCCCACAGGACCAGCCTGGCTCCCTCCGCTCGCCTTCTGCCTACTCCCTTGCGTTCACTGCAGAGGCCAGCCTGGCCCCGCCCTTCCTTTTCCCAGTTAGGCTTCAAGGAAGAGTGATTTACACCTCCCCCCACACTCAATGGCCCCAGCTCCATCAGCAGCCCTTCCCTGCTGCCCAGCTCTGTCCAGGCCTGGGCTCGGCCCTGGCCTCCCTCCTCTGCTCTCTGGCCTCCTGGGGATCCCATGGCTCTCAGGGTCACATCCTTAGCCCCAAGCCTGCCTTCCAGCGTGAGTTTACCTCTTTGAATCCCCCTCAGTCCATCCCTTCTCAGTCTTGGTTGTAAAGGCTCAGGGCTGCTCTACCCGGGACAGGGTGATGTGGGGACTCTTCCTTTGCCCAGGCCCCTCCCCTACCTCAGTGCCCCCCAGTCACACCCTCTGGGCAGCCTTCCCTGGCCTTCTAGGTTATGCGCCCTCAGTCCCCTGCACTGCACCATCTGGTCCCCATGCTGAGACCAAGAGCCACATTCTTCTGTGGCCCAGCACTGCCTGGTCCCAAAGGAGGCCATGAAATCCCCGCTCAGTGAGTGGCTAGGGGGCGCCAGGAGGCACGTGTCATGCTGGAGAGGACGGTTCCCCAGCCAGCTCTGCTCCCAACCCCCAGTGCCATCGTGAGGATGCCTTTGCCCTTCTTTCGGCCTCAGTTTCCTCCCAAGGTTCCAGAGGGTTCCATCACTCGTCCCACCCGACCCCCTGTGACCTGTGGCACCAAACCATGGCCTCCCGGTCCTCACTGGCCTCCTCCACTGCCCCCTCTGCCTTCTGGACCCCTGGCGGATGGACAGGCGGAGCAGGAAGCCAGACTTGCTCAGTTGCGGGCACAAGGCTTGGCCGGCTCCCAGTCAGACAGCAGCAGAGCTTCCTTGGTCAGGAGCTTTATTCTCAGTGAGTGAGCGGCCCTGTCATTCTGGTGGGAAGGGGTGCGGGGGACCCTCCGGCTCAGGCCACCCCACCCTTTGGCTTATGGTAGCAGCTGCCCACGTGGGGTCTCCAGGGCCCCAAGTCCCCTCTGGCAGGGACACCTCCCCACCCCCAGGGAGGGGCAGAGGCTGGAACCTGCTCTGGAGCCAGTGCTGCGCAGATGCAGCAGACTCCGCCTGCAGGAGCGCACCCCGGGCCTTCTCCATGGGACGGAGAGCTGCACTGTCCCTCTGAGTACCCCCAAAACAGTGTGGAGGGAGGGGAAGGAGGAGACTGCGAGGAGAGGATCGATTGGGAGGTGGCAGGGCCAGGTCTGACCCTGGGCCAGTGGGCTGATGGCCCTTCCCCTCCCTGTGCAGTCACTGGGGCATGGTGGGGACAGGGTGCTGCCTCCTCCCTCCACAGGGCTACTTGCCCCCAGAATACTAGTTCACCTCCCTGGAAAGTGCCCTGTGCACTCTGTCCAAGAGGTGGGCCCCGGCTCACAGGACCTCAGGTCAGCGCCTGCTGGATCCAGCCGATCACACCTGTGATGCGTGTGTAAACGCCAAAGTAGTTGGGCCGGCCACAGCCCAGGCCCCAGCTGACCAGCCCTGCCAGGAACCAGCGGCCACTGGGCTCCTTGCACACCAGAGGGCCACCAGAGTCACCCTGGGAGGAGGAGAGGAGATGGGGCTGTGTCAAGAGCTTGCTCAGTGGCAGCTGAAGCACACACGTTCATGGCTCTGCCTCCCCGTACCCTGTAAGCGGAGGGAAGTAGTGCAGCCCTGCCAGGCCGCCAGCGGGTCCTGGCTCTCGGGAGCTGTGGGCGGTGTCCCCATGCCCTGCTCCACCTCGCCTCCCTTCCTCCTGTCCTCTCCACTCTGTGGCCTCAGGCTCGGGCCCCAGAACCAGGTTTGAGTTCGGTGTCCCTCCACCTCTCCCGGCCTCAGTGTCTTCATCTGTGAAGGGGGCGGGTGGTGGCTGCCCACCTTCTGGAAGGCCGCGAGGCTCAGCAGGCTGACAAGAGCTAAAGCACAGGCCCTGCATGTGTGAGCACCACCCTCTCCCTCCTCGCTGGCCTCATGGTGTCACCTGGCAGGCGTCCTTCTTGCCCTTGCGGTAGCCGGCACACAGCATGCGCGGTGTCACCTGGTAGTGATAGGCCTCGCTGCACAGGTCCTGCGCAACCAGCTGCACATCCACTTTCTGCAGGACATTGCTGGTGGGGCCTGCCACGGGGTCAGGGGCAGTGGTGAGAAGATCCAGAGTGCTCAGAAGCCCCCTCCTTCATACAGGAGCCCCCTCCATCTCCTGCTCTGCTCCTCTGCCTCACCGTCCCTTGGCTCAGGCTCTTTGGACCAGTGTCTTCCTCCAGCTTCTCTCCCTGACTCCAGTGCCCCTGGCCCAGCAGGCTCCCCTCTGCTCTGCTGCATCCCTCAGGGAAGTTTCCACAGCCTACGCTGTCCCCCCAGTGTTCTCCCCCGGCCGTGGCCGTGCAGCCCCGGTGCTGTGTGTTAGGCTCCCCTGGAGAGCTCTGAGAGACCCTGACACCTGGTCCCCAGGCTCAGCCTCATTTGTCTAGGGCAGGGCCCGGGCATCAGGGATTTGAAGACCCGAGTGCAGGTGAGGAACAGAACACCTGGCCCAAGATCCTAATGGTGGCCTGCAAGGCCCAGCTGGTCCTTCCTGAGATCCCCACCAGCTGCGTCTGCCCTCTCCCGCACTACTCCCAGCTCCCCCGGCTGTTGCTGCTGTTGTCCACTGGCCTTCCTGTGCCCCACCTGTGCCTTTGCTGGGACCACTTCCCCATTCCACTTGCACCGATTCGGCCTCTACACCTCAGCTTAGACAGGAGGCCTCCTCACAGAGCCTTCCTTGGCTCGGCCTGGCAGGGTCTCCGCCGCTGCCAGTGCTCCCATTCCTCCCCATCTGGTCAGCGCTGACACTGTGTCGTCCAACACATTCTCCTTTCATCTTTATATCTGCTCTGCCTGACTTGGTGCCTGGCACACAGCAGGTGCTCAAATATGTGCTGACCGAATGAACAAATTAGTGGGTGAACTGTGCTTTGCTACTACTTTGTCATCCTCTTTGACAAGTTCCCTTTCGTCTGAGCCTCAGTTTTCCCTGCTCTCTACAAGGCTCAGGAATGTAGCTCAGGGGCAGGTACCTGCCCAGCATACACAAGGCTCTGGGTTCCATCCCCAGCACCACAAAAGAATAAAAATGACCCTACCATCCCACCTGCCTCCAGGTGGGAAGTCATCGAGCACGTTTTTAAAGACCCCACCGTGAAGGTTGCAACCCAAGGTCATAGTGGTACCAGCTAAGCCTGCGTCCACAGACCTGAGGGGTGGCTCTGGGGACAGCCAGCTCTGGCCAGTCAGCTCTGAAGGAGAGAAAGCCCCCTTGTGGGAGCCACCACAGGAAGAGGGAGCGTGGAGGGAGGCAGGCCTGGGTTTCAGGCGCTGGCTAATTCTCTGGCAATGTGACTTAGCAAGTGCTAAATGACACCCCACGAAATGGAGCCATAATATCCACTCCCAAATTGAATGGATTCTATGCAATTACGTTCCCCTAAAATTCAGTCTACAAAGTGTGAATAATTAAGAGCCAGGGGCAGTAGCACATGTTGTAATCCCAGCTGCTCAGGAGACTGGGCCTGGAAGATTACAAGTTCAAGGCCAGCCAGTGGTAGAGCCCTCGCCTCGTGTCACTGCTGACTAAGAGTCTGCCGCGCACACCTCCACCCACCCCTCTGTCCAGGAGCCCGCACTTAGCTGTGGATCCCAGGCCTCCCCTCCTGGCCCACACGTGCCCAACAACCTGTGTTCTTTTATGAGGGGCGGGGGAGGGGGCAAGGGCCGCATGCCACACACGGCGCACTTGTCTCCTCTGTGGGTCCCATTCACACGGCCCGACCGCAGCCTGCTCACCGCCTTCTCGCAGGGCGCCCCAGCCTGTGATCCAGCAGTGCAGGCCCGACTGAAAGAAGTGGGAGTGTGCGGGCAGGCACACAGGGCGCACGGTGGCGGAGCGCACCACCGGGTGGTCGAGCTGCAGCAGGGCCACATCGTAGTCGTGGCTGTCCGCCTCGTGGTACGGGTGCAGGAGCAGGCGGTTCACCTTGGAGGACACCTCCCCAGGCCAGCGGGAATTCTGCTGCATCTTGCCCAGGAACACGGTCCACAGCGCCGGGGAGGCCATGCTGGGTGTGCAGGGAGGGTGGCCCAGCTCAGTGCCGAGGACGCCCTGAGCCTCCCTCTCCTATGCTGCCGAGTGTTCCCCGGACCCACTTGGCCCTTCACCCCTCCCTGGATAAGCAGGAGCCACCCCAGGCCTCCTTCCGCCCATCTGGGACACAGGAAGCACACTCTGTACTCATGTGCCCGCAGTGGACTCCGAGAGGGCAGTGCTGGTCAGCAGACACACATCTCTGCCTTTGGTGTGCCCACTTTGCAGGGGGCTGTGGGGACCCCCGAGGCTCGCCAGTCCTGCGGTGAGGAGGGAGCGCCCATGCAGACCCCTGGACGCTGCTGTCAGCCTCCTTGGGGTGGGGATTTTCACCTTGAGGGCAATGGGGAGCCAGGGTCCAGGTGGCCAGAACTGCCTGTCAAGGACAGCTCGGTGGCCGTAGAAGACACAGGAGGAAGCCACCCTCTGCCCGGGGACTCGGAGCTCAGATCTGGCTGGGGTGGAAGGGGGCTCAGCCTACCAGCCAGATGGCAGAGGGGTGTGGGCCGATGAGCTGGCCTGGGGGGCTTCTCTGCCTGCCTGCCACCCCCTTCACAGCTCCAGTTCTGTCCTCTACCCCATCCCAGCATCAAGTGCAGCCCCTGGGACATAGGAGGAGCACAACAAATACTTCGCAGTGAATGACTCATGGGCCCAACCCAAAGCAAGATAGTACAGGAGCACAGAGACTGGGCAATGCGCCTAGGGCCACAGAGCGATTCTCGGTGGAGCCAGGACCAGATCTAAAGGTCACAGAGGTCAGTCTCAGGCACTTCTCACCAGGCGTCCACGTGGCCTCCCCGCCCACACGGTCACAGTCAGGCCCCCCGCACCCCTCACCTGTCCTCCTGGAAGCAGTGGGCAGCTGTGATCACCCAGCGGTCGGCAATGAGGGCGCCCCCACAGATGTGTCGGCCCCGAACCTGGAGGCTGGCCTGCCACGGCCACTCACCCTCAGAGGACACGGCCCCGCCCACGATGCGAGTGGAGGGGCCCTGGAGGCCACAGTCTGGGGGTGGGCAGAGGAGGAGGTGGGCAGGGAGAGGCCGGTGAGAGACAGAGAGGGACCGGCAGAGCTGAGGAAAGATGGAGAAAAGAGGAGGAGGCGGCAGCAGAGGCCAGAGATGGAGGGGGACAGGCCGTGTGAGATGCCCCAGCCCGTGTCCCCAGCCCCACCCTGTCCGGCAGGCGTCCCACCACTCACCGCAGTGGAGCTCGTCTGAACCGTCCTTGCAGTCTGGCTGCCCATCACACTGAGGATTGGGCTTCCGCACACAGCTGCGGTCCTTACACCGGAAGGTGAAGGTCCCACAAGGCACTCCTGGGGAGGGGAAGGTGGGACTCTGAGCCCCGGGGTTCAGGAGAGGATGGCAGGACACTGGGGTGGGGCTCTTGATCACACAGAGGGTCCCCCGAGTCTCCTTTAGAGTCTCCTAAAAGCAGGCCATGTCCCCATCACACCTCACACTTGGACCCATCTGCGGAGAGGGAGGCTGTCTCTCACACTGGACCTCTCACCACAGGGTCAGGCTTCTCCATCCACAGTGGTCCCAGAACTGTGCTCCCACTTTCAGACTGGGTCCCCAGAACAGGGCCCCCTAAGCCCTTGCCCTCCCCAGCTGCCTACCTGCTCCTTTCTGCACCCGGCATCCTGTCCACCACCTGGTCACTCCCAGCTTTCTTGCGTCCTGCCCACCCATCCATTGAAATCCCAGTGTGCCTCCTCTCAGGGACTTCCATGTCCAGGCTCTGCCCCCAACCTTCCCACCCTGCAGGGGTCCGGAAGACTTCGGGTCAGAAGAGTGGCCATCGCGTCCTTCTACTAACAACCCTGGAGGCCAGGGAACATGTTTCTGGTGTCTTATTCCTCCTTCCTCACTCCACCTTGCCTGTCAATGAGTAGTCTGCAAGTGTTGCTTGCCTAGTCCCATGGATAGACGCAAGGAAGAATAAAACTATGGACGCGGAAGATTGAGCAGATCAGCAAATGGGCAGTGGGGAGACTGACAGACAGCTATAAGGGTGAACGAATCAGTGGACATGAGGACCAAGGGACAGACAGGTGACTAGGAGATTGATGATGGATGAGTGGGTGGGTGGGTGGATGGACGGATGGACACACCAGCATAGATACAGAGAATTGCTAGGTGTTTGGATAAGAGCTCATAAACCTTTGCTGAGAAGCATGCAAAAGAGCTGAAATGCCTGGATGTGCCCTTTCTTTGACCCAGATCCCTGGCCAGGCCCTGCCATTATGGCTTGATCTAGATTTCCTCCCAAAGCCACCTGCAGTCATAGGTGGGGAGTTTGGAAACTGGATGGGTTAGGGTGTGTGATGCTGGGTAGTCTGGATGGATACAAAAAGAGAAGCAAGCTGCTGCTGCTGCTTCAATACTTTGCTGCTTTGTTGCCTTCTGCCTGTCCTGCCATGAACAATTTCTGCTCTTCAATGCTCTTCTGCAATGCTACCCTGCCTTGGAGCCAGCTAACTATGAACTGAAACCTCTACAAACTGTGAGCCAAATAAACCTTTCTTCCCTTAACTTGTGGGTGTTGGGTATTTTGTCTCAGCAACAAAAAAGTAACTAAGATGCCCGCCCTACCTTCTTGGCACTGCTCCTCATCACTGCCGTTGACACAGTCAGGCTGTCCATCACATACGCGGGGCAGGGAGATGCAGGTGCTGTCTTCCGGGCACTGGAAGGTGGCTCTACAAACTGTGGGACACAGAAGGGCAGGGGAGGGAGCCAGAGGACCAGGCTGGGACTTGGCGGTACCTACGAAACGTGTACAGCCTGTTACCCATCACTCACCTTTCTCTGCCACTGAATACCAGGGTCTCACAGCACCCCTGTGAGATACCCCATCTCACTGGCAGGAACAGGGATGGGGTGACTTGTTGACTGGCTGAACGAGAACCGGATTCCAAATATGAATCACCTCCCCTGACACTCAGTGGTATGGTCTGGGGCGGCTTCCCCTTTGGCTCTTTCTCCACACTGAACACTGGGGCAGTGCAGGGTGGGAGTTTCCTGCCTGGCAGCCCGGATGGTGGTACCAAGCATCAGAAGCCAGGATTCAGGCAGAGAGGTTTTGTTCGAGAGAGCCCTGGCTTAGGGGACCACTGGGACCCTGAGCTCCTCCTGGGGCTGGGGCTGGCAGTTCCCAGTCTGAGCCCCCAGAGAGGAGAGTTGACCCCATTCAAGGCAGGGAGATAAAGGTCCCCAAATGGCCACCCAAACCCTGAGGGAGCTCTGGCCAGAACAGGTGACTGGGCTGTTGGCCTGGGGAAAAGCCCTGAACTGAGCCAGGAGCTCCAGCTTGTCTCTGCCCAGGAGGCCTCTTCCCCATCTGCTCCCATCTTGCCATTCAGCCCAGAGGGAGAGAGGGTGTTCATGAGGGTCTCGGCTCAGCTCAGCACAGAGAACCAGGAAAGACCGGCAGGCAGGCTGCTCACCGCAGTTTCTCTCATCCAGGCCGTTGGGACAGTCCTTGATCCCATCACAGGCAGGGACACAGAGTCCATTCACGGAGCAGAGGAACTCGCCAGGGCAGGCTGGGAACCACAGAGGACACACAGCGTCATGCAACACAGGCAGACGGCAGGGCCTGTGTGTACCGTGGCTGGCAGGTCCCCAGGGACACTGGCAAGGCAGCCTGAGTGCACGGTCCATGCAGTCGCACATACCCAGACACACGTGCACAACACATACGTGGGTTTGAGTGAACATGTGACAGACCCACTCAGAGCCCCAACGCTGCCTGTAACACACACACACACACACGCGCGCACACACACATCCACATGCACTCGCACCTGCTGTCCTGCCTCCCATTCAGCAGCCCACATCCAGGGACACCGAGGGCAGGGGGTGCCCTGGGGCTGGGGTGCCACCCACCCCCATACTCACGGTCCGACTGGTTGTACAGGCTGTAGTGCACCCGCACGCCTGGCCCTGTCAGAGGGCTCTGCGATGTGAAGTTGATGGTGATGCCAGCCGTGGCCAACACGGGGATCCTCTCAGCGTAGGGCTGCAGGGTACGCAAGCCACATAGCCTAGGAGTGACCAGAGACAACTCAGGGACGCACAGGCCAGTTTCCCAGCACAAGGGGTGGCACAGCCTGGGCCCTGTACACAGACCGGGCCAACAGCGTGGCCCAGATGGAATGAGGAGCTGCACCCCCAGCCCCTCTTCCGCAGTCTTGACAAAAGGCTTCCACGCATCCGTAGAGGCAAAAGATCCAGAATGGCCCGCTGTAGACAGAAGACACCACACTTTGGTGCTTGGCGTGGGGCAAGGGAACACAGCGTCCCCAGCCCTGCCCGGCTGCTGATGGCTCTGCACCCCGGGCAGGTGCCCTGCGGACCCATAGCACAGCGCCGATGACCGTGTCTCCTGTGTGACGACACCCAGGTGGGTGCCCCAGGCGGGCGTGCCTCCATCCCGCTGGACACCCTTCCTCCCCTCCGAGAAGGGGCTCTATCACACTGCAGGTGGGAGCCCCTCTCTAGGTGGGGATCAGCCACACCCCCCAGAGCCAGGCAGCCATCCCTAGAAAGGCGGGGTCCTCCACACAGACAGCTGGGGGTCCCTCCCATCCAAAGTGAGGCACCCTGGCAGAACTAGGGGGGCCAGGAGGACTGTTCTCAGCCGGGTCACAGAGAGGCTGATGAGAAGCCGCAGTGGGGCTGGAATCCAGGCAGCTCTGGAGGGGAGGGTACCCCAATTCCCACTTCAATGTGAACTCCGGGCACTGACTGAACCCCTCAAATCCACCCCCTCCCCCAGGATCCTGGCCTAGACTCTGCCTGGCTACACTAACCACAGTCTGGATCTCACTCCACCAGCAGTTCTCAAAGTGCAGTCCAGGGAGCCCTGCAGGGTCCCAAATCATTTTAATAGTAATGCTCAGGTGGCTTTTGCTTTCTTTTTTTTTTCTTTTTGTCCCCATTCTCTAGCAACCATACAGCAGGACTTTCCAAGGACTACATGATATGTGAATCATAACTGACCAAATGCAGAAGCAGGATGAGGGATCAGTCGTGGTCTTTTCAGCCAGTTATTAAAGATGCAAAAAAAGTAAAATGATAACCAGGTGTGGTGGCACATGGCTGTAATCCCAGCACTCGGGAGGCTGAGGCAGGAGGATCGCCATTAGTTCAAGACCAGCCTGGGCTACATAGTGAGCTCCAGGTCAGTCTCAACTACACAGTGAGACTCTCAAAACAAACAAAAAAGTAAAAAGCCAAAAAGTAAAATGATGACAAAATAATGCCACTAAATGTTTTTGGTTTTGAGATACAATTTTTCATAAAATAAAAAAATTATTTTGTTTTTGTGGTAAATTAAAAATTTTAATGTATTAGCATTATAATAATAATTGTGTTTTGTTTTGCTTTGTTTTGTTTTATTTCATTTTAAGACATAGTCTCACTAAATTGCTAAGTTGCCTAGACTGGGCTGAAACTTGCCATCCTCCTGACTCAGCCTCACAGAGTTCTGGGATTACAGGCATGCTCCAGCACATCTGGCTATATTATTTTGAAGGAATTTCAGCCATCCCTTCTTACCCACGGGGGATGCACTCCAAGACCCCGAGTGGGTGTCTGAAATCACTGATAGTACTAAACCCTAGGTACACTATTTTTTCTGTATATAAATATATCTGATAAACTTTAATTTACAAATTATGCACAATAAGAGTAATAATTAACATAAAATAGAGCAGCTATGGTAATGAAATGAAAGTTATTTAAAATTCATGAATTAATTCTGGAATTTTCCACCGAATATTTCAGATCTCAGTTGCCTGTAGCTCACACACTGTAGAGGAGAGGGAGGTTTAACTTCTGAGGTTTAACTTCTCACTGTAAATGTAGATATATAGTCTGTATAAGCAAAATCTTCAGGGTGCTCAGTCATTTTAAAGACAGTTAAAAGGGTTCCAAGATAGAACATTTTGAAAACCTTGGACGCACACCAAGATTCCCACAGCCCAGCGTCACGCGACATGAATGAGGTGCCACGAGGGGGCGCCCCGGAGCAAGCCTGGCTCCTCCTGCCCTTTACAACCTGTGGGAGCTGGTTTTGGTGTGAATAAACATGTTGTGACAGGTTGCTATGCTCAGAGACAGCTCCAGGAAGTGGGCAGGGGAGCTAGGGGCAGGGGAGCACTGGGCAGGGGAAATGAGGAGCCAAATGCGTCACCAGCACGCAGAAGATCAGGGAGGCTGTGGGGAGATAGGAGAGGAAGCAGAGCCAGCCAGAGGGGAGCGGAGCCCTTTAACCTGAAAGCTGAAATGTCATCCTGATCTGTGGGCAGAGCACAGGGGCTCCAGTGCCTTCCATGGGGCGCTCTCTGCTGGTGAGCCCAAGAATCCTAGACTCAGCCCATGGATGCTCAACCCTACAGCCTGCCTGCAGGCCTGCAGGGGGTCAGGGATCCTGGGGACCCTCTCCTTGGGGAACCCAGAGTGCACAGGGCTGCAGCCCAGTGACTCACACTGAGTCACACGACCCAAAGACAGCCTGCTTCATCTGTGCAGTGCACGAATTATTTTTACTGTTAGTGCCATCTAATTTCACATGATAAAAGTAAGAAATCCTCTAATCACAGGCTGGGACAAGCAGTCAGGGCATGGAGCCCTGGTGGCTGGGACCTTAGGTCTTCCTGGGCAGCAGCCTTGAGGAGCCTCACTCTAGCCTGGCCCCTTGGCCCAGCTGAGTTTCCAGGTCCTGCTGCAGAGCCTTCTAGGTGGGGAGCCTGTCCCCTGGCTCTCCCGTCCCTCCCGCCCACCAAGCCCTCACCAGGGAGCACCAGGGGCCGACGGGGTTGTCCACAGCCTCATCCCACTGCCAGGTGCTGGGCATACACTGCATTGAGCGACCTGCCCAGCTTTGGGTACCCAGGAGGAACTGGAGAAACACTGGGGGATGGGCCGAAGGGCGGGAGGGAAGAAAGAGAAGAAAGGAGAGACGCACTCACACCTTCCCTCTCGTAAGGACAGGCTACAGGGAAGACAACCACTAAGGAGGGAGAGCAAGCTGGGCACGGAGGCACACGCCTGTGACCCCACACTCTGGGAGGACGAGGATCGTAAGTTCGAGCCTAACCTGGCAGCAACTTAGTAGCTTAGCAACACCCTGTCTCAAAATAAAAAATGAAAGAAGGACCTGTGATGTAGCTTAGTGCAGAGGCCCTGGGTTTCATCTCCAGTACTGGGAAAAAAAAAAAAAAAAAAGCAACCAAAGGGACAGCGTCCAGAATAGCGGCCAGAGCAACAGACCTGGCCCTGCAGAACCGAGGCTTGAGCCCAGCCTTGCTCCCTGAACAAGCAGCATGATTTCTAGTACACGGCACCGCCTCAGCAAGCCTTAGGTCTCACACTTGCAAGGTGGGGTAACAGCCCCCCAGTGTGGGGTGTCTTTAGGGACATCTGACAAGTGGCCTCTGGGACAGCACGTGCTGTATTATCAGGCTGTGTGCTCCCACAGGGAAAACTGCGGTGCCATCTTCAGTGTGGCCAGCACTCGGCACAGGGGCGATTGCACGTAGCACTGGCCACCCAGGGGCTAGAGGAACGAGAGAGCCACAGAGCCAGGCCAGGCCCCAGGGGACTCCATGAGCCCTGGAAGCCTGTGGTTCTCCTGAGCTCACGTCTAGGAGCCAGGGGAAATATCTGGGCAGGTCACAAGGGAAGTGACATCACAGGACAGGAAGCTGGCGTGGGGCAGGTTCCCAGAAAGGGGGAAGATTGCTGCGGTGGCACCACCCCGAGTGGGTTCTGCGAAACCAGCAGCCAGTGGCCGGATCTCTCGGGGACAAGTCCCTCCACAGCCCCAAGCCACAAAAGGGCAGGAGGTCTAGGCTGGGTCAGGAGACACTGGCAAAAAACAGAGAGGTCAGAGGAGGGGGATCAAGGGCTCCTAGGAGTCCCGTGCAGTGCCTTCCTTGTCATGACACTGGCACCTGCATGTTCAGACGCTTCACCCTGACTGCCATCTGTGTCTCCCGACCCCACTGCCTTTCTGGGCCAAAGGACTGGGCCCTCCCTCCCAGCAAACCCTTCCCCAGACCTCTCCTGCCTCAGCCACCCACACAGTATATTTTCCAGTGAATACTCATTCAAAGAATTTCCCAGCAGTGACAGAGGAAGATGGTTATCAAAACCCGCGCAGACAACAGGCAAGGACTGGCCAGGCTCCTGCCTGGCGGGCTCCACCCCTGCCTCCCCTTCCACATCAGGCAGGCACTGGAGCCTGGAAGAGGGTGACGTGCTTTTCCCCTGGGGACGCTGGACCCTAGTGGAGCTCTCAGAAGGCCGGGCTGGGTTTCCCAGGCAGCTCTTGGAGGACTTGGCTGAGAGCCTGCAGACGGCTGGTTCTCCCATCCGGTGCCACGGGTGGGTGGTGAGCAGCTGCCTTGGGTTCTCCAAGGCTCTGGGGGAGGCAGGGGCACTGGTGTGAGCTCACACACACGCACAGAGACACACAGACAGGCGCACACATGGCCCACAGCATGGAACCCAGCAGATGCCAGTCCACACTCTAGGACTTGCCAGCTTCCAGAACCATGATTCAAATAAAACCTCTATTCTTCATAAAGCCTCAGGGATTTTGTGACTGCTGTGGAGAAGATTAAGGCACTGCCATGAGTATTCCTGTCCTTGCCGGGGTCTTGAGAATGGGAGAGATGGCGTTGTGACCCCTTAGCTCTGTGCCTGTCCGGTGCAGAGTGAGCCGGTTATTACTGCATGGTTGGTGCCACTCTGAGCTGTGCCTTCTCAAGGCCCAAGTGTGCCAATGTTCCTCCCGGTTGGCTCATTTAGCCTGCAGCAGGAAGGGGGGCCTGTTCCGTGCCCCTCTTATTTGTAGTGCTGGGATGGGACCCAGGGCTTCACACCTGCTGGGCAAATGCTCTACCACTGAGCTGCACCCAGGGCGGTGCACACGGGACTTTGAGATGCATTCGCTGAGGCTGGGAGAGGAGACCTTGCCCACAGGACTCTGCAGGAAGCAGAGGGGCTGGGCCAGGCTTTGACCCCTGGTCAGCCTGGTTTTGACACTTCCATTCTCTCCTCCTCACTGGCCTCATCCAGAATGACATTTTACTAGGAGCTAGTGAACAAGTTTGGTTGGGATGACATCTGCCTACTGGGTGGGTAATCACAGAGTGGGACCCTGGGCTCAGTCCTCCCAGGGCTACTTCCCCACCCACACGTAAGGGAGGGCTGCACTGTGTGACCACTGCAGCCCACACATTCTATAGTTCAGTGTGGCTTGGAGACCCTGCGAGCCCCCCTCTGGCACCCATCGTGGGGCCGTGAACCCCACTATCAAGCCTTCGCACTCCCATATTCAGCTCTGGAGAGGGTGAGAGCCTGGGAAGGTCATCGTCTGCAGTTACAGAGCTGTGACTCATGGTCCAGTCTCAGGGGACTCCGAGGGGCGAGCCCAGCCCTCCTCAGCATGGGTGGCTGCCAGGGGGCTCCCGCGGGAGCTCCAGGAAGGAGCAGGGCAGCCATGCCGCCAAATGTCCCCCTCCTGTGTGCTGGAGACACCCCAGGGGCACAGGCCCGAGTCACACACAGGCCTTTCTCCTTTCCTTTACTCACAGTCCCCGGCACACTGCAAAAAGCCTGGGGAAGGAAAATCCCGTCATGCGAGCCTGCCAGTCACTGTCACCTTTGTCCAGATTATCCTTTTATAGGATCCGCCCACAGGCCAAGTATTCGTGCTGTGAGTGGGGATGCAACCCTCGGAATTCAAGGATCCCCGTTCCAGAACCTTCCTCAAGCCCCATATCAGAGGGTTACACACTCAAAACCTCAAAGTCAAGAAATGAAGGGTTCCAGAAGTGCATTCTAGAATGCCAGCCGGTTAGGCTCCCAGAATCCTAGCATGGCGAGGAGGACAGCGGCCCACCTACCATCAGATGTGGACCCTCTAGTCAGTGTCCCCGACAGAGTGACTCTCGCCCGGGGAGGGAGGGCGCCCTGGTTCCCTTGAATCTCCTAGGCCCCTCTTTTCCCCAGACAGTGGAAAACACGACTACATTTCCTTTCTTACTTTACCTGCCCTCTGCCCACCCTGGTCCTTTGGCAGGATGGCAGTGGCTTTTGGTCACCTGCAAGGGCCATTTACCTGTCCTTTTCCTGGCCACACAGCAGCCATGCTGACCCTGGCCGCAGTGCTTCGTACTGCAGACGCCTCTGCCTGTGCCCGGTGCCCCAGGGGAACTCATTTCTTAACCAGAAACTTCCTTCCCAAGGAAGCCAAGGGTGGGTACCCTGCAGGAGACGCAGGGGATGCAGGGCCTGTTGGAGCAGACTGCACAGCTGGGAGCTAGGAGAGGGGAGAAGGCACGCTCCGGGTTCCTGCACTTGGGGGGGGGGCACCAGCATCCGGATCCCTATATCACCTCATTGAGTACGGATGCTGGGCATGGGGTTACAGCACCCAAGGACATGAACCGGGTTCCCCCTGACTGGGATCCACAGCCAGGGAGGCGGACCACAAGGTTCTCAGGCGGTGGGCCCAGAAGAGGCGGGGCCTGGCTGGAGGGGCAGGGCCAAGAGCCACAAGCCTGGTTTCAGCCCCACCCCATCCACTCCCTCAGAGGCCAGAACTTGGCTCCCACGTGGAGCTTGGGAATGCAGGTGGCAGAGGTGGTACCTCCTGTTCTGTATCGTCCACTGTCCCTGGGTGCACAGCAGGCCGTACTTCTGTCTCCGCAGAGCATAGGCGTCAAACCAAAGGGCCAAGCCGTAGTCCAGAGATGGCACCTGGTAAGTAGGTGAGCGACATTGGTGACCCAACAGACATGGCCAGGCCCGTGCACCCACCTCCCCCAAGGGTGACACAGGAGAAAGCCACACAGAGCCCCAGCTGGGGGTGAAGTCTGTCAGTCACTCAACAAACAGGCATCACAGTAACCAACAGAGGGAGACCCTGGCTGCAGCCGCCCCCCACCCTCACCCCTATGGATGATGCCAGGGCTCGGCCTCAGCCTGTGGGGTACCCTGCACAGAGGGCAAGGGTGTGTGGCTCACCGTGAGGTGCCAGGAGCAGTGGGTGTTGGGAGAGTAGTAGCTGGGGAAGTAGGGTGTGCTGAGGGCACCCTGTGGTTCCAGCCGGCCTTCCAGTGTCAGGTTCACCTGGCAGGCTGAGCCCGAAAACAGCCATTACGCAGGGCCCCTGGCCCCGCCCAGTACCTCCCACCAGGCGGAGCAGATTATGGCACACCTCCCCACCAGCTCTGAAAGCGAGCCTCGGTTTCCTCATCAGCAAGATGGGGACAATCCCAGTGGAGAACATGAGCCAATTGCGCAGAAAAAATGCTGGAACAGCCTGGCATGCTGAACACATGCTGATGCTCAATGAATGTCAGCACTGACATTGGTGGTTCTGCCCTTGACAGTGGACAAAATGCGTTCACAGCAGTGCCAACCTCTCAGCTACGGTAGCCGGCAGGGAGAGTTGTTCCCCTTTTCAAAGATGAGGTTGAGGGTCCATGGTGGAGCTCAGTGATACAGTAATTTCCTAGCACATGTGAGGCCCACTGCCGCCAAATGAAAGCAATGATGTTGGGGAGAGATGGGCAGCTTGGCTGTCAGGCCCAGGCCCGGCCCAAGGTCACCGCACACTTAGTCTGTCAGAGAGCCGGGGGCGGGGCCAGCGGACCTGGGGAGGCCTGCTCTGGGGAGGGCCCGGGTTTCTGTCCCACCTCTGCCCAGGGCCCCGGCCTCTCACCCTGGAAGGCCACGGGCTGCACAGAGAGCACGAAGGGGTCGACATAGCTGTGCAGACCCTTCTTCCAGACGACCGCCATGATGGCGCCTGAGGCCAGCACCTCCAGCGCCGGCTCCTGTCGGCTGCAGCCATAGACCCTGGTGGAAGAGAAGGGTGGCAAGGGAGGGGCAGGGTCTTTGTGGGGGTGTGGACTGGTCGGGCTGCAGGGCTGGCCACTGGAGGGACGAGGAGGTTGCATGGAGGTCTGTACATCAGGTTCTAGGCCTAGATCTGTGACTGGATGCTGTGTGTCCATGGGTGGGTGTCCGGCCCTCTCTGAGCCCAGAAACTGACCAGAGGCCCTGTAAAAGTCAGACCAGCTCCTCAGATAAGGGAAGGAGTTACCCAGAAGCTCATGATTCAATGACAACCGTGAGCCTAGTCCCACAGCAGCAACCTTCCACCCCCCACGTCACCTGAGGACCCTGACCGCACCTGGCAGGGGTGCCAGGGTGGCAGCTGCAGGGACCACCACTCTGGTTGTCCATACCCTGCCTGCTGGCTACTGTGGTCTGGACAGGGAGAAAGCAGGTGTGTGGCCAGTGACCCCCACACTAGAGCCTCGTGCCTGGGAGACTCCGAAGAGATAAGAGTCTTAGAATTGAGACTTCAGAAGCCTGCAGTGTCAGTCCTGAAAGACTTCCAGATCAAGGTCAACCACTGGGTTTCCAGAGGGGGAAACTGAGGCCTCAGTGATCTGTGACAGGGCCAGGCATGTGCTCAATGCTGCTGTGTCACCTGGTCCCCTCCACGTTCTCAGGGACCCCCGTATGCCCATCTCAGATGGGGGTGCCCCTCACCCACCTCCAGACCCCTCAACCCGGCATCTGCCTCAGTTTGGCAGGGGAACAAAGGGCTTCTGCCCCCCCCCACCATCAGGCTGGCTTGGTCCTCTGCTGGGGGCCCCACCCGGCCACACACTGCCCCCCACCTTCACCACTTGGGTTCATCTCCTGGGGATGTGGGATTCAGACACTAGTCACTCAGGGTTCCATCATCTTTAGTGGGAGCACCCTTCTGGGGTTTCTTACTAACTTTCCGTGGAGCCGCTGTAAAGAAAACACGGGAAGCCAAGGACAGACTGCATGGTTAGGGTGGGCTGAGGGTCCCACCCACTCCCAGCATAGCTCTGGTGCAAGTTTGAGAACCTGGGAGTAGGGACGGAGCCAAGCCAGGTAATCAGCCTCCTCCTCAGCTGTGAGGGGTTGGGGAGGCATCTGGAGAAGCCCCCGGGGAAGTCCGGAAACCCCCACCTGCAGACCTGGAAGTCAGAAGATGTCAAGGACCAGCCCTCTCACACTCCAGACTGAGGTCAGCAGGGCAGGCACAGCCTCGCGGCTGGCCAGGGATACATGGGCCCCAACCCCAACCTGGAGGCCAGGCACTGCTCAAGAGACACCAAAGTGCCTGGTGCAAAGTAAGTGCTCATTAAAAAAGGACTGCAGCTGCCCATGCCGGAGTGCCCCCTACACCTGCTGCACAGCCTTGTGCAGGAGATGAACCCCTCTGCCCACCCTGTGAGGAGGTGGCCAGGCCCCTGGACACCAAGGTTGCTCCAGCCCCTCCTCCTTATCCCCAGCCTCTGCCTGCTGACCCCAGTCACTTCTGTACTCCATATCATATCCCATGCCCTAAAGTCTACTCCTCTGCTCAAGAACTTTCCATAGCTCCCCATTTACCAGATATGAAAATCCAAACTGCTCGTGGCACTCCATGCCCTCTGTAGCTGGGTGCCAACCAGACAATATAGAATGACTGTCACAGTAGCTGGAATTTCCTGGGCACTCAGGATGTGTGAGGATCATAGCACAGGCATTATGATTTAAATTCTCACAATAACCCTGATAAGCGTGATTATACTCTCATTTTACAGAGAAGAAAACAGGCCCAGAGAGTCGAAGTAACTTTGCTTCACAAAGCCAGGCAGCAGCAGAGTAGGAACCGGAAGTCTAGGCAGCTGCCAGACCTGAAATCTCCCGACTGGCCACGTGGCCTCCCTGAGTGACCTTAGGGGTCATCTGGAATAACTGCTTTGTTACAGATGGGGAGACTGAGGCTGGGGGGCAACAGGACATTTCAGGACTCCCTTTCCCTTCCCTTTATGCCCTTTGTCTTGGCCTCAGCCTGCAGACTGGGACCTCTGACCCCACTCAACCCTGTCATGCCCAGGACTCACGAGGTAATGAGCCTCTTTTCCAATGGCCCAGCTGCGTCATACATGGCCAGGCGGTCTCGGCACTCGGGCAGGGTCCACTCCAGCCGCACCTTGAGCATGAGCTCCTGGGGGCCCTGCAGGTGCCACAGGCAACTGGAGGCCAGCTGGTCGGGGCCCTTCAGCCGCAGGGCCTGGCCCTGGCCCAC
Source organism: Fukomys damarensis (assembly GCF_012274545.1). Lineage (NCBI taxonomy): Eukaryota > Metazoa > Chordata > Mammalia > Rodentia > Bathyergidae > Fukomys > Fukomys damarensis. Next base: position 9,927,924 of record NW_022900931.1, on the reverse strand, counting down.
ATAGCTGTAGCGGTAACAGCCTGGAGGGGAGAGAGACAGACTTCCTGACCCCAGTTGGCTGAAGGGAACTGGGGGGCTGGCGTCCCAGGTGGGCAGGGCCAGGTGCGCCACGCCCACCTCCCAGCCTCCCGGTTGCTTCTTTTCCGGCCCTTCATCTGTGTGTTTGCTCTCACCAGTCTGATCGCTCATTCACTCGTCAAACACACCGAGCTTGCAGGTCAGGGGAGCGCCAGGACAGAGGGCCCATGCTGCCCGGGAACTCCAAGGACAGTGGGACAGACACGGAGTCGGGCAGCCAAGGCATAGGAGAGGAGGGCTCCGAGCCAGCCTGGGGAGCCCGGGTGTACTGGGGTTCACAGCTCGAGCACAGAGGCAGCAGACACGTTGCCAGAAAGCATTTCAACCCAGAGAACTGAACAAAAGGCAAGCGTTGCCACTCTGGAGGCTGTGAGAGCCACGGAGTCGTCAGCGGGCTGGGTACCATCCCACTGGAGTCCCAGACACCCCTGGAGGCAGGGATCAGCACCGAGCTGGGGAGACCCAAGAGGGAGCTGCACAGTGAGGGACCAGAGCCGCTCGGCGGGGAGGAGGAAGGGCCTGTGTTCTGGAGCGGGGCGCAGCACCCAGAGGAAGGAGCAGAGTGTTTCGGAAAACAGTTTGTGCTCGGAAAGTGATGCGTGGGGGCTCGGTGTGCAATGCCTTGTCCCCCATTCCTGCTCTCAGTGGCTCCCTGGATTCTCTGCCTCCCTCCCTCCGTCCTTTCCTTCTTCAGTACAGGGATTGAAACCAGGGTCTCCTGTGTGCTGGACAAATGCTCCATCGCTGAGCCCTGATCACGTTTTGGTACAAAAACTCCTAGACAGAGTCTTGTGGGTTCCTACTTCCAGGTCCCCTCTCAACGATGGAGCTATTCCTCTCTCCCTCAGAGACATTCCTAGTCCACCTCCTTCAGTCTTCCACCTCGAGAGGCGGCACCCAGATGGCGCCCCTCTCTCCGGCCAGCGGGGCAGCCCAGGTGACCACGCCCACAGAAGGGCCTTGCCACCCGCTTTGAAGCGGACAGAGAGAGTCAGCCCCGGCTCAGTCGCCGCTGTCTTCCCCGCACTCCCAGGGAGGCGCTGGCCGCGGGCACCGTCACCAGCGTTCCTCAGGGGCAGGACTGTCACTGCACTTCTCTCCCTCCTGGGGCTGCGCTTTCAAATGCAGACCCCTGAGCACCCGCAAGCACCCTTGGACTCCCAGAAGGGAGGGCAGCTTCAACACTGTCTCTTCCCAGGGGTTCCTGGAAGCCCCAGAACTGCTAGAATAAACCAGAGAGTAGGAAGACTTTTCTCTTGTGCAAGAAAATTAAAGTTTCTAAATGTGGAGACAGAGCAGAAAGATTGGAGTGGTACTGAGAGCCATGGGGATGTCGCTCGAGAGTAGGGGCTCTTGGTGTTGGGGGGCTTTGTCTCTTCGGGGTGCACAGCACAGCTTTCTGGAACCAGGCCTTGGGCAGCCCCAGCACCCAGGGGCCTCACATAAGCCAGACACCCAGAAAAGGCATGAACGTACATGAGGATGTCACTCTTCCAATTAAATTTGTTTGGGGGAAGTGGTTTTTTTTATATAAAAATGTTTTGTTAATATTAATGGGCATGTTAAGGTAACATAAATTTTAAATGAATTAATAAACACCTTTTCTGTTTTGAGAGAGGGTCTTGCTTTGTAGTTCAGGCTGGCCTTCAACTCACTATGTAGCCCAGGCTAGTGTGGAATTTGTGGCAATCCTCCTGCCTCAGCTTCCCTAGTGCTAAGATTATAGGCTTGTGCCACAGTGTCCGGCTCCCTTTTTTCTGTAATACTAAGGATTGAACTGAGGGCCTTAGCATTTAAATTACATCCCCAGAAGGCAGGCAGTGGCACCACTGAGCTTAATCCCACGCCCTTAATTTTTGATTTTGAGACAGGGTCTTGCTAAATTGCTCAGGCTGGGAGTGAACTTGTGATCCTCCTGCCTTGGCCTGGGATTATGGGTGTGGGCCACCACACCAGACTAAAAATGGTTCTTAAATATCTGTTTTTTAGCTTCTATGGTAACTTTTCTTTTCTTTTTCTTTTTCTTTTTTTTTCTTCTGGTACCAGGGAAGGATTGAACTGGTCCTTGCTAGAACCACTGAGCTAAATCCCCGGCTCTCGCTGGGCATGGTGGCGCATGCCTGTAATAACAGCACTCGGGAGGCTGAGGCAGGAAAATCGATGTGAGTTCAAGACCAGCCTGGGCTACATAGTGAATTCCAGGTCAGTCTCAACTACATAGTGAGACTCTGTCTCAGAAAACCAAAAAAATAAAATAAAATAAAATAAAAAATAAATAAATCCCCAGCTCTCTTATGGTAATTATTGATACCTACAACCCGTGTAAACAAAAACTCTTTGAGGTCCTCCATATTATTTCCAAGAGCATCACAGACTTCCAAGACCAAAATCTCAAGAGGTGTCACCCTAGGTCGGCAGTCGGCAAACTTCTGTGAAGGGCCAGATAGTAAGCTCTGAGGGTTTGAAAGCTGAAGCAAAATTGAGGGTACTACAAAAGTACGCTTAAAATAAAAGAGAAAATGAAAATGAGAAAATGAAACTTGTCCCCCTCAGTTAGCAATGCAAAATTCCTTGTTAGCTGGTGGCCACTTAAAAGCAATGGGGCAGACCTGATTGGCCCACGGGTCATGGTTTGCAACCCTGCCCCAGAGCAGAATCTACTGAGCCCCCCTGCCAAGGTCTTGGAAGAGACTGTCCTGACCCACTGCTGGGGCAGACCTGATTGGCCCACGGGTCATGGTTTGCAACCCTGCCCCAGAGCAGAATCTACTGACCGCCCCCCTGCCAAGGTCTTGGAAGTGACTGTCCTGACCCACTGTGACCACTGGGGACCCACCCTCCGCTCTGTAGGGTGTGATGTGAAAGACTGGCGAGCTGTAAAACATTTTGGGTCACTCAAAAAGATCACCCAAAAGTTATAATTGCATTGCCTGGTAGGACACCAGCCAGTTTAGTACATGAAGTTGGCAATCTTATCCAGGGGCCCTCGGGTACAACAGCCCAGGCGGGGCACCTCAATTCGAGGACTTGCCAGTCCACAGGTAACAATGTGGTCAGCGCCCCAGCCTTGTACAGCAGGGAGGCCCAGCTGGTAGCTTGCTTCCCAGGGCCCAGCAGGAAGACAGTGTGGCCTCTTGGAGAAAAGCAAGTGACTTTAGCACTGTGAAGCCAGCAGGGAAGGAGGGGTGACTGGCCTAGCCGAGAAGGAAAGGAAAGAGAGGAGGGAACATTCTTGAAAGTGACAGAACTGCTACCTCTAAAGGACCAAGTTTTTGTTTTTTGTAGTACTGGGGATTAGAACTCAGGGCCTTCGAACTGAGCTACATATTCAATCCTTTTTTAAAATTTTTAAGACAGGGTTTCATTAAGTGCCCAGGTTGGGCACTCAAACTTGAACTCCTCTTGCCTCAGCCTCCCGGAGTACTGGATTAACAGCCATGTGCCACCATACCTGGTTAAAGGACCAAGTCTTACATCCAAAGTGACTGATGCAAGTTGAATTTAAGACCGTTTTTCTGCCCTCAGTGGAAGCAGTGGCTTGTGGGAAGTTGAATTTCAGGATAGAAAAGCAGAGTTAGGTTTCCCTGTGCCAAGCCTGCTGCTCTCCCTCACACACACCTGTGCACAGAGCACATGCACACACCAGCACACACTTCCCCCTACACGACCCAAGCCTGGCACTGAACCTGCACAGTGCCCACATGGCGTCCCCCGGACATCCCCACGCCAGGCTCCCAGGACCCATGCTGGAAACCACTCAGCCCCCGAAGCCGAACCAAGCCAAGTAAAGAGCCAACTCAAAAGAAAACGGGGCAGGAAAACAAAAAGGAGCGTACCCAGCGTGGAATTCAGCGCGACTATGTCTTTCACGCTGGCTTCTGTTAAAAGGAAATGAACAAACAAATAAACACCGACAAATAGGAAAATAAAAATACAATGAAAATAAACAGAGAAGGCTGCTAGAGCCAGCTTTGTCTGAGTTCTACTTGCAAGGCTCCCACCCACCTGCTGTCCCGACTCTGGGGCCACTGAGTGTCCCCACCCTGGGCACAGCCCCACCTCACCCTCCTGGTACTGACCCAGGATCACCAGACCCTCGGGGTCCACCTCGTACTCGACCATGTAGGAGACAGGGGCCGAGCGGTTGGCCACAGACAGCAGCTCCTCCACCAGCAGCGCCCGCACCGTCTCGGGGCTCAGCGTGGGCTGGAGGTGCTCCGGGATTTGCAGGATGAACCAGAAGAAGCAGGTGAGGGGTCCCTCACTAAGGTGGGCGGAGCGAGAGGTGTCGGGCGTTAGTCCCTCCATCTGATCCCCACCCAGAGCCTGCTGTCCCACCCCACAGGTGGACCGAGCACTTCCTAGGACCCTGGCACCTCCACACCGGGGCTGAGCTTCGAGCTGTGGTCTGCGCAGTGAGTGGCAGAACCACATGTGGATAGGACGGGCCCCTGGGGCTCGCTCTCAAGCTGCCCTCCCAACCCGGTCTCCCCTAAAGCAACCAGACTCCCTGGGCCCAGGCCTGGGGCAGGGCAAGCCCTGCTGCAGCCCTGCATTCAGGATTCTGCAGACAGGTAACCCCAGCTCACGAGGGGTCACCCCGGGAAGCCCAGCCCCTGCACTGCGGCCTGGCATCCCCGTTCTAAGGTCAAGGGCGTTGCATCCGAGGCTGACACCCCCACTCTCTGGGCCTGAGGTTCTAGCGGGGGCGGGTAGGTGGGGCATGGGGACCACTCACCCGAAGGAGTAGACGGAGCTGGAGTTGTAGTAAGTGCCCAGGCGGGTGCTACCAACGAGCTCTTTGAGCTGCAAGGAGGGACATGACAGCCCAGTGGGGGGACTCTTCTTGGGGACAGCAGGACTTTTGAAGTCCCTTTCCACCTGTGTCCTCTGCTCCTCCCGGCTTGACTGTTCCCCCACAGCAGCTCTCAGCTCCAGCTGAGGCCCCTCTGCCCCAGCCAGAGAACCTTGGTTGGGTCCACCCCAGCAGACCTTGTACCAGGAAGTAAGGCGAGTGGTTTATTTGGAGGTGACTTGTGGCACAGAGTCGGGCAGGGGTGGGACCTTGACAGTGTCCAGGACACCGCAGTGCCTTCCCTAAGGCAAGAGGCAGGAGTAGGGGTCAATCCTAGCACCCCACCACCCCCACTGTGGAGTGGAACCCAGAGCCTCATCAGCGCTACTCAAGGTCTCTAGCACTGAGCCGTACTCAGGCCCACAGTCCCCGGACATCTGACCGTGCATCGGCCGCACAGCCCGGACCCAGGCAGCAGGTGGCCTTCCGGGTGCCCCATCGGCTGTGCCCCACCCTCGCTCTCCTCCCTCCGCACCATCCTTCCTTCCCTACCATCCTCTGGGCTTTGGCAGCCTCACTGCGGAAGGTGCTAGACTCCCGGCGGGCGAGGTCCTGGGAGAAGTGGCGATTGAGCACCCGGAGGCTGCCGGCGTACACCTGGCTGACCGTCCCCTCGGCCCTGTACCCTGTCCCGGAAGGAAGTTCAGGGTGACCAGGGAGCGGACGGGAGGCTCCCGCCACTCGCTCCTCCTACCACCCAGGCCCTCAGCATCATCCTCGCCGCCACCACCACCACCACCACCACCACCACCACCAGCGGCGGCCTGCTCCCTGGTGGTCGACTCTCTCCCCATGGCCCTTCAGAGTCTGATTACAAACCGGCTCCAAGGTGGCCCCCACATGGTGACCCCGGGGCACCCAGTGAGAGGCTGACATAGTGAGCGACCCAGGGCACGGAAGCCACCCAAGCCAGGACACCCACACAGGCCTGGAAAGTCAGGGTCATAGGTTGGCCCCTCTAGGCACCAGGCTGTCCAAGTGCCCCATGTAACATGCACTGGAAACCTCACAGGGGACAGTGCCAGATAAGACAGGTGTTACTCCAGCAATCACACCACATAAGGGATCTGTCTGTTGGGAATGACATCAAGAAGCACAAGGAGCTACTGAAGGACGTGACACAGGAAACAGGCCTGGACACAGTGACCTCCAGCCGGCAAGTGAGAACTGGGAGAATCTAGATCGGAAAGAGAGATGGGGAGGGGAGTGATGGGCTTACAGCATGTGCAAAGGCCCTGAGGCCGAGGGATTGTGATAAGGACCAGGACTAAGAGCTGGCGAGACTGAGACTGGAGCAGTTAGAGAAGGGAAGGAGCAGCAAGAGGGTAGGTTGTGCTGGACCCAAGCTGGAGTCCTGACAGAGGAGCAAAGGAAACCATGGAAGGTTTGAGTCAGAGATGATGCCACCAGCTTTCCATTTTACAAAGACTATTTCAGGGCCAGGGATTTAGCTCAGCGGTTTGGTGGCCTGCCTCGCAAGCACAAGGACCCGAGTTCCATCCCGGGTACCAAAAAAAAAAAAAGACTATTTCAGCTGATGTAAAGAGCACAGATTCAGATCAGGTGTGGTGCGTACAGGTAATCAAGATAATCACCGTGAGTTCAAAGCCAGCCTGAACTACTTGGCAAGACTCTGTCTCAAAAAAAAAAAAATTCCATAAATATTTACTGAGAACCTGTAATGTGCATAAACGGGTCTGAAGTGCTTGGGAATATATCCATCTATCGATGAACAAAGCGAAAAGGAAACACTCAGACCTTAAGAGCTTGTCTCCTACCAAGAAAGAAAATAAACAACAGAGCACCAAGGTATGCGTCAGCGGGGACAAGGGCGTGAAATCAGGGGCTGGGAGTGGGCGGCAGCACGGAGGCCGGGAAGCAGGAGGTGGCGTCTGGTGTTGGATGTGGTCGGGGCAGCAAAGAGAGACGGAACGGAAGGAGAGCAGCCTGTAGCCGAGGAGAAGGCAGTGCACAGTGGTCCAAGGCCTTGAGCAGAGGTTTTCCGGACGAAGGCAGCAGCTCTGGCTCCGTGCAGAGCTGGGCACCAGAGGTAGCCGCGTGTAGCAATGGCGACCGTGACAATGGCTGTTGGAGTTGGGTGGGCTAGGGGTGGGCTGTAAAGGGTGCAGAGAAACAGGGAGACGTTGGCAGGGGCACACAGACCGAGCTGCTGCAGGACAGAGGGGCTCCCTGATGGAGCTCCGCCATTATATGGGCGAGGGAGTGGGCCTAGAGCCTGGGGGTAGGGTGGAGGGTCCCATAGTGCAGCAGGACGCAGGGATGGTGGACTCGCCTGAGCGGTTGGTTTTCTCACAGGGTAGGTGGGCAGAGCAGGGCTGGAGGAGCGAGAAGAAAATATTAAATCCCCTGAGAGGGTAGGAGAGGGCAGGACCAAGGAGACACAGTCAGTTCTGTGCTGGCCCACGTGCCCTTCCTGAGGGGCACGGCGAATCTCCGACCCAGTGCCCAGTACGTGCAACCAATCCCGCCTGGCAAGGAGGAGCTGCCCAAGAGCACCCCGGTGCCTCCTTCGCCCTTCACCCCTCCAGGATGGCTTTACCCAGGTGAGTCTGGGGACCCCCTCCCAGAGCTGCAGAGAAAGACAGTTGGCAGATCCTGTGGCCCAGTGCTCTGGAGTTTACCCTGAAGACTAATTACCCTGCGACCTGAAGAGGCCTCCGCGCCCGTGCTATTTGGGGTGCTGGCTTCCTGCCAGTGGTCAAGTGCACACAGCATCCGTTCCCGGCAGAGTTGCCTGCTCTGAGCAGCGTCCGTGAGTCACTGCGAGTGCTCAGACCCGGGAATTCCAGCCCCGTTACCCCGGGTTTCAGGTCCCCCTTCTGAGCAGCTCCAAAGTGGGCCCCTCAGGTCATTCCAAAGGGCCTGAAGTTCCACTGTGAGGCTTAGTACTAAGAACACTGTGCAGTCAGGTGCAGGGGATCGTACCTGCAGTCTCAGCCACTCAGGAAGCTGAGGCAGGAGAATTTTGAACCCAGCCTGGGTAACTTAGTGACACCCTGCCTCAAAGGTAAAAAAATAAAAGACTGGGGATGGAGCTCAGTGCTAGAGCTCCTCTAGGTTCAACCCCCAGTACTGAAAAAAAATGAATCCACTAAGTTGAAAACATATAAACAGGTAGGCTGAACATGGTGATATACACCTATACTCCAAGGTACAGTACTCGGGAGGCTGAGGCAAGAGGATCACAAGTCTGAGGCCAACCTGGGTAACTGAGTGAGATCGTGTCTCAAAATAAAAATTTTAAAAGATCTGTGGATGTAGCTCAATGGTAGAGTGTCTACCTAGCGTGTTTGAGGACCTAGGTTCAATCCCACCACCACCACCACCCCAACAACAGGCCCTATCTGACCTTTTCGGGCTGTTAGCGGGAAGCTCTAATCACCGAGGCAGACTGGGTTGTCCCTTCTGTGGCTTCCTCTCTCCTGGCGTGGGCAGGCTGTGTTATAACCACTGCGTGTGTCCCCAGAACCTAGCACAGCCCGTGCAGGGAAGGTGCCCAGCACCGGGCCAAGGAAGGGATGAAGTCTGAGAATACGCAGGGAGGTTCAGTCTGGCGCACGGTGCTCAGTTCTTTTTCCAGCCTGTCCTAAGAGCCGGAGGGAGAGGCGTCTCCAAGTTTTAGGGAAACCTCCAGTAGACGTCCAAAGCATCTGAGTAATGACCATGTGGGGTTCGGGTTCACCGGCCCAGCTGCCCCAGGGGCCAACACAGGGCCGCGCCATCCGGGAGGGAGGGCCATGCCACAGACCCAGCAGAGGTCCCGCCTGGCTCCTCTCCTCCCCTCCCATTCACAAGGGGCCCTGGAGGCCCAGAGCTGCCCGAGAGCACCAGGCTGAGTGAGCAGAGGCACTAATTGGTGACAGGCACCGCCCAAGCCCTGGGCATATCCAGGCTGGTTCCGAGAGTCATGAGCTCACACTCGGCAGCTGGCTGGAGCTGAGAGCTGGGCACTGCCGCAGAGGCCCAGCAGCATGCCCACCTCAGGCTGCGGAGGAGGCCAGCGAGGGGGGCACCTTGTCAAAGCCGCACAGGGAGTGGCCAGGCATCTCGAGCCTGGGATCCTGCTCTTCCCCCCCATGGTCCTGCCTTCTCCCCTGAGCCTCTCCCTAACCCTTACCTAGGAAATACCAGAGCATCACCCCCGCCGAAGCCAGCACCACCAGGGCCAGCAACAGGGGCGCCAGGCGCATGTAGTCTCGGGCTTTCCTCTTGGAGGCCTTGAACATCCCCTCGGGCTCTGCTTCCTCACCGTCGCCGCCATCGCCCTGCCCGCCAGCGACCTGGGGGGCCTCGGCCGTGGGCATCCTGAGGGGAAACAGAGCACAGCTGGAAACAGCCTGACATTCGCAGGGAGCCTCGGCCGATCCCCGCGGGAGGGTGACGACCGCAGGTAGCTGTGCTGCCAGAGGTAGGTGCTGAGCCGGCTCGCAGTGACAGTGAGGGTGAGTGGGCCAGAGCAGCCCCAGAGAGCAGCAGCTGGGCTGGCTCCTGGGTTGGGCTCACTTTGCACAGCTGCCGCCCTCCGCAGAGGACTGGAGGTGCTGGCTCCTGGCCACCCGGAGGCGAGGCCCCAGACTGAAGCCGGGCACTGGCTGGGGATCTATCCTGTCACCCACGGCTTCCCTGCAAAGCTGATGCCCCAGCCGAGCCAGAGCTGCACTGGAGGGGCCCTGTACCTTCCCGGCGTCCGGTCCCCAAGGTCTCCTGACCCTCCGGGAGCCTCTGGGGCCCGAGGAAGGGAGCACAGTTAATACTCCCTCGGTGCCCTCGGGTGACAACTCCTTAGCATTTAACCCTCACTTTGTCACCAGAGTTGTGGGCCCATTGTCCCCATGCCATCTTCTCATCCCACTCTGCATGGGACCTTCTCACACCTTCTCTCACTTAAATCTCCGATCAGCTCTCCCACCCTCCATCAGACAGACGAAGAAACTGAGGGCATTCTAGCAACAGCTCAGTCCGGGGCTTTCCGAGCTTCTTTTTCCCAATGTGATTTCAATATCTGGCAGATAAAAAGAGCCAAAGCCCAGAGAGGTTAAGCCTCCTGCCCAAAATCACACAGCAGGTGAGTGAGGACTGAGTCCAGGTGTCTGTCTCTCTGCTCTTTCCCAGACTCAGGGATGCCTCCTATCAATGAGCTGTTAGCTAACAAACCATGATTCAGTAGCATCTGAATGTCACCCTTCTTAGTGCTCCAGTCTGGTGCTTTATTTTCAGACTCACCCAAGCAAACTTTGCAGCGTCCGGCCTCTCGGGCACATTCTCCACAGGACAGAGAAGCCCTTTGCGCTCACCCACAGGACGAATATTCCAGACCTGAAGGCGTCCATTGCCTCTGACCCGTCATTGCCACTGCAGCTTTAAAATTCACCTGGGTTCAAGCCCTCCCACCTGGCCCCCTGGCTCGCATCCGGCTGGCTCCCTGGCCCCTTCACCCCTCCTCCAGTTGGCACCTGCCCTCCAAAGCATGGCCAAGATCTTCAGTGTCCAGCTGCTGCCCACCTTCTCTCGGAACTTACCATCTGTCGCGCATCACCCTTGGGGCCCATGTCACCCTGCCTGGACCTCGGGGCCTCTTCCCAGGCCAGGCCAGTCATGGGTTCCAGGGCTCTGGGACCCCTCTTCCCCTGGGCAGCCTTTGATCAGATGAACAGTGTGCCTGGCACTGGGTCCCATCTCTGTCCTCCTTTAAAAGGCTGACCCTGTGGCTGGCCACTTCTGGAGTCCCTTGGGCACTCAGCATGAGCGGCGGAGGACAGGAGGAACACTGAGAGCAGCCAGGGCTCGGCAGTGCTTTCTCCTGCATTCGCTGCCTCTGGAAAGTGGGACTTGGGTGGTGTCCTGACCCCCGGAGACCCAGATTCCAGGGCAGAGTCACCCTGCTTTTGCTGAGCACCCATATGGATCCAGGCTTGTGCAGGGGTGAGCAGAAACCTCTTCCCATCCTCTAGAGGGTCCCACCCAGCAGAAGAGAAGGCGATGGCCACACCATCTCATCTCCCTTATTATTCAACAAGCACCTCTCCTGTTGTTCCCAGGGTCCAGCAGGTCCCACCTTCCAAATGCCCCCAGAACCCACATCTCCCACTGTTACCCACGCCACATCGCCCGTCCCCTGGACTCCTGTGACAGTCAGTCCCCTGCAGCAGCGAATCCCCACACGGCCACCAGAGCAATGTCTTCGCCCTGTGCCGGCTTGCGAGGCCCACGTGGCTGCCGTGACCGTCCAAGAGGCCCCTGCTTGTCTCCGTGTCGCCTTCTTCCCTCTGCTGCAGCCATACTCAGCTCCTTGCCGGCCACCAACACACCCACCCCACAGCCTTGACACTTGTCCTTCCTCGGCTTGGGATGCTTTTTCCTCAGGTTACCTCATGACCTGAGCCTTTACCTCCCCCAAGTCTTGGCTCAGATGTCCCCCTTCCCCTCTCTGCTGAACTCCTCCTAACAGCCCTTCCCGAGAGCCACACTGCATGAAACGCTCATGGGTCACCTGTCGCCACCCACTTCTCCAGCCTCCTTCCTCCCTTGCCGACTCCCCGGGCTGTGACATTGGCCTCCAGGGAAAAGGACAGAAGCCTTGATGGACGCAGCCCTGGACAGAGTGTCACTTGGGCCTGGAGCAGTGTGAGTTCACGCTCACTGCGGAGCTCTCCGCTCGGCCCGTTCAGATGTGGCCTGTCCGCACTCAGCTGTCCCTTCAGCTCACAGTGTCCACGGTGGGCATCCTCTCTCCCCTGACCTTGAGCCCCTGGAAGGAGGGACTGTGCCCCTATTACCATGGCAACCTTCTCACCTGCTGTGAGCACTTGGGCCCCACCCCGGCACCTCCCCACCACTTCCCCCTGTCCTCCTGCCCGTGGTGGGTCCTGTCTGCCCACTGGAGGCTGCAATCCCTACCCCCAGCTGTGCAGCAGCTTCTGCCCAGGCAGTGCTGCAAACCGGGATTCATTTCCCCTCTGGAAGCCTGGCGTGTGTGCTCTGCCTCATCTATTTAATGACCGGGGAAACTAAGGTAGGTGAAATCCCTCATCCAGAGCCCACGAGGGATCCTGAGCCTGAGGAGGTCCCTGCCGTGAGCTCTTGCAGCTGTGGGTCCCTGCGTTGGGAGAGACTGGAGGGGTCCCCGCCACACACACAAATGCACTCAAACTCACACAGAGATAAAAACGGGCCGAGGGACACACACATGCCTGCTCACAACACAGACTCAAGGTGCACACCCCTGCTCACGCACACATGGACACACGTACAAGCACGCAGCCCACTCAGCCTGAGAGCCAGAGTCCTGTGCAGGACTTTAGGTCTGCCTGGCCCCCCGGACGTGGAGAGAGGCCATGCCGTGTGAGGAGGTCAGCCCGGGAGATCAGGCCTCTCCCACGCCTGGCCCTGGAATCCCAGGCCACCCGGCACCAACACTGTGCCCTTCCGGTGCCAGTACCTTCTACACAGCTAGCCCTGCCCTGCCCCCGCTCTGTCACTGGTGCCCCTGCTCACTCTCTGGCCAGTGAGGCCCACAGGCCTGGCCTCAAAGCAGGGCAGATGGCTCAAGGCCGAGAGAGCCGGTTTGGCTGTCAGAGGGGACACTGTCGCCGTGTCATTCATGGGTCCCTATCCCTGGTTCCTGAGTCCCCCGCTTACCTCCTGGAGTGGCAAGGGGGTGGCGGTCCTGCACCCCGACCTCAGGAGCCGCTGTTTGTCCAGGCCAAGGTTTCCCCACCCCCACCAGGCTGGCCTGAGCTGGATCAATGGCCCAGAGCCATGGCTGGGGTATCTGGCCCTTGTCCTCTGTGGCCTGTGGCCCCAGGCTCCATGGGCCTCCTGCCGGGTCCAGAACAGCACTGGGACTGAGTGCAGGTAAACAGGCAGGAGGCAGAGACAGAGAGTGCCCGCCCCACTCTGCCCGCCCCGCCCCGTGGGCACCCCAGAGGCTGGTGGGCAGGTGCGGGAGACCTGAGCTCTCCCCCGGGGCTGTTGCCTGGTGACAGTCCTGCCTGGTTACAGCCCCTGTCCCCAGGAGCATGAGTGTGGGGAGCTGAGGATTGGGGGCTGTATGGAGGCCTATGCAGGTAGAGCAGGAGCTGCTTACCTGGACAGGTGAGATGGCAGAGTTCCTGGTGGAGAGAGAAGGAGGTGGGGTTGTGCACTCCAGGGTTGGGAGAGGAGAAAGTGAAGGTGGGGGAAGGGTTTGTGCCCTTTTCCGTGTAGCTGGGAATTACAGTATTGGAATTATAGTACTACCTTTCACTACGGAGCCCACTGTCCATCATGGTGACCTTGGACCACGTGTGGGCCTCAAGCACTTTGGACACAGACAGCGTGAGCGGAGCCGGGCTCAGGAGTAAGATGTCCTAACATGAGCCTTGGCTGTCAACTTGATGGCCGAGAGAAGCCTAGGAGGTGAGAAAAGCACCCCTCTGGGAGTGTCAGTGTGGGCTGCGGGAGTGTGGGCCCCAGCCGCTTCTGTCTGGCTCTCTTCCTGGGCCCTCTGCTTTCTGTTGCCAGGAGGGGGCAGCTCTCTTCCTCCATGCCCTCCCTCCATGCTGTTCCTGCCCTAGACCCAGCAGCGGGTGGACTGAAACCTCAAAAGTTGTGAGCCACGTGAAACCTTTCTTCCTCCAAGTTCCTCTCAGCGACGTGGTCACAGTGATGGGAAGTTGACTGATACACACGCAGGCCAGGCTTCTAAGACTCGTTCAAGAGCAGAAATGATCTCCATAATCATCTTTATGTTGACTTCATGTTAACATGGTGACATTTCCCTAGCTTGGGTTAAGTCAAATGTATTATTAAAATTAATTTCATCTGCTTTTCCACATTTTAGTGTAAATACCAGAAAGCTTACCCTGCAGTCGTGGCTCACGTGACAGTTCTAGGGAACAGCACTGCTGCGGGGATGTGGGTCTGACCCGAGCGTGCACCAAGGCAGGCGACACAATGAGGATGTCCCGGCTCGTGCACAGCCTGACAGGCACCTGTCATGGTAAGGGGCTGACTGTCCACCTGTGTGTCCTGAGGCCAGAATGCGGTATGTGCAGCCAAAGTATGTGTGTGTGTGTGTGTGTGTGTGTGTGTGTGTGTGTGTGAGCAGCGTATGGTGGAGATGTGTGTACAATGGAGCTGTGTATGTGTACACAGGGTGAGGGTAGGGGTGTACACATTAAGACTGTGTAAAATACAAGTTGTGTAATATGTCTGTGGCATGAAGTGGGGGTGAGTGGAGCACAAAGAGAGAGAGAGAGAGAGAGTGTGTGTGTGTGTGTGTGTGTGTGTGTGTGAGCTCAGTGGGGAACACATATTTGTGGGGTCTGGGGTATGAGTATAAGGTGTAGGGTGTGCATAAGTGGGTGTGTGGAGCCTGAGATGTGTGATGTGTGTGGTGTGTGTAGAGTATGCAGTGTGTGTGGAACGTGCACTGTGTGAGAACAGGCATGCATGGTGTGGAGTGTGCAGCACGTGGGTGCTGGCCTGCAGCTGGGGAGCTGGGCTCAGATCCCTGATTCTCCACCGGCAGATGCAGGCCTCATTTGACGGCCAAGGAGAGGGACCAGGAGGCGCAGTTTTGGGGCAGCCAGTCAGGCCTGGGGCGGGACACCCCTGACCCTCGCTGACCCTCGGAGGTGTGACCCCAGCCCCAAGGCTCTTCCAGGCCACCTCCTCTCTCCCTGGGCCCTGGACTCAGTAGCTCCTGAGGGACAGGATCTTGGAACAGGAGCAAGGACGGTGTGTGAGCAGGGACAAAGACAGCCTGAGCCCTGCCTCTGTGCCCCTCCTGCCCCGGAAGTTCAGGTGGCCCAGGCCCAGGCAGGCCAGCAGCTGGACGGTCCAGATGCAGATATTTCACAATTGATGTCCTCTGTCCCTGACACCCTTCCATCAATAAGCCAGGTCTGGGGGAGGGGCTGGCCCCAGAGGACAACAGGGGACACTGCAGGAGGCACTAGACACTGGGCAAGGGCTTTCTGGGGCCACAAGAGTGACTCTGTGGTCTGGGCACCCGTGTTCCTGCTCACGTGCACACAGGGGACAAAATCTATACCTCACACCAATGCTGACCCTTAGTATGCCCAGGTCCCCAGAGTCAGACAAACCACTTGGAGGCCTGGCCCATGTGGATTGTAGGCCAGGTGACACCGCAGGATAGGGGTCAGCATGCCCACCACTCAAGTGGCAAAGATCTGGTCAGTGTCGGGAAGCCAGAAATCCCAGTCCCCCACCACCTGCTAGGGACCAGACAAGATGAATCCCCTGCCTGGGCTGCTCTCTGCGGCCTTGGAACAGGGGACAAAGCTGGGTTGTTGAGGGCAGAAAGATGTCAGGTGGCTCCGACTCCAGTCTGACTGGTTACCACGTAAAGGAGGTGACAGAGACTTGCCTGAGGGGAGAGCAGCCTGAGCGGTGGAGGTGAGGTCAGGTGGTACCAGACGCAAGGTCAGAGCAGGGTTCCTCGTGCCCACCGGAGGCTGCTGGACCCAGACATGCAGTGTGCAGAACCATCAAGACGGTGCGCTTGGTCACAGCAGGTTCAAATTTAGTATATGTGCTGCCGAAGCGAGCACTTTTTTTTTTTTTTTTTTTCTTTTTCTCAGTACCAGGGATCGAACTGAAGACTTTGTGGTTGCAAGGCAGGCGTGGTCCCGGCCCCAGTCACAGCAGGTTCAGCAAACACAGGGGGTGCTCAGAGAGTCAGCATCAAGTAAACACTGGGCACCGCCTCCTGCTTGGGTGTCTGGCGCCCTTCCTGGCTCACAGCACTCAGGACAGAGGACAGTACGGAGGGCGGCTCTGAGGAACAAGAATCCATCAGAACACAAGGCATGACAGGATGCTCCTGGGTACAACCCCTAGGGGAGACGGAGAGAGGGAGACAGAGAAGAAGCAAAGCAAAGTGTGTGTTAGTTACGTTTCTCTCATGGCTGAGACAAAACACCCAACACCCAAAGTTAGAGGGGAGGGGGTTTATTTGGCTTACAGTTGGTAGAGGTCTCAGTCCGTGATCAGCCAGCTCCAAGGCAAGGACGACAAACAGGCAGAGCAGAAATAATGTGGAGCACACGAGGCAGCGAAGGTAACAAGAGCGCTAACAGCGTCTCCCTGTCCCTTTTGTCTCATCCAGACTACTTCAGGCGGGCAGCACTCACACCCTTCATCCTAGTGCCCTTGAGCCTGGCATTGCATCATGAATCAGTGCCAGCCTCACACACTCTAGGTCAAGCCTATGCCACATGAGGCTTTGGGGGGACATCCAGACCCAAACCAGAACAGCGTGACAATAGTGTGTTGCTGGAGAATGAGATCTCAAGGAGTCCCCACATGGTGGCCTGTCTTCCCCCATCTATGCAGGGATTCAAGGTCCCTAAGGCTCTCTGGGCCTCCCGGCCAGGAGTTCCCCAACCCTCTTAGGAATCAGGCTGCACAGCAAGTGAAGGTTCGCCTGTTTTTCCAGCCATCCCCTCCTCACACCGCCACTCCTGTGGGTCAGGGGCAGCAGTAGATTCTCCTAGGAGTGCCAACCCTGCTGTGAAATGCACACGTGGGGATCTAGGCTTGGGCTCCTCTGAATCATCCCAAAACCACCACCCTCCCTGTGTGGAAAATTTGTCTGGTGCCAAAAAGGTGGGGGACCATAAAGGTTCTGGGCCGTAAGAGCCCTATGGTTCTAAGATACACCTGGCCAGACCCAGGACTGGTCTCATCTCCATTTCTCCCATTTACAGGTGAAAAGGTAGCGATCCAGGGAGCAGGGGTACTTGCTCAAGGTCTCACAACTCAGAGCCCCCTTGTCCTGGCTCTGTGTCTGCATCTCCCTCCCTCCCTGTCACCCCTCACCCCCCCGTTCTGTCCCAGCCCTGGGTCTAGCTCTGGTCTCTGTTCCAAGGCACCACCAGGGGATGCTGTAGGCCCAGGCCTGCCTGCCCTCATCCCCGGTGGTCAGGGTGGTCCAAGCCATCCAGCCCCCTCAAATCTAAGTGTTTAACTTGAACAGGGCGGTGTACACAGTAGGAGCTCAATAAATACATCAGTGAATAAGTCATGGGTGTCCAGCGGCAGGGTGGGCTGTCAGACATGTCACATTAAGTCATTCCTCTCAGCACCTTGCCTGGGATGTTAAAAGGCCACAGAGTCAGGGGTGGCAGCACACAACTACAATCCTAGTGCTCTGGAAGTGTGAGGCAGGAGCATTCCAAAATCAAGCCTCTCCTGGGCAACTTTGAAACTTAAGGAAACCCCATCTCAAAAATTAAAGATTAAAAAGAAAAAGTTAAGGCAGAAGTTGAGGGAAGACCCCGATAGGAAATCTGGTGGATGTCTTTAATCAAGGTGGGCTCCTCTTTTCTTCTCACAGAGCAGACTGCCTCAGCCTAATGGGAGCTCAGAGAGGACACAGCCCCTCAAGCTGCCTCACAGATTGGGAGACAGAGGCTCAAAGGGGCCAAGTGGGACAGGGCTGGCACAGCAATGCCCTTGACCTTGGGCTGGTGGCAACTAACTGGACTTGAAGGGTAGGAGGAAGACCCCACAGCCTTCCCTTAGCATGTGTTAGCCCTCCTAGAATGCCATCTTCAGAGAAGAGTCGCACCCCAGGCTGGGGGAGAGGAGCCCGAGGTTGGAAGGAGGAGCTAATAGGAGCTCAGCCTGCAGCGGGGTCCAGGCAGCCTCTGCCCCAAACAGCAGCTCCGAGAAGGCAGAGACCACCAGACGCTAGCCAGAGGGTCGGCTCTTCAGCTCCTGCAGCCAGTGGGCCGCGTCATCACAGCGTAGTCCCCGCGTCTGCCTCCTGCCGCCAGCTGGTCTCTGCTAGGCAGGCGCCCATGGGCCAGGCATCCTGCGGTGGGTTACAGGTGAGAAAACTGAGGCGGGGAAGCTCTGCACTTGCCAAGGTCACAGCTGGGCGGCAGCAGAGCCAGGATTTAACCCAGGCTGCCTGGCTCCAACGCGAGGGCCGTAACCAGTGCACTGCCCTGGCCCAAGGGACTGCAGGGTGTTCCATGCCCTGCACACCACCGGCCTCTTTAACTGTGCTGAGCGAGTGAATGAATAACAGAATGAATGAATGAGCTCCTGTCTCTCCGAGGACCCTCCAGCCTCCCTCCCGGGTGGGACC
>NW_022900931.1:9900744-9909563 GCF_012274545.1 Fukomys damarensis | reverse complement strand
AACCTGGCTTCCTGGAACCGCAGCCCGGCCCGCGCCCAGTCGCTCTGCCCACCCGGCCCGGGTTTCCTGCCCGGCTCCCCGCCTCCCCCTGGCTGGAGCACCAGATGCCTCACAGTGTCACAGCCCGCAGGGTGGAAAGACTCTGACAAGGGGCTGCCCCGGTGAGCTCCGGCCCACCCCTCCCCCACTGCTTCGCTGCCTGGGAAGGCACCGGCCCTGGGGCCCCCTGTCCTCAACTGAGAAAGGTGACGTAGGATCTCTGTCATTCCTGTCCCACTAGGTCAGAGATCCTCTGGATGCGGACAGCTCTAAGTCACGAAGACCAGGGCCCCCGTGAGTGCCTCCGATCGCCTGGCTTCATACCCTTGCTGTGTGACCTCAGGCCGCTTACACACTCTGAATCATTCTTGCTATAAACCGGGTGAGAGGGTTCCCTCCCTCCCTCGGGCACTGACACAAGAAGCAAGCGAGTTAGTAACACAGTGCTTAGAACACAGTCTAATTCTAATGCTTTTAAGTGCTCCATACTGCTGCCCCTCACCCCTTTTTGGTGGTGGTGCTGGGGATTTAACCTAGGGTGTTTACTCTGAGCTACATCCCCAGACCACCTCTGCCTTTTTAAATTGGTTAAAGTCTCACTAAGTCACTAAGTTGCCCAGGCTGAGCTGAAATTTGTGATCCTCCTGCCTCTGCCTCCCAGAGTGCTATCATTACCACTCCTGTATTCTCAGAATCTGCCCACAGTCTGACCCATAGCATGACAGATCATTATCACAGAGATAGCTCAGAAGAAGGACAGTAGGAGGAGTAGTGAACCTTACCCAGGGCAAATCAGTGGGCCTCGCAGAAGTGGGGATGCTTGAGTAGGGTTCTAAGGGTTGTATAGGAGTCCGGAATGGATTGTTGGGGTGCAGGACTACTTCAAATCCAGGGATCAACATGTGCTGAGGCAGATGAGTTGGTTGTGGTCCCTGCCGTCATCCGCATCTCCAACCCCAGCCCCCAATTCTTGAAGTGAAACGTGGTTCTAGCCTCATGCCATAATCCATGTGGCACCTGGAACCGCAGACACTTGGGACCAGGAGAGGACTTGGAAATCACTCAGCCTGACTGCTCTGTTCACCAGTGGGGCAGGAGAGCAGACAGGAGCACCCCACGGTGCCCCAGGTTGTGGACTCTCCCATTAAGGAGTCCTGGAAAGGGGGGTTTCACTGAAGGCCACACAGGGCTTCGGTGGCAGGGCCCAGGGGTGGAAGCGGCAGGACTGGGGCCAGGGCAAGGACAGGACCAGCCAGCGAGGCGGCTGAGCCCCGCTCCAGGAGAACAGGCGGGCCTGCCGCATGGACCCCAGGGTGGGCATGGGAACAGCTGCCCCATGCTGGGCAGGTGGAGGGAGCCCGGTCAGCGAGCAGGGGGAGGAGGCCTGGGCAAGGCCACCTCAGAGCCACTCCCGCCAGCCCCTGCCCGGCCTTGCACACCACCAGCCTCCTTAACTGTGCTGAGCGAGTGAATAAATAACAGAATGGATGAACTCCTGTCTCTCCGAGGCTTTTTTTGAAGGGCTTTTCTCTCCTCGTGGTCCCAGTGGAGGGTCCAGTGTCTCTGGGTTTGTCTCAGGAGGCTGAGCGTGGAATCTCCATCCCTTTCTGCCTCACTGTCACCATCTCCCATGCAGGTTGGAATCTGCAGAGGGTCCAAAGTGAGGAGCTCAGCGCACCCAGCCGAATCTTGCTGCTGTCAACCATCAGCAGTACTCCGGAGCCTCCCTGAGCCTCGGTTTCCTGATCTGCAGAATGGGTAACAATTCTGCCTCTCAGGGTAGTTTTCAGGTGGTGCGAGATGGCACTTGGGCAGTGCCTGGCACAGAAGATTAGCTCACTTCCTTGCTCAGTGTGCAAGGTTTGGGGGGTATAATTTCCCCTCAGAGAACGAGGAAGGTGGTGACAGGCTATTCGTCGTCCGCTGGGGCCTACAGATGCCACCATCTTAGGGTTGGAAGAGTTTCTCCAAGCGGAATCTGGGAGTTGCTGGGGAGGCAAAGGAACAAGTCCAGTTACACAAAGAAGAAATGTGAGAAGCTGGAACCCTCCCTTCTCCAATTCCCCAGATCCACAGCAGCCTCCTGCTTCCCTCTGCACCTGATGGTTCTCTCGGGCTCCGCTGGGCTGCGCCTGGTCCCCAGCTGGCACCCTCACCCCACCCCTGCCAGCTGCTCCCTTCTCACCCCCTCTCCAAGATTCATGCTCTGACCCCACGGGGCAGCACTCAGGGTGCTGAGGCCCATCCGCCCCCCTGAGGTGGCCCCTCCCTCCACTCCTGCAGCTCAGCTCTCACCAGGTGTGGTAGGGACAGCTGGGCTCCCTGAGCTCCCGGCTCATGGACCCCTCTCAGCTTTCCATGCCCCGCAGTCTCAGCCCCACTTTTCCCCTCCTGGAATATTGGAGTTGGAAAAATTAAGAGCTCCTTTTGCAAAAGGAACTTGAGAGGTTAATGTGGCCCGGAGATGTCACCAGGTACCGGCTGTGATCGGCTGGGGGCTGCCCCTAGCGTAGCATTGAAGAATCTAAAGCTGTCCCCAGGCTCTGCAGGAAGGCAGGCTGTGATCAATTAGAAATGTCTGCCAAGCAGGGGTGTAATCAATTAGCAAAGTCTGCACGGCTCGGGATTTATGAGTGCAAGGAATTGTTATCCATGGTCTGGGTCACCATTTTTTTTAGGGCACTACAAAAACATGATTGATTAATAGACAGACAGAGACATCAAGTGCAATATTTCCCAGGGACAGATCTGTGAAGCATATGACAGATGTTAGATAGCTCCCGGACACCAAATAAGATCAGCCTGACTCCTAGTAGAGAAAGATAATACAATTCTTCTGTTTGCTCTCAAGGACAAAGTATCCATTTAGTTTTCAATAATTTCCCGTTACTTGCTAATCTCCCCTCCAGACCAAAAGACAACAGACTTCCACTGAGCAGTGAATATAAAAGTTTTGCTTCTTTGCACTTACCTTTTATAGTTGCCATTTATTTAATCAGTATTTCTCTTTTTCTTTTTTTGGTACTGGGGATTGAACTTGGGACCTTGTACTTTCCTGGAACCACTGAGCTAAATCCCTGGCCCCGTTGCTTTTTGTTTTGTTTTGTTTTGGTTTGGTTTGGTTTTTTGAGACAGGGTCTCACTGTGTAGTTGAGACTGACCTGGAACTCACGATGTATCCCAGGCTGGTCTCGAACTCATAGCAATCCTCCTGCCTCAGCCTCCTGAGTGCTGGGATTACAGGCATGCACCACCACGCCCGGCCCCCATTCTCTTTTATTTATAGTGAAAATCAGTTTTCCACTTAGAGAGACACGATAAAGATTTTTCTTAGGTCAAGTGGCGCATACCTGTAGTCCCAGCACTCAGGAGGCTGAGCTAGAACCGCCATGAGCTTGAAGCCAACCTGGGCTACGTAGTGAGTTCAAGGCCAGCCTGAACACATGGTGAGACCCTATTTCCAAAAAGGAAAAAAAAAAAAAGATTTTTCTTAGTCCGGCGTGGCTAACAGTGTTATTCCGACACTCTAGGAGGCTGAGGTAGGCAGATCCAAAATTTGAGGCCAGCCTGGGCAACCTAGCAATTTGCTGTCTCAAAATAAACAATAAAAAGGCTCAGTAAATGTCTCAGTGCAAAAGTCATAGGTTTAACCCCCAGTACCGCCAGGTCTTGTTTTTGAAACAGATTTTTCTTTAAATGTATTTTTAAAAAGTGAATTGATTTTTTTAAAATATCAAGAAAATAATAACAATGGTGGTACACAGAGTTCCACCTATCTGTCCTCAAGACCTAGGAAACCCAACCCGCCCAAGAACCTTTCAAAGTATGGGGGTGAATGTTACCTCCATTTTGGAGACAGGGAAACTGAATACAGAGAGGTCTGGCCACTCGGGCCGGGACACACAGCAACGGTGTGGCCCGAGTCTGACCCACAGGCCAGGCCTGAGGAGCCCTTGTGGCCTGGGACAGACACATTCCTGTAGCAGAAGGTGGGAATGAGACCATCCTGTAATTAAGCACTTTCCATGGGAAAGACCCAAGACTCACACAACCTCAAGAAAGAATTTATTTTGATCATAAAGAAACAGGGACTGAGACAGAATGGTTCAGGCAATTGGAGTTTCTGTGTCAGGACCCCCAGACCCTCTCTCCCAGCTCCTGGGAGCCCTTTCCCCAAGCAACTGTTCCCAGGGGCCTCTCACGCTTCCCAAGGGCTAAATAGCCCGAGATAATCTGATTGGCTAGATCACTCCTAGCCTCCCTGATAGGACCAAGCTTTTTTGCCAACCTATCTCATAGGCTGCTAGCCAGACTATGGGTGGGCTTGTGGTTAGATGTCCAATTGGCTGCAAGAAAGACCTATAAATGCAGACTCTATTGGTCCCAAGCCAGTCACCTGGGGATGGGAGGTCTTCCTCTCAGGGGTGTAGGGTGGTAATCACACGTGAACAGTGGCAGCCACAGAGGGAAGGGGAGCAGAGCGGTGGTGGGAACACTGAGCAGGTAGGGCCAGCCATGTAGGAAGGGAGCACTGCAGTGTGAAGGGATTGGCCTCTTGCTGGGCTGCGTGCAGGCATCCTGGGGAATTCCTGAGGGCAAGAGCCCTGGCCGGAAGGTGGGTGGGAGCTGCCCATGGTGGGGACCCCTTGCTCGGAGGAGGCGGCTGCTGCCTGGGCTGCAGGGACTCCTGGTTTATTTTCCAGCAGCCCCCTCCTTTGTGAGTCTGTAAGGCCACTGTGGAAAGCTCCAGAAGCATCCACTCCACAGGGATTTATGTCTGTTCCTAGGTCAGGAGAGACCCCTTCTCCACCAGCACTGCGGTGAAGCCACTTGTGAGGGTCTCAGAAGGGACTGTCCTAGCACGGAGGGGCAAGTGGCAGCTTAGGAAGGTGACAAGGGCTGCAGGGAGCCACACCGTGTTTGCAGCAGGTGTGGAGCATGGCTGTACTGGCCATATTGACACGTGGAGCCCACTGTGGCGATGCCCTGAAGAAGAAGATCGGGGGAGGTCGGGGGATGTTGGTGGCAGCAGGTGACTGCGGGCTGGGAGGCCGATGCTTCAGAGACAAAGCTCTGGGGACTCAGTGATGAGAGAGGGAGGGGGATCAGCCTCCCACTCTACCCCAGGGGGAGGTCGAGAGTGGCACCGGGTGGGGACACCTGGGTGGAGACGTCCTCCACAGTGGACTGTCCTCCGGACACTCCCTCAGTCCTGGCACTGCAGTGGGCAGCCTCCTGCCTTCCACCCTTGGCTATCTGTCTACACCAGGTGAGCTGGGTCCTGAGCCTGGAGTTCTTGGAGGGACAGGTAGGCGTCGGTGTCAGCGTGGGGAGCGGTCGGGGGCCTGACCGGGCCCTGCCTGGGAGAGCCACCCCCGTCCCCGGGCTCTGGGACAGGCGCCTCCTCCCCAGCCTCCCCCAGAGTCTGCTCCAGGGGTGACTGGAAACCCACTGCGTTGGGGGCTGCTGGGATGGGGAACCCCAGGGATGGGGGGCCCCAGTCCTGAGGGGCCCCCTCCTGCAGGGAGGGGCGCAGCTTCCCTTCACTGGCCCCAGCTGGGCCAGGGAGAATGTGGGGGGCGCTGTGGAGACTGGGGGAGAAGAGCAGCAGGTCATCCGTGGGGGGAAAGGTGCAGTACGCATCGTCCTCTCCTGGCAGGGGTGGCAGGGGTGAAAGGGGGGACCCCAGGGGTGCATCCTCCTCGGGCTCTGCTTCAGCACAGGGGTCGTAGGTGAAGTACACCTGGCAGGCCTCGATCTCCAGGGCATCCGGGAGGTGGAAGAAGAAGTAGCCCTGGTTGGTGAAGCAGCTGGTCTGGGAGTGGCCGCTCGGTGCAGGCGAGGGCAGTGGCGCGGTGTCCTGCCGCAGCAGGAGCAGCTGCGTGGCCTTGGTGTCCCTGTCCAGCACTTCCAGCGGCGAGATCTCAGGCGCCAGGGGCCCCGGGCTGAAGGAGGGTGAGGGGAAGGGCGAGGACAGCCACTTCTGTGGGAGGAGAGGCCAGCAGGGGTGAGCGGTGTCTCAGGACCTCCGCGGTCGCCAGTGCCCCCAAACCCCTCTGCCACAGAGCACACAAACAATCACAGAGCCCAGTGCAGGCTTGCAGACGCCTGGAGAATGAGCATGCCAGTCCCCGAGCACCCACTGAGTGCCCAGCACTGTCCCAGGCATGAGGCCATGCAGAGGACAGGACCCCCGGGGTGCCCGAAGAGGACCAGCACAAGCATCTGCTCCCACCAACCAAGCACTGCCCAAGCAGAAGGCCCAGGCGCCGGTCCTGCACACCGATGGATGCTGAAGAGGGCCACACCCAGCCCTGTGAGGGTCAGCGGGGCGGGGCTGGGCCCCAGGGTGTGAGTGCTGGATGCAGACCTCTCTGACGGGCTCAGGGGCTCCCAGTCACCCTTCTCTCCCAGTGCCCTCCAGCCCCTCATCCTTGCCCACAGAAAGGATGGTGCCATGGGACACGGGGTGGTGGCTGGGTGTCCACCGAGCCCCGGTGAAGAGCAGGGAGACCCAAATTCCAGCTCAGCCGTGGCACCCCGGCTGCGTGGTCCTGGCCAGGCCACTGACCCTCTCTGAGCCTCAGTTTCCACAAGTGTTGACCACTTCCTTCCTGACTCCCTCACTGTTGCCTGTCGATTTGGCGGGAAGAAGTCAAGTGAGCACACGGAGGAGGAGACCCCGGCCCAGGGAGATGTGGGGGGCAGGAAGTCCTGGGGGGCTGGTGGGGCCCCAGGTAGGGGAGCCCTCCCAGTGGGGCTGCGGCCTCCTGCGCACAGGGGTAATGGTAGGTGAGTGAGCGCTGCCGCGGGCGCCCCTGGTCCTCCCCAGGCGACTCCCACAGGCACACTCATGTGCACGCGCACACGTGCGCCACACTTGCCCTGTGGCCTCGGGGCGGGGCTCTGGAGAGGACGGGGATGAGACCAGGGTTCCCAGCGGGTCCTCTTGGCCAGCCCCGGACCTCGACACCTCGAGGGTCCCTGGAAACCACCTCCCCACACTGGGCCTGGGTCAGGAAGCTGGATCAGAGGGTGACGTGATCCCCGCGACCCCCCATTATTTCCCAGGGCCTTAGCCAGGACTCCAAGCCAGAAGAGGGCTGGGGAGTCCTCTGGTCCGGCCGCAACCCGCCCTCATGTAGGACGCGCGGCCGCCACGTTTCCCACACAGCCCACCAAGGCTTGCTTGATTGCCCTAAGATCTCACTCCCTTGAGAAAGGAGCGAAGAGGAGGAAGGAGACACGGACGCAGGGCAATGGAGAGCGCCTGGTGAGACGCGCCCCTCCCAACCTCAGGGCCCTCTTCCCGCCCCCTGGAGAAGCTTCCAGCCCTAAGCAGGTGGGTTGGGGGAGGGGACCGCGGAGCTGCACGCGCCAGCGAGCCAAGGCCAGGCGGAGGACTCGCGGTGGCTGTGGTTAGTAATCCCAGCGGGGTCCCTGCCGGCCAGCGTTACACTATTTTCTCCCCATTATACGGGGAGGAAGTCAAGCACAGAGAGGTTCTGTAACTTCCAGAAAACGGCAGGCCCCAGGCAGACTGGCACATTCAGCAAAAGCTACTACTGCTGTGCCCCCTGCCCTACCCTGCCCGCCCCACTCAGCCTGCTTCGCCTGCCTCGGGCTCCTACCTGGAAGTCCCCTCCGTGCTCGGAGTTTAGCTGGGAGAAGAACTCGGAGGGGTCTGGGATGTGGCACTTCAGAACCTTCTTGAGCCTGTGCAGGGGGGCGGGGTGGAGGCAGGGGCAGGGGTGAGATGGGGAGAGGATGGGGTCTTGTGTCAGTCCCATGCTCCGAGGGCTGGTCACAGAGCCAGGAGGCTGAGGCAGGAGGATTGTAAGTTCGAGGCTAGTCTGGGCAACTTAGCCAGACGCGTGTCTCAAAAATACAAAACAAAAACAACCAAAAAGAATGGCCAGCCGAGGAGGTACCTACTCTCTATTTCTGATGAGGAGACAGGCACAAGTGAAATGTGTAATATCATTACTTATTCTGTAAAGACAGAGGAGAGCTATTCAAGAGAAGGATGTAGGAGTAGAGCAGGGAAGACCACACAAGCCAGAATAGTCAGGGCTGGAAATGTCTGGTGCACAGCAAACTATGAGGAAGGAGGTAGAAAATGAGCCTCCTAGTTAAGGCTGCCACGGATGGAGGCTCAGGTTGTGCACTGCCCAAGGACGTCTAATTTTAAGGGGAATAGCGAGTAGGGGCTAAATTCTAGCCCAAGTTCTGCTTTGCCAAGCTAAATGCCCAGGATCAATATGCATCTGCCTGAAGGAAACTGCATCAATTCCTGATCTGCGCAAAGGTTCCAAATAGCTAGTGGAGGTGCTGGAGGGTCAGGGTATCCCAGGTGTAATGGGAGTGGATAGAAAGGGAGCAAGGAGGAGATGGAGAGGGCCATCAGGGTTCTGTGGGTAGCAGGCAGAGGGGTCCTTCCTGATGTGGGAACGAGGCTGGTGGGCTACGGGGAGGGGGAGGGGATTCTCTTACCAAGGCCCGAGGCAGTTGGCGCTGACCAGGAAGTACACAGAGATAATGATGCCGCTGATCAGCCCAAGGCTCAGGGCAGGGCCAAGCACCCAAGTGAGGGGCAGGGACTCCTTCCTGGGGGCTGCCAGGGCAGAGGAGAAGCAAGGAGAGGGTCAGAGAGGCACCCCTCAACTGGCTTCCCCACCTGCCATTTGCCCACATCTCGCCAGGGGCACTGGGGGGCTGAGGGGGAGGGGGAGAGGAGGCAGAGGAAAGGGGTACGGGGGGGGGGCAGAAGGAAATCCCCG
>NW_022900931.1:9862216-9900621 GCF_012274545.1 Fukomys damarensis | reverse complement strand
TGGGGGGATGGGGGGGGGGGGGAGAGGAGGCAGAGGAAAGGGGTACGGGGGAGGGGCCGAAGCTGAAATCCCAGGAGAACCCGGGCTCTGCATGAACCTTTGGCTCTGAGCACCACAGGGAGGGCCCCACATGTGACAGACCTGACTGGGACCCACCCGGGGTCCTGTCCCTCACTGGGTTGTGGTAGGGTGGGGTTCATGAAACTCTGAACCCCCAGCTGCTCCTCTCCCGAGCCACGGTACCTGCAGGCCTGGTCCTAAAGGCCAGGGCCCGGCTCCAGGGGCTCCACGCGGTGTGCAGGCCTCGCTGGGCCCGCGTCCGCACCTGCAGCTCATACTGGGTATCAGGCACCAGGTTCTCCAGGAAGATCCAGAGCTGCCTCTGCTTCAGACTCAACAGGTTGGCCTCCTGGGACAGGGACAGGGTAGTCACACCTAGAGGTCCCCCTGCCCACCACCTCCCATACAGCCTCTCCTCTCCCACACTCCTTCCCTGACCTCCCCACTGCTGGACTGGCCCCAGCCCCATCCCAGCCCCTTCCCAGCCCCGCCCCCTTGCTGAGCCCCACAGCTAAGCAGAGCCCTCTGCAGGTTGACCAGCTGTCTGGCCCTGGGTCCGCTCCCGCAGGGGTCTCCACTTCATTGGGCACCAGGAAGAGGATTCTCCCACGGCCCAGTGGCTCCTTCTCTCTTCTGCCCACAGCTAAGCCACTGCTCCAGCCACTGTATCCTGTATCCTGTGGAGCTATCTTCACTGTACCTGGCACAGCCCTGCTTCCCTGTCTATGGGTCCTTCCTTCCCCATGCCCACGTAAGGCCCTCCTTGCCAGCATCACTTTCTACTTCCTCCTCCTGCCCAGCACATAGTAGGTGCTCAATGAGTAGGTGTGCATGGGTGACCAGCGAATGGAGGAATAATCAAGTGAACGAAGAGGCCACCTTTCACCAGGAACCCATGGGGGGCTAGGTTGGAAGTGTGGACAGGTGGAGGCCACTGCTGCCTCTTGTCTTTGGGAGTCTGGCCCTGGGCTCAGCCTGGAATTGGCCATCAGCTGGGTCCCCAGGCTGTGAGGGTAGCACCAGGCAGGACAGCAAGAGAGGCCAGGGTGGCTCCGCCACCCACTGCCTGGTCGCAGGCACCTTGCTGAGATGTGGCCATGCACCAAGTAGGAACAGGGACGGGCCGAGCCATGCCTCACCTCCCAGCTGTGGCCTGGCAGCCGTGTCCGGGCCTCAAACTCCAAGCAGGAGTCAATGTAGTGGGAGATCTGGGTGAGGCGCCAGGTGACGTTGCATCTGTTGGTGTCCATGTAAGTGACCTGGAGGGAGCTGGGGGCCACTGGGCGAACTGCAGTCGGGAGAGAGGAGGGGACAGCGAGCTGAGTGCTCCCTTGGTACCCACTGTCCCCTGTCCCCGGGTCCTCGGGCCCTCCACCGTTTGGAGAAGCCTGCCCTGGTCCCCAAACCCACCCCTGGGGCCCGCTTTAGTTTTCTCTCCATATCTAGTTCTGGCTCTGCCTGCCCTGCCCTCCTGGGAGCTCTGGGAGGACAGGGACTGTGCTACCGTGACCTAAGACTCTAATTGAAAGACTCACACACAGGGATAAGTGAAAGTTTACTTGTCGAGCAGTTTCTTTTGTCTTGGCTCAAAGACCCCTTAATGGCCCCGGGATCCTGGTTATTTTGCAGGTGAGAAAACCAAGGCTCAGACAGATCACACGGGATCAGGGCATCGATCTCATCTTTTACCGCACCTCTTTCCCAGCCATGGCCCCCAAGGTCAAGGGGAATGGGAAGATAGACATTCAACAACCTTCCCCAAGCAGGCCCAGTGCTGGGTGTTCAGAAAGGAGGCACGGGGCAGCGGAGACTCTGCACTGAGAGAGCTCACAGCCCAGGAAGGAGACAGAGCTAATGTCAGG
This sequence comes from Fukomys damarensis, assembly GCF_012274545.1. Lineage (NCBI taxonomy): Eukaryota > Metazoa > Chordata > Mammalia > Rodentia > Bathyergidae > Fukomys > Fukomys damarensis. Next base: position 9,898,699 of record NW_022900931.1, on the reverse strand, counting down.
CACACACACTCTGCAAGAGGAGGTATGAGCAGCTGGGGGAGCCTGGGAAGGCCTTCTGGGGAAGAGGACTGTTCTCAGTGCCCAGAAGGATAAGCAGGAATCTCCCCAGTGGAAGGACCTTCCGGGAGTGGGACCAGACATGCAGAGGCACAGATGACAGGAGTGGCCTTAGTTTGAGGGCAGGGAGGATGCAGGAGGCCAAGACAGGAAGGAGGAGCCGCTCGGTTCATCACTCACGGTAGTCAAAGGGCTTGAAGTTCTTGGTCAGCACCGTTCGCCACTGTCCGCCTTTCCAGCACATGACACGCGCGGTAATGATATCCGCCGAGGTCAGCACCTGAGACTGCAAGGAGAGGGGCCCGGATGGAGCTGCCAGCAGCAGGGCTCAGAATGGGGGCACAAGGTTGTGGGGACACAAGCAGGAGAGGAGCAGGGACAGCAACATTTTCCATAACAGGCCAACGTTTTGGGTTTGAAGCCAAGCCACATAGTATCTATCACTAACTACTCAACTCAGCCATTGTAACGTGCAGCAGCCACAGGTGGCATGTGGATGAATGGCAGAGCCGCATTTCAATAAAACTTTATTTACAAACATAGCCAGCGGGCCAGATTTGCCTCATAGACTGTGATAGTTTACTGACCCCTGATTTAACCTGAGAAGGAGGGAGCTCCCCATCACAAGAAATGTGCAAGCGGTGAGCCTCGAGATAGCTCCTAAACAAGGTGGAACTTGTACCTGTTTAATGGCTTCAAATGCAAATGGATCCTCTCCCCAGTCTCTCCCTACCCTCAATTTTTCCGGTGGGAAACTGCCAGGTATCCAGTACCTCCTGGATAGCTGCTGCTCAGACAACTGAGCTACTTACAAGGCATGATTTTTTTTTTTTAATACGATGTGTGTTTAGAAAATTACTACAGCGAGGCACACGTCTGTAATCCCAGCACTCGGGAGGCTGAGGCAGGAGGATCGCTGTGAGTTTGACACCAGCCTGGGCTACATAGTGAGTTCCAGGTCAGACTCAACTACATAGTGAGACCCTGTCTCAAAAAAACAAACAAAAAAATACAGTGAAAAAATACACTGTCATCAATTTCCTTCAAAATACTGCCCTTGAACACAGTCGTCCTAGTGTTGTTACCACTTTCCGAAGCGGCTCTGGAAGTCTTTCCTGGGTGTCGTTAGTTGCACTGCCCTGGCTGCCTTGATATACTGAACCAAAACAAAACTTTGACCTCTCATGGTCATCTTGATTTTAAGGAAGAGCTGCCAGATTTGGTGAACTTGGTACACGAGGACACACCGTCACGTTTTTACTTGACAGAAATTGCTATTAACATTTCGAATCAATTCAGGACACAGAGGGACCCATGGAAAGACACTCATGACCGAGGGCCTCCCTCCAGAACTGCTTCAGACAGGCACAAGAATGATGGGGCAAGTACGCTCGAAGGGAGAGGGAGCCTTCTGAGGGAGATTCCCATCAGCGTGTCTTTCACTGTAGCAAGTTTTTAAATGAAAACGTGAACCACATTTTTTGACCTCCTCTTGTCCCTTGCAGCTATCACCAGGGTACCGCACAAGGTGGTGAGGAGGCTGAGGCCCTCGAGGGACTCTGCCCCAGACTGCTCGGCTGGTCAGCAGGGCGCCCAGGCCACACATAGGCCCTCTGCGTCCTCAGCCCACAGAGTGACCACAGCCGTCTTCGCCGCCCAGCAGACCCCACGGTGCGGCCCCAGGAGGAAGCTCTGGGTCCCTGCTCAGCCCAGCTTGGGGTGGTGGTTTTGGGTCCAAGCCTCCAGATCCAGTCTGCTGACCTCTCTGAGCAAATGGTGGCCCTGATCATCAGCGCCCCATCAGCCGGTCAGTCCTGCACCCTAGGACCCCACCCTGACCTTCTTATAGCAGTTATGGGGACCAGGCTTCCCCAGGTAATAATAGCATAACCACTGTCACAAACACGGTGCCAGAAATGCACTCCCTCCCTCAAGCACTTGCTCTGCGCAGGGCACTTGCCTAAGCTCTTCAGATTATCCCATTCGGTTCCCTCAGTGCCCTCTGAGGTAAGCACTATTGCTGCTCCCATCCTGCCCATGAGACTGAAGCACAGAGAGCCTTCAGGACTTGCCTGAGGCCACACAGCTAGGAGTTGGTGGAGCCAGGCCACCTGCTGAGCTCTGAGTAGAGGGGGGACATAGCATCTGGTTCCCACCGCTCCTTGTCACCCCAGCCACCCTCCCTAATTCATAACACCTGACAGCAGCCAGAAAATGTATTCTGGGCATCCCCAGTGCCTACCGGTGCCCACCAGTGCCCAGGAGGGAGCGCAGGACAGGGCAGCAGGACAGCATCCTCACACCCTCACCCTGGGCCCCACTTCCAAGCCACTGGCTCCTCCCCTGGGACCCCCCACCCTAGGGCCACAGCCTGGAGCAGAAGGGAAGCCTGCCCCCAACTTTGCCCTAGCGCAGAGACTCACAGTCGGGGGTCCGAGGACCAGATTACAGGCGCAGGACGTCTGGCTCACTGGGAACATCTTGCAGGTGTTGTTCCAGGACCTGTCAGAGTTAAACGGTCTTCTTAGAAAGAAGGCGGGGGGGCTCTTCGGCCCCTCCCCCGGGACGTCAGCACACACAAGGCCCTGTTTCCACAACTGTCTGAGGGCTCTCTCAAAAATCCCACATTACTCAAAAATTACCCGTCATGCCACTCCATCCCCACCTCTGAGGGGAGTCAGGGTGGCATAGCAGGTTCACAGCCCCAAGTCCCCAGACGACCTTCCCCAGCTCTTAGCAATTCTCTTAGCCAATGCCTGGTCCCAACTCCCCCAGCTCGGAGAATATGGGAGTCCTGGAAACCCACAGTTGGTGAGCACAGACGCCACAGAGTCTGATATTATGATCTGGTGGCCCTGAGACCACACAGCCCCAAAGTCCTGTGGTTCTCAGGGCTACACTCACCGGCTGTCTGACTTGGCGAGGATGTAGCAGGAGGTGTTCTGCATACCCTGCTCCTGGTGCCACAGGCAGGAGATGTTGGCTCGGGAGTTGTAGAAGCACTCAAGCGGGGAAGTGTCTGTGGGCAGGACGGGCATGAGAGGCTGGCCTCTGGGCGCCTGTGGCCTCCAGGCAAAAACACCACCCTGCTCTTGGTGCCCTGCGCCACACACTCGCCCCCACCCCTGCCTCCTGCGTCTGCCATTCCTGGACCTTCTGCCAAGAAGCAGGGGTCTGGAGGGGCACCAGCAGGCCCAGCCCCTCTGCTAGGGAAACCACAGCTGCCCGAAGCCAGGGTCCTCACCGGTCACCTCTGCAGACACTGGGGGGGTCGTCAGGAGCTGGAGGAGGGAGAGGAGGACCAGGCACCAGGGCAGAGCTGGGGCCGCCATCACAGGCACAGACTGAAGCTGGTGGAAGAAGGCCTGGAGGAGGAGAGAGCAGGGTGAGCGGCTGCCTTGGCCCCACCGAGCCCCACCCCGCCTCTCTGCCCAGCCCAGGGCCAGCGCTTGCGGGTCGCTCTGCCCACACTTGCTGCTGTCTTTCCTGCACTCCTCTGCTCAGTGTCCCGTGAGACGGGACGGAGAGGTGACACTGGGACCCGGCGCTGCCCCGTGTCAGGGCGACTTGGCGCAAGCGCTGTGCTCGCTCGCAGTCAGTTTGATAACCCGGAGGGCCGCTGAGTGGCCACAGGGCAGGCAGCGCGCACGCCCAGACGATGATTGGGGACCCACAGGATGGCACAAGGCAGCGTGAGGTGGATGGAGCTGCTCAGACTGGCGCAGAATTCAAAACACATGAACTGTTTGTTTCTGGAATTTTCCACTGAATATTTTGTGACCATAGTTGATCCCAGGCGACTGAAACCAGGGAAATTGAAGCAGCAAATAGGAGGAAACCTTCATTGTATTTATTCGTTTTCTCGCTTTACACACACACACACACACACACAGATGCACATGGGGATCATGAAAACCTCAGGAGGACAGAGATCTGGGTGCCCAGTCCTAAACCAAGGCCTGGCACACAGGAGGCAGCTGCAAAGGGGAAAGCAGATTGTCAAAGGAACAAACACAGGAGCCACAACTGAGCGCCAGCCACTCCACGGGGGTCCAGAGCTTCCCCGCTGTCCCCTGCCGCTACCTTTTGCCCGTGTCAAAGGAGTTGACGAATCCAAGTGAAGGCAGCAAGAGAAGCTGCCGAGCCATCTGGGGGAGCCTTGGGACCAAGGTGACCCTGATGGGGGCTCCAGGAGCAGAAGAGGGCGTCTCTGAAGGTCTCTGTCCTTCCCAAGTCCCACTGTGTGAGGGGAAAGCACGGTCTGTGCATCTGGGCTCGGAGGACAGGTCTGGGCAGCTCCCTAGAATCCCTCCCCACATCAGCCCTGGCCTTGCAGCAGGAGCCTGTGATGGGGTCCCCTCCTTGGCAAGGGCCAAGCCGCCCAGCTGGGGGAAAGGAGGGGTCGAAGCCTCGCAGCACTTCAGACTGGAGGTTCTCAGGGAACACAGACCCCTCTTCTCCACAAACAGGGTGCGTGTAATGCAGCACCTAAAATCCAGCTCGATAAGCGCTGAAAGTGCATTAGGCAAAGAGAGACACCGAGCTGTTTAGCTCTGCAAAAGTAAACGACAACATCATGATCATACGCCTGGCTCCTCGCAGATGCAGTTTAAATGCAGCGCCTCTGCAGATTCATTCAACCCACACCACGCATTAGGGGGGTGGCACTTCTGTCCTGCTCACTTTGCAGAGGGGGAAACTGAGGCTCAGAGGGGGATCTGTCCACACTTCTGCTCCCCGGCTTGCCTGAAAGCTCCTGCAGGTGGCTGGGGAACGCCCCAGACCCTCTCCGGGGAAGGAGAGCATAAGGCTCATGAGGTGCCCTTGCATATCCGGGAAACGCTGGCCAGCCAGTCTTTCCCCCACCCCTTCACATTAAGCTACATGCTCAGCCTATTAAAATTTTTTCTTTTGGAAACAGGGTCTCTAAGTCACTAAGTTGCCCAGTCTGGAGTCAAATTTGTGATCCTTCTACCTCAGCCTCCCAGAGTGCTGGGATTACAGGGGTGCACCACCACACCTGGTCCCAGCTGGTGCTTTTGTGAGCATCAGCCCAGGCAAGGACCCCCGTCCCTATCTTCCCAGATCTGCACACTGGAAGGTCTGCTGCCGCAGCCCCACTGCCAGAACCCAACAGCCACCTTCCCACCTCAGCGACCACGCTGTCCTACAACCTGGGTGGGGTGACCTGTCTCTCTCAGGGACAGTCCAGCCATGTGATGAGAACTCCACCCAGGGAAAGCTCAGGACATGACCTGTAGCCACAGAGACATCAGAGAGATGTGACTGTTGCCACGCATGCCCTGCAGGGTCCCAGTTGCAGGGAATGAGAAACATGAGCACAAGGTCACTGGGGAGATAAAGGGACATGAAGGAGACTGGGTTGGAGCAAGTAAAGGGGGCAGCAGGGAGAGGAGACAGGGGCTAAGGGCTGAGGTGCTGAGGACTGCCCCTCACCCCCCTATGTCCCTCATCCTCCCAGGCCCCCTTTGCTGGGTGATGACCTCTCCCCAGGGAGCCTTCTCTCCCTCCTCACCTCCCAGCCTCCTACTGGTTCCAGCCTCACCACCCCAGGGCCAGGGCCCAGCTCATGGAGCCCAGCCCACTCCTTCCCTTGACTTTCAGGTCTGTTGGCCCAGTGCTTTCCCAGTCCTTCTCCCCACACACAGCCTGGCAGGAAGCCCCACAGGCGGCGTAGCCCAGGGACAGCCCTCCGGCCTCATCCTCCCCACCCTCCCGGGCTTCACAGTGTCCTTCCAGCCCGGACCTCACAATGGCCTTTGGCTTCATTTCCCAAAGCTCCTCTCCAGCCAGCAGCCTCCCTGCCCAGAAACCAGCAATGCCCCGGCCACAACCACAGCCCAAATGCCTGCCCTTCAGCTTGGCCTTCATTGCAATAGGTGCCCATACATGCGCACGCACACACACACACACACACACACACACACACACACACACATATATGCATTACATCTCCCTGCCTGCACAAGCCAGCAAGTCTGGACTAAGCCTCTAAATGAGCTTCCTGGGTGGGTCACTCTCCCACACGCCCTCTAGGTCCTGCTGTTCTTCAAGGGTATTTTATTTTTCTAAATTGTGTGTGTGTGTGTGTGTGTGTGTGTGTGTGTGTGTGTGTGTGTGTGTGTGTGGTGCCAGGAATCTAACTCAGGCCCTTGTGCTCCCAAGGCAGGCGGCAGAAGCACTGAGCCAAATCCCCTTCAAGGGCATTTTATTTTTAATTGAATTTCATTTTATCCCATTCCCTCCTCCATTCAAGCCCCCTCCTCTCCCCTATGTACAAAAGTTTTGTTTCCATTTTTCCAGTCTCACTTTTTTTCACATCCCTTCCTTTCTCTCTCCCTCCTCCCTTGTTTCCCTTCCCATTTGAACACTTTCTTCCCATTTCCCAATATTTATCATTCATTTCAGTCCTTATTTCCACTTTCACTTTCTCACACCAGAGAAACAATGTAGTATTTAAACATGTGTGTCTGATTTATTTCACTTCAGAGTATGGTCCCAAGGTCCATCCATTTAGCTGTAAATATCCGAAGCTCATCTTTCTTTATGGGAGAGTAGTACTCCATTGTAAAGAAAACCACATCTTCTTTATCCACTCATTAGTTGATAGACATTTGGGCTGTTTCCAACATTTAGCTATTACAAACTGCACCGCAATAAACATGGGTGTACATATATCACTGAGATAGGATGCTTTTAATTATTTCGGGAAGGCAGTAACAAGAGGGATAGCTGGGTCAAATGGAACCTCTAGTTTTAGTTCTCTGAGAAATCTCTCTGAGAAATCCCTAGTTTTAGTTCACTGATTTCAACAGAGGTTGTACCAGTCTACACTCCCACCAACAGTGGAGAAGGGTTTCTTTTTCCCCACAGCCCCTCCAGCATTTGTTGTTGGTTGATATCTTGATAGCAGCCATTCTTTCTAGGATGAGGGAGAATCTCTGTGTTGTTTTCGTTTGCATCTCTCCAGTGACCAGTGATGTTGAACATTTTTTCATATATTTATTTGCTGTTTCTAATTCCTCATCAGAGATGTGTCTTCTCATTTCAGATGCTCATTTTTGGATTGTGCCTTTAAATTTAGAGCGTCTGATGTTTTTGCATTCTTTATATATTCTATTTTTTGTTTGTTTGTTTTTTGAGACAGGGTCTCACTATGTAGTTGAGACCGACCTGGAACTCACTATGTAGCCCAGGCTGGTCTCGAACTCACAGCAATCCTCCTGCCTCAGCCTCCCGAGTGCTGAGATTACAGGCGTGCACCATCATGTCTGGCTAAGTTCTTTATATATTCTAGGTAATAGTCCTTTATCTGATGAATAGCTGGTAAAATTTTTTTTTTCACCTTGCATGTTGCTTCTTCGCTCTGTTGATGGTTTCTTTTTCTGCGCAAAAGCTTTTTAATAAGATGAGGTCCCAATTGCTGATTCTTTGTAGTATTTCCCATGTGGTCTGGATTTTGTTCATGAAGTCCTTGCCTGCTTCTATGTTCTACCTGTTCTTTCTTCCCGAGGATTTAGTGTTTCCATTTTAATATTTTGATCTTTGATCAATTTCAATTTTAGATCAGTGCATGGTGAAATATATGGGTCTAGTTTTAATCTTTAGTGTGTGGAAAGCCATTTTTTCCAGCACTATTTATTAAAGAGACTGTCTTTCTTTCAGTGAAGGTGTTTGGCTCCTTTGTCAGAGATTAGGTGACTGAGTTTGTCTGGGGTTGCTTCTACATCTTCTAGTCTGTTCCATTGATGTTCAGGTCTGTTCTTTTGCCAGTACCATGCTGTTTTTATCACACAGCTTTGTAGTATAATTTAAAGTCAGGAATTGTGATATCTCCTGCCTTATCTTTGTTGCCTAGAAATTCCTTTGCTATTCTAGGTTCCAAATGAATTTTAGGATTATTTTTTCTAATTCTCAAGGTAGGCTATTAGAATTTTGATTGGGATTGTATTAAATGTGTATAAAAATTTTGGCAGTATGGCCATTTTCACTATATTGGTTCTTCTTATCCAAGAACAAAGGATGCCTTTCCATTTTATGATATCTTCTTTGATCTCCTTTTTCAGAGTACTGTAACTTTCAATGTAGAAGTCTTTTACTTAGTTCATTAGATTGATTCCTAGGGTTTTTGTTTTTTTTTTGGATGCTATTGTGAAAAGAATGGTTTCTCTCATTTCTCTCTCAGTGAGTTTGTTATTCGTAGACAGGAAGGCTATTGGTTTTTTAGTATTGACTTTGTATCCAGCCATGCCACTGATTTTAGTTATCAAACTTAGAAGTCTTGGCAGAGTTTACTTGTATGTAGAGTATCATGTCATCTGCAAATAAGGATGATTTAACTTCTTCCTTTCCTATTCTTATTCTTATGGGTGGGTGGGTGGATGGATGGGTGGTGGATGAATGTGGTCAGAGGTCTCCAGTACTGCAGACAGGGCAGTACTTTGCCACTGCAGTGGCTGCACCCCACTGCCCCATTCACCACTCCAAAATCATCCTGCAAGTGCTTACTGTGCACCTACTCTAGACTCTCCACGAAGCTGAAACAAGGAAAGTGAGGTACAGCGGTGAAGCACTCTGCCCAAGGTCACATGGCTAATAAAAGGCAGAGTCCAATGGAAAGCCCAGACAGGAGCTCTCCCCACTGCAGAAACCCCCTCCACTGTGACACAGGGAGCTGTGACAATGTCACCTTGGGTGCCAAGGCCAGTCCTGTGCCAGGCCCTGGACAAGTGCATCACAAAGTGATTCTCACTAGTATATCAGCTCCACAGCACAAACAGGAGAGTGGGCTCCAGGTCATTAACCTGCCCAGGGTCACACACACTGAGTGGCATCACAGCCAGGGCTCCTCCCCAAGGCCTCCACTCCTGGGGTCCCACTTATCCTGTCCTCTCCCAGACACTGGCCCCAGGTTCAAAGCAACCAGCCCTCTGCCCAGCCACCTGTACCCACAAAAGGATAAGTTTTCTTGAGCAGAGGCCATTTGGCTCTGTCTTTGGATCCCCAATACAGTACCAGGTTGGGACCCCAAAGAGTATGGAGTCTAAAAAACATGCCACTTCCTACAAGCCCCTCACAGGGACAATCTTACCAGCTTTGTTCTGAGGCTGGGCACTGCACATCCTTAGAAAAGGGTCACTCGGGTCAGGCACAGCCATAGGCTGACTTTGGGCTTAGAGGGACCTGGGACTTAACCCAGGGGAGCAGAGGGTGGAGAGGGGGCAAGATCACAGGAAGGTCAGGGTCAAACCACAGGCCCCAGCAAAGAGGAGCATAGCAGGCAGACACCATGGTGGAGTCTGTCCCTGCCACCCCACCAGAGGGATTCAGAGATTGCGTACCCAGAGGACAAAAGCAAGTTGAGGGGAGGGCACAGGTATCACAAGGGTCCGACTAAGAGGCTCCTGGCAGCCACGGAGGCTGCATCCTCATTCTCAGGGAGGCTCGGAAACCTGTCCAAAGTCACTATAGGAGATGCCAGCCTCAGGTGACAGCAAGTAGAGACCGGAACCTCTGAGCCTGCAGCACTCGGCCCCCAGTGTCGCCTCCACACATGCGCACCAGCCGGTGTGGCACAACCACAAGCCCACTCACAGCCACTGACTCATTGCGTCCCCAGCATAGGCTTCGAGGTGGGGCTTGTCACCCCCTTGTCGTTAGCGTCAGAGCTGGAGCTCAGAGCTGCTCAGACACTGTCATCTGATTTCCAGCAAGCTGCCGACAACGGTCGGGAAGACAAGCAGTGCCCGGATGACTGGCACCTGCTCTCTTCTCTGGCAGGGCCCAGACCCGGCACTCGGGAGATGTCACAGCATGTAATCCTCCCAGTACCCCCGGGAGCTGGTTATCGTGCTACTCCTCTGTCCAGATGAGGAGACTGAGGCATGGGTCAGCCTCTTGCCCAGGGGTAGCCTGAAGCCCCACTGGCCTGTGGGGTGCATGGTGGGCTGGGCCAGGATGGTAAAGCAGGAGCTCAGTAACTGGGGTTATGCCTCATCTGTCTCATCTGCCTCTGACTTGGAGAACCATCCCCATTTGTCATCTCTGACCAGCCCTCCACACATACACACACACACACACAGAGCATGGCCTCTTGCTGCTGAACTCCAGCCATATCTCTCAGCAGTGTGGGATCCTGGCTATGGGAGGCACAGTGGGGACCCTGGGGACAAGGCTAGCCCTCCCCCACCCATGCCACTCCAAGGTGCTACAAATATAGCTCAAGGTGAGGGCTCAGGCTCTCAGCCCTCAGACCTGCTACTGCCCTGGTCACAGAGCCAAGCAAGGGACTAATCCCAGCCGGAGCCTGGGGCAGCAGAGAGAGGCCTCCCAGCACCCAACTTCACGGCCTGGCTGCAGGGGGACCGCTCTCTCCTCCCTCACCCACAAGCCTCCTGGGGAGCACTGTGCACAGGGTGCCCCCCTCGGCCCCTCTCCATGGAAATCGGAAGGGGGCCCATCTCACTCACCCTACCTCCTGAGCCCTCTCACACCCATCCAGCCTCCGGGCTCCTTCTCCAAGCCTGCTTTGTGGGTACTGCGCACAGGGCCCACTGCAGAGCAGTTCCCAGAGTCCCCCAGGGTGGGCTGGGAAGGAGGGTGGCCCCATCCCATGCCCCTCGGGGATTCTAGGAAGAGGTTGGGAATCAGACCTCAGGCAGAACCCCTGAGGGGACCGAGTCGGAGCAGAGGTCTTCCCTTAACCATTATCCCCAGAGGGCCGGGCAGGTCAGGGCAGGGCGGGGACCTCACCTGGCTGAGACATGAGGCTGTGGCAGTGTGCTCCCTGGGGTCCTCCCTGCTGCTGGGGCCTCGGCCATCTCGGGCTCCGACAGCTCAGGTAGTGGAGAGACGACCGCGGGCCGGCCCACTTCCTGTGCAGAGCATGGAGGGGCCGGGGCCACTGGGAGGTGCAGAGTGGGGATGGTGAGAAAGCCCGAAACTCCTCGAGCACCTCGGCGATAAGATCTTCCTCCCACGTGGGGGCTGCCGCTCACTGGGCTGCGTTGCTGTGCACACCCTCACACACACCCTCACACACACACACACACACACACACACGCAGGGGCAGGCTGCATGTCAGAGCCCAGGGGGCTGACCCTCTGCCCCCCACCCCCGTCCCCATGTCACACAGGTCACCAACCTGCCTGACATCCGGTCACACAATCAACCAAAACCCCGCCAGGCCTCACACAAATACATCCCTCCAAGCGTCCCAAGTGTGCCCCACCTCAGCCCAGCCTATCGCACGGCCATCCTTCTAAAATGCCCCTGTTCAGTCAGTAAACCCCTTACTCAGTTTGCCGTTCGGAGGCCACTGCCAGTGAGGGCTCCGTGAGCAACTTGTGGCCGCTTATTGGTTGTTTCTGATCTCTTTCTCTTTCTCTAGGAAGATCTCTTTCTCTTTCTGTCAAGTCATGGTTCCTAATCCTTTTCCTGTGTTTTGTTTTGTGGTAGTGAGGACTGAGCTCGGGGCCATTGAACTGATCTACCTCTCCAGTCTTCTTTACATTTTATTTTGAGACAGGGTCCCACTAAGTCGTTAAATTGTCAAGGCTGGGCTTGAACTTGTGATCCTCCTGCCTCAGACTCCCAGAGTGCTGGGATCACCGATGTGTACCACTGTGCCTGTCTCTTTTCCTCTTTGGGGGATATAAGGAGGTTCAGCTCATGGCTTTTCTATTTTAATGTGAGTATTTATAGAATTCTCCTTAGAAAAAATCACATCTATTTCTTCTCAGCATCACAGGCCCACAGAGTGCTTCCGCCCCCAGCATTCCGCTCTCTCTCTCCAGACTTCAATAGCCCCCTGCAGGTTTTATGGAAAGCTTCTGCCTCCTCTCAGGGCTGGCAGGGCAGTTCCACAGAGCCTCCCATCTGCACAGATGTGAGCAAGTGAAACCTCAAAGAGAATCAAGCCCAGTTCCCTCCCAGGAACCCCAGGAGAGAACTGCGGAAGGAGACACATAGGGCAGCTCCCAGGAGCTGGGGGCCAGGTTGCTCAGCAGCTGGGTGACCTTGAGTGACCTTGGTCCCTCTGCGCTTCAACTGCCACACAAAATGAGCCCTGGCAATTCCTGCCTGGAACAGAAAGAGGACTGAACCTCAGTGTGAGCGACACACCTAACGTGGCCGCACCCCGGAGGTGCTCACACCTCAGTGTGAGCGACACACCTAACGTGGCCGCAGTCAAGGCCGGTGCCCCCCTACAAAAGCTTGCATGTTGGAAATGTCGTTCCCAAATGCACACACTGATAGTGTCTGGAGGTGGACTATTTGGGAGGCCATTAGGGCTCAGTGAGGTGGTGAGAGGGGCCTCCAATAGGAGAGACAGACCCGAGCGGGCACACTGGCTCTGTCTCGTCAGCCATGTGGCCCCCACTGTGTGATGTTGCAGCAGGAAGGTGTCACCAGGGTCCAGCACTGTGCTCTTGGACTCCCAGGATCCAGAACCATGATCAAAATAAACTTCTGTTCTCAGTCTGCCAGTCTGCAGTGTTCAGTTACCGTAACAGAAAAGACACTGTGGGCCGGGGATGTAGCTCAGTGGTTCTGCTGCCTCCCAAAACACAAGGTCCTGAGTTCAATCCCTGGTACAAAAAAAAAAAAAAAAAAAATAAAAAAAAAAAAAAAGAAAAAAGAAAGAAAGAAAGAAAGAAAGAAAGAAAGAAAGAAAGAAAGAAAGAAAGAAAGAAAGAAAGAAAGAAAGAAAGAAAAGGAAGCACTGAGACTCTCCTCTTCCCTCTGTTGGAAGGTTTTCCAGCTGCGGGAAAGGGTAATAAACACAACCACCACCACAGGAGCATAGAAGCCACCCTTTATTCAGCAGAGGAAATTTCTGAAAGCTTCTCTGGAAGCCAGGACCTCGGGCTACCCCAGGAAGGAGGCCAGGAGAAGGGTAGGAAGGGGCCTTTGCACTGGGGATCCTTTTGCACACTCAAATTTATTTCCTCTTTCCCAGATAAATGCATTCAATTAAAAGGCTTAGAAGCAACTGAAAAGAAAATGCACAACCCTGGACAATGCCAGAAGGTGCAGATTCAACTTGTGACATGCACAGCCTCGTCCAGGGGGTGAAACCAGCCAGTCCAGGACTCTTTCTCCTCCTCCATCCTGCTTTCATTCATTCAGCAAACACTTCCGGAGCATCCAAGATGCCCAAAGTCCAGGCCAGGCACAGGGGAGGTGGTTGAGCTCTGGGTCCCACCCTGGGTCATCAGGGTGGCCTTGCCCAACAAGGCTTCTGGAATAGCACGGGTGATGGAGGCGGAAGGGACAACCCCCTCAGCGTTCCCAACCCTGACCAAGGTTCCCGCTATGCCAAGGGCACCCCAGACAATGTCAGGTGGTAAGGAAAGGTAGGGCTGGGCCCAGCGGGAAGAGGGGCAACCTCCTTAAGACCTCTACAACTTCTTCAGGAAGCATTGGGGCTGTGGGACACATAAGAGGGAGCACCGAGAGAAGTGGGCACAGGTGCCTACCTCCTAGGTGTGGTCCTCCTGAGTGACACCGGACACCGTTTCCCAGCCTCCTTTGCAGAGAGGTGAGGCTGGGACCGAGCACAGGCTAGGACATGGAGGACAGTGGCTTGTTCTACTCTGAGCCCTGAAATTGCACCTTTAGCCCGCCTGCTTCTCTGTGCTTCTCTCCACCCCTCTCCAACTTCTCTATCCATCGCGCCCACCTCTCCCGTCTCCTGCCCCACTTTTTCCACTTCTCTTCCTCTGCCGCTCCACTCTCCTCCCCTACCAGAATCAACCGGGGGATCCCCCCCGAAACACAAGTCCTTCCCATTACCAGCAACCCACCCTGGACTGCAACGTGAGAGAGATCAGCTTCACCTGTGTTGGGCCTCTGGGGTGTGGGGCTGTTTGTCTGAGCTGTCAGCATCTGTACCCTGACTGCACAGCCAGCCCAGGTGTCTGCCTGGTCCTAAAGCCAGGTAAGGAAGAGAGAGACAAGAGCGGGGTGGGACCCAGTGGTCTGGGAGCTGCCTAGATGCAGGTGCAGGGAAATGTGCTGGCTCTCTCCAGCCGCTCTTGGTCGAAGCTGTGTGGTCTCCCGCCAGCCAGGACCCCTGGGGCCTCCTTCTGATCTCTGCTCCTGATCTTCCTGCCAGAACTGACTGCCACTGGCTGCTGTGCGCTCTCAGCCCCCACATGGGATGGAAATCAAACATGGGCTGGTTCTTGAGTCCACTGACAACTGTCAGCTTTGTCCACCCTCTTCTTCAGGGCCCTCCAGAGGGAGGCTCCCCCAAGTGCTTCCCGGATGGCACCAAGCAGCTGAGGGTTCCTGCTCAATTCAAACAGAAATCATCAGTTGGCTGCTGGTGGCTTTCAGTTTGAGGCCTTTGGTGTTAGCAGCTCTTCATGTACCAATTCAGCCTGCTTGACTCAAGATAGAAGTCATAAATGGGCAAAACTATGCTCCCCAGAAGAGGATTTTTAGGTGCATGGTGCAGCGTAAGGGGGAAGAGTACACAGACTGAACCTGCTAAGGGTACGGAACGCTTACTTCTAAAGGAGAAAGCTGGGCTTATGCAAGCACAAGGTCACCCTTTGTTTGGTCACTGCCAGGCAGGGTCCCTCACGGACCTGACTGAGGAGGGGCAGGACCATCCTGAGGGGCTGCACGGCACAGCCATCTGGGCTGGCTCCGTGGGCAAAGCTACTGCAGCCGAAGCAAGAATCTCCAGGAGCAGCTGTGGGGCGTCTGATACAGTTGGGTGGCTGAGTGGCATTTGGGGCAGAAATAAAAGAATATCGACTTCTGTCTCACAATCTTTCCAACCCCAAATTGTTGACACCTTCCCGCTCTTCACAGCACTTTTATCTTAACACACATTCTCACTCTTGACCTACAAGTCACAAGCAAGCTGGTCCCGTCCCCAGGTGTGAAAGTGTCTCCCCCACCGATGCTGCTCATCCTTCCTGCTGCTCACCAACTGTCTGCTCCTGCTGGCCCCTCTCATGGGCAGGACGCTGAGCCTCCCAGGCCACCCAGCCAGGATGCAGGGGGGCAGGCTGAACCCTGGGTCTCCTGGAGGATACTGGGGTCTCTCTGAGGTACCGTGACAAGGAATCCAGAAGCTCCCCTGACAGCAGGGGCCTGACAGAGCTCACCAGGCTTCCCGGGGCCCAGACCTCTCTCCACACAGCCACTGCTCCTGTACCCGCTGCACGCTCCCCAGTGTGTCCTTACAGGAACCCGTCATGAACAGACTGCCCCACAGCTCTCTCGCCTCTGCACAGGGCACCCCTCTGCACCCCGCTTTCACAGGGCCACTGGACGCATGCGTACTAGAATTTTCTGGCCTCGATGTTCCTTTTTTGTTGTTGTTTGAGACAGGGTCTCACTATGTAGTTCGGGCTGCCCTTGAACTCACTGTGTAGCCTAGGCTATCCTTGAACTTGTAGTGACCCTCCTGCTTCAGCCTCCTGAGTAGTGAGATCAGGCATGTGTCACCACACCTGGCTCAATGTCCCCTCCTGACTGACTTTTCCTTTGCAGCCTCCAATAGAGACCAAGCCAGCTGGGCCCTCCTCAGCTCTGCAGGTGCCTAACACTCCTGTCCCTGTCCCCTGAAGTCCTGGCTTTCAGTTCTTGGCATTCCTCTTAATTCTGACTTCTAGGAGACGTCAGGAGCCATGCTGTGGCCCCTGGTTCTTACTCCATCTCTTCCCTGGAGCCTCTGTCCCTCTGCATCTGTGCCCATGGCCCATACCTGCACTTTGTCGTCACAGACCAGGACCAAACCAGTTCCCACCCCTTTCCACCCTACAACAGTGTCCTAGTTAGGATTCATCCAGCTGCCTGTGTCAAAAGAGAACAGAAGACAAAAAACAGAGTCCTAAAATAAGAGAGGATTTTATTTCTCTCCATATAAGAGAAGTCCAGAGGCAGGCAGTCTGGGGCTGGCAGGGTGGCTTTCCAAGGTCAGGATCCTGAGAGAACTCTGTCTTGCTACTGGAATGTCCTCAGTATTTTCCTCCTGCCTCCTCAGACCCCAAGAGAGCTGTTCAGGGGCCACCCATCACATCCTCATTCCTGCAGCTGGAAAGTGAAGGAAGGAGTGAAGGACATGCCTCTGCCTATTAAGGACCTTTCCCTCAAATTGCTCTAGCTATTCCTAAGCATTCCATTGGCTATAACTGACTCATGTGGTCAACCTAGCTGCAAAGGAAGCTGGGAGAAGAGCATAGCTATAAATACAGCACATGGCAGGAGAACATTTGGGGGCATCATTACTGCCTCCACCACCACAAAGACCTCCACCAGCATTTCTCAGGCCACCCTCCTCCCCAGGGTCTCACTTGACTTGCTCGGCCCAGAAGGCATTCCTTATCTAGCTGGCACTGCCACCCACCTCAAGTCCAGGTGTCTACAACTTCTTCTCTGCTTCTCAAAAGCCTCCTGTAGTGGAGTCCTCAGCTGGAGAAAGTCCTTCCCCCATGGTGCCAGGCCTCGCTGGTGGCCCAGTTTGAGCCTTGGTCCCACACATAATTTGGTGTTTGACTCCCAGGCTAGTCCCTACAGGATTTCAAGGTGCCCCCTACAATTAAAAGAGACCATGAAGTAAGATGGGAACTTCAGGGGGCTAGAGCACAACAAGAAAGAGCAGTCTAGTGGCTGGCTCCTGGAAGTTCTGCTGACACCCAGCCACAGGAGGGGCACCCTACCTCCCAACCCCCAAACCACACACCACCAGCCCTCAGCTCCAGACCTGAAGACCCATGTTTTCCCATGATCCTCTGGGAGTTCCTGCCTCAGCAGCCCCTCAAGCACCAACCCCCACGGGCCAGACAGGTCTGATGCATGCCAAGTCCTTCCACAAAGACAGTCACTTCTGGTCCCTCACCAGTATCTCTCCAAGGAAACTGTCTGTTCCATTCCACCCAGGGCTAGGACACAGGATTTTTCAGGGCTAAAATCATGACCACACTGATCACCTTATTCCCAGCCACCTTGGCCCCAGACCAACTTCAGTCCTCCCCTGACGCCCCACCCAGGCCAGCTCAAAGTCACAGCCCCCACTGTGTCCTATGTCATAGTGACCTTGTTTGTGTGCAGCAGTGATGTGCCGACTTATCCCAGAACCCTGGAAAATAACTCGACATACAGGCAGGAAAAAAGGGAAAAGAGAAAGACTCTAAGGCTGACTCTCAGAGACCCTGAAGATTCTGGATGGAGTTGGGAAGCACATAACAACATCTCCATTACATATGCCACAGGGGTCCCATAAGATGACACTGCTTAGTGACCTCGCTGCCACCTGTGTCTATGCTATGACATCAGCACAATCACAACATTCCCAAATGATGAGCTTCTCAGAACATTTTAACACATGACTACAAAGCAAGTTAAAAACAGCACTGGGATTAATAATAAATTTGAAGTTTACCACGCGAGCAGGTTTAAAGGGTAAGCACCCACTGGTGGGTGCTTGAAGCGGTCCCAGGTCCCTGGAAGGCAATCTGACGATGCGTAGCAACATTCCCAGTGTGTGGCCCAGCAATTTCACACCTACCATCTGCCCGACAGAGGCAACCACCCCACGTGGGAAGTGTGGACGCGGTGACTGCAGCCAAGTGGCCGTCCTTGGGCTGGTGATGAATCCAACAGCCTCCACTCAGAGGAATTCAGTGCAGCCATGACAGACAGGAAGGGGTCCCAAGGTCCCCACCTGATGTGGCAAGGTGACAAGGTCAAAGTTCAAAACAATACATGTAGTGAATAATCCCTCTTCCTGCAAATGCAATTAGAGCTAAATCCTGAGTGAAAAGTATGTGGTCCTTTGTGGGGGACTCACAAAAACAAGGACTCCCCAAACGCCAGCCCTTCTACCACTCCTGATCATTGTATCGATGACACAGAGACCTGGAAGTGTCCCTAAGTCACCAGGGCCATGGGATCCCCTGGCCGCCCTCCTCCATGTGCTGACCTCCATGTCCCTCCCTAAGGAGGGAAACCATTTTGTCCCATTACAACGTTGTCATCAGCAAGGCCCACACTTGACCCGGGTCTCCTCACTGCTGGTCTTGAACCCTGTCCTGGGGACAGTCAGGAGGCACACAGACACGGACAGCCCCCAAGATGGTGGCCCTTTCCTGTGGGAAACAGGTAGCATGAGAAGGTTCTTGGTGCCTGTTCTGGTACTGGGCAGGTTTCCCCGAGATCTGCGATCTTTCTCAGAAGATAAGCTAGGTGGTGCTGCAGAAAGGGGACGTGTGATGTTTGCAAAGTATCTGTGAGAAGTGCCTCTCTACCTGCTGGTTACGTGTGCTTTTTCTTCATTGTGTTTTCATTAAAGAATCGGAAAAAATAAAAGCGTCCCTCTAACAAGATTTTGCCTGGCTGTGACCACTTCCTACAGACTCTGTTGGGGTAAGAGAGAAAATGGGGTCAGAAATAAGCTCCCAGGGCCAGGGATGTAGCTCAGTGTCATCACGCCTGCCTTGCAAGTGCAAGGTCCTGAGTTCAATCCCCGGTACCAAAACAAAGAAGAAGAAAGAAAGCACACAAGCTCCCACTCTGGAACAGTGACCCCCCCCCTCACCCCAACACCAGTGGGACCAGGGACCCCAGAGAACAGGGGCTATGAAGAGCAAAGATCAGGAAAGGCAGGCCGGGGACCAGGGAGCCAACAAAATGTACAGAGCAACAATCCTCTGGCCACTCCCCAGCTTGTGTCCTGACATGTCAGTCCCCTGCCACCTTGAGAATCTAATTCTAACTTAAACACACTAGAGAACACCCCCATGTCTCCCGCTAAGCTGATGGCTGCCAGCTGTTGTGTGAGGAAAGGGCCTTTAGGAGGGACAGTGGAGCTGAGGGTGGGGTTGACAAAGGCCTCTTTCAGGAGTCTTCCTTCTCAGTGGCTGTTCCCCAATGTTTTATCTAACATATCTGTCAGGCAGCATCTTTGAAAATCTTTCCTGACTGGGAGGTCTTGCGCCCCAAGTAATAAGACAAAATTTTACTTTCCAGCCTCCCTTGCAACTGGAACGTAGGCACTGCAGCCAAGCAGTTTCCTCCAATCAGAAACTTCAGTCCTAAACTTGACAGAGCAACCATGTGACATGTATTCTCCAATCAGAAACCTCTATCCTAAATCGCAGTCTGGTGGGATGACTATGAATCTGAAATCTCCTTCTCTCCCTCCCTCCCTCCTTTCTTCCCTCTCTCCCTTCCTTCCCATCACTTCTAAAGCCAGTATCCGCATCTCTGTGCCTGAGGCTCTTAGACCAGAAGTGTAAAGAAAATAACCACCTCACCTGTTCTCCTATATGGCACTCTGTAACGACCCTCAAGAATTAGTGTACAGGTGCCCTGGCTCCCTCCCACCTTCCTGAGGATAATTTCAAGGTGTGTGCTCTTGAGTGCCCCCAGCCTCCCTGTGTTTTAATATCTTCCTCCCCTTCCTTGCATGGTATCTCTGGTATCTCTGGTATCTGTTGCAGTAATGGAAATCTGGCTAACACAGGTTCTTCCAGGAGCACCTGGGATTCTATCCCAGGCTCATTTTGCAGGCACTTAAAGTCCCTCAGGGACCTCTGTTTGCCCAGCAATAGGCGTGTGAAGAAGATCCCTCTGCAGCAACAGGGCCAGATCTTGGTGGGGCCCACAACCCAAGGCAATCCAGTTGCAGCAGTAAAGACAGTGAGGCAGAGAGGGGATAAAAATCAGATTTTCCTCTCCTCTCACAATTTTCCTCAGGACCTAATGAGGCCCCCTGGCTTCCAGCCTGTCCCCATGACCATTCTAGGCTCCAGGGTTTCTTATGTTTCTAAACTCTCTGAGGTGATCCCTTCTCTATAAATTAGAGATAAATGACTGTCTTGTCTGTCACATAGGACTGGCTGAGGCACACATGAGGAAACTTTTATGACAAGCTCCAGGGGGCTGTGGGATCCATAACAAAGGAAGGTACTGTTATATATTGAAATAATTATACCAGTCCACATTTAGAGAGGCCCTAATCTAAGAGCTTAATGTAATCATTTTATTTAGTCCTCTTCACATCCATGAGCAAGAGTTTTTGATAATCCATCCTATAATCCTTCCTATAAGAGGAAATTTGAGGCACAGTGATGTGGGAAAAACTTGCACAAGGTTACATGACTTAGAAGTGATGGAGCTGGGATTCAAACTCAGTATCACTCAGGAGCCAAACACTAACGCCCTGGGTGCTAATGCCTCACGAGTATGTCTGTGAGGAAAAATTAGGGACTGGGTATGTGGCTCACTAGTAGAGCACTTGCCTAGCATCATGAGGCTCTGGTCCAATTCCCAGGACTGGAAAAAAAAAAAAAGTAAAAAAGACAGTTTCCATAAAACAATGTAAAAATTTCCAGAAATTTCAGATCTAAATTTGTTCTGTGGAGTGATTATGTGACCACCACCCTCCAACTAGAAGCCTCACTCCTGACCACATGACCAGGTTCCTCCAATGAGAGGCCTGGTTTCAGACCATATGACCAGAGTCCTGGATCAGAACGCTTGGCTCCATATTTCTTTTTGGAAGAGTGAATATGTGACCAGGCTCCTCCGATCAGACCACTGTTTGGGAAAGCATGATGTGCATATGGGATGTGAGAAGTCCAGAAGGCCGATCAAAGTGCCACTTCTTTCCAGGCCATTTCAAGCCTGATTCAAGAGTCCTGATAGAGATTACTGATCTTTGGAATATCTTGAATAATTCTTTTTCTAATGACAGAAACCAGACTGGGTTCTGTGGGTCTGTAGCTGAAATTTCTGGCTGATTTAGGTACCTTTGCCCAGCACAGGAGCACGTTCATTTGGCACAGATTTAAGATTGTGGGCAATGGTGAGGTGGGAGCCAGGCAGGAGGTCAGCAAAGGCGATGGGCCTGCCTTGAGACACTGGAGGCCTGGGAATAGGGTCAACGATATAACCATGCCAGTGTGAGCCCTGGATGCCCACAATAGCACAACAGGGCTTGAGGTAAAACCCTCCTCTGCCTAGCATGCCAGTGGGGTGGGTGCCTGGAAGAGCAGGAGAGCTGACCTTTGCTCCCAGTGGATGTCTTCCTAGCAGGATCCATGACTGAATGCTTAACTCCAAGGGCCTAGTGAGGCTCTCGGGCACCCAGGTGGCTGGCCTTGCATTTGTCCCACTGACTGCTTTCTGTTCAGAGTAGCTGGGGAATAAAGAGACAGACTGCCAAGCTTTCAGAATTGCAGGGGCCCCATGTTTGGTGGGTGGCTAGTTTCACTTTCAGGGTGAGTTAGAGACATCCCATTGCGAATCCTCCACCCCACAGAGTCACAGAGCCCTTCTGGCTTCTCTGAACCGGGTCAGGTCAGGCTTGTTTACCAAGTCCTCTTTCCCCGGGGCATTTGCACCCCCCTCCCTCCCCCACACCTCTACCCTGTGCCACTGTCCTGCCACACCACGCGCTCTGTATTGGAAAGGGTCGTGGGCCGTGTGAGGCCAACAAAGGTCAACCCCTCGCCACCACTCGCTTGCCCGTGTCCCTCCACTTCTTCACACAATGCCCAACAGTCAAACCGCCAGCACCCACAGCCCCAGCATCAGGCTAGAAGACGAAGATGTGCCTCTCACACTGTGTTTGACACCTCATCTATGCCCCTACACCGCCCTGGGCCAGAGGCTCCTCCCTAGGTCAGGAGCACTGAATGGGAGAATCGCAACTCATTCTACCCAGGTTTTCCCCTCAGGTCATCACTGTCCTTGAGCTGCAGACCGCAGGAACAGGCAGTGGCTCCCTGAAGCCAGGCAAAACTAACTAGAAGGATGTAGAGTGGTGCACGGACAGGAGGATACTGAACTCGGGGGTGGGGCTGGCCCCAGACCACTTACAAAGGTCGGCTTCAAAGACTCCTTCAACACACCAGCCTCCATCCATTTATTTCCTAGTCACACCCATTACAACTCAGCGTTGTGCTGGCTGGGAGTGAGTCAGATGCCCCTTTCTAGCTGGAGCAGGAGGACTTGGATCGATAGCTCATAGAAGATGTAACAATATAGGAGACGAAATCCCCAGATTCCAGAAACAAGAATCCAGACCATGTTGAGCAAGCGAAATCTGAGGCACCAGCCTCCCTGATTCAGCCTAGCCTCTCCAACCTTACTTGGACAGGCTCTGGTCAGGGCGTCCCAAAAGCTCTTCCAGGAAGGGCAGCCTCTGACTGGAGGAACCCAAACTGGACATCCTGCCCCTTCACAGGAGTTGGGACTCTTCCAAATCCTTGGGAAGGCACCTGGCATCAGATGCTTTGCACCCTTATTCTGAACACCCCCCCACACAGAGGAGGAAACCAAGCAGGGTCACCTTCACCCCACACGTAGGGCTTGAGCCTGACCTCCATCTCAGGGGCCTCCTGGAGCTCAGGAGCTGACCTGAACATGGCTAACCCCAAGTGACCCAAGGCAAGAGCCCAGGCAGCCTCAGGTGGCACCGAGCAGAAGCCCAGCCAGGCTTCTCAAGTGCTTTCTATGGGCTTCCCCGTGGGACCCCTTGAGGCAGACCTAGAACCACCACCCATGCCACGGACACAGGCAGAAGTGACGCGCAGCCTGCTGCCCAGCGTTCCTCCACCCCACTTCGTGAACCCCTTGAAGTTCCTGGGCACCCTGACCCCTCTGCTCCCCAGGCCAGGTCTGGCCAGAGCACCAGGGGCTGGAGGAGGGCAGAGAGTGAAGGAGGTGGGGTGCTCTGATTGGGAGGATGTGGCTGATGGCTTCACACCTGTGGTTCTGGGGTGCTACTGGCACCTGGCTGAAGTCACCTGCTCTTTTCCTGCAGGAAGCAGGGGGCGGCAGGGGTGAGGGGGCAGAGAGGTGGAGGGGGTGGCAAAGCTTGAGGTGTGTGGTTTGGCTGTGAAGCATGGTCACTCGGAGTGGGCCCTCTTCCTGTTTCTCTCTGCTCTCTCCTGCTGTCACCTGTCCCTCCCCAGGGCCCAGGGTACAGACCATGGAGGAGCTCAGAACAGCCACCTTGATGACATTAGAGGCTTGAGCATTGCTGAGCCAGGCACCAGCCAGGATACAGAGGGGAGAATATTCACAGGGCAGAATGCTCTAGAAGCCACATAGAGGTGCCAGGCAACCACAGCTAAATTTCCAGCCCTTCCTGAGTGCCAGGGCCTTTTGTCAGCACTCTGCGCTTATGCTCAGCTGTGCCGAGCATGGTTCATGGTTACATCTCCAGCAGCATCAGGGTCCCCGGAGTTGTCAGAAATGCAGAATCTCAGGCCCACCCAGACCTGCATTTTAACCCCATCTCCCAGACAGCTGTGCGCACACAGGGATTTGGGAAGCTGTGCACTTACCCGCTGAATCCTGGCCTCAGTCCTTTCAGACAGGGATTCTTGTGCTGTTTTACAGTTGAGGAAACTGAGGCACGGGGACATTAAATCACTCACCCAAGGC
This sequence comes from Fukomys damarensis, assembly GCF_012274545.1. Taxonomy (NCBI): domain Eukaryota; kingdom Metazoa; phylum Chordata; class Mammalia; order Rodentia; family Bathyergidae; genus Fukomys; species Fukomys damarensis. Next base: position 9,875,203 of record NW_022900931.1, on the reverse strand, counting down.
CACCCAGGTGGGAAGTGTCAGGGTTGGGATTTGAATCCAGGCCACCTGGCTCAGCAGCACATACCTCTGTCTGCTGGGCTGCTACCGCTTTTGGAAGGAGAGCCCAAGGGTATTCGAGGGGCCACTGGCTGTGTCTCTGACCCCACCCAGCCACCAAGCATCTAAATCATGCTTCTCCTGGCCACAGAAGGTAAAACACCTCAGGCAGCATGGAGCACGCACAGCACCTGGGCCGGGAGTGATGGCGGCTACAGAAGATACCTAAGATCCACCCAGCCCTGACAAAGCCTAGGGCTCACTTGTGGGGACAGGAAATGGACAAGTGAATGGATGCAGCCTAGCTGTACCTGGCATCTTTGGGGGGCATTCAGATACTCCATGGGCAGGTACCTGGTTCAGGTGGGCTTCCAGGAGGACAGGGACAGAGCGAAAGGACCCAGGTCAAGTGTGACTGAAGCCAGTACCTAGAGCTTTGTACGTCCCCAAGTCCAGCACTCCCCCGATGCCCAACTCCACTTTACCCGGAGTGAGCAGATTTCCTTGAATTCCCCAGGATGGGGAAATCACCACTCCCACAGGAGCAAGCCCACTATTCTCCGGTGTGCCCACCGGTGTGTGTGAGGCAGTGTGCTCTTCGCCACATGCCTGGCCATGTGGGTCCTGCTGAGCAGAGGACAGCTACACTGGACGGCAGAGGCACCCCCACGTCCTTGGGCCTTCGACGTCTTAGCTCCTTGCAATGCCCTTGCTGCAGGGGCCCTCGCCACACTGCTGGGCAGTACCAGAGAGCCCTCTGCCCCCAGGAGGAAGCCCGTGGTTTGGCACACCCACGCACACGGCAGCGCGCCCCCCAGCTGCTGGCCCTTTGAAGACGCTCAGCACACCACATGGGTTTGCAGGGAGCCCGCGTTTCCTGGGCTGACGCGAGGTCAGCCATGCTCCCTGCACTCTGCCGTCCTTCTTTACCCTCACTGCGCACAAAGGCTGCTCAATAACTGCTTACAGAATCACAGGGATAAAACACAGCAGGACACAAGGACAGGCTGGCCAGAAGCTGCTACCGGAGGGCGCTGTGCGCCCCTCTCCAGCCTCTGGGTTGCTCGTTCTGTGGGAAACAGGGGACATGAAGCCAGTGTGTGCTGGGGCGAGGTAGCACTGTCCACCTCCCTGGGACCCCAAGTGCCTGAAAGACAAAAGGAAGATAGCGTGAGGGCGGCCCAAGGAAGGGGAAGCCACTCATGCAGGCCTGAAAATGACCCTGAGGCGCTGGGGTCCAGCTCCTCCCTGCATGGATGATGAGTCTAGGCTCAGAGAGGGGCAGCTATAAGCCTCAGGTCACACAGCTGAGCAGGTTGTAGATTCTGGCCTTTGGGCTGCTAAATCCCCTTGCCAGCCTTTACCCCCAGATTCAGAGCAGAGACCCTAACCCAGACACTTCCTCACTGTCCTTAGCTGGTGCAGATCACAAGCCGGTCACCTCCTTCTCCCAGTCCTGAGGGTTAGAGTTCCGGAGTCAGGCCCAGGTCCAGCCCTCCACTCCTCCTACCCCACTTCTCGCAGTCCCGGGCGGCGGCACCGATCCCCACCTCTAACATCCACCCTGCCCTACCCTGTCCCAGCTGTGCCCTTCGCCCCTGTGCCAGCTCGGCCTCTCATTGTTGGGCGCTGATAGGAGGATTTGCTTAGTGTCTGTTGTCTTCCTGCCTGGATGGTGGCACCTCAAGGTCATGGGTGAGGTTCATGCCATCCCGTGGCTTCTCTGGCACCTAAAGCCCAGCGTGGCTCAGGGTTGGTGCTTTAACTGTATTTGCTGAAAGAACGGATGCTGAGTGGATGGGTGGATGGATGGATGGGAGAAAGGAAGGGTGGGAGGGACAGGCAGATGAACGGCCGTGACGTTGACCCAAGGAAGTCTCTCTAGTTTTTCACTGGCTCAGAAAGGGTTTGCTGGGTCCGGGCTGGCGGTGCCACATAGAGCACCATGCAGTTACAAGGGTGGGTGGGATTTGAATTCTGCTTGACCGAGGCAGCCTCAGTGTGGCCAGTGACACGTGCAGACCACTCTGGAACAAGCTCGTCTGTGCAGAGACTGTGGCCTGAGCCCTAGTCTCGGGTGATGTGAGTACATATGTCCTGTGGTCTGATTCTAGACTATTTAAGACTTCGATGACCAAGATGGAAAAAATGATTTTTGGGGGCTATATACACAGCTCTGTCTTTGTAACTGTGGTCATGATGACCGTGAGACTTGGTGCATGCTCAGTCCAAAACATATGCAAAGGCCAAATATCACCCCAGAGCCTGGCTGGGTGGAAGCATGCAAGGAGGCTTCCTGAGGAAGGGACCCTGGGGCTGTGGGCAGTGCAGCAATGGGCAAAGGCAGTGGAGTTGGGTCCCCACCCCAACTTTGCCACTTCCTGCTAGCTGTGTGACCTTCAGTAAGTTTCTTCACCTTTCTGAGCCTTGGTTCCATGCCTGAAACATGGGAAACATCCCTACCTCACAGGGCTGCTGTGGAGAGGGCACGAGCCTATACAACGGGCATCTGCATACAGATTCTGGCCTGTAGCTCTGTGCTTCTTCTCCTGGGAGGAGAGAGAAGAGAAGGAGGAAGGGGAGCAGGAGGAGGAGGAGGGGAAGGAGGGAGGATGTTCCATGGGCAGGAATGCAGGAGAGAAAGGGCGCAGGACGGAGGGAGCTGCAGGAGCCAAGATATCGTCAAGTAGGTGGTACAAGGCAGACAGGGAAATGCTTATCACCAGCATGGTATTCCCCAACTCTGTCTCCTCCTCTCCTTGTGAGCCCACAGCTCTCACCCCACAGAGGATTCTAATAGGACTCCGTGCCATCCCCACTCTGTAGCCAGAGCTCCCTCTGCCCTCAGGACACCACCCCAGCTCCCTTAGCCTGGCTTGCAATATGCTCGCACCCCACCCGAGAGGCCCCTGGCATCCAATCGCCAACCACACAGAACTCTAGAAGCCCTCACTTTCCCATCTTCCCCTGGGGTCTTGCACTGCCCCACCTGGCTGTGCTCATCCTTTAGCCTTCGCATCCCACAGGCTCCTCACCCTTCAGGCCTGTCACATGCCTGCCCTCTGGGACTCTGCCTTACCTTGGTAGGGGGCTTGGTACCTGCTGGATGACTTGCTTCTCTCTCCTGCCAAAGCGAGCACTCTGAGAGCACAGGAACCATTTCCATTCATCCCTGGGTGCCTTTGTGCTGCCTGCTACGTGCCTGGAGCATAGTAAGTGCTCAGTAATCACGACACAGTGGAAGGATGGATTGATGTACACATAGCCTGAGAGAAGGATGGATGGACAGAGGGATCAGTGGATCATGCAGGATGGATGGTGGGACTGAAGAAATGGTGGGGCAGGGTGGACAGATGGACAAGTGGATAGAATAACTAGATTCTTCCAGGCATACAACAGACAGGCTCTAAGAAAGCTGAACTCTATAACATTTAGAGAAGAACTATTGCCACTACTGCTGAAACTCCTCAAGGAAATTGAAAGGGAAGCAGTACTCCCAAATTCATTTCTGGAAGCAAGCATCACCTTGATCTCAAAAGCAGAGAAAGACCCAACCAAAAAAGAAATCTATAGGCCAACTTCCCTAATGAACATAGATGCAAAAATACTCAATAAGATACTGGAAAGTAGGATGCAGAAGATCATCAAGAAGATCACACACTGTGACTAAGTGGGATCCGTCCCAGGCATGCAAGTATAGTTCCATATATGTAAATCAATAAAGGTAAGGCACTATGTTAACAGAGCCAAAGACAAAAACCATATGATCATCTCAACAGATGCAGAAAAAGCATTCAACAAAATCCAACACCCATTCATAATAAAAACCCTACAGAAAATCAGAATAGATGGTCCTTATCTTAACCTCATAAAAGCCATCTATGAAAAACCAACAGCCAACATCGTACTAAATGGTCAAAGATTGAACTATTTCATGCTAAAATTAGAAACAAGACACGGATGTCCACTATCACCACTCCTGTTCAGTGTAGTTCTGGAAACACTAGCCACAGCAATTAGACAAGAGAAAGAAATAAAAGGAATAAAGATAGAAAATGAAGAAGTTAAATTGTCATTATTTGCAGATGACATGATACTCTCTATACAAGACCCCAAGAACTCCACCAAAAGTCTTCTAGACTTAATAACCGAATTCAGTAGAGTAGCTGGATACAAGGTCAACACACAAAAATCAATAGGCTCCCTGTACATGAACAAAAGACTCACTGAGAGAGGAACTGGAGAAACAACTCCTTTCACAATAGCACCCCCTCCCCAAAAAAGAAATACTTAGGAATCAATCCAATGAAAGAAATCAAAAACCTCTACTCTGAAAACTATAAAACTCTGAAAAAAGAGATCAAAGAGGATATTAGAAAATGGAAAGACATCACTTGCTCCTGGGTAGGAAGAATCAATATAGTGAAAATGGCCATACTTCCAAAACTGCTAAATAGATTAATGTAATCCCAATTGAAATTCAAATATCATACTTCACAGAACTTGAGAAAACCATCCAAAAATTCATTTGAAACAAGAAGAGTCCAAGAATAGCAAAAGCAATTCTAGGCAACAAAGACAAAGTAAGGGGTATCACAATCCCCAACTTGAAACTATACTACAAAGCTACCATGATAAAAACAGCATAGTACTAGCAAAGAAACAGACCTGAGGATCAGTGGAATAGATCAGAAGATGTGAAAACAACTCCAGACATACTCAGCCACCTTATTTTTGACAGAGGAACCAAATGCTCTCGCTGGAGAAAAGAAAGCCTCTTCAATAAATGGTGCTGGGAAAACTGCCAAAGACTAACCTATGTCTCTCACCATACCCTAAACCAAAATCGAAATGGATTGAAGATATAAATATTAAAACAGAAGCACTAAACTGGCTGGAAGATAGGTTAGGTAGAACTCTTGAAGACATTGGTGTAGGAAAAGATTTCATGAGCAAATCCTCAGTCACACATGAAATAACACAAAGAATCAACAACTGAGATCTCATCTTATCAAAAAGCTTCTGTGGACCAAGGATTGAGCTCACTGTCACAGCACCTGCTTCATAGGCACAGGTCCCGAGTTCCATCCCCAGTACCTAAATAAGTAAATAGCTTCTGCACAGCAAGAGAAACCACCAAAAGAGTGAAGAGACAACACACAATGTGGGAAAAAAATTTTACCAGTTGTTCCTCAGACAAAGGACTGCTATCTAGAATATATAAAGAACTTAAAAAAATCAGACCTCCCAAATTTAAAGACTCAATCCAAAAATGGGCATCTGAAATGGACAGACACACCTCAGACAATGAAGTAGAAACAGCAAATAAACCTATGGAAAAAATGTTCAACATCACTGGTCTTTTGAGAGATGAAAATGAAAACAATGCTGAGATTCCACCTCACACCAGAAAGAATGGCTGCTGTCAACCAATAACAAATGCTGGCAGGGATATGGGGAAAAGGAACCCTACTCCACTGTCGGTGGGAGTGCAGACTGGTGCGAGCACTGTGGAAATCAGTACAGAGATACCTTAAAAAACTAGGATTAGAGGTCCCATTTGACCCAACTATTCCACTGCTGGGTATCTTCCCAAAAGAATTAAAAGCAGCATACCACAATGATAGGCTCATCCATGTTTATAGGAGCACAGCTTGTAATAGGTAAAACTTGGAAAGAGCCCAAATGCCCATCAACTGGAGACTGGAAAAAGATGTGGGGTTTTTTGTTTGTTTGTTTGTTTTGTTTTTTTGAGACAGGGTCTCACTATGTAGTTGTGACTGACCTGGAACTCACTATGTAGCCCAGGCTGGTCTTGAACTCACAGCGATCCTCCTGCCTCAGCCTCCCAAGTGCTGGAAAGATGTGGGTTTTAAAAAATAAAATGGAGTACTACTCAGCCATAAAGAATGAGAAACTAGAGACATTTATAGCTAAATGGATGCACATTGAGGACATAGTCTTAAGTGAAATAAATAGGACACACGTGTGTAAATACCGAATAGTTTCCTCTGGTGTGAGAAACTGAAAGTGTAAATAAGGATCAAAATGAATAATAGATAATGTGAAATGGGAAGAAAAGGTTCAAAGGGGAAAGGGAAGTGGGATGGGTAGTGAAAAGGAAAGAAGGGGAAGGAAAAAATATGAGAAAAGGAAAAAACAGAAATAAAGTCTTCGTAAATAGAGAGGGGTGGAGGGGTTGAAGGGAGGGCAGGGGAATGGAAAAATAAGAACAAAGATATATCATGTAAAGGTACAAATTTCCCACGAGCAATGTCATCATATCGTATACCTAAAATGTACCAACACAATTAATGAATTTTTAAAAAGAAAGAAAGCTCCGCTTAGCTCTGCCTCCTGACTTCCGGGAGCAGGACCGGCACACCCTGCGGGCCTTGAGGTCCCTCAGTGCCATCAACCACCCGGCCCCCAGGGACAGGCAAGGAAGAGAGGTGGGTAAGTGTGTGAGGTTTGGGGTCCCAGGAAGAGAGGAGACCCTGGGAGCCTGGGAACCAAAGTGCCTCCTTCCGACTCAGGCCGAGCGGCCCTCATCAGCCACAGCAGGCCAGGTCCAGTGCTCTGCGGGCTCCAGGCAACCAGGCTCAAGGCCCCTGGAGATGCAGGGAAGGAGCCCTGCCCTACGCCCCCGTGACCTGGCCACCCTCAGCTGTGCCCTTGTCACCCTCCCACTTTCGTGTCCCTTTTGTTCCCTGACAGCTCTGACTCCATAGTGAAGGCTGCGGTGCCCGGGACTGGGCAGTGTCACTCTCCCTGCCAGACTGCAAGCCACTGAGGCAGGGACTGGATGGGTTTCACTCCCTACTTTGTCCCCTGTGCCTGGCACAGTGCTGAGCCCCTGACAGGTGTCCAGAGGGACAGCTGATTCATGAGTGAGGGGAGCTGATGGGTCTCTGTGTTTCACAGTGGCTTCTCCTATAAAATGAGTATAATAAAGGGCCTGCCTTAAACTATGACACCACTAAGCCCAGCTCCTTTGTGCCAGTATTTCGCATGGACCACAGGCCCGTCCTCAAAGGGTGTGGCAGCACTCGCCTGTAATCCCAGCACTCGGGAGCCTGAAGCAGAAGGATGGAGGCCAGCCTGGGTGAGCTAATGAGTTTAATGCTAGCCCAAACTACACAGTGAGACCCTGTCTCAAAAAAAAGGTGAAAACAAAATCCTCCCAATGGCCTTACTATAGGTGAGGAATCTGAGGCATAGCAAGGATGAGACCCAGAGACCCATCCTCAGGTGCTCAGGCTAGAGCAGGACACAGGCAGCACCTCCAGCTGCCTCTGCTAGCTAAACCAACCACTAACCAACAGCACTGGCTCTTGTGGGGTGATGTTGGGGGGTCTCAGGGGTACATCAGTGCTGCTGCCACAGCTGTGCACTTCAGTTTCTTCCCAGCCCCCTCCTCCTAGTGAGACTCCTATTTGACTTCAGGGCTGGAGGCCAGCCTTTTGGACAACTCTCACTTCCCATCATCCTTTTCTCCTTGCCAGAGGTTAGGGTGAGGACAGTCATGTGACCAGTTCTGGCCAATGAGAAGTGAAGAGCTGCTGCTGCACAAATCATCTGTGATTCTTTCACTGTGCCTTGCCATGCCTGCGAGGTGACACCTGGAACCCAAACAGGAATCTCTGGCCACTGTCTGTGCCAAAAGCTGGGCTAAGGGCAAAGCTGTTGTGCTCAGAACAAACTTAAAATACAGGACAAATCGCAGTCCTCACTGAGGTCGCTGAGCTGCTGAATTCATGAGCCCCTGAAGTTGCCGTGTGGTGTGACTTAACAGGGTTTCACTCTGTAGTTCAAGTGAACTCATGTGGTCTAGGCTGGCCTTGTGTTCGCTGAGATCCTTCTGTCTCGGCCTCCCAAACCTGGGGATTATAGCAAGGTCTTTTTTCGTTTTTTGCTGTGTTGTGTTGGTCATGTGTTTGTGCACCCAAAAGCACATCAGCAAATACAGAAGGGCCGTGTAGCAAAAAGTGAGGGAGGGGCACCAGACAAGGGGAGTCCAGCTCAGAGTGTGGGGAGAGGACCCCCCACCATGCTTCCCACTGACGGTGAGACAGCGGGACACGAGGGCAGTGTCACTGAGAGAAAACCAGGGCAAAGTGATCCTGTCCTCTCCACCCCCAGGTGAGCCCAGTGGAGGGCTACAGAGAAGACCTCTGAATGTTTGGGGCACCTGAGATTCAGAGGGGCCATTCCCCTTTCCTGGGCAGAACCTCGCAGAGAAATGTCCCCATAGTGTACCCAAGCAGATGGGACCAGGCTCAGGTGGCTCTCGGGGGCCATGGAGTGCACAAAGGGGATCTGGGAGTCCCAAGAGGCAGAGGAGGTTTGGCAGATGAGCACGATGCAGCAGGTACGTGGGTGACCCACAGCCAGGAGCTGACCAGACGCTGGCAAGCCCAGCGAGGACGTGCGGAGAGCAGAGGGGCTCCATCTGCCAACAGGGAGGGCAGTGCACGGGAGGGAGCCCCGCTGGACCAAAACACATTTCTTCCACTTCAGCAGACGGAAGCCCCTCGTGGAGATGGATCCGCCAGACAGGCAGGCAAGCTCTGTTTCTCATGTACCCCGGCACGCAGCGTCAGCACGTCACTAGCAGTCAGCGGTGATAGCCAGTCGCCCCCCAGGACATGCGGGGTGCGTCTGCCTGCCTCACCCTGCTGTTGGCCTGAGAGGGTCACCTCCTCCATGCACCCAGACCGCTGATGGCTCCCCCTCCACGCTGGCCGCCGATGTCCCTCCCAGCTTAGCGACCAGCTGCCCTGAAGCCAGGCCTGCACAGCCCTGTGAACTCTTGACTCATGTCCTGGAAATCCCTCCTTCCTTTCTGCTTCTGGAGCCCTCGGCTGCTCAGCCCCACCCACAATGTACTCTACAGCTGTTTCTGCTTCCGTGGAATCTGCCTGTTTCTCCCCAGGCTCTAGATGCACACGTGGAGGTCCGTGGCTACCATGAGGAGCTGACAAGCGGGGCAGCACAGGAGAAGCAAGCTGTAGCATTTCCATGCCTGGCCCAGCGTCCTGCTTCTGGCTTCCCCTGTGCCCAGTCCCCCAAGCTCACTGACAGGCAAGGGCTCATCAGGGTTCTGTCCTGTTCATGCATGGGATGGCTGTCACCTCCCATCCTCAGCCACAGCAAAACCAAGTCTCATGCAGCAGGAGTGGTAAGCCCAGGTCACCCTCTGGGAGTCACAAGGTAGAATTCAAACTGGGAACACAGCTAAGGGAAGGGGGTCTGGATCAGAGCCCCCAGCCTGGCTCCAGAGCCTGTGTCCTGGAATATGAGCACTGGTCACCCCTCTGAAACTTCCCAGGCCCTAGTCATGGGCACTTTATACTTTCTGACACAATCAGTGCTCATTTCTCCACAGATTCTGATCTGGGACTCTAAAAACAGTCTCTCCCATGTAGTCTCTGGTCCCTCTGTGGAGTAAGTGTCCTCAATAAGGGAAGAGGGAGAGAGTTTGAATCTGATGTTACAGGCAAAGAACAAAGTGCAGGTTGATGAAGGCTAACATTACCCAGCAAGCTCCAGCCCTCTAGCCAAACAAGGATCCCAGGCAGACTCAGAACAGAGGCTGCCCCCAGACCTCAGGGCCCCTTTCCCTCCCAAGATCAGAGCAAAGTCTTATAGGGGCAACAGAGTCTGCTGGACAGATCCTCTGTCCATGCAGCACCCCACCTGGCTGGCTCTTCTGCTATCAAATCTCTCACGTGCTCCCAAGGCTATGGGTACACAGCCTCTCCACATGCCCCAGCCTCCATCATCTGCCCTGTTTTCAGATGTTCTGTGTCCTCCTTCAACAACAGCATGGCCCCTCCTGCCATCAGTCCTGCCCTCGGTGCTCTACCTGGCCCGGGTGACTTGCCCCTTGGAGGCTCGCCAGCACCCAGACAGCCACAGCCTACCCTGGCATAGAGCGGTCAGATGGGAGGACAAGGTGGGGCATGCAGTGCCAGCCTTGGTGCCCCAGACTAATACAGCCTGGAAATGCCCACCAGTTTTGGCTTTGGTTTGCAAGGGAGAAACCTGGATCTTCCTGCAGGTGTTCAGCAGGAAGTTTCGACAGCTTTGCTGCCTCCTCAATCAGCCAAGAACCAGTTCTCGGGAACTCACAGGAAAAGAAGCTCCTGGCTGTCCAAGGCCACCATCCCCACCAGGACCAGGGTGTGAGATGGGGGCGAACACATCCCGGCCACAGCACCTGTGAGATGGCTCCCTGGTGTCAGAGATCACTACAAAATACCTGGGTGCACTGGGAGCCTCCTTTCTGGACCATGTGGGCTCCAGGGAACCAGAGCCCTGCATCTATGGCTGCTGGGCTGGATCAGAGGCCACTGCAGATGGAAGGTTCTTCACAACACAGTTCTTCCGCGCGGTGCCCAGAAAGCCACCAAACAGAATGGCCCTGCAGAGCAAGATGGGAGGCCCTGTGCTGTCACAGGGGACATTGAGGCTTGTCACATTAAATGCATGGGTATGCACAGCCCAGTGTGACCTCAGACAGCTGCACCGCCAAGACGCCCACTGTGAAGCGCTGTGTGGGTTTCCCTGCTAATCTTGTGTCACCCGTCATCAGCAGCCCCATTTTACAGACCGAAAAAAAAAAAAATGAAGGCTCACAGATGTGGGCAGTACCTGGGTCACAGCAGACTCTGAACTGGTTCCACTAACTCCAGGGCCCAGCAGCTGTGTGAGTGACTGGGGGGGAGGAGGGACTGGTCTCTTCGCAGGTAGGGAACACACAGAGTGAAGTCCAGGGCTGTCCCTGGCCCCAGCAGGATGGGGAGCAGGGTGGGTCAAGGGCACAGAGCAAAGAGCAGCAGCCTGAATTGCCAGGGGACACAGCATCCTTTAATCACACAGACAAGCACAACAGGGTGTGGGCCAGCCAGGGGTGACTTATAGCACCAGCCTTGGTGGCCGTGGCTCCCTTGGCTGTGAGCACCAGAGCTTGCCCCAGGGCCCCCTGTGCCCCAGAGTCTGCAGAAGAAGCACCCAATGGCCAGCAGCTGTGACCTTCTGGGGAGAGGGTCAGGCCACCTGGAGGGAGAGGGGAAGACTGGTGGCCACACAACCCAGGAAAGGACAGAGACTGCTCCCGGGACCTGGCTTGGCAGCACAGCTCAAGGGAGGTCCGCAGTGACCTGAATGTGTCCCGTGTCACCTCTACAGACCTGCCGAGGGCTCCCAGGCCACTGCCTTCGTCCTGGCCCAATACCCATTGCGCCTGTCAGGGCAGCACCACCAGGAAGGGCAGCATGGCAGGAGCTGCCCACCTGGCCTTAGCACCTTGAGAAAGCCCGGTAAGTCAGGGGCACTGGGCTGGTGAGAGCGGCCAGAGAGGTCAGAGAGCACCTGGGACAGACATCCATGTCCGACAGCAGCTGGAATCATGACTGACAAGAGGGGCTGAGCAAGGCCCTAGGGAGCCCTGGGGTGGATGGGAGAGTTGTGGTAGGGAGGGCCAGAGTCACCACAGGCCACCGTAAGCTGTGTGGGCTGCTAGGAATCTGGGCTCCATTCCCCAGGGGCTCCTTTGGCCCCAAATGCTCCCAGACTCCTGAGCCCTCTCCCACAGAACCCTTGACCTAGCCAGGGTTCCTCTGGGGGTTGCTTTAATGATGGGAGCGGGCAGGAAGGTACAGAAGTGGAAAGGGGACAGCACCCTCACCTCAGGGACCCTGTGCACCAGGGAGCAATGGGAAATGAGGAAACTGAGCACCCAGAGCACAGGCCTATCTCTGGGTCTTGATTCAAATCTGTGTGCTCGTTGATGTCTGCCCCACCACCACCCAGGCTGGACTGGGTGCTCACCAAGAGCAGAGCTAGGTACGGGGCCTGTGTGTGATTTGTCTCTGCTCTCTTGGGGCTAAGCATAGACCAAATGCTCAGTGTTTGATGAATGAATAAACGAATGGCCCCTGCAGATATGGCAGTAAAGAGAAGAGTAGGACAGGAAGGAAAGAGCAGAGGACATGGAGGGGAGTCCTGCAGTGATGAAAGAATTTGACAATATTAAGAATCCCAAAGTGCCTAGACGATTCCAGAATATTCAGAAAGTACTAGTATATACTAGAATATTCAGAAAGTTCTAGAATGTACTAGAATGTTCAGAAAGTACCAGATTAGAGCACTGATCACTCGAGTATGGTCCATAAACCAGGAATTTCAGCACTGCCTAGGAACTTGTCAGAAATGCAGAATCCTGGGCCCACTCCAGACCAGCTGGATCAGGATCTGCATTTTCACAAGATCCTCAGGAGACAGATGCACACATTCAAGTGTGAGAGGGCCGGGCTGTGAAGCTAGGCAAGTTCCAGAGTTTGGAGATTAGAAAGTTCCTGGAAATGAATGCCAGAGAGGAAGGAGGGGCAGAAGCAGACCAGGAGGGATAAGGGCGGTAAGGAAAGCAGAGGAAGTCAGGCCTCCCGCCCTGCAGGCGGGACCAGCTCACAGCCGTCCAGCACCTGAGTCACCAGCCAGGAGGGTGACTGAGGTGCTCAGTCGTCCTCGGGCTTGATGAGGTGGCCGCTGAAGGTGATGTACGTGTCCACGTCGTCGCTGTACACAGCGTTCTCACGCTCTCGCTTGAAGAGCCTCACCCAGACCCGGTCATCTGGCGCCAGGGCCAGCATCACACTCTGGCTCTGCATGATGCTGCGGTCGCTGGGCTGCGCATACAGAATGACGGCCGCCTCCTCGTTGTGCACCACGTGCACGTACGTCTCCTTGAAGTTCCAGCTGTGCACGTTGAGGCTGAAGAAGTAGAGGCCGCGCAGGGGCGCGACAAAGTGGCCGGCGGCCATGTCGAAGTGCCCGTCGGGGTTCACGAAGACGGTGTCGAACAGCAGCGGCTGGAAGTCCTCGCTGCTGTGCAGGGCGGCCTTGCGGCCCACTGAGAAGGCCGAGGAGCGCGTGCGGCACGGGCTG
>NW_022900931.1:9848326-9862049 GCF_012274545.1 Fukomys damarensis | reverse complement strand
GCCTGGGCTGCCCGCCTGCCCCTTGGTACCCTTGAGGCCCTGCAGGCCTCGGTCCCCTCGGGGGCCCTCCTTGCCCAGCTTTCCTGGCGTGCCCAGCGGACCTCGGTCCCCTTTGTCACCTGTGGCGGGGACATGAGAAGGGAGAAGTGAGGGCAGACACCTAACAGCGCCATCAGCTGGGTCCCCTATTGCTAAACTTCAAACACATGCAAAAGGGTTTAATTCCAGCCCTGGGTGCTATGACAGACACTCGGGATGTACACCTTAGGTCACCATCTTAAGGACACCCCTACCCAGACTCTGGGCACTCACAAGCCCTTCCGGCAGACCGCAGTCAGGAAGCAGGACCACCGTCCAGCACCACCATCCCCATTCCGCCTGCCCAGGGCTCTGGCAGCCCGGAGCTGAGTCCCAGGTCTCCAGGCAGGCAAGCCTGCTGGGCCTTGCTCCAGGCTGACCCTGAGCACAGGCAGGTGAGCCCCTACATCCCTCACACTTCTGTGAGCTGTACCCATGGCCACACCTGCAGCACATCCGTGACCACGGTGGGAAAAGGGCTAGAGAGGGGACACAGGCCCTTGCAGGAGGAGTCAGAGGAGAAGGGAACCAGATCGGTCCATGGCCCTGTGGAGGTCAGCTCCCCAGCCTCCGCATGGGAGAACTGCCCAAGGGTGAACCACACTTCATGGTTTGCAGAACACCTGCTCCACCCCGGCTCAGGGGAGGCAGGAGGGTACAGGGCAGGGCAGCAGGCCCCAGGAGAGGGGACCAGCCTGACATGTGGGCAAGGAGCTGCGACAGGGACCCAGGACTCCAAGAGGCCACCTGGGGCCTCCTGCCACTGCAAACAGGCCATCTCCAGTGGGAAGGACAGTCGGGAAGTGCTGTCGGCACGCAGGCACTGCCAACCTCTGTCAAGAGCCATTCTACATAAGTGGGGTGGGGGTTCATTTCCTAATTAAAGCATGACTCTAGCTGTCTAAGGTCCAGTGTTGCCTTGCCCACGAGCTGGCTGTGGCATGCAGAAACATGACCCCATTTTCCTCTGGTCACAAGTTGAGGCCTCAGTGGTCCATGATGCTGTGACACTCAAGGTCAAGAGTACATCAGCTGAAGACATCCCGGGTCTTTGAGAACCCAGTAGTAACACAAAAAGAGAAAGGTTTCGCCTGGGAAGGGACAAGTCCCTTATCAGCTGAACCCATCCCATTACTATTGTGGGAATGCTCTCCTTTCCACCCTCATCAGCGTACGTTCCCCACAGACATAGGATCACCGCTACCCCCCAAGTTACCCGATGCTCCCTCCAATTGCTGTGTGCACCCAATAGTGGCCAGCTCAGAGCCTTTGTCTTTGCCCACACTGAGGCAATGACCTCCTGACTTAGAAATCACACAAGTCTCTACTGTCTTTTCTCTTTAGGCCTCCCTGGGCCCCTCTCTAGGCAATCAGAGGACTGATCACCTTCCCATAATCCTCAGCAGAGCGCTGTGTGCCAGGGAGGCTGTGCTGGTGAGCTGGTGAGGAGGGGTGGCCAAGAAGGGAGACATCCCTCCCTGAGACCTCAGACACCAGCTGGTCACTGGAGCCCTCAGGAACAAGTCCCGCTCCGTCCCTGACAGCCGTGTGACTCAGGGAGAGGTCCTCCCGGATTGGAGACTCAGCCCTCCCATCTGCAGAGTGGAAGGGATGATAGGGTGTTGACCTCACGGGGTCAGTGTGAGCAAAGACGGAGGCTGAGGGTGTCAGGGGCTCGGCCGCAGCCCCCTTCACAGCTGATGTCATATTGCAGGGAGCTGCCCGCACTCTATGGCCTGAGTGGGCCCCACTGCTGTGGCCATTTCTGCCTCTGACCCTGCTCTCTGTTCTGCACATGGCCTCAGAAGGGTCCATCAGAAGCCTAAGTCAGGTCAGCTCCCTCCTCAGCTCGAGCTCATCCTGATCCCACGGTGGCTACCGTGACAGCTGGGCCATCTAGCCCTGTCCTGTCTCCCCTGCCCTGCCCCTTGAGCACCCCCGCCCCTGGGTAGCAAAGCTACCCGCTCCCCATCCACCTTGCCATCCCCTTGGGCTCTTAGGTGGCCTGCTTGTCCTGGCTTCTCCTGCTCCTCGGCCGCCCTGCCGCATGGGGACTCACCCTTCAGGATGGTGATGTTGATGTAGGGCCTGACCTCAGGCAGGGCATAGGGGAGGGCGGATGGAGAGGTGGCATCTGCAGCACCGGCAGGAGTCAGAGCATCCTTGGGGTCACAGCACCGTCGGCAGCCGCCAGGAAGGCTGGGGGCCTTGGCTTCCCCAGAGGTGGGCTCATCAGTGGGGACCCCAGACACCAGGAGAGGGAGCAGGAGCACTGCCCAGAGGGGATGCAGGGTGGTTGTCCCCATGGTGACCTGGAACAGGAGGGACAGGAACTACATTTCACTCCCAGGCTCCGATGTGTCAGTGCCCATGGTGGCTGCTGCCTCCCTCAGCAAGTGGGGAGGACAGAAGCAGGGCCCCCACTTGGCAGACAGGAAGATGGGAGACTGCACAGGGACACCAACTCTCCAGGGACAGAGAGCAGACAGAGGCCCCAGGGGCCTGGGCTGTGTGAACAGGGAGACACCAGGGGCTATGAGGATAACCAGGGTCAGCTGAAGAGCCCTCCTCTTGCCCAGTGAGTGCATGCCCTAGGTTGGCAGGGGAGCTGGGGCACCAGGGATGCCACACTGGCTTCTGTAGGCTTGTTCTCAGCAGAGGGGCCATTCAGTGCATCCCCACTTGGGTATGGGAACACCATGGTCCTGACAAAGGAGACAGGAGAGCCTGTCAGTTCTAGCAGAGAGGAAGTACACGGGTGACAACAGTGTCAGCATATCCTTGAGACACTGGGAAGATGTGTCATGGACTGCAGGCCACTCCAGCCTTGGCAGCACCTCTGTGGAAAGACTGTGACTCCTTTTTGGGTGGGCAAGTGAGAAACAAATCCCCTTCGGAGGGTGTGCAGCCCAGCAAATGTTGGGTCAGCCACCGTGCCCCTCAGCACCTTTGTGCAGTCAACAACCTACACAACCCAACATTAACAAGAAACCCTGCAGGGAAGGCTCAGAGTTAGGACATCGGAAAGTGGCTGTGTCAATCATCACAGACCTGCCCATCAGCCACTAAGGTGACAAGCTGGAATTAAGACTATGAGGTGTGCGATGAGAGAAAAAAAAGAGAGAGAGAGAATTAAAAAATGCTTTCCCAAGCCAAAAAAAAAAAAAAAAAAAAACTATGCGGTGTGGAAAATGCAAAGGGGTCAGAGAAGCCCAAGGGCCAGTGAGGATCTGCCTCTGAGGTGGGCCATGGAGGAACCCCAAATTCGGTGGCCTGGACTCCAGCAAAGAAGACAGCTGGGGCGGGCAGCAGGGAGCCCCCAGGGACCAGCATCGCCCAGCGATGGCAGGATCAGAAGCTAGCTTCTGAAACCAGACTGGTTTTTACACTTCTAGCGTTTCTCTGTTTATTTCCTTTTGTTCTCTTTTAACATTTAGTACAATTCAAAAATATTTTTTGTGGTTAATACAGGTACAGGAGGTAAAATGATTACCCTTTGAAATGCCACCCTAGCCCAGCTGAGCACTGGGTACTGGGGCCCCGTCTCCCCCTCCCCAGGGGCTGGGTGGCAGCAGGGGGGCCAGGCAGTCTCCAGAGCCACCCCTGCCTGAGGTGACCCTTCCAGGCTCCTCCTGCCTGCCCTGGTGCCGCTTTGACTGGCATGGTGCGCAACCCCCACCACCACCACTGTGATCATCACCAGCTTTCGCCCATAAACCACAGACCCCCAACCAAACCTCCTTCTTTTCCCATCGCTGTGGGATGTGGTCTCATCCTGTGGGAAAAGCTGACGCCTCAGAGTCAGAACTGAGATGCCAGGGTACAAGCTCTGTGATCAAAGGCCAGTGGCTTGACCTCTCTGGGCTGTCGTGCCACCTCTGTGCCCAGTTAGCCGGGAGGCCCACATGCTGGGGAAGTGCCTGGCTTGATAAAAACACTTAAGAGTCTGTTCCTTCCCTACCCTGTGCCTGCAGGCTGAGGAAGGCACAGAAAATCCCCCAGGAGGTTGACACAGTATGGGGACATTTCTATTTCCTATTGGCCCCGGTTTGATGAGAGTCAAAAGCTGTGAGACACAGCATAGAAGCTGGGGACAGGAAGCAGGAAGCCAAGCCGCCTTACCAAGGACAGTAATAACTGGCCTGCCCTGGGCGTGCCAGGCAGGGACCAAGCGTGGGGGACCATGCTATCCAGGGGTCACTGCTGCCTCTGCTGGACAGCTTGGTCCTTCGGGGGAGCAGGGTGCCCCTGCAGAGGTGGCCAGGGCTGGGCTGGGGCAGTACAAGACAGCATCCAGTCAGGACAGTGGGCTGGTGCGGTCCACAGAAGCAGGAAGGAGGAGAGGAGTCCTCGGCTCAGACCCCAGGTCCCTGCAAGGGGCCTCCCGCCACTCACCCGGCGTCCTGCAGCCTCCCTGCACAGTGGCTGACCGCTCACAGACCCGGGGCCTCTGGGTGGCCTCTGGCTCCTCGGCCCATCCTGTGATGGTAACTTGTTGCTTCCTGGCCGACCCCCAGCCCCCGGAGCAGGAGGGAGGAGGGGCGGGAGGAGGTTGGGGGAGGAAGGGGAGGCGGGAGCGCTGAGCTGGCTGCCCACTCCCTCCTCCCAACCCCAATCCCTCCTTCTCCCCTCCCTGCGCCAGGCGGCTCCCAAGATCAAGGGACCGGGATTTCCGCTGCTTAACTCTTTGGAGGTCTGATGAGTGCGGTTTGATTCAAAGACTTGGAAAGAGAGCTGCAAGGAGTCTGAGGCACCTCCATGTCTGGACTGGGAAACTGAGGCAGTCAGCAGAGCGGGCAGGAGTCCCCTCACTTGCTAAGGGGAGGCAGCCCTGGAAACTGCCTAGTCCAGGGTCCTAAAGCTCCACTGCTGAGTGGCAGACGTGGGGTGGATGGGGTGAGGGGACTGGACAGGCACCAGCACCCACCCTCCTGCTCCAGGCTCAAATCCTGGCCCTGCCACTCACTAGCCAGGGACCCAACCAATCACTGCCTCTGACACGGGTGTCCTAGGATTCTGTCACCACCCTAGTGTCACACACACAGGATAGGCTGGCTGGGTGAATGGCACGCAGGACCCCTCAGGTGCCAGGTGAGGGGCAGCCAGGTCCCAGTGGACACCAAAGTCCTCCTCCTCAACCCAGAATTCTGCTGTCATTTTTATTCAGCCTCCTGGTCCTTTACAATGAGGGAAGTGACCCCCAACAAGTTCAGAGAACAGCCTGCGGGGCCCTGGGTCTGGGCAGGGTCCTGCTTCAGTCTCCTTCTAGTTGGGCTCGGGGAAGCTTAGCAGAGACTGCAGCCCTGGCTCTCCACCCTGGTTTCCCAGGGCCAGAAGCCTGTGCAAAGACTGCCTCAAATGTCCCTGGCCTTCTGTTCCGCAGTCACTGTGTACCTACTGCTTGGGCCAAGCCTCACCTCTCACCTCAGCCTCAGAAGAGGGAGCCAGGCTTAGGGGCAGCTGAGTGACCTGATGCAGAAAAGGACTGGGTGCAGACGGAAGTGCTCTCCAACCCACTGAAGCCCACAGCTTGGGCCAGGGAAGGCAGAGGTGTAGGGAACAGAGGGGGACATGTGTTCCATCTGGGGTTCTGCAGGCTGAACCTCAGTCCCCACTCACAGCTGTGCTGCAGAGAAAGGCACGGCCCCTGACTGTATGTGCTTGACCAGCACCCATCCCTGGGCCAGATTTCCTTTTTCTTGGGGGATAATCAGACATCTGTGAATCAGGCTTGGAAGGCTCTTTAGAGATGATTTAATCCGATTCTTCCATCTGACCCGCAGAGACAGGACACCATGGCCCAGGGAGGTGAAGACTTTGGCTCCAGGTCACCTAGCAGATCGGAGCCCAAGCTGAGAAGAGAGCCAGACTCTAATGGCTTCTGGCTTTGTGCTGCTTCCCCTCCTGTAGCACTGACTTGTGGAGCCTCCAAGTGTGTTCAGCAGCGTGGGGTGACCGCAGTAAAGGCCTGTGAGGGCCTGGGCCGAGGGGACCACTCTCCACGCCCTCTACATGGCCCTGCCCTGGTCAGCATTCCCAGGGCACAGAGTCAGGGCACGGGAGCCACCTCCTACCCTGTCAGACGCCACCCTGGAAAAAGGCAGAGTCAGCAGCACCGGGGTGGGGGTGGTGCTTGGCTGTCTCTGAGCCTGAGAGGCTGCAGAAAGGGGTGGAGAAGGAAGTTGGATAGAGGCAGAGAGGCAGGCTAGGGACCCCGCACTCTTGTCCAGGGATGGCAGCATCTCACACACACTCAGCACCCCTATGCAAGATAAAACTTCAACCCAGGAGAATGTGACTTGCAGGTTTGAAGGCAAGCTTCTGACTCCCTGGGTCCAGACAGTAAACAAGAAAGCAGAGTGCAGGATTTTTGTGGTTGATGTTGTTGTTGTACCAGGGATCGAACTCAGGTCCTTGTGCTTGCGAGGCAGGCAGTAGAACCACTGAGTTAAATCCCCGGCCCTGAGCTCAGGATTGTTATACTTATTCCCCCCCCACCATCTTTCACCGTGCCTGGAAAGTCCTCCCCATGGTCATCATCTCTGTCTGTCCTCTCTTGGATCTGAAATGTTGCCCTAAAGCTCACAGGTTGAGGGCTTTGTCCCCAGGGCAGCAGTCGTGTTCAGGGGTGGTGCCTTTGGGAAGGTGAACTGGGTCAGGAGGACTCTGACATCATCAGTGGGTTAAACCACGAATGGAGTCACAGGGGTGCTAACTGGGAGGAGATGGAAACTTAGGAGGTGAGACCTAGTTAAGTGAGCTGGGCACATTTTGTTCCCGGCCCCTTCCTCTCTGGCTCACTTCTCTGATTCCCAGCTGCCACAAAGAAAGCAGTCTGGCTCCAACGCTGGCTCTCTATCATGATGTTCAGCCTCAGCTTAGTCCTCCAGGGACAAGGCCAACCAACCATGGATCAATACCCTGCAACTGTGAGCCCCCCTCCTACGTTGATGTCCTCAGAAATCTAGCACAGTCCCCTAGCCACCAGAATCTCCTCAGCCAGTTAAGAGGTTTAGAGACGGCTCCAGCCCTGGCGCAAGCAAACCTGGGTTATGACTCAACCATGCCTCTCCTCTCTGTGTGATCTCGAGCAGGGCTCCTCACTCTGAGTCTTAGAGCCTGGGTCGGATGAACAGGAGGACACCAAGACCGCGTGCCTGGTGAAGTAGCCAATGGGGGTGCTCCGCATCGACAGCCTCAGTGCGTCTCCCTGGCTGTAATATTATGAGGTGCGCCCATTCCCCTCATGCACACCCCAGTGTGGAGGTCTTGGGAGTCCAAGATGCCCTCAGCCCCCATCAGCAAAGCCAAAACCCCAACCCAGAGGCCCTGCGCCACGTCACCAAGGCCAGAACCCCAGCCACACACACCTCCCCTCTTCCAGAAGATAGTGACGCCAGGATCCGGGAGTCAGCTACGTAAACCGTGAAGGGCAGTCACAGGTCTAATCTTTCAAGGTCAGACACCAGTTTCCGCTCTAACAAACGGTAACGCGCGAGCGCCACCTGCTGGGAAGAGCCCCACACCCGCAGTCTGCGCCGCCCCCTGCCCGGGGCCCTAGAGCCCTAACCTCCCTGCTTCCTCAGCCGTCGCCCCCATTAGGGGACCAAAGGGGCAGGGGCCGCCCGGGTGTCCATTCACTCGCCGCCTCCTGCACACCCCTGCGCTCCCGGAAAAGCGGGCAGCATCCCTTCCCCAGCAGCGCCTCCTCGTCGCGCGGCCCCAAGTCAGGCTCTAGAGTCCCCGGCCGCCCCGGAGGATTCCATCTGCCAGTCGCCGCCACGCTCGCGGCACACTTGGCACCCAGCTAAACAGGACCCTCGCCACGAGGCCGCCGCTGGCGGGCGGCTTCGCGGGCCTAAACCCCTGAAACCTAAGGGCGCTAGGAGGCCAGGAACCGCTAGCTTACTGGGGAGAGGTCTTTGAGGGTCCAGGGCCGAACTCGTGAACGAGCAGAGCCGAGTATAGCCGAAAAGAGACGAGTCTGGCCGACTCCAGGCATCTCCAACCGAATAGAGCCGAGAGTGGCCGAATAGAACCGAGTCCGGACGACCAAGAGGAGCTGCGGAACATGCCCTGATGTCCTGCAGCGCCCCCTGCAGGACATAGTGCATAGAGCTGAAAAGGGCCATCTTGCCTTCCAGACCCAGGGGCAGTCTTGCGGGAGGCCGGTGTGGAAGCCATTTTACCGATGAGGAGACTAAGCTCCAAGGCATCCCCAGGCTGGCCCAAAGACACTCAGAGCTAAGAAATGAAGGCACTGGGGTCCAAACCTGATTCTGTGACCAGGCGCCCACCCACTTCTGCACTCAGATAAACAAGTGCTGTGTTTGCCTTGTTCTCGCCATAATAGGGGCCATTTATTAGGGTCAGGCAGAAGCCGTGTCGGAAACTCAGACAACCGTGGTCCTGGGCATGGGGACCACATGCAGGCCCTGGCAGTCCCCATGAGCAAATATTGACACATTTCCTGGCTGTTAAAGCAGAAAGCAGGCAGCGATGCCACGTGCCCCCAACACCCCGCCCCCGTGGAGCTCTGCCATACCCCAGAATGGTCCTAGCTTGGATCAAAGCAGTGTCTTGTCTGGTGAACGCTTCCGCGGACCTACAGCACGTGGGGCACTGCTCCATTTGCAAATGTTAACTCATTCCAGTCTCCTGACAGCAGGGACGTTGGCTTTCATCTTCATCTCAGAGGAAACTGAGACACAGAGAGGTTAATTAACTGGCTCAAAGTCAAACAGCAAATGGATGAGCCAGGACTCAAACCTCAACAGTCCTGGAGTCCAAGTACTTAAAGCTGCTGTCATTTCTGTAGCACCTAGAAAGCAGGCCTTGCCCTTCTGTGCCCTCTGCCTCTGGAATGGGCAGCACGTGATGAATATTTGAATGAGGGGATGAAGGGGTTCAACAGGACCTCTGGGAACCACGTGTGGCAAGTGGGAAATGGTGTTCGTTGACCTTAAAGTGTCAAAAGCTGAGTGGCTTAAACAAAAACGTGTCGTCTCACAGCCCCGGAGAAGGAAGGCCCAAGGTCGAGGTGTCGCCGAGGTTGCTTCCTCTGGAGGATTCTAAGGAACCAGTTCCCTCCTCACTCCTGGTTCTGGAGGTTTGTGGACAATCCCTGTCATCCCTTGGCCTGGAGAAACATCGCCCCTCATGCTTAGGTGGCCTTCTCCTTGTGTGACTCTGTCCAAATTGTCCAACCCCCCTCCTTCTCCTCCTCCTCCTTCTACTTTGTTGCCCCCCCCCAGTACTGGAGATCAGATCCAGGGCCTCCTACATGCTAGATAATCACAACCACTGAGCTGTATCCACAGCTCTTTTTAAACTTATATTTTGATACTTGCTAAATTTCTCAAGTTGGCCTTGAACCTGCAATCCTCCTGCCTCAGCCTCCTGAGAAGCTGGGCTTATAGACACGTGTCACTGTGCCCGCCCACTTCCTTAAGGACACCAAATCACTGGATTAAAAGGTCCATCCTAAATGTGGCCTCATCTTAACTTCTTATACCTGCTTCACAAATCTTATTTCCAAATATGTTCTCATTCTGAGGTTCTGGGGTCTAGGACTTCAACATTCAAATGTGGGGGACACAGTCTAGCCCCTAACAAGACTTGAAGGCACATGCCGTGTCCCCCCAACCCACCCCGCAGCCTTGTAATGGACTCAGCCGAAGTTCTCACCAGGATTGCAGGTCCTGACCCTGCAGGACTCCAGGATGCTCTTCATATTATAGAGTGGGATCTCATTGCTTCCAGAGTTTTCTTGTGCATCTGCAGTGTCATGGCGGGCAGGCTGTCACCTTCCTGTGGGACAGTGGCCTCCATCATGCCTTCTAGGTGAAGAGGCTCTCAAAGATCTGGGGGCTTTGGTTTCCTCTGCCACAGGCCCAACTCCTCTCTACGACACCAATGCTGATGCAGAATTCTCGTCCAGGGCCTGGTGGTCATGGGCTGTTGCCTGGCAACAGCTTGTGAGCAACAAGTTCAAAGCAAGGCCTCTTACCTTGAGTCTGAACCACTTCAGTGACTGGAGAGGACTCAAGCAGAGTGGGTGGTCACTGCCTCTCCCTCCCTGCTCACACTCAACCGCAGAGCCTCCACTCACTCTACAGCCCCCAAAGTGCCCCGCACCCCCAGATTCCAGCCCCAGACCCTGGGCAAGGTCCTCCTGTCCCGTCCCCCTAACCCCCACACTTGTTTAATGTGTGTGCGTGGGACAGGACGCCAACACACATGCATGCATGTGACCAAGTGCAGGCAAGGGCACCCAGTGTGGGGCACCGCAGGGCTGTGGTACCCAGGGAGGGACCCTGACCCAGGCAGCCACTCCTGTGTAACGCCCAGGCTCAGCAGTCCCTTTGCCCTCCCCACACACACCTGCCACATGGAACGCCCCGACGCACATTCACAGCTGAGATGTCCTGAGCACCTAGTGTATTCCCATCACTGTATTCATGCAAACTACACACACCCCACCCAGCAAAAGCAGCCATGAGGTGATCCTGTGTACATCCAGGCTGCTGGGGTGGCCCAGCCCACCTTCCCTTGCCATGGTAGTCTAATCTGCCATGATAGTCTTGACCTACCGCCTTCCCCATTGGCTAGGCCAGATTGTCCAACATAGTCCCTCACTTTCACTCTGGCTGGAAGGGTAGACACATGACCGACACTGACCAATCATAGCACCCTGTAACCACCTTGTCTTTAGTGATTGGCCCAAAGAACTGTCATGTGACTCAGTTGGAGCCAATCATCTTTCTTTTATGAGATTTTATAGTTATAGGAAAAGAGGCCAGGGATTTAGCTCAGTGGTACTGCTGCCTGCCTCAAATGTACAAGGTCCCGAGTTCAATCCCTGGTAACAAAAATAAAATTAAAAAATAATAATAATAATAATAATGGGAAGAAAATCTATCTACTGCTTTTGGATGAATCTATAAGGATGTGGCCCTGGCCTGTCAAGGGTATCTTACATGTCCTCTGAAGGACCTTCTTTGGGAAGCCACACAAGAAGAGGTCAGGATGCACAGAGCCCAAACACTCCCACACATTCATACCTATCTGAGCACTCAGCATCCCGCCACGGAATTGGCCCAGGACACAACTGTTGTCATGTGTCACCATCTTTACTGATAAGAGTTAGGGCAGAAGGATTTCTAACAAGGGGCAAAGGATTTCCTGACCGACCTCTTGCTCTCTTGCAACACATTGCTCACTGCCCAGGAATTGGGAAGGGAGGAGTGGTTGGAGTACCAGGGGCACCTTCTCCCTCTGACCCTCCGGGCCTTTTCAGGGGAGCTCCATGCCCACCAGGCTGGGCCTCAGGCCTGCAGCCTCGACATGAGTTTGGTTTTGTGTTCTTCCTTCCCCTCTGAGGGGCCTGCTCTGTCCGCAGGCCCTGCCTCCTGGTCCTTAGCCTCCCCTACTCCATTTTTAAAGGGCTAAAATGGCCTCACCCTTATGAGCTGGACCTAGAGAGGCCACTTGACGAAGGAGAGAGGTGAAGGCCAAGGTTAGGTCATCTGAGCTGCCCTAGTCCACCCATTTCAGTGACTGGCTGTCTCCCCAGCATGACTGCTTCTGTCCCCAAATCCCAGGAGGCAGGCAGGCTGGGGCATCCACCTGTTTTATGACAGAGAAACGGAGGTCCAGAGAGGTCAAAGCTGGTCAAGGGTCCTGAGGTGAGTTGAAGACCCAGGTCTCCAAAATTCTGGTTCCTGTGCTTTCCCTGAGGACCCCCTCCCCGCTGAGAGGTGGGGGTGGAGTGGGGGTGCTTGGCCAGAAGTAATCTGCCCCAGGGCCACCTCCACATGGCTCTAAGGGGTCATCTCATCAGGGAGTCCAGGCCAGCCTTGGACAGTGCACCCCTGGTCCTACTGCAACCCCCGGAAGCGTAGAGGATGCGGGGACGGAGGGACCTGATATCCCCAGGTGAGGGGCTCACCCTCCAACATCCACTACCAGGACCTCTGTCAAGGCCACACTGGCCGTACCAGCACAACAGGGCTGGCCCCGTACCTTTGGGGACATTTACTTCCCCTCACATCCTTTTCTAGAAACAAGTTGAGCAGGGTATCAGTCAGCCCTGGTCCATGGATACAATAACTGAGCTCAGCTCAGTGGGGCCAGGGTCAGCGCCAAGGTCACTGAAGACATCTGTCCTCCCCTCCTCCTTTTCCCTTCCCTCCCTTTTCCTCCTTCCATTTCCTCTTCTTCCTCCTGCTTCCTCTTCCTATTTCTCTGTCCCCTCACGCTGCTCTTCGGGCACTGCCTTTCCATGTCTGCCCGCAGATTTGGCTCCCAGCCTGATCTCAGGGCGGGGAGGATGCAGGTTGCAGGAGAGGGACAGGAGGCTCCCGGAGCCCTCAGGAAGCCACCTAGGGAGCCCCCTGAGATAGCGAGCCCTGGGACTTTAGCTGCCTTGGTGATCAGGTGACTGAGCTCAACAGGGGCTCAACTAGGCTACTGGTGGGCTACACTCACACGGTTTGGGGCCCTCTCTAAGAAGAGGAATATAAAATCACAAGTACAAAATGACTGTGGGCCCTGAGAGGGCCCGAGCAGCAAGAGACCCTGAAGCGAGACTTAATTCACTTCCTGGGAAATCTGCCTCTTTTCCTCCTCACATCCAGGAGCATGGACTGTCGGGGCACCGCAGGGCCCACAGGGCAGAGTGTGCAGGGCGCAGAGGCAGAGCCCTAGAGGAGTCGAACCAGCCAGAGCCTCACAGCAGCCATGCAGAGCTGAGCTGGGACTGAGCCTTCCACATCCTCCTCCCCACAGGGTTCAGCTTTCTTCTTCGGGCTCCAGTTCAGGCCCCAGTGTCCCAGACTGAGCTCAGGAAGTCCAGGCCTTGGTCTGATCTTCAGAGGACCCAGGCCAGGCAGAGCCAGCCCCCTAACCTGGCAGCCTATGCTTTTCATCTGACAGAGCCTATCCAGGCTGATTACTCCCATCCCTGAGTCACAGAGGAGAAAACAAGGCTCAGAGAGGGCAACTGACCTGCTGAGGTCACACAGCAACCCTGGTAATTACAGGATCGGAGGCCAGGCCTCTGATCGGCCCATATGGGAGCACACATGGCCTCTGCCCTTCTTCCTAGGGTGCCAGCTCTTTCCCTGGTCCCTACAGACAGCTGATGTGGAGGGGGCCCAGCTTATCCCCAGCAGAGGGCTCCTGCGGGAGGGGCCGCTGCTCCTTGCCCGCGGCAGCACTGGCCGGCCGCCCCTGCCCGCTGGTGCCAGGCTGTGTGATCTGGCTGACCCGGCCACCATTCAGCTCCCGCCACTTCCTCTCCTTCCCCTCCTTGTCCTCCGCTCCCCGCTCTCCATCCTCATCCTCATCCTCTTCCTCCGTCTTCTCCGGGGGCCCTGTGGGGGGCTCCTGGCTGCACACACGGCGGGATGGCCGCAGCAGGACCCTGCGGAAGCCCTGCTTGAAGCGGTAGGAGAGGAAGCCGTAGAGGATCGGGTTGGCGCAGCTGTTGGCATAGGGCAGCGCCACCACCAGGAAGTAGAGGCCGAAGAAGGCGGGCTCCTCGGGCAGCGGACACACCACGTTGACGATGTTGAGCACGTAGAAAGGCATCCAGCAGAGGACGAAGAGCGCCACCACCGCCACCACCATGCGCGTGACCCTG
>NW_022900931.1:9821773-9847956 GCF_012274545.1 Fukomys damarensis | reverse complement strand
CCGTGCGCGCCACTGGGGCCGTGCGCCAGCGGGCGGAGCGCGTGGGGTGCACCACGGCCAGGTAGCGGTCCACGCTCATGACTGTGAGGCAGAAGATGCTGGTGAACTGGTTGATGCCGTCCACAGCCATCACCAGGCGACACATGAGAGAGCCGAAGGGCCAGTAGGACAGCGCATTCTGGGCGGCCAGGAAGGGCAGCCCCAGCATGAAGAGCTCGTCGGCCAGCGCCAGGTTGAGGATGTACACGCTGGTGACCGACGGGCTGGCTGTGTGCCGCAGGACCACGTAGATGACCAGCGAGTTGCCCAGCAGGCCCACCACACATACTACCAGGTAGACCAGCGGGATCAGGATGCCGCTGATGGCCAGCCCTGCTGGGCCCAGGCCCGCAGACCCGTTTCCCAGGGTGGTGTCCAGGGGCCAGGCTGAGG
This sequence comes from Fukomys damarensis, assembly GCF_012274545.1. NCBI lineage: Eukaryota > Metazoa > Chordata > Mammalia > Rodentia > Bathyergidae > Fukomys > Fukomys damarensis. The sequence continues at coordinate 9,847,524 of NW_022900931.1, read as the reverse complement.
AGGCATTCCCAGGGTCTGAGGTCGTGAGTGCCGATGAGGGATAGCCAGGGGTGTCCATGGCCCGGGGCAGCGGGTCAGTAGTCAGCTACTGGCCTGGAGGAGGGAGGACACAGCTGAGTCACCATAGAGGATGGGAGTCTCAGCCCCTCTCCTGTGGCACTGAACTTGGAGGATGACTGCACACCAGTTTATCGTGCTACATGGCCTGGCACGATTAGGTGGATCTGCCCCATTTATCAGATAAGAAACTGAGTCTCAAGGAAGTGAGGTGACCCCCCTCTAAGATCACGTTACTAGGGTGTGGTGCAGGACAGGAAGCTCTGCTGTTTCGTAAGGTAATTCAGGCCCTTTCCAGGAACAGCACCCAACTGGCAGGGCCCCTGGGAGTGGACTGCACCGCTCCTCACGACCTCATCCCTCACAAGCCTCAGTCCTCCAGATGAACTGAGCCCCCAAATTCCAGATGAAAATGTGCCTGCGAGCTCGCCATGGGGGCATATGCCCCAAATCCCAGCCCTCTTGGAGGCTGAGGCAGGACTGCAAGTTGGAGCTCAGCCTGGGAAAATGAGTGACTGAATGAGATTTTGTCTTAAAATTTTAAAAAAATGAAAAGGACTGGGGCTGTAGCTCAGAGCAAAGGCCCTAGGATTAATCCCTAGTACTGCCAAAACGAAACAGAACCAAACACGCCTGTGTCTTTTCTGGCAGATCCCAGCGCTTTCACCAGACTCCTCATTCCAAACGGAGTGGAGGACCCGCAGGTTCAGGGACGAAGAGCTCTCAGAAACTCCCTCTGCCCAGCTATACCACCGGCCCCCGCCTGAGGCCATGCCAGGGAGGCAGCTGTGCCAAGGGGAGGCTGCAGAGGCCCCTGCTCCCCCACAGGCCAAAGTCTGTGAACACATGGTTGGTGCTGTCTCAGGACATCCACGTCCCCGGGCTGCAGCCATGAGGAACAGGCGTCCCAGGGGCCAGGAGCGTCCCCACCAGCACCCACCCTTGCCCTCGGCCGGGCCCTCTCTATCACCGCTGCTGTGTGTCCAAGCCAGGGCACATCCTGGGTCTCCTGTTGGACTTTGTGCCCCTTGAGCGTGCAGGTGTACCCGGTCCTGGACGCTCTTTCCCAGTCTCTTTCCTCACACTTAGCCAAGCATAGCTCTACCACATTGAGCACAGGACAGTGAATGAGTCAGAGGGGCAGGAGCGGATGGCCCTCAGAGCGGAGGGGCGGTGGCGGATGGCACTGAGGCCTGGTGGGACTCTCCAGCCTTTCGGCAGGACTTCTGGCTCCTGGAGGCCAGGCTGGGAGTCCTCTATCTCTTAATGACCTGTCATCCCAGTCCCCTGGCCCGTGGATGCCTCTGATTTTCCCATCAGAAACTGATGGGGACACAGATTAGCTTTCACCTGGAACTTGGGGACTCGGGTATCTTCTGGGGTTCAGAGAAAGGGAAGACAGAGAGGCCCTTCCTCTCGTGGCCTGAAATTCACCCCAAGAACCTACAGTAGGTGCCGCCCCATGCAGGCGAACCTCTGCAGGGCAAAGCCCAGCACAGGAAGGCAGCCAGCTCCCAGCAGATGCCTCGGACTCAGTGCCAACTGGGTGATGCTGAAGATGGCAGAGGACCCTGAGCCATGGCTCCTATGGCTGAGTTCGGAGCATCCTCCGCACCCCAGCTGGAAGACAGCCGGGATTCCGAGTCTGGGGAAGCCCGAACTCCACCTGCCTCACACCACTCACTCTCCGTTCTTCTGGCCCTGGCCCTGGGAGCCAGGATGTTGGGCTCTAGGCTCAGTGCTGCCAGCTGCAGCAGCATCTGGGGCCGAGGGAGACTCCTACTGTCCTCAGTGACAAAGGCCAGCCACACAGAAGATGGGCACAGCTGGGAGGAGCTCCCAGGAGCACCTGCACCTCCATTTCACAGCCCGGTAGACTGAGGCAGGCCAGGAGGAAGGAGGGCTGGTAGATCGTCACAGCCACCAGTTTAAAGCTGTCTTGGCTGCCCCTCACTCTTGGGACCACGGGCCCAGAGCCGTAGACTGCAGGAGACCTATAAATAGCCTTTTAAATTCTTAGCACAGTCATAGACTCTCACAGATTCTCAGGCTCGGTGTCCTTGAAGCAGAATATTAGAATTCCACAGTGGGGGAGTCAGTCCTTGCTCAGCCCAGAACGGTGGCAATTAGGACCTTTAACGTCCTGCTTCCTGGGCTTGCTGCATCGGGGAGGGGGGGGGGATGTCCTACGTCACCCGTCCACCTTGTGCCCTGTTCTGCACACAGCCTCTCTCCAGCGACCCTGCTGGGCAGCCGACTGCAACCCAGGACTGCAGAGGGAGGGCAGTGCCAGGCTGGAGAGCAGCAGAGAGCCAGGCAAACCTAATTTCCAGGCTTGGGGACAGATGCCCTCAGGGAAGCACCCGTGTGCTGATACAGGGCGGGGCAGGAGCGCCTCCCTTTGTGCCTGAGGAGGAACTAACCTCTCACAGAGCCCCTGCAGCCCACCTGCCCAAGACTCCAGCCTCCAACCAGTTCCCCCCACCCTCTGTGTCAAAGTTTAGCAGCCCGAGGGGCGGGCCACAAGAGCAGGGAAATTACAGCTTTGCACCCGGGTAAGGCAGACCTGCAATTTAGGTGCTGGCTTTTCTGGAAGCAGCTGGAATCCTGGGCATGATCTAGTTCCTCCTCAGGAAGGAGGGACTTTTCCTCTCTGTCTGGTTTATCTTTGGCACAGATTGCCTGAAACCTGGGGGCGGATTCCTCTGAGGACCATTCCGTTCAGGAGGGGAGAGAAGCACAGAGAGGGTGAGTGGCTGCCCCAAGCCCCACAGCAATTAATGACGGCCCCTCAGGGTTGGGCTGGCTTTCAGCACCCAGCATATCACCCAGAACTTGGTAAATATTGGCAGGCCATGCACTGCAGCCTGCAGAGTGCCGGGGGGGGGGGACTTTCTTCCTGGACAGAGGCCTCAGACTCCAGTCAGAAAGCCCTCAGGCCTCAGGAAGCTCCAAAAGTGGGTGCTGAGGATCAGAGAGGATAGGCAACTCACCTAAGGTCACCCAGCTGTTGAGTGGGAAGGCAGAATTCGAACGTGATTCTGTCTACACTTAAAGCATCGGTATCTCCCAGCCATGCAGCTTCAAGCTGGGAGGAATCGGGGCCCGCTGCGGCCCTGAACAGGGCAGGCCAATGGCCTCTGGCTGTCCTCTGCACCCCAGGCCTTCCCTCAAAGAGGTTGGATTGTGCCCGTCAGTACTGACCGACCAGCTCCCACCCTAGGCCTGGGGTCTAAGCCCCGGCTTCTACCCCACAAGTGCTGCGCTGGGGTCTGAGTTCTGCTGCAGTGATGGTGGGTGCCAGGCTGCAGTGTGACCTTCGACAAATCCCTTCTCCTCCCTGGACCTAGTTTCCCTCCAATTAAATGCAGACGCAGGTACCCTCAGCCAGGGTGGTTATAGCTTGGACAAGATCAAGCGCAATCCAGCACCCTGCAAAGAGGGAGCTCAGCCACACCGCCCCCAGGGGGCCACAGGCCACCACACTTCGAACCCAGCTCTGACCCCCAGCTGCTCCAAACCATACCCCAAACTCTCAGAGGAGTCCCCACCCTGCAACCCACCCAGAGGTCCCAGGAAGGCCTCCAACTCTGCACCCCAGGACTCTACCAGCCCCCAGCCCCCAGCCCCCCACAACCATCCTGGGCAGAAGGTGGGCCCTGGCACCCCCCTCCAGGACCCCAGCCCAGCCTCCTTACCTGCCCATGGGGCGAGGGCTCCCTGCTGCCAGGCTGGTCATCATCCTGCTGCGCCCTCCCCCTGCCCAGTCCCAGGTGCCCCCAGAGCACCCCTGGCCGGCGTCCCCACACACTGCCCACTGCTAGGCTGCTTGTGGGCACTTGCCCCTCCGAGGCCCTGGGCACCCACGTCTGCCCACAGAGCCGGTCCCATCTGTTCTTCGGCCCTGACTTCCCACCGGAGCCCAGTGCGTCATCCCCCGTCTGTGGGACACATCCTAGGGGGCAAGGGACACAGATGGGGGTCTGCAGGCTTGGGTAGGGATGGAGGAGGAGGCTTCCCAAGGCGAGGAAGAGAAGACTGGGACAGGGGACTGCGAGAAGCCAACACAGAGAGAGGACAGGAGGGTCAGGCGGAGGTGCAGAGAGAGGGAGAGGCAGAGTGGGTGGAGAGCCGGAAGGAGGGGGAGCAGAGAGATGTGTGGAGGAAGAAGAGGAGGAGGAAAGGCAGGCGAGAGAGAGAAGGGACAAGAGAGAGATGCAGAGAGAGCCAGGGACCGTGCGTGTGAGAGAGGAGGGAGGAAGAAAGAGGGGGTGGCAGGGAGAGTGACAGGGAAGGATTGTGCCACAGATGGTGACATGGAGAGCCGGCCGAGGAGGGAGCTGGAGTGGCGTGGGGGTGCCGGAGGGCTGGGAGGAGGGGCCGAGGCCAAGAGCAGATGGGGGGCAGCAGGTTAGGGGCGGAGGCCGGGAGAGGGAGGGGCCGACCCGTTACCGGGGAGATTTCAGCCACCCACGCTGGCCTTGGCTCTCAGGGGAGCGAGGGGAGCTCGGAGCTCAGCCGGTGGCAGGACACCCCAGGCTGCTGCGGCACCTGTCCCCCGGGGTGACAGCTGTGCTCCCAGGTGTGGGGCTGGGCAACACTGCCCGAGGTGCAGCCAGGCAGGGGCGAGCACCCAGGTGGGAGTCTGCCGCGGGGTGCAGGGTCCTCAGAGGACACAGAGTGGGGGTCACTAACCGGGGTCCAGGGAACCTGGTGAGCCCCGGGCGGAGTGAGAAGCCGGGGGACAGGCTAGGAAATGAGTATTTTTAGACTTTGAGAGCAGAGAGGCAAACCTCACAGCTATCATACAGCGAGGAGCAAATTTCCACTATGTTTTAATTGACAAAATTAAAAATATAATCACTATAATAGAACAATTTTTTTATAATACAAGTCTGCTAAAGAGAATAGAGTTATTTGGGAGAGGATTACATTTGGTTTAACTGGAGAACAAAGTTGGCATTTCCTGTCATCAGGTGGGCTGCCTCTGTGAATCTCTACAAACCTCTCGGCTTGCAGGCTCTGCAGACCCAGGTGGTGGCCCGTGGCCGTATCTACCTGCCTGGTCTGAGATTCCCTGTCCAGGGTGCTTGAGCCTGGCCTGACCACCTCTGGACATCATCGACCCCTGTGTCTGGGGGACGAGGTTGGAGAGGGAAGAGGACATGAATCTTCCTTGAGCACCTCTCCGTCCTCCAGTGAAAGCCCCTGCAGCCCACCAGGCTCAATGCCCTGCTCCCCTCGCCTGCCCAGGCCTAGCCCACTCAACCCCGCTCACCCCTTCACCCTTCATTCGTCCAGACACCAGCTGGCGACAGGCTGCTTCTATACCACAGGGACACTGGTGAACGGGACCAGCCCCTGGCTCACCTGGAGGAGGACAGACAATCCACAAACACAGAGAGAGCCAGAACCGACCTGGGCTCGAGGAAGAAGGCAGAGCTGGAAGGAGGCAGCCGTCCCTTCGGGGGTCTTCTCCCCCAAGGTGCGTGTTGGACGAGTGAAGAGGATGGGTAGCTGGCGGGGGCACGGGAAGGGCGCTGCCTGGAGGTGGGGTACGGCTGGCCTGGATGCCGGCCCGGGGCAGCTGTGACCGGAGTCGGACCCCAGCCTCCCTGGGGGTCCAAGCCAAAGTGGCCCGGGAAGCAGCGCACAGGGTGTCTGGAAGCTGGGTGGCCCCACCCCACTGGCCTCGAAGTGCTGGAGACCTCAGACCTGGAGCCTGAGAGCCCCTACCTCAGACCTGTCCGATCCGCCAGGTGTCTGGGGGCTGCCCGGCCTGCCACCCCCAGACAAGACAGTGCTGTCAGAACTTGGCTCCTCCAAGACCAGGGCTGTGGCTACATCCTCGGACTTGTGCCTCCACCATCAGGCAGGTAGTTTTCCAGGAGCCCAGACTCCATCTTTCCCCTCCCTGGAGCAGGGTCACAGCCTTCTGCCACCTTCCTCTCTGCCTGCAGTGCCTAGGCCAGAGCTGACCTCAGAGGAGAAGGCCCAGCTGCTGAGAAGAACATCTGTCATCTCAAATAAGAGATAACAAGTGGCCTCTTCAGCCCAACCCCTGGGCCGTCTCACTGCAGTCCCCCTCAAGGTGTTGTCTGAGTCATTAGGCCCACTGGTTCCTATGGGTCTGAGGCTCGGCTTTGCCACTTACTGGCTGTGTGACCTCAGATTTGTGACTTAACCTCTCTGAGCCTCAGTCTTTCATCATCAACACCTGCTGTGTAGGGTTGCCATGACGATGGAATGACTCAACCACTTACACTGCCACCGTTCCCAGGGACACAGAGATACCACAGTATATATTAGTGTGATCCTGGCCACCTCTGAACTCCCAAGGGTAGGGGAACAAGGGCTGGGACACTGGGTGGAGGACAGTGAGCCTAGCACCTGCCTGTGAAACCTTCTTGGAACTTGGGTTTTCTTCTGCAGTGGACCAGACAGCCTCAGGCCCGCAGTCTCTAAGCTATGCCCACTCTCTCTCGAATCTGGGCACCATGCTGGGCCTGGCACTGGAGGAGCTCAGGACCTACCACTTTGGCATCCTGATTCTTTTTAAGCTAAAGTCCTTGAAAAGCAAGCAGGGCACAGTGACCTTCGAGGCTGTGAGAAAGGTACCCTGGAACGTTCCTGCCCCGGGGACAGAAGGCGGGGACAGCTGCACTGCAGACCTTTCCAAGGACCCCTTATCCTGGGGACCCACACCCACACAGCCCCTCACACCAGGGCACAGATGCTACCCCACTCCTCCTGCACATCTGGCCCAGGTCAGTTTAATTCCTGGGCCCAGCCAGAGACTCAAAGAGTAGCAGAGAGCAAAAATCCAGCCTCTGCTCTGCCCCTGTCATCTATCTTGGTCCCGTGCTTCTGTGCTCAGCAGGAAAGGTGAGACTTTTAGATTCAATGGCTGCCTGCGTCAGACTCTTCTGAGGTCACCTGCTGCTCATTGATTGAAACACGCTGTCTCTATGGCCTATGCCCTGTCACCTGCTGCTGCCTGCTTTCTTTCACACTCATCCCGTCCTCTGGTTCTAAAGCACCGTGGCCCTCAGTCCGAATCTCATGCAAGCCCCAGGCCCTTTGCACAGGCTGCTACCTGTTCCTTCCTTCACTTCCAGGAAGGGGCAGGGCAATCATGTGCTCAGGGCAGCCTTCTCTGAAGCCCACCCCTCTCTCTCTCCTGCCCAATCTTCCTTTGTAATGCAATTATTTTTATTTTATTTTTTTCTTTTTTTCAATAATTTTTTATTGAGTTTATTGGTACATTCTAAGTATACAGTGCAGTTACATTCATTACTGGGATCTTGTACCTTTACATGACAGGTATTGGTTCTCATTTTTTCCCCTTGTCACTACCCTCCCTTCACCCCCTTATTTTATTTTTTTCAAGGCACTGTTCACAAATAAAATTGTTAAACCAATTGTGTCAAAAAGGATTACAGCAGTTTAAAAAAAAACAGTAATTTTCTTACGGCCCCGCTGCTTCCTTGTCCCAGAGGTAACCCCACCCTCATAGCTATTTCTCCTGTTTACCTCCAATTTGCTAAAGTCATTTTTGTTTCTCTCAATCTTGATTCCCCAATCTCACTTATACCTATGAACTTCCTATTATGGCAGGTGAGCAGTTTAGATTTCTTGTTAAAGACAATCTCTACGTAGTTGAGGCTGGCCTTGAACTCACTCAAACTCACTGCTATCCTCCTGCCTCAGCTTCTTAAGTGCTGGGATTACAGGCGTGCACCACCATGCCTGGCAGGAATATAGATTTCTTACACCCTCTCCTCCCCATCTTCTCAGTGTGACTTATGTTACATACATATTCAATGTCCTCAATATGAATGCAGTGTAAATATTTTCTGCTCAACTAAGAGTTAATGACTGCCGCATTTTTTTCATTTGCTCAGCTTGTTTTTTGCTAAAACGTCTTGGTTTTCTTGAAGAAGTGTTTCCACCTATGGCCCAACAGCTCCATCCCTCCCTGTTTCCAGAATCTAACCATGGTGAATTTTTTTCCTGGCAACTACTGAGCCCCTCTTCCCTGGCTCTGCTGCCTCTGAGGCCTCGCTGTAGCTTGGGCATGGAGTGTCCCCCGGGCCCATGTGTTGAAGGCTGGGTTGCCAGCCATGGTGCTTCTGGGAGGTGTTGGAACCTCCGGGAAGGGTAGTAGTAGAAGGAAGTGAGATCACTAGAGTGCACCCTTGAGGAGCTATTGGGACCCCAGCCCTTCCGGGGTCTTTCTCTGCTTCTTGGCTGCCCTGAGGAGAACAGCTTTGCTCCATCACAAACTCCCACCATGATGCTCTGCCTCACTGCAGATTAAAACCAACATATCCAGTCAACCACTGACTGAGACTTTGGAAACCATAGGCCAACTTCAATGTGTTGTAGTTCCGGTCTTACATATCCACCAAAGGCCATGGGCTAAAATAAAGGCTTGGTTACCATGAGGGTACTATCGGGAAGTCAAGAAACTTCAGGAGACTGGTGAAGTTGGAAGAGGGGATTGCTGAGGATGTGTCTTTGGAGGGTGCATCTGGGACCTCTCCCCAATCTGTCTGTCTCTCTGTCTCTTTCCTTCCCAGGTGTCACAAGGTGAGCCGTTTTTCTTTGTCACATAACTTCACCATGATATTCTGCTTCAGCACAGGTCCAGAAACAATGGAGCAGAGTAAGCACGGATGGAAACCTCTGAAACCAAAATAAATCTTTCTTCCTTTAAGTTGAATTTCTCAGGTATTTTTTCACAGAAACAGAAAGTTGACTGACAGAAAATTGATGCTAAGAAGTGGGGTTGTTGCTATGGCTATACCTGACCATATGGTTCAGAAGTAACTTGGAACTCATCTGTGGGAGAAATTTGGAAAAAAGTTGGAGAGGCTGGCTAGAGTAAAATCTTACAAAGTGGTAAGCAGAGCTTAATGGGTGATTCTGGTGGGAGCTCAGACCAGGACGCTGATAGGAATGTGGACAGCAAAGGCCAGGCTCAGGAGATTTCCAGCAGAAATGAGGACTCTGTTGGTAATTGGATTAGCAGTGATGCATATTACATTCTGGAAAAGAATTTGTCTGAGACTTTATATGAGGCTGAGTTAAAGGTGACAGGCTAACCTGATAGAGGAAGTTTCAAGGCAGCCCAGCATTCAATCTGTGACATGCATATTGCTGACTACTTTTAGGAAAATTTATAGTGAGAATCAATGAGCAAAAAGCAGAACTGAAAGATTAAGAGTTGCAGTTTGGCCAGAGAAAGAGTACATTTAAAGTTGTAGCCAAGAAGGGTGTGGTTGTTAAAGAGATGGCTGCTATTAAAAAGAACCCAAATACATTGCCCATGCCCTCTGGAGGCCACAATGTAAGGCTTAAAGTCTCACTTTTACAGCCAAAAGGCTTCCACGATGCTGAGCCCTAAAGCTTGGCAAGGCTCCAAGAGCTTGTCAGACAGCAAGAGTCACCCAGGAAGGAACACACCAGGCTGGTTGGCAAATAGACCTTTATTAGTCTGGCCAGATGGCACTCCCAAAGCCAAGTAGCTCAGAGAGGCAGCTAGCTCAGAATCAGAGGCCATTTTATATAGGGCTATGGGGGGAATTTACACTTGAAACTCACAGGAAGGGGACAAAGGCAAGTGGTCATCAATCATATACTCAACCGTTGCGTACTAATGATCAGCAGATCGATTATCCATTGTTTTATAGATTGCAGTGTTCAGAACATTCAGTTATGGGCAAACAAGGAGTGGAGTGATTTACTTTGGGTCTCTATGTTTGTTATAGTTTCTATCTAGTTTCCCAGCTACTCCCAAGCAGGTACCTAGTAATTCACAATTAATCATTACTTATCCTGTAAGGAGTGGGGGAACAATAGTCTCTGGGTCATTTGCTGGTCAACATGGAGTTGCTCTAGTTCAGCAAGGCTCTTACAACAACATACTACAAGCACCTTGTGCCCTGCATACTAGACATGGAGCACAGGAGTTACTGTTTGCCCTGCTTGTGTTTTAGTCTTGCTTTGGTCCAATCCTTCCTTGGAATTTCCTAGTCTTCCCTTCTGGAATAGGAATGTTTACTCAGTGCCATTATATTTAAGGAATATGTAATTTTTTTTAAATAGGGACTTATAGCTAAGTTTACCTCGTGTGTCAGGAAGAAACTTGGGACTTCTGAGCAATGCTAGAATTTTTAAGATGTTGAGGACTCTTCTAGATGGACTAAATTCATTTTGTGTTATCAGGTGATCATCAGCCTTGGGGACAATGGGTGGACTGTTATAGTTAGATCTGTAATATCACCCAAAGGCTCATGTGTATCTAGTTTAAATCTCAGCTGGTGACCCTTTTGGGAAGGGAAGGAAACTAGGAGATGGGGCTAATTGGAAGAGGAGGGTCCTGAGGGTGTGACTTTGAAGGGATATTTGTCCCTGGGCTTTTCTCTTTCTTTTTGCTTCCTGGCCACTTTAGGTAAGACTACACGCTCCCTGCTGCAACCCTCTGCCTTGCTACAGACCAGTGCGGCCAACAGACCACAACTGAAACCATGAGCCAAAGCAAATCTTTCATCCAATAAGGTGAGTCCCTCAGTTATTTTGTCAAACCAACAGAACACTAACACATAGTTGATGGCCTGGGATTCACTCTTACATAGCAGGGATTCCCTCCGTCTTTTTCCTGCGTTAGATTCAGGTTCTTAGACTCCATTTTTTCCTTTTTGATGGAAAGGATTTTACATTCTCATTTGTTTTTTTTTCTTTGTTTGTTTGTTTTTGAGACAGGGTCTCACTATGTAGTTGAGACTGACCTGTAACTCACTATGTAGCCCAGCCTGGTCTCAAACTCACAGTGATCCTCCTGCCTCAGCCTCCGAGTGCTGGGATTACAGGCGTGTGCCACCACGCCCAACTCTACATTCTCATTCTGATGGAATATGGCCCGGCAGCAAATTCCCAAGAAAATGTACATGTTTGAAAACATTTAACTCCCCTCTTACATTCATGGATAGCTTGGCTGGGTATAAAATATGAGGCTGAGCCAGTGACAGAGGCAAAGGCCTGTAATCTCAGTACTCTGGGATGCTGAGGCAGGAGGAAGCTAGTTTGAGGCCAGCCTAGGTAATTTAGAGACTTAGTGGCAACCTGACTCAAAATAAAAACATTTTAAAGGGCTGAGGATGTAACTCAGTGTAAAGGCCCTGGGTTTACTCCCCAGGCCAGAATGGTGGAGGGGAGGAAAAAAAAACTCCGGAGGCTGAGAATCACTTTGGTCAGGAGGTGGAAAGCATCTGTCCCTGTCACTGGCTGCCAGTACAACTTTAACAATAACTTTAGGTAACATTTTTTCTTTATTATAGAAACTTCCAAAATCTTTCTTTTAACTCAGAATTTCTGAAATTTTGTAACAATGTGCTTTGGTGTCCCCTCCCTTCATTGCTTTGGACTGTGTTGATATGGTGATTCCTGGACAGGCATGGTGGCACACGCCTGTAATCCCAGCATTTGGGAGGCTGAGGCAGGAGGATCACTGTGAGTTTGAGATCAGCCTGGGCTACATAGTGAGTTCCAGGTCAGTCTCAACTACATAGTGAGATCCTGTCTCAAAACAACAAAACAAAACAAAACTAACAATAATAATAATGATAATAATAATAATCTGGAGATTCATGTTCTTCATTTCCAGGAATGATTTTTATTATTATTTTCTTCTGAACTACCATTTGAATATTTGGGCTCCTGGATTAAACCTTTAACTTTCTTGTTCATCTTTACCATTTTATTCTATCTCTTGTTAGATTTTTTTTCTTACTGTTTTTATCTATCTTCCAATCATCTTAACCAACATATTTTTAATTTCCCAGGGATCTTTTCTGATTCCTGGCTGCTGGAGTCTTGGGCTTGTTTGTAGATAGACTATGCCTCCTTTTCTTTCCAAGGACAGCAATGATAGTTTCTTCAGATTTTCTTCTCATTGCATTGTCTCTGTTTCTTGCTGGTCTCTCTTCATCCCTTTGCTTGATCTGGGCCATTCATGGGAGAAATGTTTTAAGCTCACCATTCTTGTTATGCATTCTTGTTTCCAAATGAAGCATCAGAGCTCTGGCTGGAGCTCTGGCATGCAGTGGTGAGCATCTCTGCAAGGCAGCTGCACCTCTTGTCAAGGAAACCTGGAAGTCGGCAGAGGCCTTTCTCTGGGATGACCAGATCCCCCATTTTCCTGCCTGGGGTGAGTATATGCCTGGCACTAGCACTCTTGACCTGGGCCAGGGAAGGGGCTGGGAGCAGCCTATTCAGAAGTCAGATTCACTAAGCCCTCTGTATCAATCAGATGCTGCTGTGTAACAAGCCACCACAAAATCTCCGTGGCAACACCAGCACACATTGATTGACATTCAGCCAGGATGGGTGGATCTAGACCAGGGAAGATGTCCATCGGCTCAGCTGGCCACACCCCCGCCACCTTTGCTGTTTCTCTCATTGCTTGGCAGACTCACCCACGGCATGTTCTTTTTCTACAGCACAAAGGAAGCAGAGCCAAGGGCACAGGCACACTTGGGTAACTCTTCTGAGACTTGTGCTAATAAAGTTCCTGTGGCAGAACAAGTCCCATGGCTGGGTCTCAGGGAGGTGGGGGCTGAGGAAGTGGTTATTTGCTGAGTGGAATAGAATCTGATGAGTCTCCAAGGTCAGTCTGGTACCTCACCCAAACCCTGCCCAAAAGCAGGCACCCCAGTCCCCAGCTTTCTGTTTGAATTTTCCCTGCCTAGCTCAGAGACAAGAGGCTGCCTAGCTGCATCATGCAGGGGTAAGGATCAGAGGGGACCCTAATCCCTCCTTGGACTCCTAGGCCACCCAGCCTGCTGATTTCACCTCCTGCCTCCCACCTGCAGTGTCTGGGTCCCTAATCCTGAATCTCCCTGAGGTTCTTGAAGGCCACCCCACTTCCACCACGTCTCAGCAGACACTGAGATCTGTCCTCCTGGGCTATGGCAAATCATTTGTTCACCCTGCCATCTGCTCTCACCCTCGCACGCTGTGGTTTGGGGTTACAGGTGTCTCTTGCTTTCTCTGAAGATGGGTGTTGGGTTTCTGTTTCTTGTTCTCTTGTCTTGTTGCTTCTTGACACGGCCCCCTGAGACCACAGTCTCTTCCTCTCTATGCGGTGTGACATGCGGCTTGAGCCTCATGGTAGAGGTTTGTTTGTGCCTCTGCCTCTCGCCCTGCGCTCTGGGTCCTATGAGGGACAGGCTGTCCCTCCCCTCCCTGCACCTCCAGCTCCGGCACACCCCAGTGCACAATACCCAGGGCACATGTGGCAGAATTGGGGATTACGTGGGTCGCTGTCCATTTGGGCTTCCTTTAGGCCCGCTGCAGGAGTCCCCAGACCTTCCTCTCGATCCCCAGGGCCCACCTCCTCTGCCCTTATCTTCTGGAGCCCAGATGGGGAAGATGGAGGGCCTGGAGGGAGGGGCAGAGATCAAAAAGAACCCTTGCCCCGAGCAGTCGCTGTCGGGCACCAGTGGAGAGGAACCAGCTCCCAAAACCTAGTGGTGACGGCAGCAGCACAACGGCTCTCTGTGTCTCTGAGGGGCTGGGCTCCTGGGGGGAGCTCTTCTCTTCCCATGGTGATGGATGAGAAATCTGGGGACTCCTGGCTGCCGCATCCAAGATGGCTCTTACCTGTGGCTGTGCCATGGTGGGGAAGCTGGAGGCTGGGCACCGTGGGGTCACTGGAGCTGTTGGCATCCCCAGCCCTCCTCTCTCACCCATGTACTCATTTGCACAAACAGTGGCTTCAGGCCTTAGAGCTGGGGTCACACTGTGGAACGCACAGGCCCTGCTTCCCTGGGCTTGCTGCTTAGCGGAAGTGCTTCGTTAACACTTCATTACTAACAGCAATAAACAGGGCTGGGGCAGAGTGGCTGTGGAGGTGCCTGGGGCCAGCAGGTATCTTAGGAGGAGGGCGTGGCTGGAGCCAAGGCCCTGGGGTGGTTGAGGACAGGCTTGATGAAGCGGCCCTGGGGTCTGGGGATCTTGGAGGAGGGGTTGTAGGTCTGATGGGCAAAGGCTGGGCTTCCCTGCTCAATGCCCTGTGGTGCCGCTAGAGGGCTCAGACACAGGAGCTGTTTGATCTGGTTTGGGTTCTGATGTGATCGCTCTGGAAGCTCTCTGGGGAGAAACTGAGTCCAAGAGCAAACTGGAAGTGAAGAGGCCAAGCAGGATGCATGAGTGGTCAGAATGACACTCAACAAACCTTCCTCCGTCCTGCCAGGCTCTGGAGGAGTTCTGGTCCCTGCCCCACAGTGGTGGCCTTGGCCACATGCAGGGTAAGCAGAGGCTTCCGGTGTGCTTGGGGTAGAGCTCGGCCACAGCGCTTCTGTGATCCACCAGGAGCACAGCAAGTCCCAGCCAGCACTGGTCAGAGGCTGAGACCCAGGGAGCACAGCCTCACCGGCCTGCAGCAGGAGCAGGTCCCCCATCCCAGCCTGAGGCAGGTCAGCCAGCTCACCCTGGACGGTGAGAACAAAAGCTTGCTGCTCTGGCCTCTGGATTGGGGGTGTTTTGTTACACAGCAGTATTTTAGCAGTACTTCGTCCGTCCATAGCTGACTACAACGGTAGCCCCTGAGCCATCCAGGAAGGGAGCGAGGCAAAAGCAAAGGGGCCATTTCCCTGCTCTCTGCAGATGTGGGAGTCCCACTGGCTGTTTTTGAAGAGGACAATCACACTGTTTAGTATGTGAGACAGAGTCAAGGCAGAGAGGGGAGATAGGGAGGCCAGAGAGGAGGCTGTCACTGCTGCCAGGGGACAGGTGGCAAGGCCAGGAGCCAGAGTACAGATGGGTTTGGTCAACACTGGGAAGCCAAACAGTCCAGGCTTGACCAGTGAATATCAGGGCAAGAGAATAGGAGACTGGGGAACCCCATCATCCCTGCTTTGGAGAAGGAATAAGGGGCAGCCAGGCTCCAAGACAGAGTCTTGAAAGAAGTGGTCTTTTTTTTCCTTTCCTTTCGTTTTTAAGACAGGGTCTCATTGTGTAGCCCAGTGAGGCCTTGAACCCTCAGTGATCCTCTTGTCTCATTTCCAAGGGCTGGAATTACAGATGTGTGCCACCATGCCCGGCTAAAGGAAGGGTTCTTGCCGGGCAGGCATGGTGTGCTGCAGGGAGCCCCGTACCCCACCGGGCTGGGTGCTGGTGATCCTCACCACACCATCAGCCCCTGCCCACGCCCAGCCGCCCTTCCTGTTTCAAAACAGGTTCTCACAGGCCTCCCCTCACCGCTGCTCTTTCCTGCTTGCAGGCTTCTGATCCTCAACCCATTTGCAGAGCAGAAATAAATGCCTCTCCTGCTGACTTCCATGCATGTCTGGTTGGCCAAAACTGTGTAACCTCCAAGCACCAGCTGCGGTGCCAATGGGGAAAACAAGTATTTTGTTTAGTGCTAGATACCTTGCTCCCCAGCACAAAACTAGTATTCTACCGTCAAGTGGGGTGGGAGTAGTGACAGAGGGTGGGAGAGTGCAGAGCCATCCTTGATCATCTAAGCCTGAATTCTTGTGCCTTCCTGAACCTCTGCTCCTCCTCTGCAAAGTGGGCCTATAGTGAAAGACATTGCAGAAGATTAAATGAGATAATGTACACTGGGTAGGGTGACACAATGAGTGGGATGATTTATTTACCAACCTTACTCTTGGCATAAAAGCAAGACTGTCTCCCCCAGGGCAGGCTTAGGGGGCTGAACTCCCACCGGAGGAGCCCTCAGCCCACTTTCAGCATGAAGGGAAGTAGAGGGGGGGCATGTACAAAAGCCCTGGGGTGACAGCAGCATGAATGTGGCTTGCAGGATTGAGGGTCCAATCCAATGGCAGAGGCACTCTTGTGGAAGAGAAAGAAGGTAGAATGTGGCCAGGCCTCCAGGGCCACCGAGGAGGGCTCTAGAATTTAACCCCAGACCCTGCAAAGAGCAGCCTTCTGCCTCCTCTGACTCTGGCTGCGTAGAGGGGATGCCCCAGGGCTTTCCAAGGCAGATCTAAAGGGGCCAGGGCTCACATGCATGGGTTTTAGTGTTTTCTTTCTGTTTCAGAGAAGTAAAATCATATGGACTTCGAGCAGAAACTAAGGGAAGCAGAGGGGTTTCCCTGCTCACCAGTTCCCTTTGGGGTAGGGTCCTGGGAGGTATGTGTGGGGGTCCTGACTTGGGACTTGTGGCTTGGGGACAGTGGGAATGCTTGGAGATCCGGGAGAGCAGAGCCGCCGGGGCCTTCTGGGCTGCGTAGTTGGGGTCTCTCTCCTCTCAGCCTCTCTGATCCGTGGCAGCTAGAACAGCGCCGGGCACAGAGGTCGGGGAGCACACAGTAGATGTGTTATGTGGATGGATGGAAAGCTTAGCTGCAGGAGGCTGGTGACTGTGAGAGGGGAAGTCTGGCATGTGCCTCTGAGCCCGCAAATGCTAAGGCGAGGACGCTGCGCCATCCTGCTCAGAATCCTTCCTGAGCTTGGGGCCTGCTGAGACCACTGCTGCTCTGCGTTATCTGGACGGGTCCTCTCCTTAGGTTCCAACATGGCTTCACTCCAGCCTAGCATGTGGGCCACGCCTGGCCAATCAGAGCCCAGCATTCCTCCGACATATAGAATTGGTTGGAGGGAGGGGCTAAAACTTTAACTGGTCCAATCAGAGTAGACCTTCCTTAGAATTTTGTCCAGGAAAGATACTTGGTTTCTTTGGCTGAGCTCAAACCTGCAAGAATGGAGGCCCGCAAGTCACCTGCTTGAGAATGGACCAGCCGCCAAAGGAAGAACCAAGAGGCACAGGGAAACAAGCCTTCGTGGCATTGTTGGAAGCCCCCCCCCCCCGTTAAAGCTGCATCTGAAATTATGGGAGTTCCAAACTGAATCAATAAATTTATTTTCAGTTTAAGCAGGTTGAATTAGCTTTTCTGTCTGCAGTAGCAAGAGTCCTGCCTGGCAGAGGTGACTCTTGGATAGGTTGGCAGATACCCACAGGAGTTTAGAGAAATTGATTTGTGTTGTCCCGGTAAAGGAGAACTAAGACCAGGGAAGCACAGGTCTGACACACATTTCGCTCACTCGAAGAACGACTTTCAGATAAGCAGGATCATCAACACTGGAGCAAGAGCCCCATCCCTGGAGGGCTCCAGTGGCGGCTGGCAGCCGGGAGGCTCGAAGTTCCCAGAGGGGAGTCAGGCAGCCGCTCCCATCCCTGAGAAGGCAAGAATACGGAGGGACTCTGAGGCAGCACCTGCGAATTTACCCCTGCTGGCCCCAGGGGCCTCCAGCATGGAAACAATCAGCCAAGCTCTGCAGCATTAAGAAACGCCACAGGGAGGGGCACCGTGGCCAGCCAAGGAGCCATCTCGGGCCTGGAGGGTCAGACCACTCTGAGGGAGGGCCAAGGTGCAACCTGGAAGGGAGACAGGCAGCGGGTGAGACTTGGGGGTAGGCAGAATGCACACCTCGCCCAGCCCCGGCTCCTTCTTCCTCCCTCCCCCCACACGGTCCTCCCCAGCCTCCTGGGTCTTCTTTCAGGAACCCCTGCAGGCTGCCTCCACCAGACCTAGCACCCCTTCCACCCCACCACCAAGGTCATGGGTGTCCACGTTCTACCTAGCCCCATGCCATCCTCACGGTGGGTGCCCCTCCCACCATGGTCAGCTGGTGTATGTGTCAGGGGTCACAGTACTGGGGGAGGACGCTCACCCTAGAGGAGGCTGCACGGGCGCTTCTGTGGCCGCGTGGGCTGAGGGCACAGGACAGCACGGATGGCCTCGTCAAAGACAGTCTTCAGGCCTCTCTGGGTGAGGGCTGAACACTCCAGGTACTTCACAGAGTCTGGGTGAGAGATGGGTAGTAGGGAGCAAGGCCTGAGCCAGGGGTGGAGGATCCAGGGAGACACCCTAAACCACCGCATGAGGGTGCAGCCCCGAGTCTGGGTTCCAGTCCCAAGAAGGCCTCCTGGGAGCTGCGTAGCCCTGAGTGGGAAATCTGCCTCAGGGGCCTCAGTTTCCCCATCTGGAGTAGGAGGAGACCCCAGGGCAGCGTGTGTCTTTCTTGAACACAGGAGCTCCTGGTCAGTGGGAGGCAGGTAGTACTTGGGCTCCGGTGTCTTTGCCTCTCATTTTCTTCTAGAAACAGCATGTGCCTGTGTCCATGTGCTCCCCAAGGAGCAAACAGCCCTCAGTCACCAGCACCCCTCAGCCTCATCTGACTGTTCCTTAGCCTCATCCCCCTTTTACAGAGGGGGAAACTGAGGCTCAGAGAGGATGAATGACTTGTCCAATATCACCTGCTGAACATTTTCCCTCCACCAGGGTACCTGGGGACCCCTCAGTGAGGGGGTGGGGACAGACAGGACCCCAACACTGAGAAGGGCAGCCTGTGCTGCACCCTTGGGGACAGTGCTCCTTGGCCTTTTGGTCAGAGCTCGCCTGGTCTCCCCCGTCTGCTGTAACATGAAAATGGTCCCGGAAGGAGGAACCACGAACCCATTGCAAGGAGGCCTCGGTGATGTCAGAGGCAGAGGAAGGAAGGGGAGGAGGGGACTCCACACCCTCATGGAAGCCCCAGTGTCCTCTGGGGTGGAAGGAAGGGGACAGAGGGTCAGCACCTGGCCATGAGGGTATCTCTGACAGCGCTGTGGAGAAATCCTATGATTCCCCACTGGGCAGATGAGAAAACTGCTGGGGAATCCTCAGCCAGGAGCCTTACAGCTGGGAAGAGGGCATCAGGACTGCAGGGGGTACCCCAAGAAACCCACAGAGGCCCTGGCTTGGAGAGGCCAGGTGGATGGGTGGGGACAAGGACAGGGAGGCTGATGAAGGCTGTCACTTGTCCTGAGTTTGTGAGGAGATAACCAGGCATGGTGGCACAATCCTGTAATCCCAGCACTGGGGAGGCTGAGGCAGGAGGATCTCAGTGAGCCTGGACTACATAGTGAGTTCAAGGACAGACTGAACTACGTAATGAGACCCTGTCTCAAAAAACAAAATCCTTGAAGTTTATGAGGAGAGCACAACAGGCCTGGTATGAAGTAGGGGACTCAGGGCTTATGCCCCAGCAAGGCCCCTGGGGCAGAGGGCCTTGTCATCACTAGTCACAGGAAAGGAGGAGGTGGCTGTGGTTTGTCGGCCTGTGAGAGACGGGCCCCTCCCACTTCCGGAAGGAGAGCAGGGTTGGAGGACAAGCTGGGCCTGTGGGCCCAGCAGGAAGGCAGAGAAGCTCAGGGTGGCCAGGCCAGCTGGTGGTCTCCGCTCTGCTCCTATCTGACCAGGACAGGGACAGGGCTACAGGTTCAGGCAGACCCCACCCCACCCCCAGCCCAAAATCTACTGTACTCCCTTCAAATCCCAATGGCGCCACCTCCAGGCTGGTGACCTTGGGAAGTCATAACTCTTCTGCCCAGGGTCAGCCTTGAAGCCCTCCCAGAGGGAACCAGTCTGTCTGCACAAACCACGCCCCCTGTCTTCAGGGCCATGGAGGAAGCTCCTCGTAACAGTGCTTCTCCAGAAATGCTGCCCCCTGAGCACCAGGAGGCAGGAGCTGTCATCACAGCCATGCCTTACTGAGGAGGAGACAGGCCCAGAGAGGCCAGGGATTGCTCCAGGTACACAGCCCGTTTGGCATGGCCAGCATCTCAGCCATGCAGCCTGGCCGTGGGGCAAGGCTATGCCTCGGCTCACCCTACACGTATTTCCCATCCATGCCTGGGCCCGTACCAATCTCCTTGGCCAGTGCCAGGCCCTGCGGGTAGGTGATGGGAGCCAGCTTCTTCTCCTTCAGCTTCTCGATGGTTTCTTTGTCGTCCCGCAGGTCCAGCTTGGTGCCCACCAGGATGATGGGCGTGCTGGGGCAGTGGTGCCGCACCTCAGGGAACCACTGGGTGGGCAGCGGGCACAGAAAGAGGGAGGTGGGCACAGGGCACAGAGGGCACCAGTGCAGAGGGCAGGAGAGGGTGAGAGGGAGAAAGGAGCCATTGGTATGGGCATGCAAGAGCCAGGCACATGGTCATACGACCGGGGCAGGGGGAGATAAGAGTGGTACGAGGTGATACGGAGATAAGATTCGGGCATGAGGTTGCACGGAGGGGAGGGAAGACAAGTCACGGGAGGCAGAGAGGAAATCCATCCTCCCAGCCCCCTTGGAGGCCTCCTCCAAGTCTTGGTCACCACCCCGTCCCTTGCAGCCCTGCGTAGCACCAGCACTGTCTCCAAGGTGGCCTCTGCTGCCCCCGGAGGGCTCACATCACCTGTCGCTGCCCCATCCCTAACTCCCTCTGCCCA
This sequence comes from Fukomys damarensis, assembly GCF_012274545.1. Classification (NCBI taxonomy): domain Eukaryota; kingdom Metazoa; phylum Chordata; class Mammalia; order Rodentia; family Bathyergidae; genus Fukomys; species Fukomys damarensis. The sequence goes on along the minus strand of NW_022900931.1, from coordinate 9,827,185 downwards.
GCTCACCTTGGCACGGACATTCTCGTAGGAGGCGGGGCTGACGAGGGAGAAGCAGATGAGGAAGACATCCTGGGGACAGAGCAGGCCCGGGTTGCCTTGAGGGCTCCAGTGGGACAGCCCTGGGGTGGGGTCTGCAGCTCCCTGAGAGCAGATAGCTTGGGGGTCCTGGGGGCTCACCCACCAGCTGCCCCGTCTCACACTCGCGAGGCCAGCGCCTCTTCCAAAGCCTCCCGTCCCCCTGTTTCTGCAGGAAGCACTGTGTCCCTTCTGTCAGAGGGGCAGCGGGGCTTAGGAAGAGGAGGGGATCGCCATATACACCTGGGACCAGGACGCCAGACCCCAGAATCCACCTAGACTGTGCACTGTGCTACCCACCGGCCCCAGCCCTCTTCTGCCCAGGACCCCAGGTTTGGCAGCCACAGAGCCACCTGCAGGCTCACAGCCTGGCTGCTACTGAGGCCCCTGCCATACCCGAGAGGCAGAGCCGGGAGGATGGGCCCAGTGACCACAGGGGACAGACAGGCCAGGACCGGGAGCATGGGAAGAGCCCTGGTTCTGCCCAAGCAGACTGGCAGCCAGGTCTCGAGAGGGGAATGGGGCTCAGGGCCAGGACCCCAAGGTAGGGGGCAGCGCACCGTCTGTGGGTAGGAGAGGGGCCGCAGGCGGTCATAGTCTTCCTGGCCTGCCGTGTCCCACAGACCCAGGTTCACGGGCTTGCTGTCCACCATCACATTGGCTGAATAGTTGTCAAACCTGTGGGGAGTGGGCGGGACAAGGACATGGTCAGCTTCATAGCCCAGAGCCTGGGAATTTTAGCCCAGCCTAGCATTGTTCCATGTAGGGCTGAGACCCAGAGAGGGGCTGCTACTGGCCCCAAGTCACACAGCACAATGCAGTCTGTAGGTTTTCATTACCAATTCATCCTATTTAAATCTTTTTAAATGGGAGCAAACAGTGGGAGAAAAATATTAGCTTATGGTCACTTTTCTGCCTTCGGTTATCCTTAGGAGTGATCCAGACCGAGCACTGTTCCCTCCAAGAAAAAAATCTACCCACCTATCTGAGCACCTAGCTGGTCACCCAACGTTTGTTGAATGAATGTTTGTTCCTGTTTTAGGCTGGGTCCCCCGGGAACAAATCCTGAGACAGGTGCAGGGGGTTGTTTGGCAGGGACTCCAGCAAGCCATGAGAGGAGCTGACGATGGGAGATAAGGAAGGGACAGTGGCCAATAGGATGGGCTGGGCGGCCTCTGGGGCCTGGGCAGGGCCTCCCCAGAGAGGGAAGGATGCCGGAACAATTACCCACTGTCTCCCTTCTCCAGTGGGCAGAGGGCCGCCCCGAGTGACCAGGCAGCCAAGGTGATGAGCCCTTGGAAAAGCTGGCCAGGCCCTCAGAGTCCATGCAAGGCTGAGACGCGTCTGGGCAGAGGACAAACAGGGTGGAGTGGGGAGGCCTTGGAAGGCAGCTGGCCCTGCACACATTGCCTTGTGAGGTGGAGGTGCTGCTCCCCCATGCTGGGCAGCAGAAAACCGGGATTAGAGAGGTCCAGTGACTTGCCTGAGGCTGCCCAGCCACTGAGAAGGTGAGAAGCCCTCTCTGACCCCACATCCAGAGCTCCCTGAGCCGGGCCACAGCTGTGCCTTCAGCAAGGTTAGGGATCACCTCGCCGCTCACCCACATAGGCCCACTCTCTGCTCCCCGCTGTGCCTCTCCCCCACCTTCTGACCTTGCACCCCCTCACCATCCAGGCTCTCTCACCCCTTTCCACTCTTGCCTCCTATTCATGCTTCAAAACCCTTCTGGGCAACTCTCCCTCTGAGGGACTCCCTGTTACCGCTCAGAAAGAGCCCTGGGTCCCTTCCTTAGGTGACTGCTTTGCCTTGACCTTGACCTTGAGCAGGTGTTTCACCTGCCTGTGCCTGCGGGCTGGGCTTGTACCCACTTCACCTCCTTCTGGTGCCCACTGAATGTAGGTGGGACAGGATCCAAGCCAAATGAACCAGCAGCCGCTCCCCATGTGCCTTCCCCTCCCTCTGCTTCCTCCCCACCAGGCAGAGCTGACTCTTGCTCAAGGGGCAGAGGCCCGCCCCACCTAGCCCCAGCCAGCACTCCCTCGTGGCTCAGAATCCTCCGCAGCAGGCACCCTGAGGCCAGCTCGGGGCCTGGCACACAGTAGATCTGTAGCACACCCACTCTGGAGTCACCCACACTGCAGGGTTTCAGGAAGAAGGCACTATGCAGAGAGCCACAGCCGGGCATGCTAGGAAAACAATGTTTTAGACCCTGGCCAGAAAACACCTTTGGGACAAGCTTGGGATGCCAGAGCAAATGTTCAACCTAAAATTCTAGTGCTACAACCTCCCAAGATTCCTTGAGCCAGAGGCGTCCATGTCCTCTGGGTCACCCTAGGAAGGCAAGGCAGTGGCACTGGTGAAAGGGCTGAGACTTTGATAGCACCACACACCTACTCCAGAGCCTTTTATGAGTCTTAAAGTCCCATGTGACCCAAGACAAAAGGACCTTAAGATAGTCTCATTAGACAAATAAAGAAACGAAGGCCCCAAGAGTTCAAATGACATTTCCAAGCCAGCCAGCGCACAGAGTAGGAGCTGGGCTGCAACACATGTTCTTCCTGGGACGCAGGAATCGGAGCAGACAAGTGAACTGCATCCGGTGGGTTCAGCTGGGGACAGCACCCAGGGACAGCTGCCCAAGGTTGGAAAGGACAGTTCCCTGGGAAGCTGCTTCCTGGGGTGTGACTCAGGCTGAGTGACCTGGCCTCTCTGAGCCTGACTCATGTCACTTGGGGTGGGGGGACCTGTCTCTTGCAGCCGTTCCCAATGGGAGATGTGAGAAGCTAAGTAACCTCATTTTGGATGTCCCAAGGGCCCCCTGCAGGGCTCCTCTCCAGAGAGCCAGTTGCCAGAATCTGGGGGACAGCTGCAGGGATACATCCCTGGTTGACACTCCCGGGGGTCACTCTGGATTATGAGGCCCACAGAGGGACTCTAGACACCACCGTGGCCCAGGTTCCCCGGTATTTTCCAGATGACACGGAGGCTTGCAGGCAGGAAGGGACTTGCCCAAGACTCTAGCCAGCTGGTGGCAGCAGGGGCCAGATCCTGCTGCCCAACTGAGCAAAGCCTGTACAGTGAGCTTGAAACAAGCCTCTCCCGCCTGGAGGCCTGGTCTCTGGCTAAGGCCCAGCCCTGCCCCTGAATGCAGAAGGGGACAGGAAAGAGGAGGCTGTATACCCAGTGTCACTCGGCCATGCCCCAAGCCTCCCCCAAGGAGGGACGTGGTGCACCCCAGGGCATGACTTGGATGGTGACTTGGGGACAAGGGAGGACTGACCAGGCAGGCAGGGGCTTGGAGCCTGGAAGTCACGCCTCCCAGGGAATTCTGGGCTTGCTTTGCCAGTGCACTGAAGGGAGGGTCACAAATGAGAGTGAAAATTAAATACCTAAAGGATCTGTGTGTGTTTCTATTTACAGAGCACACCCAGTGGCCTGCTAGGGTGGTCCCAGCAGTGATGTCTGGTGCTCTGTTCTAGAATGGACAGTGTGGGAGACAGACAATGGCCTTGTCCCCAGGAGCTCACACCAGCAGGTCACAGCCCGGAGCAGAGGCAGCAAGTCAGATCCTGAGGGCTAGGAGGAAACCAGGCAGCACGGTGGGATGGAGGGAAGGAGCCCTTTACGGTCAGGGAGCCACACTGAGCAGGGAACTGGATGGCTGGGTGGATGAAGCAGTGGGGGTTGGGCTTCAGCCCTTTAAACACTGGGACAGGAGATGGGTCTGAAGTGTGAAGGGGCTGGGTATGGTGGCACACGCCTGTAATCTCGCCGTTCTGGGAGACTGAGGCAGGAGGATCACAAGCTGAACCCAGCCTGGGTAATTTAGTGAGAACTTACCTCAGAAAAAAAAAAATTTTTTTTCTTTGAAGAGGGCTGGGATGTAGTTCAGTGCAAAGGCATTGTGTTCAATCCCCAGTACCACCCCAAAATGTAGGAAAGAAAGAAGGAAGGAAGAAAGGAAAAGGAGAGGAGAAAAATGTATGCAGGGAGGGTTTTAGGGCAAGATGTGGTTCTGTGGTTATAAGGACAGGGGTGCAGGGGAGACCCTCTGTGTCACAGGCACCCAAAGGCAAGATCTTTTTGCCGCATCTGTGTATCTGCAACCCTCCCACAGGACCAGGACCATCCCCAGAGCAGGCTTCAGTCTTGTGAAAATGTACAGTGAGGTCATAGGACCCTACTGGTTCCAATATTGGGTCCAGGGCATAAATCAGCAGTTTGTAGATGCCACGCCCACAGAGTGGACTGAGGAAATCCCTACTGCAATCCTGCGGTCCAAGCCTCTGTGTCCCTGCAAAGGGCCTACGAAGTCTTCTAAGGAGATGAGGAGGGCGGGGATGAAAAGAGCCTATCAGGGTGACGCTCCACAGATCCCAGCTCCTGATTGGCTGGCCCGCAGCTCAGCCCACCCACTAGGGGAAGTGCAGGCTGCATGGCTGTTGGAGCACCCCCACCCCCACCACTGGCTGCAATGTCGGGTGCCCAGGGTGCCGGATTTTCCCCTCGCTGGAGCAGGAGCCCCTCTGGGTCTCATCTGGGGCTGAGCAACGTGGTTTTGGGAGTCAAAGCTGCTGCATAACACACAGCTCCCAGTGCAAGGTAAAAGTGCTGGCCTTCGTTCAGAACTGATAAAGGCAGAAGGGACATCAGAGACTAAACCACCCGCAGACCCTTCTGAGCATGGCGTGCTTTGCACCTGACCCAGGGCGCCACCCTGACTCCTCTGAGTCCAGCACAACTCAGCCCACTCGGGGCCACTAGGGACCCCAACATACCCCAATACATGTTGCTGGGCACAGCTGGCCCTTGTCTGCCCCCAGAACTCTCAGTCTTCCAGCGCCCTGCGGGAAGGAAGGGGTCCAGATGCCCTGCCCCTCCCTCTCAAAGAAAGGGAAACTGAGGCTTAGAGGCCAGAAAGAAGAAGTGGTGGGTGCAAGATCCATCAGCAAATGGGACCCCTAACCCAGAAACAACAGGTAGAAGCAGGACAGGATCTCAGCCAGCATCCAGAGACTTGGGGACACAGGTGGTGACAAAACACTCCCGGTGACTGTGGCCTTCAGCAGACCCTCCCTTACCAATTCTGCACCTGCCTCCCTGCCCAGGTTTAGAGCCAGCCCTGCCATGGCACTGAGAGGAGCCTGGTAAAGGGTGACCGGCATCTCTGCTCGTCTGCCCTATAAGCACAGGGGGGGGGGCTCTGCAGCCCGGGGCCAGCTGAGCAGAAATGGGCTCTCCAGGCCCCACCCAGCTTCCCTGCCCACCTCCTGGCTAAGCCCAGTGCCGCAGCAGGGCCATCAGCAGAGGGCACTGTGCCCAGCCATAGGGGCCCAA
>NW_022900931.1:9807195-9821694 GCF_012274545.1 Fukomys damarensis | reverse complement strand
CAGGGGGGGGGGGCTCTGCAGCCCGGGGCCAGCTGAGCAGAAATGGGCTCTCCAGGCCCCACCCAGCTTCCCTGCCCACCTCCTGGCTAAGCCCAGTGCCGCAGCAGGGCCATCAGCAGAGGGCACTGTGCCCAGCCATAGGGGCCCAAGAGGCTCTGGCCAGGTCAGGGGTGGGGTCTGGGCTTGGCACTGGGGTCCTGGTAGACTGTCCAGTGCCTTAGGGGACAGTCAAAGGCATCTTGGGCCGTAGGCACTGTTCTTTCTGCCTCTCTCTCTACTTCCCAAAGGATCTGAATCCTGTGCCTGAGGGGATCCCATTAAGATCACAAAATGAGGGCCCCAGCAACCTCCCCGTGGCCCCGGAGAACGAGCCCTTTCGCTGTGGTGAAATGCACCGTCCCCACGTCCTGTCATCGTAATACCCAGGACCAAAGGAGATCACACACATGTAACACTTCACACAGAGCCGGGAGATGACCTTCCAGGGCCGCCCCCAAGCTGTCTCGTTCAGGTCACCTCGAAACACACGACTGCATACAAGACAACACGCCTATTATCCTGTGCATCAAGACCACAGGGGCCCACATGGAACCAGGGCGAGGGACAGGTCATCTGAGGTCATGTTGGGGGGTGGGATACCTCTCAGGGTAGATGAGAACAGCTTCCTAGAGCAGGAGACCCTAGAGCTGTGCTGGAGGTATTACACATATGGACATGGGAAGGAAAAGTGTCACAGGCAGAGAGAAGAGCTTGAGCAAAGGCCCTGGGGTGCAAGTGCCCAGGGAACATCCACCCAGCAGCCAGGAATGAAAAGCAAAGCAACGGCCGTACCCTCTTCCTTCACCCCTTCCTCTTCCCCACCCTCTCCCTTCCCTCCCATCAGCTGCTCCACTTGTCCTCTCTTCCACCTCGCACTCCTGCTCTGTCTGGCCAGCCCTCTCCTCTACTCTCTTCTCTTCTTGCTTGAAGGTCACCTCCCATCTCCCCCCGTCCCCACCCTGACAATCTCTCATCCTCCTGCCCTGGTAGGCTCATCAGGCAGCTCCGTCAAGCCCCAGCCAGGCAGGCTCTGGCCCCCTCGGCCACCTGAGCCCTGGCACTGCCTGGCCCGGAAGCCCCGGGGTGGCTGGAGGCAGCACTCACACGGTGGGGATGTACTCTCCGGGGAAGGCATTGGTGGTGTAGCTGATGAGGAGGCAGGTCTTGCCCACAGCTCTGAAAGACAGAAAGCGAGAGTGGACACGGTTGAGGGCTCTGCCAGGCACACGGTGGGGCTCTGAGTCCCTGCCAGGTGCTCCAGGGACCCTGGCATCTGCCCAGGCCCAGACCTCTGGGTTCAGGATCCCACTGGAGACACTGGAGACTCCGGTCCACGGGTGGGAATGGAGAATAAGAGCATAGGTTGGGTTTCTGACCCAGCTTTGCCGTCACACTCCAGCCACAGACCCCATCTCTTACCAGTGGCGTGGCCTTGGAAGTCACCTAACCATCATCTGACTCAGTTTCCCCATATAGAAAACAAGAATGAGTCCATCCTCCTAGGAGTGTGTGGGGCATGACTCAGACCATGCCCAGGAGAGCGCTTAGCCAGCCTTGGCACAGCTGGGGCAGACAGCTGGTGACTCTCAGGGGAGCCTGGCCCTCTTCCTGCCACCCCACCATAGGGCAGGGCCGATAAGGACACAGGGCTGGAGTCAGAGAGGTGAGGGTTCAAGTCCTGTGAGGTCTTAGACAAATGAGTAACCCTCTCCGAGATCCCATCTTCCCACGTGTCTAAATGGGCCTGATAAGAGGGTCAATGGGCAGGATGGAACCCGGTGCCTGGCACATTGTAAGCGATAACTAAGTGATAACAGCAGCTACTTGAGATGCCTCCCCTAGCCCGCCAGGTGAGCAGGGCACATGTGGCTCCTTGAGGAGCTGAGTGGCTGAGGGGACAGATCTGGGCCTTCCCCAGCTTGGTGGGGTTTTGTCACTTCCTGTTCCAGGCAGACTACTCACCCTGTCTCCTCTGCCCTCCTCCCCAGAGCCCGCCACCAAGGTAACTTTGAAGGATGGAAGCGTTACCCTTGACTTCCGCGCCTCCCCCATCGGATACAAAGCAGAAGTGAGCAGGGCGGGCTGGGGTAGGCGGTGCGCAGATGGGGCAGATAGCAGCTGCGCCCCCACCGAGTCAAATCCCAGCCATACTCGGGCCTCTGTGGCCCAGGCCCGGAGAGATGCGAGTCTCCCAGGGCCACAAGCTGGCACCTGTGGAATGGGCCAGCTGGACCACGCTGGGGTGGACTTGGGGTACCCAGGCAGAACCAAGAGCCTAACACGCTGGCCCTGTCATCCCGCAGAGGACTGCTGAAGCCAAAGAGATGCGACCACGGAGAAGGCCCTCGGCCCAGCCCGCCCCCCAGAACCCCCCCAGACCACTTGCCCTTGTCTTCCTCACTCTGCCTCTGATTTGACCCCCACACACTCACCAACCGCCAGTCTGGAGGTGGTGAGGTAGAAACACACGCAACTGACTCGGCAGGTCCCAGTGCCCTCATAGCAGCCAGGGGACCTGGGTCTCTTCCCCGATGGCTTGGCTGAGACTCAGAGTTGTGCTGTGACCTGCCCAGGACACACACACACACGCACACACACACACACCAGCAGCAGCAGTGAAGCCCAAAGGGACCAAAGCCCAGGTCAGCCTGGGACAGAGGAGAAACTGTTGGTCCCCAACTGACACCTGCATCCATAGAACTGCAGACTGAATCGGAGCTCTGCCCAGCTTTGGGGGTACAGGTGAGGGCCCCAGGTACCACCACCTGCCGACCCAACTGCTTGCAGGGTGGGACAGGCGTGGAGAGCGAGGCCGTCCTCGGCCACCCCAGGTGCTCCTGCTGGACTCCTCCTAGCAGACCCCCAGGACTCCTCCATCTGCCGGGATGCAGGGCAGAAGGTCTCCAGTACCCCGGAGGTACCTACCCATCTCCCACCACCACACACTTGATGGCCTGCATCGTGTCCGGGGCCTGGGGTGTGGCGGTGACAGCTCAGGACCAGGAGCAGCGTGCCTGCGGGCACCGCGGGCGTGGAGAACTGGCGAGTTGCCCCAGAGGAGAGAAGCAGCCGAAGGACAGGAGGCAGGAGGAAGCGGAAGGGGAACTCACCAGGCTGTGGCCCCCGGCCTGCAGAGGGCGGGGCCTGCAGTTGGGCAGGGGAGGGGGCCTCAGGTGTGGGCCCTGCCCCTCCACCCCAGACATCCGCCCTGGGGCTCTAGCAGGACACCTGGGCGCCCTCTGGACTAGGAGACCCACTTCTCGGAGGAATAGGGCCAAGGTTGCTCCCCCAAAACGTGAGGCTTCCCCAAAGTCATTTGGCCTCTACTTAAGTGTGAGCATTTAATGAGTGCCAGCTGTGCACCAGGAGTCCCCGTTCCAAGGTGCAGGAGACCTCACCCGTACAGAGGCAGAACCTCGGCACAGGGCCCTGAAGATGACACAGGAAGTGACTTGAGCCAGGAGGAGATGCAGGAAGGACCTCTGTGTCACCAAGGAGGGAGAGCCGGGGACCCACAGGGTGGCATCACTCAAACTGGCACTAGGAACATGGTGTCCAAGTGGGGGAATTGGGATGGGCATCGCCTGGGCACTCGTGGTGACCCTAAGCAAGGGCACGTGTGGGAGGGTAGAGTTGGGGGAGGCAGGAAGGGGTGGTGGGCAACTGATGAAGAAGGTACAGGCAGGGAGGAGGAGGAGGGCGGCACCCTCCAGGCAGCCCTGTGACACCGGCACCGGAACCAGGGACCATGGCCCATTTTGCAGATGCAGAGCACGGGGGCTGGGGGCATCAGCTGATGCCCCAGGTGCAGGCAGTTCCCGCTATGGTGGGGGATGAAGCCCAAGGCCACAGCTGAGCAGCGGGGCTGGGGGAGCATGTGTTTCTCTTGGCCATGGCGACTTCCAGGAGGGCTCCAAGTTCTTTGCCCACAGCCACTGCCCTCCCCCAGTGCCCATCTCCGGATGGGCTCACTCTCCCTGGACTTGTCACCCATGGGAGGGTAGCAAGGGCTGGGCCTGAGCCCAGATGCCCTTTCACCATCCTGGGGCTCTGCCCTGCCCAGCCACCTAAGGCCTTTATCTCAGGTACCCCCCCATCCAAATTATTTCCCCATTTTCTTCTGGACCCCAAGTTGGCCCCAGGGTCCATCTAAAGGAAGCTATCAGACCGCACTGTGGTGCCCTGACCTGAATCCAGCGCAGAGAAGGAACATTAGCAGAAGTCAAGCCTGCGATTCAGCTCACAGATTCACACCAGTGCTCATTTCTTAGCTTTGACAAACATATCCTGGATATGTCAGTGACGCTGACCCATGATGGGAGGATGGGGTGGAGCAAAGACACAAACACTCTTACCATTGTTCCCACAAATCTAAAATTATTCCAGGACAAACACTTTGTCTCGGGGGTAAAGCATACACTTAGTGTACTCAAGGGCCTTGGCTCAATCCCCAGCACCAAAAAAAAAAAAAAAAAAAAAAAAAAAAAAAAAAAAAAAAAAAAAAAAAAAAAAAAAAAAAAAAAAAAAAAAAAGAGGAAGAAGAAGAAGAAAAAGAAGAGAGGAAAAGGAGGAGGAGGAAGAGGAAGAGAGGAGGAGGAGGAGGAACAATGGACTCCTCTGAGAACACCCAGCCAGTGAGTGTGGCTTGGAAAGCAGTGTGTGTATTAGGTTTCATCCCACACTCACCCCCCACGGGCACCCAGAGCAGAGCTTCCTTGTACAGTGCACAACTTGCCCAATAACAAAAACATGGCCTCACAGCCCTACCATTGCACCTGCCGTCCATTTCATGAAAGCTACTTCTCCAGCACAGCACACGCCACAGATGGCCACCACTGACTTGCTGTTTCGCTTGGCAGGCATAATTATGTGCCACCTAAGTACCTAGCTCTGGGCATGCAACTGAACAACTCCAAACATGACACAGGTGCCCTGGGCCTCTGGGGTTGTCCCCAACCTGCAGGTGGGCAGACGGGGAGGAAGCAACAAGAGAGCAAGATAGGGAAGGCAGGAGGATGACAGCCACAGGGCCAGAGAGGCAGTGTGACCACTGCTGTGAGAGCAAGGCTGCCGGGGTCCCCCTCCTTCTGCAGACGAGGAAACGGAGGCACACAGGGGGATGCACTCCACTGCCCGTGAACCTGGGTCTCCTTGTCTGTGTTCCCATTGCACAGGTGGAGAAACAGAGGCCCAAGTCTAGGTGACAAGGTCCTGATGCAGAAGCCTTGGCCTCCGGTCCAGTCCTGTTCACCTCCCTCCCTCCAAGAACCCACACAGGCTTAATCCTCATGCAAAACTCATCACATCTTCCCCAAGTGTACCGTTATAGGCATTTCCACGGCTGGGCGCCCCACAAATCCTACAGTGGAACAGAGGCCAGAGCCCCAGCTTGAGGCTGGTACAATGTTCCCTTCCTCCCTCTCTCCCTCTCTCCACCTCTGCCAGCCCACACAGCAGGGGAGACCACTTTGCAGGCCTAGAGTTTCAGGGGACTGAGTCTGGAGGTCCCCTGCAAGCTCCTTCCACTCAGCTCTTTGGAGGTGGCACCCACATTCCTACGTGTGTCGTCATGGCCCAGGGAGCACGGTCCCAGCTCCTGCAAGCATCACTGGGTGAGAGATTTGGTTACTGCATCTCCCCTCCTCTGGCCACACTTTATAAACTCAGAGAATCATAGAGCTGCAAGGCCCACAAGATCTCAAGACCTCCTGTCCCCAGTCCTGCCCTTACACCACAGATAACACAATGCCATGCAGCAGCTACTCAGACCCTGCTTACATAGTTCCAATAATGGGGAGCTCATCCCTGGCCAGGCTGGTCTGTTAGAAACCCCTTCCTCATTTTCAGCTCAAATCCACATGACTGGATTGCCACTACAGAGGTCCTAGTTCTTGTCCTGGGGCCACTCAGGATCAGCCAGTGCCCCTGTCTCCCAACACGGGCCTTGTGATTTAGGAGGCACCATCCTCACCCAAGAATGTTCTGTCAAATGTTGAATTTATACTTCTAGTTAAGTAATTTTCCTTGGTGTATAATAATCCACTATATGAATGTGCTGAAGTGTCTTTATCCAACCTGCTGTGAACAGTCATGTTCGCAGCCTACAATGTTTGTGTTATAAACAACTGCTGTGAGGATCTGTGGGCTCCTGGAGTTGGCATAGGAGGTTTCTCTAGGAGTGGGATGGCATAGATGAAAGGCACTCCTATTCCTCATTTCTGAAGGCAGCGCTGCGTCATGCTCTGAGTCCCCCTACCCGCACCCCTGCCTATACATGGCGTTGTGAGACTTGATGCTTTTGCCAGCCTGGTACACATGATTTGGCGTTTGTTTGGCTTGTGTCCAGATGTCCCCCAAAGCCTCATGAGCTCAGAGGTGGGACGTTTTGGAGGTGGCTGGATCTAGGCTGTGTGATATTGGATCGTGGGTATATGGTAAGTAGATGAGTTCACTGACTGCATCAGTACGGTTCTGGGGTGTGGCTGAAGGAATTCAATGAAGAGGAGCCCCACCCTGGGTGTGGGGGGCACCACCAAAAGCCTTGTAACCTTCAATGGAATAAAAAGGGAAAGGGTTGATGCTGGGGCTGCTGCCTCTTCCTGCCTACCCTACCGCGGACTGTTTCTCCTCTGTGAGGCCCCTCTGCCCTGCCACTCTGCCTTGGAGCCAGCTGACTGTGAGCCAAAACCTCGAAAAACTGTGAACTAAAAAAAACTTGTCCTTCTTTAACTTATGGGTGTCAAATATTTTGCCTCAGCAACAAGAAAATAACTGACAGCATCTCGTTGTGGTTTTGAATTTTATCTACTGATTTCTACTATCCTATAAATCACCATTTGATATCTTTTGTCCATTTTTTAATGGGGGCAGATTTTGTCTCTCTCATATTTATTTGGGAATCTGTGTATATCCTGACTTTCAGGCTTGTACTGCTACAGGAATTGCATAGTTTAATTCCAGCCTGTGGGATGTTTTTATTTTTACAAAATGTGACATTCAATTAACAAGATTTTCATTTGTTTGTAGTCCAATTCTAAATTTTCTTCCTTGAATCTTGCTTAAGAATTCCTACCCAATTTCATAAAGATATTTTCCTACATGTTCTGTGGGGTTAATTTGTTTTTTGGTGATACTGAGGGTTGAACCCATGGTCTTCACACTGAGCTATCTCCCCAGCCTTTTTTAAATTTTTAAAGTTTGAGGCCAGGTCTTACTAACTTGCCCAGGCTGAGCTTCAACCTGAGATCTTCCTGCCTCAGCCTCCTAGAGTGCTCAGATTACAGGCCTGTGCCACATCTGGCTTGACCTTCTAAAAGTCTTTACATTTTGCTTTACATCTAGAAGTCTTTACACACTTGGGATGGGTATTAGATGAAATAGAAACTGCTTTTTACTTTTGGTGAGATATGGATTAAGTAGAGTCCCACCTGTCTGTGCCTGGGGAGCTGCAGCCAGGGTGTGGCATGCAAGAGTGTGGAGTCTGTTAGTGGCTTCCCAGCCTCTCCAGCCCCTGGACCTCATCTCTACCCAGGAGGGGACCCCACTCTGCCTCACATACCCAGTCCCACATCAGCTCTTTACATCCAGCAGGGCAAAATTCACCCCTGTTGAATACTTTTAAAATTGTCTCCATTACCACTGAGCTTTTGCTCTTCCATAAATTTTAGAATAAGCTTACCATGTTCCCAAGGAAATGTGTCAGGATTCTGATCAGAATTCTATTCCATTTCTCACAGAATTTGGAAAGGACTGACATCTTTATAACATTCAATCTTCCTAGCCATTAATGCGGTGTATTTCTTCTTTATATCTTTCAATAAAGTTGTATAATTTTCTCCCAGAAAGGTCATGCACATTTTTCAGAAGATTTTATTCCCTGATATCTTATTACCTTCAGTGCCATTGCAACTAATGCTTTTAAATTGAATTTTCTATTTGTCCCCTATATGTAGGGAAAATGTCAAATTTTGCATATTGGACTTACGCACACGGAAGTCTGGGTGGAGAGGCTCCTTATAGTTTACCTAGACATTTGGGTACTGACAAGTCTAAGATGCTGTTGTAGATGTCTTATCATCTGTGAAAATGATAGCTTTATTCCTTCCTCCCCAATTTTTATAACACTAATTCCTTGGCTTGTTTGGGTTCTTTATTTCAGGGCTGAATAGTCAGCCTTGAGAGGTATCTGCATCTGTTTCTGATTTTTAAAAGAAAGCCCCTCATCTGGCAGCCGAACACCAAGTTCATTGGAGGCTCATGGCCGACAGAGTTAGCTCAGAAAGAACCCCTGCCCTTCTTAGTGACACTGTTTGGCTTTGATCATGAGTGTTTTAATTTCCTTGAATACTTTTCTGATTCTACAGATGATGAGTCCCACTAACACGTTTCCAGGTGCTCCATTCCCTTGTATTCCAGGGTAACCCTAATTTGGCCCACCTGGCGGACAGACACAGCTGGTTGCTGGAAACCACCCTTCACTTCGTTTTAAGAGCAGAGACCCAAGCAACACGGCTACCACACACACACACAGCTAACTGAAGGCCACAGTTCTCAGCGTCCCTCCAGCAAGGTGTGGCCTGTGACTCAGCGTGGGAGGGGAGATGCACACACAGGGTCACTGAGACACCTCTGAGCCCTCTCTGGGGAGGTCTTGTCCCTCTCCCGGTGGCTATGGTCTGGATGAGCCCCCCTGAAGCTTGTACCGGAAACATAATTTCCAAATTCCCATGTCAGGCACTTGGAGGTAGGGCCTTGGAAGGTGGCTGTTAGAGGATGGTGTGACGGCAGGGATCCCCAGGCTGGCGTCAGTGGCTTTAGAAGAAGAGGAAGAGACCCAGCGTGCCATCTCTTTCCCACCATGCGGTCCCCTCTGCCATGTCCGCAGGCAGCCAGGGCCCTTCCCAGATGCCAGCGCCAAGCTCCTGGTCCCCTGGTCCCCAGGACCGGAAGGAGTGAAAAACTGTTCTTTATACATTACCTGGTCTCAGGCATTCTGTGGCAGTGGCAGAAAGGGAGAAAGACACCCACTGACCAGGAACAAAAATGCTGGAAGCTGTGGTGGGGAGTGAGAGAGCTGGGCTGGTCCCCTAAGCCCCTGCGAGGGAGATGGCCCCATCCATCTTTAAGCTGTGTTTGGGGTCTTTGGGTTATAGCACTCTGAACTATGTCCCAGCTAAGGCAGTCATGAGAAATTGGCTTCCAAATATTGCTGGCTTCTACCTGCCAATATTCAGAGGTGGAGGGGTGATTCCCGTGTTCATAGGTGAGACTGGCCAAGAATTTTCCTGTCACTTTCTTTCCCACCCCTTCTCCCTTCTCCCTTTCCCTCCCCGCTTCTTTCTTTGATGGTACTGAGGATGGAAGCCTAGGCTTTGTGCTGAGCTACATCCCTAGCCTGTCTTTATTTTTTCTTTTGAGACAGGGTCCCACTAAGTCCTTAGGTTGCTCAGGCTGGGCTCAAACTTGTAGTCCTCCTGCCTCAGCCTCCCAGAATGCTAGGTTTACAGGTCTGCACCACCACACCTCACTTGGATTAATTTTCCTCTCTTATACAGTCTTTGTCTTTTTAAAAATTTTGATACAGCCAGGAGTGGCGGTGCACGCCTGTAATCCCAGCACTCGGGAGGCTGAAGCAGGAGGATCGCTGTGAGTTCGAGACCAGCCTTGGTGCATGCCTGTAATCCCAGCATGCAGGAGGCATGTGAGTTCAAGACTCACTGTGAGTTCAAGACCCCCTAGGCTACATAGTGAGTTACAGGTCAGTCTCAACTACATAGTGAGACCCTGTCTCAAAAAACCAAAAAAAAAAAAAGAAAAAGAAAATTTTTATACCAAGTTTATACAATGAGTTGGCAGCATCATCTCTTTTTTATATTTTTTAAGGGCTTCAGATAATATTATTTCCTCATTGAATTTTTTAGGGTACTGGCAATTGGACCCAGGCCTTGGATGTGCTAGGTAAGCAAGCACCTTGCCACTAAGCCACACCCCCAGCCCCTCTTTCTTGAATATTTTATAAAATGTGCAAAGCCATCTGGACCTGGTCTGGGAAAATATAGAGGAGGAGAGGGTGGTAGATTTTAAACTACAAATTCAATTTCTTTAATTTACATGGGACTATTTGGAATTTCTAATAGCTCTTTTATATATTTTTCAAGAAACTTGCCTATTTGGTGTGACTTTTCAAATTCCCTGCTATGACGCTGTTCACGTCCGCGTCCCTGTCTTTTCACCTTCCTCCCTATCTTCTGCAGCACCTGGTACGAATTATTTGTCCTCGGTCTCAGCAGTCGCCCCCAAAGTTGTGTCCATGTAATTACTCTTTGGGAGAAGCCAACTTTTGGGTTTGTCAGTCCGTCCCACTATACGTTTGTTGTTCAGTTCACTGCAGTTATCTTTATCATTTACCCTGCACACACGCGCACACACACACTCACACACAGACACACACACACACTTCATGTTTATTCTGCTGTATTTGTACTTCTACTTATTTTTACTTCTTGGTTTTGAATGCCTAGTTCATAAGCTTTCAACCTTGTTCTTTTTCCTTTCTTTCTTTCGTTTTTTCCTGTGCTGGGGATTAAATCCAAGCACTTGCTCATACTAGGCAAGCGCACTATCACTGAGCTATATGCCTCTGGCCCTTTTTCCCAACTTTATTTTGAAACACGGGTTTGCTAAGTTGCCCAGACTGGTCTCAAACTTGCAGTCCTCCTGCCTCAGCTTCCCTGAGTGCCAGGATCACAGTCATACAACAGCACACCCTGCCTGACGTGGGCTCTGAAAGGTATATTACTTGAGCTTCGACCTACCACTTATTTTCCTTTAATTGTGCTAAATATATATAGCCACTGTTCTGATAATTCTTTGACATGTAATTTTTTATTATTTGATTATGCTTAATCACACATTTTAAACTTTTATTGTGATTTTGTCTTTGATCAACACGTTATTTACAAGTGTGCTATTTATTTCCAAAGGTGGTGGTCCCCTCACTGGTGCTGTTTTCTCACTAACTTTGATGGTGCACAGAAACACCAGATACAAACAGACAGTGCCTGCCCTCTTGTGTAAGTTTGCTGGGACTTGTTTTATGACAGGGCCTGGAACTTCCTCCTCGTAACTGTGTGTATATCCGGGGTTCCACATACGTCTAACGTATCAAGACACTAACTAGGCTGTTCGGATCTTCTATATCATTACAAATACGCTTCCATTTGTCCCCCGAGATCTACCAGCTACTGAGAAAAGTATGCCAAGTAGAATGAATTTGAATTTGAAGATGGATCTGAATCTGAAGATGAATTTGTCCATGCACCTAATAACTGTCGCTTTTTAATTTTTGCTTCATGAACTGTTAAGCCATCTCATCAGATGCACAGAACATTAGAAACATATCTTCCTAAAATGCTTAACTTTTTATTACAATGGTCGCCAACTTTAAGGTATTTTACAACATTTTGAGATCTGGCAGAGTAGCACTGAGTAAATTGTAGAAATGTGTATTTATAAAAATGTTTAAAAAGAAAAATACTCACCCACTATCTCTGGCAGGCACCATGCTCTCAGGGCTGGGAAATATTTGGGTCACAGTCCCTTCTCCTTTGGCTTAGCCAGTGCTCCACTGTGTCACAACCAACAGAGAAGTAGAGGGTGTCACCAGCCCTGTGCCATCCCCAGCAATAAGGCTCAGGCCCCAGCCTGGCAGGTCCCATGCCCTCCCAGCTCTCTGGACTGAGCCTGGGGCCACTCTCAGTCTGGGCCACTGCCCTGTCCACCCTGCACTGCAGGGGAGGGAACCTTGCCCAGGAGGCATCCATGGGACAAATCCAGGAGGAGAGAGGGGACTTTCTCCCAGGAGATCCCCATGAAGAATGGGGCCCCTCCCATTAGTCGGGGCTTTCCTGTCCAGAAACCAGCACTGTGAACCTCAGGTCAGGTCTGTGCCCCAACACCGAGCCTCTGAACCCCTCTTAGCTGCTCTCTGACCTACAGGGGAAGAGGGCTGCTCCTCTCCTCCTGGTCCCCAGGAGCATCCTCCTGCTCTCCACCTCCCACACCTGCTGCTCAGGACCCGTTGGTCCTCACTCTGTCCCCTCTCCCAGGGCACCTCTGTTAGTGGCCCCTAGACCTTCCCCCACCGCCTGCCACCCCCACCCAACACCCCACTGCCCCCCCAACAGCCTCCTGCTGACCCATCCCAGTCCCCTACACTGGACTGAGACAGCACCCATGTTCACACGTTTGCAATTTAGGCGGCTCACCGTCATCCCAGCACTCTGGGACACTGAGGCAGGAGGATTGCAAGTTTGAGCCCATCTGGGCACGTTAGCAAGACCCTGCCTCAAAATAAAACATTTAAAAAGGGGCTGAGGATATAGCTCAGTGCCAAGGCCCTGGGTTTGACCCCCAATACAAAAAAAAATGTTTTACAATATTTTTGTGACTTTTTAATATTTTCATCTTACTTCCCAATGGTTAATCTGTTCACACGGCCCAAACTCAAGAAATACGAAAGTGCTCGTCATAAGTCTGCTTTCCAGGCCCCTCCATTGCCCGCTCCTCTGGGGCCCCACCGGGGCTGTCCCCGCAGGAAAAAGCATTCTCTATGTCCTCTCCAATGCGCTCCCACCTTACTGGGTCCCACTAAACTGCACACCTCCAAGTACCTTTGCGCCGGGATCCCCACCCCACCTCACTCCTGCTCTTTGCTGCCCCCAGGAGGCCATGAGGAGCAGTGCGCATGAGGGGTTTGTCCCTGTGCAGGGGTCCGGAGGCCTCTTTCAAGGTCGGGGTGGCCGGGTGATCCTAGGGACCCTACGAGGGGCCGCACCCGGTCATCCTCCTACTGACAGCGGATGGGAAAGCTCCTTTCTCCCCACCGTCCACCGCACGTTAGTTTTGACACACACACCCGCTCCGTGGGCAAAAAATGGCACTGCTATGGCGGTTCATTTGCCTTTCTTTCCTGCAACTGAGCATCTTCTCACAGAGGGAAAGCCAAGCTGTGTGTAGCGTTTCCTTTTTCCTGACCTGTGTCTTCATTCCCTTTGCCCAGTTTATTGGTGGTTGGGCGTTTTCACTGATTTCCATATTATGAAAATTAGTTCTCTGTCCCCTAAGTTATGAGCTTGCTTCCCCAGCCTGAGGGCGCACTGCGGCTTAAGAGGTGGTGTCTGGGGCCACGCAGATGCGCTGATACTCATGTAGCTTAGTGAGTCTTTTGCGGCTTCTGATTTTTTTGTTTTCTGCATGGGTTTTTTTCCTAAAATTTTTAGAACGGCTTCAGCATTGTGAACTTGAATTTTAAAAACGTTCTTTTGGACCAGGCGTAGTGGCAGTGGTCTGTAATCCCAGCTACTTGGGAGGCTGAGGCAGGAAGATTCCAAGTTCAAGACCAGTCTGGGCAATTTAACGAGACCCTGACTCAAAATTAAAACTAAAACGGAAAGAGCCAGGGTCACGGCGCTAGTTCAGTGGTAGGGCACTTGCCCAGCATACATGAGCTCTGGTTCAATCCCCAACACTGCAAAAAAGTCAAGAAAAGAAAAACCAAAACAATTCCATGGTTTCTTCTTGTGGTTTTATGGTCTAACTTTACACTGAATTATTCGGTACATTTCATATTACTCATGGTACTCTGTAAGTGGGTCCAGGTTCACATCTTTTCTGAGGGCAACCAGTTAGCCAATGCCATCCTCCCTAAACACCTAAAAGGGGTGCTCAAAACACAGTGAGTGTTTCAATTTTAAAATTTTATTGCACTAGAAGACACCTTGCCATCCTACCATTACCCTCCCTTAAAAACACTCCCCCTCACTTCCTGAACACATTTACCCCAGTGTGCTTACAACTTTCTGGAGCAAGTTGGAAGTCCTTTCGTGAGTGTCTTTTACAAGGTGTGATCAAAAATACGGTGATGCTGCTGCGGGTGCTCGCCACAGGAAAGGTGGGCTCATAAAAGCATGACAGCGGCTCCTCATCTTCCTTTTCACCGGATCTGCCACTGTCTGCCTTCTGGCTCTTCCCCAAAGTCAAAATGACCATGAAAGGAAAATGTTTTGAATCGATTCGGAACACCAAGGCAGCCAAGGCAGGGCAACTAAAGACCCTCAGGAAAGAGGACTCTGGAGCTGCTTCAGAAAGTGGCAAGGAGGATGGGATGAGTGTGTTCAAAGTGAGGGGAGGACTTGGAGGGGGATTGATGGCCATGTGCCTTTTATTCTGATGCATTTTTGAATTTTTAAATACTGTATTTTTTGTCACACCCAGAATGTCCTGCCCACAAGTACTGAGTCCCCTGTCTCACACTAAGCCCGAGGTGTGTTCAGAGTTACTCCAGGATGGGACTGTGTTCTCTGCACTCTTTCCTCTCTCAGTCCCAGCATCCAGGCACCATCAGGGCCCTGAGACTTCGCGTTCCTTTTTTTTTTTTTTTTTTTTTTTTTTTTTTTTTTT
>NW_022900931.1:9782549-9807115 GCF_012274545.1 Fukomys damarensis | reverse complement strand
TATTTTTGGTTTTTTTTTTTTTTTTTTTTTTTTTTTTTTTTTTTTTTTTTTTGGTACCAGGGATCAAACTCAGAACCTTGCTACTAAATATCTCTTGAAGCCATCACCTTCTCTCACTGTCTTAGGGAGCTCACTCTTTGTCCCTGGACCTAAAGTTGAGTTAGCACCAGGCAGAGAGGGTGTGAACCTCTGAAAGGTGGGCCAGTTCTGGCTGACTCCCGCCCTCCGAAAGGCCCACGGTCATGATCTAAGGCAGGAGGTCCTCCCTCTGGTCCCCATCACCCACGCACTATCCCTCTGCCACCTTCCAACCAGTCCCTGAATGTTCTCCTAACACTGAGCCTGTGCCACCACCTTCATCCAGAAGCCCCACCCCTTCCTGCCTATTTCTCCTCCAAGACTGGACCCCAGAAGCCCTGCTCATCTCCCGCTCCTTAGCCTCAGGTGCTGTGGTGACCTCGCAGGAGCAGAGTTCCCACCCCAGGCTGCACCAGCCTTGGGCACACACAGGCACTGCCCAGAGCATGCCAGGAATGAACGCTTTTGCCTGTCGGGAGGGACAGAGGCAGAGACCTGGGTGGCTTCTCCCTCCATCCAGGACACTTCTTCCAGTCTCCTCCCCAGGCAGGGCTAAATTCAAAACCAGGCCATTTAACCCCTTTGCTGCCTTTTCCCTCTGCCTTGGCCACGGGAGATCAGCACCTGCCAAGGGCAAGGGACCTGAGGTGGCAGAGGGCTTGGGTGGCTTCAGGGCCATCAAGAAGGCAACAGCGCTGGAATGCAAGGTGGAGCAGGGCAAAGACCAGGGAGGCTTTGGAGGTACCCTGGGTATGAGCAGAGAAACCACAGGATTTGGATCCTGCGGCGCCCTCTGGCGGCTACGTGAGGAATAAACCACGGTGGGAAAGGGCGGAAGCCAGGAGATGTGTAACAGGACGCAGAGGCTTGAGTGATGTTACGGTTTATATCTAGTCGTCTCCCAAAGCTTTATGCACTCACGATACTCATCGGTGGGTTAGTTCACTGGCGACTTTACAGCTAAATGTGATTTGGGAGGTGAAACCTGGTAGGAGGAGGTGGGTCAGTGGGGATATGGCCTGAAAAGTTCCACCTCCCTCCTCCTCCCTTGATCCTCTGCTTCCTGCTGCCCTGCCATGAGCTGTGTCTCCTCTGCCAGGCCCCCTGTGCCACGCCACCCTGACTTGGAGCCAGTTGACTATAAACTGAAACTTTCCACAAACTGTGAGGCAAAATAAACCTCTCCTCCTTCAAGTTATGGGCTTCAGGCACCGCCTCAGGATGAAAAAGTAACAGACAGATGGGAGACGATGTTGAGGATGTGGAAAGCAGTGGGAGGAAGGATATGTCTCGTGGAGTCTGCAGGATTCGCTGGTGGAGTCAAGAAGGGTGCCGGGTTCCTTCTGAGCAAGTCGACAGCGGATAGAAATGTCGCTTAGCTGGAAGGGGGCTGGGAGAGGAGAGCACTTGAGCTACCAGGATGGACATTTTGGTTGAGAAGCTCCTTGGATACACAAGTCTGGCCGAGGAGAAAGGTCCCGGCCTGGGCTTGTCCGAATGGAAATGGTGTTTGCTGTGGACTGCTCCTCTCACCCTCAGAATTCACACGTTGAAACCGAATGACACATCAAGGCAGGACCTGCAGAAGGTCACAAGGGTGGAGCCTGCAGGAATGGGATCAGTGCCCTCACAAAAGAGACACTAGAGAGCCAGCCAGACCCTTCTGCCACGTGAGAACACAGCAAGAAGGTGGCCATCCGCGGACCTGGACGCAGCCCTCACCAGACACTGAATCTGCCAGCGTCAGGATCTCGGTCCTTCCCACCCCAGAACTGTGAAAAATGAGCTTCTGTTGTTTGTAAGCCACCCCGTGGATGGTATTTTATTATAGCCCAGACAGGCGATGACAATATCGATGGATTGATTGATGGGTTGGTTGGTTGATTTGAAATGGTATAACATTTGGAATTTAATTTATCATTCCCCCTGCTTTATTAAGATATGAGTGGCAAATAAAAGTGGTATATATTTTTAGAGCACACTGTGATACTTGTACGTGTTTATTTTGTGAAATCATTAAACCAGGCTAACTCACACATTTATTTTGTGTGCGTGTAGTGAGAACATTTAGGATCTACACTCTTCTAGCATTTTTGAGCTACACAATACATTTTTAGCTGTGTATCATGTCATGCAGGCATTCTCCGAAATTTTACTCCTCCTAAAGGAACTCTATATCCTTTGACCAACATTTCCCAGCTTCCCTCGCCTCACTTACCCCTGGAAGCCACCATTCTGCTGTTTCTATGAATTCAATAATTTTTAGATTCCACATCCCGCAGTACTTTCTGTGCCTGGCTTATTTCCCTTGGCATAATGTCCTCCCAGGCCGCCCGTGTTGGCCCGAATGACAGACTACCCCTCTGTGTTAAACTGAACAGCATTTCACAGGGTACCTGGGTCACTCTTTCTTTATCCATCCGGCGGCCCATGGACGTGGAGGTTGCTGCTGTTTCGGGCTTTGTCAACAGTGCAGCCCTGAACAAGTGGGTGCGGGCTGGTGGGGTGCGCAGATCCCCCTTTCCCTGGACGCACACCCAGAAGTGAAATGGCTACATCATACCGCAGTTCTATTTTTAATTTTATGAGGCACCACCGCCCTGTTTTCCACAATGACTGCACTACTTTAGATCCCCACCCACGGTGCGCGTGGTTCCTTCCTCCACATCCTCAACACTTGCTACCTTTCATCTTTTTTATGACAGCCAACATAACAGGTGAAGTGATAGTTCAATGTGGTGTTAATTTGAATTTCCCTGATGACTTATGGGGTGGGGCATTTTGGGCATTTGTATGTCTTTGGAGAAATGACTATTCAGTCTTTTGCTCCTTTTAAAAATCAGGGCGGGGGGTTAAAATTGAATTGAGTTCCTGATATATTCTGGTTACTAACCCTTTACCAAATGAATGATTTGCTGTGTTTCCTATTCACCGGGTTGTCTCTTCACTCTGCTGGATTTTCCTCTGCTGCGGGGGAGCTTTTTATTTTTATGTCTTTGTTGACTGTGCTTTGGGATCATATCCAAAACACCATCCCTCACGCCAGTACTCAAAAGCCTGTCTCTAGCTTCTTCTAGACGTTTTACAATTGTACGCCTTATATTTAAGTCTTTAATCCATTTTCAGCCGTTTTGGGTGAAATAAGAGTCCGACTTCATGCTTCTGTAAATGGACATGCAGCCTTGCCAACATCGTTTATGTCCTTTCTCCAGTGTTGTGCACCTCTGTTGAAAACTGATGGCAGAGTGCAGATTCATTTCTGGGCTCACTATGTCCAATTTTAAGCCAGCACCATGGTTCTTTGATCGCGGTGGCTTTGCAGTATGTGTTGAGTAATCCAATTTAGTTTGTGGTGCTCTAGATTATTTGGCCTACTTAGGGTTTTCTGCAGTCCATACAAAATTCAGGATTATTGTTTCTATGCCTGTGAAAAATGATGAGAGAATTTTGACCCCAGTCCCTCTGCACTGAATCAGGGGATCAGTTTGGGGAATATAGACATTTTTTGAACAACTCTGATTCTGCTCCCCTGTGAACACAGACTTTCTATTTGTGTTTTCAAATATTTTCAAGATGCCAGAAACTCAGTTTTTAAAGCAGCAGGAGGTTATTGCCATAGCTCAGATAAGGTCACCCAAAGACCATGCTAAAGCCCCGGTGTCCAGGGTGGTGCTCTTGGGAAGTTAGTGGTGGGACCCTTAGAGGGTGGCACCCCGTGGGAGGTCACAGGCAGCCAGGGGTGTGGCCCAAAGGGGCCGGTGGGGTCCTAACTTCCAGGCCTATGATGTAAGTGGCTTGCTCTGCGGCACCACTGCCCCGCCATGACGTGTACCACGATGTCCCAAAGCAATGTCGCCACCTGGCCTTGGACTTGGCCCTCCAGAATCAGGCTCCCACCGGATCAGCCATAACCTCCCACCCAGGCAGGAAGCTTCACCCTCTGGCTGTGGTTCCTCATCTGTAAAATGAGAATAATCATCTCTTTCCCCCAAACACTTGGAAAGATTAGAGATCAAGAGGTCAACAGACGTTTTACCATTTCGATACTGTATTCAAGGGGCATGTGGACAATTTTTAAATGTGAAAATATACCTGATGGGAGTGCGGGTGCTGCACGGGAATCAGAGGCCGCCCAGGGCACCTGAATGTGGAGGACAAGGTCCTCATACCAAGGGAAGGACGGGAGGGTGGCCGAGGGAGGATGCAGGAGAGGTGGACTGCACTGCAGGGAGGACAGTGACAGCTCTAAGAGGAGCTGAAAACTCATCAAGCAAGACAAATGTTTTCAATATTCTTAAAAGTCAGAAGTAATGCAAAAATTAATCAGTATAAACAAAATTTTAAGATGGAATCTGATCCAGCCCTTGAAGGATCCTGCTTCACCCACCTTACCCTGCGTTCTGGTCCAGCCTGTTATCCGACGGCTTCCTACCCGGGGCCACACTCACCTCCGTTCCCCAGCAGCTCCCCAAAGTACGGAGGCCAGCCATGGGGTTAGGGAGGGATGCTGTGGGGAAGGAAAAGGAGACAGAAATGGGGCTGCACACTCGCCCTGCGTCCAGCCCCAGCCCCAGCTGGAATCCAGCCCCCCGGGGCCCTGGCCTGTTGGGACTGCAGGACAACAGGCAGTGGTGTCTCTTGAGTGCTGTCTCCAAAGCTGCCATAGCGGGGCGCGCGCGGGCTGCATGCTGGAGGATTTTGATGCGGATGACGTTGGGGAAGGTGGGGCCAGGCCCCGCCCCTCCCTGTCCAGCAGCAGGGGGTGGGGGTGGGGGCGCCCAAGCTCAAAGGAGCAGATGCCCGCTCCGCCCACCCACGGGCTAACTGCTTTGCATGGAGGATTTTTTATTGAATTTCCTCAAAATGTCCCCTTAAAAAAAAAATTTTTTTAAATCCTTCCCTTGTGGGATATGCTGTGATCGTTCCCATTTTCACAGAGAAAGAAGCCGAGGCCCAGAGAGGGAAGCACCTGGCCTCAGGCACTGTGGGAAGAGGCAGGAGGAGCCACCTGCTGGGGTCCACAGCCTGGCCTTGTGACAACACCGTCCCTCCCTGAGCAGCAGTGATCGGCCCACTTTGCAGAGGAGACCGAGGCTCCCTGTGGCTGAGTAGTTTGGGGTATGCGTGACCCCACTGCCCGTGTCCCTCTGTCCCCTGTGTTCCAGGCCCAAATCTGCAAGGCCCTAGACCTCAGGCCCCGGCAGGGGCTCACCCACCGGTACCCTTCGGTGCTGCTTTGGGTGAACCCCTCCCCCCTCTGGGCCAAGAGTGACAACAGGAGGAGCAGTTGTGGTCTCCCCAGGAGCTCAGAAGCTGAGCTGGGGGACAAAGAGGAAACGCATGGAACGATCAGATTCATGTTTTAGTAAAATCCCTCTGGACACTGAGAGGAGTGACTCGGGGTGGGGACAGCGCAGGACTTGAGGCCAAAGAGCCACCAGGGGCTCCCACTGGGAAGATGGTGGTGGCCCTGACAGGGAAGAGGCAGCAGCCTGAATCAGCCCTCCAGCCTCACCCGCCCTTCGTCAACCTAGAAATGACTTTTCCCTGGCCACACAGCTGGGACATACCTTCCCAGCTGCCCAGCACCTCTGACTTGTGAGTGATGATGATGGCGATGGTAACCCGTTGCCTGGGTTACCACCCTGGGGACCTGAGGGTGACTTTGCTGAGAACATCACCGACCTTTCCGAGTAGCCTGCAGAGATCTGGTGGTGACCAAGATGGGAGGAAAGGCTGGAATCTGTCCTCGTGTGGTGTCTTCACCCTTGGTCAGAGTCTTCTTGACTCTTCGAGAATATACGTAGACCACTGAAACACATCCGGTCCAAGACTATAATAGAGGGTTAACCCGGCCCGAGGCCCTGGGACGCAGGGCTCAGTTCTCTTCCTTTCTCTCCTCCGCTCTTCCTCACTTTGTACTTCCTCAGAAGCCACTAAAGCCCAAGAACCCGAGTCCTTCAGGCTCTTCAGGACTGGACCCGCAGGCCAGGATGTTTCATGCAGGACGATGACACCAGATCCAGGAACAGTCCCCAGCTTTGAGGACAGGCTGATCAGGCCTCTGGACCACCCCAGTCCATCACATGGAGAAACAGCTGGAACATCTGGCCGGGGTAATGACCAGATCCCAGCCCACCCCAAGGATCAATCTTTGTTATATGAGTAACAACTTGGTCACTTTCTCCATCAACTGCTGGCTCCCTGCAGCCAAAGCCTGACTCGGCTGAAGCTCCTGCCCCATCCTTGCCGCACTACACCTCTCTCTGCAAGAACCCATGTGTCTGCCGTGTTTGGTCCAGTCTTCTCTCACCATCTCTGACTCAGAAGATCCTGTCACCAGTATCAGAGGCACCGTGTTTGGGGGCCACACGGGAGACCTCAGAGAGACATCAGACTGCCCCAGACCTTCAGCCCAGGACGTCCGGTACTAACACCCCGCAGACGCCAAGCGGAGCAGAGAGCAGCTGTCCCAGACATCTCTGCCTGGGCTGCAGATCTGTGAGCAAAATGAATGTTTAAATCCACTGAGAAGCTTTGAGAGGAACGGGTAGGTGCTTCATAGCGATGTGCTGAATGAATAAAGGATCGTCGCAGGGAAGGCAGACAGAGCAGCCTGCAGAGGAGATGGTAAGGGGACCAGAGGTCAGAGGAATCAGTGAGGAGAGGGGTCAGGCCGCGTAGCAGGCTGATGACAAAACCTTAAGTCTGGGCTCCCCTGACCACGGCACCCATATTTCGCCGGAGACTTGCTCCCTCCCAGCCTTTCTTTCTTCCCTCTTTTCTTCTTTCTATTGGGAAAATCGGTATCCCCCAGGCCATCTCCCATTACACACAAAGCTGAGAACATGAAAGTGGAAGGCTGGGCGTGGACAAAAGGAGAAGGGGCTGTGTTCAGTGCCAGGCTGCCACCCTGAGCTGTAGATTTGTCTGCACTTCCTGACGGCTGGGACGAAAAAGGAAATGGACCAGTTCGTCAGTTCTCCTTACCGGAAAAGGGGAAGCGCAGCAGCGGCCCAGGAAGCTGGCTTTTCCTGACAGCTGCTAAGGAAGCCGGTGCTGAGTTCAAGGTGCAGGGGACGCCCTGCCCTCAGCAGGAGGTAGCCGCACAGGTGTGGCTTCCTCGCTTCTCTCCTAACAACGTCTTTGAAGGCTGTAGCCCGAGCTCTGGGCTCACACTGACGGGGTGTAAGAGGGGAGCTGGGGTCCCTACAGCTGAGAACGCATTAAAAGAGCCACCCCAGACCACTCTCAGGAGCCTGCCATTGCCTTGGCAGGCTCCAGTGCCCAGGTATGGGGTACCCGCCTGAGACCCCCTTTCCTGGATCTCAAGGATGCAAAGCAAGGCCCTGCTTTCCCCAGGGCCTGCAGCACTTTGAGGGATGGGGAAGATGCCACTGGGGCTGACACTCAGGCCACTGGTGTGACGCTGCTCCCCACACACAGCCACGGCGCCCTGAGCCCCAGATGAGGACGCTGAGCCTTGCCAGGGCTCCAAGGCAGAGACAGTCAGGCCACAGTGCTTGGCCAGGGTCCCCTGGGCGGCGGTGACACCAGGAGTGCGCCTGTCCCAGCCGCGGCACACGGCAGCCCTCCACAGTCTCTGACACAAGCATGGGCTGAGCACCGCTGTGCACCAGGTTCGTCCTAAGTGAACACAGCAGCCTGGAGCACTACCAGGGTGCGGCTCGATGAGCTGAACGCTCTTGTTTTCTGTATTCGTGGTGCTCTGGTGTCTGGGGTCACCTGACCAGAAGAGACAGCCCTGCCACAGTGAGCTCATTCCTAGAGACAGAAGCTGCATGAGTATGCAAGCCATCCTCCCCGCGTTCGGCCTGTCCTTCCTCTGCCCTGGTCACACGGGGCTGGGCACCGGGCAATGACAGGCCGCAGGAGTATCTAATTTTCCCATCCTAAGTCTGCTCAGCCTGACCTATTCCTGCTTGCAAAATAAGTAAATACATGTATACATACACACCCCCTGCTCTCAGGAACTGTGTGCATGTTCTGTCTTCCCAGTGGCAGGGGCCTCCTATCTACTGGCCTCACCACACCTGCACAAACCCAAATTCTGGTGTGGGCTAAAGGCAGCACTGCCCTTGGGGGGCCAGCTGATCTTCAAAGCTGAGGTCCCAGGTGCCTGGCACTGCCCTAGGGCAGGGGTAATTCTGGATGGTGTGGCAAGCCCAGGCTGGGATTCAAACCCAGGACCTTCCCTAACCAGGGGCCATGATCAAAGACACAGACATCAAAGGGTAAGACTAAACTGGCACAGCACAGGAGGAGGGACCCAGGGCACACGTGTGTGAGCAGAGGGGTGTGTCAAAGCCCTACGGTTGGACCTGTGGTAGACTTACTCTGACAAGTATCAGACGCAGTCCTCGGTGGGACACAGGGAGGCCTGATATCCCAGAAAGATGACTCCACCGGGGACTCAGTCATCAAAGCCAGACCCTGGGCTGCACTCTGATTGTGGGCAGCCTGCAGCCACGCTGCACCACAGCCTCCTGGTCTGTGCTGTTTCAGCTTCCTCCTCACCCCATCCCGACCCCCTGGGGTCTCACATGCAGGAACTCGGGGACCAAGCCCCTGTCTCGCAGCCGCTGACCACAGCCAGTCCCTTCCAGGGGCTGGCAACTTTGCTCCTACCGCCAGCCCCTCTTCGCCTCCCACCTAGATCTTGCAAATGCTACGTGCCCCATTTCCCAGGATCCTCTGCACACGGTTGTGAGCCCTGACCCACTCTGGCCAAATGGGATAAGCACACCCATGTGGGCACTGTCAAGTTAATATGAGATACCTGGAGCTGCAGCAGCCATCTGGTGACCATGAGGGCGGAGAGACACAGAGAGACACTGGCTGTGGTTGTCTGGGGCCTCAGTCCCTCCCAGCCCACAGCTCAGCCACCTGGCCCCACAGGGGAACTTCTGCTTCCAGGTCTCTCTTCATGAGGTGGGAGCGGAAGAGCCAGGCATGCATTCTGCCCCACACACTCCAGTCCCCAGCGGAAAAGGGCTTGTTCCTGAAACTCGTGCCCTCCATGTGGAAAGGGGAAGTGGGTGCGGGGCAGCAGCTGAGTGGAGGGGAAAAGCCCAGCTGAGAGGAAGAGGGCAGGAGAAGGAGAGACCTGGCCAGAATCAGGCTAACTTTCCGGCCCTGACTCCTGCTGCTCCTGCTACCGGGCCCCACCTCGCCCCCTCCCTAACTCAGACTCCTGTAGGGCTGCCAGGACTCCAGGTGGGCATCCCGGTGTGGGACAGCCTCACGGAATGGGAGCCCCTCGCTCCGGGTTTATCACAGAGCCATGGTGGTAGCTGCCTAATTATCTGTTCCCAGGACTCGGCGTGGCACAGTCTGTAGCCAAGACTCCTGGCCACCTGCTGGGTGTGGAATGGTGGCTCTCACCGAAAATTATCCTCTGCCTGAAATGCCACCACCGGAGTCCCACCCTTGAGTCAAAGCACCCAAGATGAGGGAGGTACAGGATCTGCACAAAGACGGTCTACAGTCCTGACACGTATTGTACACAGCTGGCCTGGGATCCCCAGTGCAGGTGGAGAGGAGACTCATTACCCTGCCCCCGCGTGCGCCCCACACCACCCTGCAGAGCTGGACAGGAACCTGAGAGGGAGTCACCGAAATGAGCACTCAGCTTTGGCCCGGCTTGCTCAGCCCCGAGGCTGGTCTGTTACAGGGGGGCTGACTTCCGGGTCACCCACACTCTCAGCATCTGCCGGTTCCCTCCTACCTCCTTGTCCCATGCTCCCCACCCAGCTCCCACAGACCTTCCCGCTCTTTTGTTGTTGATGTCGTTGAATAAAACATCTAAATACACAGAAAAGGCACAGAAGGTTTGAGTCATCTTAAATCCCACACCGTGGGGACAATGTCTGCTGCAGGTCGGTGACTGTCCTCCCCACTGTGGCTCCCTGGGGGCCGCCCACGCCCACATCTTCAGCCTTCACCATGACCTCCAACCTGCAGTTTTGCAAATCTGTAAAATGAACTTACAAGTTTATAAACCCAGCTGTCCTTGGAAAACAGAGAAATCGGGCCCTCCTGCATTCTGGTCCCTTTGTGGTGACAATCACTGAGAAGCAGCTGCCCACTGAACGGGGGGGCTGTCCTTTCCAGAGCCCCCACTGTTCCTGCTGTGTCCCCGGGGAGCCCACTTCCTGCGGTGACTTTACCCCTCTGACCCTGAGGAGCTCAGGTTGGCCACGCTGCTCTGAGCTGACACTGACTGAAAGCTGACCCCAGGTCTCCCATGCTACACTCCGCCAGGCTCGACTCATCCCCACACCAGTTATACATCATTGAAGTGCCGAGGGGCAAACCGCAGATCCAAGAGGTAACATCCATTGCCCGAGGCCATGGTGAGAAAATGGTGAAGTGGCAGAGTCAGGACAGGAAGCCAGGAAGTTCCATCCCCGGTGCTACATGAGAACAGACATCTGCTTGGTTCTACACTGAGGACCATTTTCCATGTTCATCAGTATCAGCTAGGATTATCCAGATAATAAAAACAAGAGAAAGAGAAGACAAGAATTTGCCCCCCAAAATAAACAAATAAATAACAAGAGCGGAGGTCTTTTCCTTCTGTTGGTCCAGGTTCACTCTTTAAAGAGCTGCCCTTCTTGTGATTCTAGTAGGGACATCCATCCCTCTCACCAACCTCTGGCAACAGGGCTGAGTATGTGACCAGGAATCTGACCAATCACAGTGTTCCTCCTGGGCAGCTACAAGGATTGGACCAGGGATGTGCATATGACCCAGACCAGGCCAATCAGTGTTTCCTGAGTTTTTTGGGGGGAGGGGTGGTACTTCCTGTCTCTAAATCCAAAGTGACTTGATTCAAGCTGGGAGAAGAGCGGGAAAGACACAGAGAGGAGGGAAAGAGAGAGAGAGAGAGAAAGAGAAAAGGCAAGGACATTTGAGTCTCTGGTGTCTGTGCTCCCAAATCCAAAGCCGTGCCTGACTTTCCAGGACAGAGCCAGTAAATTCCAGTTTAAACCAATCTGAGTCACATTTACTTACAACCTAAAGGAGGTGATCATGAGTTCACCACGATCACTATTCACTTTAATGACTCACACTGGCCCGTTTTCCTGTCATAGCACTACTTATTAACCATTTACTCTCGGGGGACCTCGGAAGCTCCCAAGTCACCACTGCCAGGGATGCTGGGAGGAGCCCAGTGCTGGGGCCACCCATTCCTAGGCAGCAGCTTGAGCATTGTCGTGTGACCCACCGTCCTCGACCTCCATCATCCCTTCCTGGGTTTAGAGAGTCCCGGCCACATGCGTGGGAGGAGAGGGCTTTGTCTTGTGCCGGTGCTGAATGGCACGTGGCCCAGTGGGCCACCAACGACATCAGCTGAATGAGCACAGTAGTGAGCGGCTGGGTGGGTCATGAAGAGAGCTCAGGTGGTGCAGCTGAGGATGGTTTCAGGGACAGATTCTGCTCCTAACTCACTCTGAGAGTCCCCTCCCTCTCTGGGCCTCAGTTTCCCAACTGTGAAGGAGGTCATTGAACGAAACCACTTCTCTGCTCCTGGCTCCCCCGCCCCTGAGCCACCTCCGGCAGGATGTGGAATCCTGAGCTTTCAGACAAACCGCAAGTGTCACCACCACGGTGCTGCTATGATTCCATCCGGGGACTGGGTCCTCCCATCTCTCCCTGGGGACAGAGAAGGGCAAGGAGCTTCCTCCTAAATGTGCCAAGTGGAGACCTGAAGTCACAGCTCAAGCCTTGGTTCTGGGCTTTGCCTCTCCCTGGCAAGTGACCAAACCTCTCTGAACTCCATTTCCGCATAAGGGTTATAATAACACACTTCACTGGGTGGTGGAAGGGATTAAATAAAACGATGAACAAGCACCTGCCAGAGCCTGGCACACAGAGTGCTCCATTGAGTGGTAGTGGTGCTCCCCGAGAGGCTTTCCAACCCATTGGGGCACTGCCATGTGATGTCCCAGGCCAATGTGAGCCCTCCTCCCTAGGACACAGATGGGAAACAGAGCCCCATGTAGGGCAGAAACACCGACCACAGGCCAGAAAGAGTTTTAAAGGAGCCTCTTCCCACCTTCATCCCGTCTTCCATCTGGAATTTAGGCACAATAGCTGGAGATGAGGCAGCCACTTTGGACCATGAAGAGACAAAGATAGAAGCAAAAAATTAGAGGAGTCTGGCTGCATAACCAGGCTGCTGCATGTCCCCGTGCCTCTACTTCAGGTTTCTTTCCTGTACAACAAAAGCAAATCTCTGATTTCTTTAAATGACATCATTTGGGTTTTCTGTTTCAGATAAATAACACCAACAACTGTGTCCATTTCGCAGATGATAAAAAAAAAAAAAGACTCAGAGGGGAAGGGAATGATCACATAGCTAGCAAGTGAGAAGTCAAGATTTGAACCCAGGCCCCAGTGGCTGGCTCCCTGCAGTTGATCCCAACAAACTCTGCTGCCCACCATGAGAGAGTCCCTCTCTCCTGGGCGGGACTCACGAGTTGTTCAGCAGGACCAGGCAGGGAGGGCAGAGGGAGTAAGGCGCATCACAGACGGCTCCTCACAGAGGAGGAGGCGTCTGAGTCTTGGGAACGGGGCAGCGATAACAACTGAATCCCTCAAGCAGCCCTCAGACAGGGAGCCTGGTGCCCAATGTGGCCCAGGGAATGTCAGGGTCCCGGGTTCCCCCAGGGCTCCGTGTCTCATGAGGAGGACTTAGCAGATGGCTAGGCTCACGACAGGAAAGTACCCAGAGCCAGAGCTGCCAAGAGGCCCACAGGGACGTGCACAGGACCCCAGACCCAGCCACCAAGGGTCTGATCCCAGCAGAGCCACCGGAACATGCTTGGTCCCTCCAGCGGCAAACAGTGACTGCAGGAAAAGCAGGGGCCGCAGAGACCGCTGTTTGCCCAAGCGGCAGAGCCCAAGAGTCACTGTCGCTGGTCGGGCAGGGGTGGGGAGCCGTGTTCAGGTCCAGGTCCCCACGTCAGCCCCTGACAGCCTGGTTTCCCCGAGGCAGCAGCCCTGGGCCTGCAGCATCTCCGCCTCTCTCCACACTTGTCCGTTTGAGATGACCCAGGAAACAGTGTGTGACACCTCAGGCCCCATTGTGCTAAGAAAAACCTAGTTTATCATGAAGGTCATCTCAACAAGCTTCCCCGGAAAATAACTGAGTTATGGAAGAAGTAGGAGAGGGGCACAGGTTCAAAGTATCTGTCCGTTAACATTTTTATTAAAAGTAAGTTTTTAAAAAGCAGCAGAAGTTACTATTTGCACAATTCACTGGGGCAGCCATTTGAGGTAGGCTCATCTTAATGGTTCTCATATGCCCTGCCCTGAGCTGGTCACAGCCAGGCCTGGTATCAGGTGTCCTCTTGGTCCTATGCCCCCCCAGCAGCTGGCCCAGGCTGGCCCGGGTGGCAGCTAGGCAGGAGCCCAAGAGCCAGAGTGGGAGTTGCAAGGACTTTCAGAGCTTGGCCTCCAAAGTTCCATCATGAGCCTGTGTAGTGGTGCAGGTCTGTAATCGCAGAAGTGTGGAAGGCTGAGGCAGGAGGATCACATGTTCCAGGTCCACCTGGAAAATTCAGTGAGACGATGTCTCAAAAAATAAAAAAGCCTGGAGATACAGCCCAATACGAAGGCCCCAGGTTCAGTCCCCAGTACCGAAAGCAAAACAAAACAAAAAAATTCTGTGTGCGTGTTCCAACGCACACAGGAAAGCTCAAGAACCCCAGATTTCAGAGGGAGGAGAAACGGGCTCCACCTCTCGAGCGGACGCCGGTCTCCCCATACGAGCAGGCTGTCTAGGACACAGAGCTGACCCTGACCTCTAGGACGTCCAGACGGATGGGAAAAGGGACAAATAAACCCACACGCACCACGGAGCTACAAGAAATGAACGTTTATTTTTCACACTGCACCTTTTCTGTAAAGGGTTTGAATGGCCCTGCCAGAAAGGTACAAGCAATAAAACTTGGAGTTTAACCAAGAGAGAAAGTAAAAGCCTACTCTAGAAGGAAAAAGCGTTTTTTGAGTACTGTGTCCCAAGCACTCACACCCACTTGGCTCCATCCTTTCTGCCTGCCTGGGGTGAAAACTGCCACTCCTCTCCTGGGCAGACAAAGTGTGCTCACCACAGGGAAGCGACTAGCCAAGTCCACAAGGTCCTGTGTGACACAGCCGAGAGCCGAACACCCCGTGTACTGTCATAGAACAGCTGTGGGTGCAGCTCGGCTTTGAGAGCGAGTTTCCCAGCAGGCTGGGGGCAAAGGGAAACTGGACGTATTATGCAGTTTGTCTCCAGACAGCAAAAAGGCAGGCATGTCTTTGAAGGAAAGCAAAGCCTCCTAGCACTGCATTCATTTTTTGCTCAAGTGGGAGTTCACAAAAGAAAACTTATGGGGTAGAATCTGGGGGTGTCAGGACGATACAGGTTGGGCTGTCCTTTGCCCTATGTGCAGGGGGCGGCACATGCCCATGCTCCCCCAGAAAAGGCTGTGTCCTCATTGACTTCTTCCGCTCTGGTTGCACAAGTCCTGAGCATGTGTGTGTTTCTATTGCACTCTGTCCCTTCCCACACCCCAGACACAAAGTCCTTGCTACTCGAAATTCAGCGCTTTTAGGAAGTGCAGCATCATCAGAGGCTGCACAGACCCCTGCAGGCAGTGCAGACTTACTTCCTCCCCACCCGGACTGGATGGGAGGGGCAGGCAGGAAGGGCCTGTCACAGCCAGGTGACACGTTCCGCCCCGGCCAGCCCCAGCAGCAGCTGGGCCAGCAGCGGACAAGGTGCGCAGCCACCGCTCCCCGGGGGCCTCAGAATGGACCTGTGCCACCCAGGTAAGCATGGGCTGAGGCTCTTGCCTCAGCGTCCTCTTCCGTAGAGCAGGGACCTGGTGGCTGTCACACAGGTGCTGGAAGGGAGAGCAGGGGAAACGAGGACCCTGGAGAGTGCAGGTCAGATCCAGCAGCTTGGGGCTGGCGTCATCCCTGCCCCTAGGCAGTTTTGCCCCCCCCCACCGGAGGTGGGACTCCTGACAAGTGATGTGACCACAATGTCAGTACAGGAAGGACAGGAGCGGCACAGTAGGATGAGGCCACAGGGAGAGGGTGCTGGGGAGCAAACATGCTGGAGCTGAGCCCCGCAGGGGACAAGAGATTGCAAGTTCCATGCAGAAGCAGCCACACAGAGGCCCGGAAGGGGGGGATGGTGACTCGCTGTGATAAAGGTGACAGTGTTGGTGGCAATGGTGCCTGTCTGGGTGTTGCACCAGCCCTGAAGCCCCTTTTGGGCCCTCAAGGCTTGATGGAGGCCTTTGGGGAGCAGGGGACACTTCCTCAGGCCAGCAGAAGGCCAGATGTGGACAGCAACGGGGCCCAACTACCACCCCCAGTGACCAGGACAGCAGCTCTGGGGAAAAGAGGACCAGGGCTGCTGAGCGGCTCTCTGGGAGGGAGATGGGACCAGAGAGAGGGCGGAGCCCCGATTATCAGAACTTCGGCCTGGAGCTCCAGAAGGCAAGGGCAGCGGAGCTGGCTGGTCCCTGGGTTTAACAGAAGCACAGGCTTTCTTCAGACAAAACCGAACACGAAGCAGCCAGGCCGCCCTTGGTATCCCCCAGGGAGAAGCCTGGACTCTGATGTTCAAGGCCAGGAAAGAACTTTCTCAGGGAGGGAGAGGCAGGACTCTCCCCCCAGGCCGCTTCTCCTCCTGGGGGCTTTGGGGACAGATGGCTCCTACCCACGAGGGTCAGTGACCATGGCTTAGGGCACAGCAAGAGGCAGGAAGAGATTGAGTGCGATGCAGGGCCTGATTCGCCAATCCCCAGCAGGCCAGTGACACCATGACAAGTGGCCCTCCCGCACCGCGGCCTGCCTGGTCACCACTATGGATTTGGTTTCTTTGGGTCCTAGCACCCTGAGATTACAGGAACCGTTGCCCCGTGTCACAAGTAGGGAAACTGGGACTCACAAAGGTAAACTGGCTGGCTTTCTGGAGGTCAAGTGGCTGAGCAAGGACAAGGGCTGGAGAGAGGAGAGGACCCCGTGTTGGCCCAGGCAGTGGGGAGGACCTGGGCACCCCAGGGCCAGAGAGGGATCTGCCTTGCTGCTGGCTGACCAGGAAGGAGGGGGCTGAAGAACTCAGTGTGGGCGCTGTGGGGAGACCCAGACCCCCAAGGGCTGGTTTGGCCGTTCATCCCTCCCTCCCTCCTCTGAACCAGTCCTCCATGCAATGTACAGGGTGCAGGAGCTACAGGTCCAGGAGATTGGGGTTCAGGGGGAAGAGAGACACAGATGCTGTAGCACTCTGAGCCTGACCCGGGTGGGGAGGAAGCGTCTCTCACCAGGGCGGAGATCTGGGAAGCCCTCCCGGAGGAGGTGGGCTATCGCCCCCAGTTGCCCAAGCCGGATGGCCAGGTGATGTCACATATCTTCACTTGGAATTGCATCACAACAGGGGCTGGGAGTCAGCAGATGTGCCTGGGACCAGCTCTGTGCCAGCCCCTTCCTGATGCAGGCCTCGGTTTCCCCATCCTCACCAAGCAAAAAGGTTCCCCCCAGCGGGGCTGCCTCTGACCTCTGCCACGGACATGTGACATCCGTGGGAGCAGGTCAGGCCTTCCCCCGGGCCTGCCGGGAAGGATGGATCGTGTGAGCTCAGCGACCCCAACCAAGGTGCAGAGGACTCACAGGCAGCACAGTTAAAAATAGAGCATGTGGCGGTGACAGGAAGCCACACTGGGTATCTGCAGGGTGCGGGGGACCTGGGGCCAGGGCAGGGCAGGCCCTAAGCCCAGCACCTCATACTGAGCCTCTTGGGGGGCCTCCAGCCCTGGGGAGCCAGGATGGTGCCCCCTTGCCCCCCCAAGAAAGGGGAAGTGGGTCCAGCTGTCCTGGAACCAAGCTGCAAGTACAAAGATTTCTAAAAATATGGTGGGAAAAGAGGAAGAACAAAGGGGAAGTGGAGAGGAGCCAGGGAGCAGCAGTGGGCACCCAGTGGCCGCCCAGGGGGCACCCAGAGGGCCCGAATGCCAGGCAGCTGCAGGTCAGGCACAGAAGTCAGCAGCCCACGGGGCCTGGGGGTGGCACCCAAGACCCAGCACTGAAGGGGGGCAGGCAAGGCTCAGTGGTGTGGGGAGAACGGAAACTGTATTTTCTGCACTATTATCAAAACTGCATTTCCCATGTCTGAAATCCCACCCTCACTAGGCTGAGTCCAAAGTGGTCCCTGCTACCTGAAACTTAGGGGTCCTCATCTCTGAAGTGGGACAAACGCCCCCTTTTTAACGAGCAGTCAGACAGAGGATTTGAGGGCCCTGTGCCCCACATGCCCCATGTCGCAGGCCGCAGCCGGAGACCATCAGCGGTGTGCAGAGGGTTAGGATGTGCCTGGCCAACTGCCACCCCAGAAAGAAGGGTCCCAAATACACCTGCCCACTGGTGTGTGAAGGAAAACACAAGCCACCTCTGAATGTCCCCATGCAGTGCCATGCTGCGGAAAACCAAGATTGTGTCGATTTCCATCCGTAATCTTCCTCAGTTTCCCCAGCTCTACAATGCTGGCTTGGGGAAGGGGACAGAGGCCCCACTACTGGCAATCAGTCTGTACCTCTGTCATTCTCAACTATGTGACTATTCCGTCAGGACATCCGGAGTTAGTGCTGAGTGGGTTTGGACCATTTGTGTAGAGGTAAGAGGAGTGATCAAAATATAGGCAAATGCTTAAATTTTTAAAAATTTATTACAGTAAACCACATTGCCATGAATCTCCTTCAAAATCCTCCCCCTTAGAGACCATTTATCCCATTGTTCCTGCCACTTTGGCAGGGCAGGGGGTAACCGAGGATCGAACCCAGGTCTTCGAGCTTGCAAAGTGAGCAGCAGAACCACTGAGCTAAACCCCCAGCCCTCCTGCCACTTTGGGAAGCAGTCTCTGAAGTCCTCCTTCCTGTCCCTATGAGGTGCAATCAAAGCCACGCTGAGTGAGGCTGCCGAGAGCCGTGCACCAGAAAGGCAGGCTTCTAAAATCGCTACGATGTGTCCTTACCTGCTTTGTTCACCAGACCTGGCATCAGAAGAACTATAAAAACAAACAGTTTGAATTAATTCAAGACCTCAAGGCAGCTACAACAACAGCACAACTAAAGACAGGACAGAGGACTCCAGACCTGGCTCAGAAAGTGGCAATAATGGCGGGACAGGTGTGTTTGAAGAGAGGAAGAATTTTGAGGGGGATCCTTGCGTTTTCACATCTCCCATCCGCCTTCTCAAAGGCACCCTCAGGACTGAGGTCTTGGAGCTCCAGGCTGGCCCAGGACTACCCAGCTCTGCCTCCTCCTGGCTGAATCGGCCCAGGCAGGTCTCCTAGCGCTCATGTGTGGAGTGAGAAGGGAAGACCTTCGCTGCAGTTTCGGGGAGTCCCTGGGAGGAGATGGAACATCCAGGGCCCACAGCATGGCCTGTCCTGCCCAGGGGGCCCCTCTTCACAGCGCCACACTGGTCCCAGAGACGCAGGGCCCAGGTAGGGGCTATGACGGCAGGAGGGAGGTGGACAGAGCTCGTGACAGGGGGTGTTCAGGGCGAGAGCGGGGTGCGACTCGAGCTGGGAGCTCAGGACTCAGGAAGAGCAGGTGGAGCAAAGCTGCGAGGGACCAATGTGGGGCACAGTGACAAGAGCAGCAACGGCTGCAGCACTCGTGTCCAAAGCTCAGAGAAGGAGCTGAGCCCGAACGGAGGTAGGAGCCCCTGGGAAGAAGGAGATGGCCCAGGACTCCGCTACCCAAACTGTGGACCGCCACCCATCGAAACCAAAGCCCAGCTGGCCAAGGTGGCAAACACTTGTAATCTTGGAGGCTGAGGCAGGAGGGTCACAAGTTAGAGCCCAGCACGGGCAACTCAATGACTTAAGGAGACCCTATCCCAAAATAAAATTTGATAAGAAGAAACCTGAAGCCTGGAGCACCTCTTGCCCCTCCAGCAGGTGTGCCCAGCCCACAGGCCAAAGACAGGGAGTTCCCTGCCCCACAGCCAGAGAGGGGTGCATTCCCCATGGGTGGGACCAGCAGGGCCTGGAACTCCAGCTCAGCCACTCCAGAGCCCTTCCAGCCTCAGCCTCACTCCCAGCTGGCATCTGCACGGCTCTCAGGAGTGCCTGTCCCAGCAGGTGTGGGCTTCCTCCTGAGTGGCTGAGAGGTGGTCAGAAAGCAGCTGTCCCTGCCTGGAAGGGTGTCCCAGGAGACGAGCCCGCCTTAAAGCCACGCCGATGTGGCAAGCCTGCCCTCAGCAGGGTCCGCACCCTTGTGCCAGGCACCTGCATCTCACCAAGGCCTCCCATCCACCCTGCCATCTTCACCTGTCTGCCCATGAACACGCTGTCACCTATACGGTGGCCGTCATCACTGCAATGGTGATGGAGCGCAGGAGGGGAATCTGATCCTCAGGCAAGGCTGCAAAGGGCCCGGCTGTCCATGTCCTGGGACCCACCCTTTCTGCCCCTCCTTCCTGACACAGGTGACAGGAAATTACCTGCCAGACTGACACCTGCACCACACCCCAAGGCCCCATGCCTTGCTCTAGCAAAGGTCCCATATCTGGTGCAGCAGCTGTGACCAGCCCGGGGCTTCCCCGGTTAGTCTGTGGGGTCTGCAGCCACCCTCTGAACTGATGGCATGAGAGGGGGTAATGCAGGCCATCACCGGCAACCTGCAGGACCCAGGGTGGCCATAACCCTGCTCTCCCCCTCAGCCTGCACAGTGTTTTCCTCTTCACTGTGGGTTACAGACAGCTCACAGACTTCCCAACAACCTCCGTGCTCCGTGACACCCTGACCCGCGGGCCAGGGTCCGGTATGGGTCAAGCACCCACAAGTCCATCCCAGTGACACCTGTGGACCAGGAAAGTGGCTACAAACCAAGTGGACACACTGTGAGCTGGACCTGGCTGGAGCCTATCAGCCGCCTAAGCGCTATACTCTGAGGGGCCCTGATGACACCCCAGTTCCTAGTGCCAGGGTCGGCCACGTATTTGGAGACCCCTGCTTCCCAGTTTACAGTTACCGGGGTGCTTTAGGGAAGGGGCTGGCTCCTTCCCCTGGTGGAAGTCACCTCGACACGGCATTTCCATCTCCACGTCCCAGCTGGCCGCTCAGAGTGGGTGGGAGCAGGGAAAGGCGCTCGGTGCTTTCTCCGTGTTCACTCGGGGGAGATAAACCTTTGAGCACCGTGACCAGACCCTTTCTCAAGCTAGGACTGGAAGCTCAGGGGGGATCTGGATAGGTGGACGGGAAAGGGCATCTCCAAGGAGAGGAGCTGCCCGAGGCTGGACTAGAAGGCCCTGGTACAGAATGGTGGGAGAAAGGCCGGCTGCAGGGGCTGGGGACACAGGGGAGGTCCGGAGGCAGGAGAGGATTTTCCTCTCAGAAACAGGAAGTCCATGGAAACTTCGGCCAGAGAGCTTTGAACAGAACAGGTCACCCCCCCTTGCACAGAGCACCACACCCACGTGCCTCAGTGAACTCACTTCCAGGTCAGCAAGCACTGGCTTTGCAGCCAGCCCACCCCAAAGTCTCAGTCTGGATCAGCAACCATGTCCCTTTGGGATCTTGTCCAGGTCACTTCACCTCTCTGAGCTGCAGTTTCTGGGGGCAAGGACTGTCAAATGTCTCCCAAATCCAGCATCCCTGTCTTGGAGAGTGAGGATGTCAGGACCATCCTATTAACGGCTCATTTCCCAGCCTCCCCTGCAGCTAGGGTGGCCACATGACTGCGTGCTAGCCAATCAAATGTGAGGCCAAATTTTATATCACTTCCTGGTAAGTAAGTGAATAAATAATAGTCACAGGGGCTGGTGCAGAAGTCTTAGGAGTTCCGGGGAGGACAGTGGCCTTCAGCAAATAAACACATTTTAGTCCTTACTGGTGATGTGGCTACAGCAGTGGGAAAAAAGCAAAAATGATTGAATGACCAAGGAACTGAGTCTCATGGGGGGAAGAGTCTCTGTTTCAGGGGTGGGAGAACCAGAGTGTCCAGGGCAGGTTCTCAAGAGGTCGCACCCTGGCGAGGCCTGGGCGCAGAGATCAATCCAGGCCTGGCATCAGGGTGTCAGAGATGCCGCAGAAGTGGCCAAGGTGAGGGCCTTCTTTCCCCAGAGTCTGCTGAGCTGAGCAGCAGGGAGACAGAGGAACTGCAGAGGATCAAATGGCACCGGAAACAGCTGCTGGAGGACATCCAGGTGTGTGCACACTCAAAGATCCACACACACATGCACGGGACTCCTGAGAGCCACACAGGCCTGCCCGCACACGCGCACACACACACACACACACACACACCCCTCCCAGTCCCTCCTGGCCCAACCTGACCCGGCCCGAGGGGGGCGCAAGAACAGTGAGCATCACTGGGAATTCCAGGGGTGGCCAGGACCCTAGCAGGGTGGGGAGCGGCTGCCCTGTGCACCCACCACATGCTGAGCCCTGTCACCCAGCCTCCGCCCACGCCATGGCACCCAAGTGGGGTCCAGCTGTGCAGCCTCAGTCGGCCCCGCCCCTCACCCGTCTGGGCCGCTCCGTGACACGATGCCCGTTGTGTGCCCAGCATCTGCCAGCTCACTGACTAGGGTTATAAGTTGGGGTGTTGTTGTGGTGTTGGTGGGGTGTTGGAACTGGAACCCAGGGCCACACACATTCTAGGCAAGAGCTCTACCACCGAGCGTGTCCCCGGCCCTCCCAGCCATTTCCCACACACCTGCCTATGTACTCTCAGCACCCTCTAAAACAGGCCTGGGTTTTGTCCCTCGAAGGTGTCTGGCTCAGTCCTGGCCCAGGGCCTTTGTACTCACAGTGCCCTTCTGCCTGAGGCTCTCCCATCTGCCCTCAGGGCTTCTGCTTCTCATTACTTCATTCTCTGCTCAAACTCCCTCTCCTCCTCCAGGCTGCCCTGACTGCCCTGGCTACCGCCGCTGTGTTCCTTCCTCCCACCAACATTCACACACACGAACATATGATCCATACAAAATCATCTATTCAGTTAGTATTTTATTGAGCACTTACTATGTGCCAGTCTCTGTACAATTGCTCACATCATTTTATGCACAATTTCATTTGCCTCATGGCTCCCAGGTCCCCTCCGCACTCTGAAGGCAGAGCCCAGGCCTGGCTGCCCAGTCCAGTCATCAGAGCAGGCAAGCTCTTGGTTCATGCCTAGCAGTGAGTCCCCACTTTATTTGTGGGGATTATGTAATGGTTCAGCCAGGATCGCATGGACAGGAGCCACTTGGGCTCAGAGAAAGGGCTCTTAGGCCCCACGATATTGCTGAATCCCAGGAGAGTCCCCAGGGAACAGCCCATGTCCAGAACCCCACAGATCTTGGGGTGAGTCTCCCTGGGGGTGCTTGCCAGGTGCTCATGTGCTGCCTGCTGGGGCTGTGGGTCAGCTGCCCACCTCCCCGGCTGACCTGTATGTGGCTGGAGGGGCAGGTTAGGGGTCTCCTGTACCACTCTGGGGTCAAAATGACAAAGGCCCAGGGCAGGGTCAGAAAGCACAGGCTGGAGTGAGATCTTGGGCACCTCACTTCACCTCTCTGTGCCTCAGTGTCCCCTTCAGGGCTGGGGATGTAGCTCAGTGGCTCCGCTGCCTGCCTCGCAAGCACAAGGTCCCAAGTTCAATCCCCGGTATCAAAAAGCAAAAACGAAACTATGCCTCAGTGTCCCCTACAACACATTGCAGGCAACCACAAAGTCCCTGTGCCATGGGCCCATGCTCTGGTAGCCTGTGGTGTCTGGCAGGCGGTGGGCCCTGAGAAGGGCAAGGGACGGAGCACAGTGAGGCCAGGGGAGCGAGGCTGACCAAGGGGGGAGCCGAATGGAGGAGGCAGCAGGGAGCCCCAGGAGGGACTGGAGCCTGAAAGGACAGGCTGGAAGGAAAGCCGCCCACAGGTGGAGGAGGGCAGGAGCTGTCCCAAAGCAGTGGGAAGAGAGGG
Source organism: Fukomys damarensis (assembly GCF_012274545.1). Classification (NCBI taxonomy): domain Eukaryota; kingdom Metazoa; phylum Chordata; class Mammalia; order Rodentia; family Bathyergidae; genus Fukomys; species Fukomys damarensis. The sequence continues at coordinate 9,784,057 of NW_022900931.1, read as the reverse complement.
CAAGGATGCAAATAGGGCCCGCCGACCGTGGGCAGAGGAGCCGGGACCAGGGTGGGCACAAAGGCGGCGAGTTCATGGGACTTCAAGGCCTGGGACCTTGGAGGAGGGGCGGTCCTCCTAGGAGGGACCTCGGACTGGGCTGAGAGCGGGCAGAGCCGACCACCCAGGGGCCTGACCTGCGGCCGGACTCCACCCGCCCGCAGAAGCTGAAGGACGAGATCGCAGAGGTGTTCGCCCAGATAGACTGCTTCGAGAGCGGGGAGGACAGGTGAGGGGAGCCGCAGAGGCTGCCACACCCCTGCTCCTAGGGCCCCTCGGGCCCACAGCCCGGTTCTCAGCACTTAACGAACGCCCCGCAGTGGGGAGGCAAAGGGTGCTGCCCCCGGCTTTACAGACCAGGAATCCGAGGCTGCCCGGGAGAGAGCGACTTTCCCCAAGTGGCTCCCCCTGGTGGTGAGCTGGGATTTGCACCCGGGAGTCCGCTTCAGGGCCTGTGCCCCTCACCCCACCTGCTGCCCCACGGCATGTGGCTCCCCCTCCCCGGAATGGCCCTAGGGAGGGGGGCGCGGGGTCCCCGAGCCGCTCACCGACTGCCCTCGTGTCCACAGCCGGATGGCACAGAAGGAGAAGGAGCTATGTATCGGGCGAAAGAAGTTCAACATGGACCCAGTGAAGGTCAGCGGGGGACAGGGTGAGGGCTTCACCCCGGGCTCCCTCCGAGCACCACCTCTCCCCGTCTTTGCACAGTGGCACCCTTAGATCTAAGGCTGGACCCCAAAAGATGTTCTCCTGTTCGTCCTGAGGTCTCACCACCGCCCCCTGTCGACACAGAGGCTCCCCCTCCGGAGGGGCTCAGAGCCAACCCTCAGGACGGGCCAGCCGTGGTCGCCCCGAGCTGTGGGGACAGAGATGGGGAGGTCACCCGCCCACACTCCGAGGGCGCAGTGTGAGCGCCAAGCTGGGGTCCCTGGCAGTGTCCGGCTACAGCTGCAGCTGTCTGTACCCCAACCCAGCCCAGAGGGACACCGCGTTCACGGTCAGTCACAGCCCCGGGTCCTGTCCGCATCCATATCCCCCACATACACCTCTCGGACCCCACCTGCCACCCCAGACTCCGGAAGTCAGACCTTCTGGACCCCGGGGGACTTGGGCTGTTTCCTGACCTTTTGATTTAGCTCTTTTCCTTCCTCCAACTTCTATACAATGGACATGGAATACTCGTGTGACAAAGAGAAACACTATTTTTAAATAATGTAAGTTTGTAACAAAAGAAAAGGCTGAATCTTAGAATTATGAAGCATAGAATAGAATTATTGGAGCAAAGGCTGCCAGGCTGAAGGGGACCCCAGGGAGCCCCTGGCAAGAACCTGGTTGGTCACAGGAACTTGCACGCCTCCAGGGATGAGGAGCTCACCACTGCACAAAGGCATTTCCTATTAAGGAGAAACAAATTGCCAGAACAGGCTGTGCTGCCCCAGAACAAGGGCCCCCGGGCTCCCGCCTTCCCC
>NW_022900931.1:9776066-9782011 GCF_012274545.1 Fukomys damarensis | reverse complement strand
CCTCTCCCCAGCCCACTGCTGGCAGGGCTGCCACGGGCTCTGTCCCCCCAGGGCATCCAGTATCTCACAGAGCACAAGCTACTGCCGCCCTGTGCCCAGGACATTGCCCAGTTCCTGTACAAGGGTGAGGGCCTCAACAAGACAGCCATCGGCACCTACCTGGGCGAGAGGTGAGGGCAGGGCAGCAGGGCTGGAAGCGGGGATGTGTGGGACAGCGACGGGGAATCATGGCCTGGGGGCCGCTTACACCCTCTGCTTGGGTGCCCTCATTGTGAACTGAACAGATGCTGGTCCCTGGGGTCTCCCTGGTGACTCTAGGTCCTGATTCCCAAGACAGAAGGTCCTGCCCTGGGGTAGGGAGATGAATGCCAGTGGATACCATTTGTCATACTGCCCTGAGCTCACTGTTGTTCAGAAAAGGCAGGGACGGGGTCAGAGTACCGAAGACCCTGGGTCCCCTGCCGCAATTGTAGGAAGGGTGGACAGGAAGATTCTCAGAGGTGGCAGGTGGGCAGTGCACATATCTGGGGAAGAGCACGCTGGGCAGCTAGAGCAGCCAGTGCAAAGGCCCTGGGGCAGGAGTAGCTCAGGAAACAGGAGGCTGGGGAGACTGAAGGGAGTGAGGGGGACAATGGACATGGTCAGGATGAGGTGGAATCTGCAGGAGGGGCCTGGGTGGAGGAGTGATACGAGACCACCCTCCTGTTAGTCCATGGGGGTGGGCCAGAGAGCAGGAAGAGGGACTGGATATGTGCACTGGGGGCATCTTGGGAGGGAGGACATCTCCTCCCTCGCTGCCTCTCCAGGAGGGGGCACCAGCAAGTTCCCAAGTGCATCCCCCCACCCTCTCTGCAGGGACCCCCTCAACCTGCAGGTCCTCCAGGCCTTTGTGGACTGCCACGAGTTCACCAACCTCAACCTCGTCCAGGCCCTTAGGTGAGTGGCAGGCAGGGCCGGCCCTGGAGGGCGACAGCCTGGGGCGGCGGCATTGGGGTCCCCAGAGACAAGGACACTGCAGAGGGTCGGGCAGAGGCAGGAGAAGCAGGAAGCCTCGAGATGGTCCCTGCCTGGGACTGAGGCTCGCAGGGCCAGAGCCTGGCCGCTTTGGGAAGGTTTTGAGCTTGTACTACTGTGGACGTTGGGACCGACTGACAGTGCTATGTCGTCCTGCTGCTTTTGGGGGCAGTGCCGGTTTCATTTGACTCATGCAGCCCAGTTTGTCCTGCACTTGGTGCTCTCTGGTCAAGATACTCCTATTGCGATTTGATTTGTATTTTCACCCACTGTGGGAGGCAGCAGGCCCAGGGTTTGGAAAACGAACTCTGAAGCCAGACTGACCAGGTAGGTCCAGGGCAAGTCTCTGTGCCCCAGGTTCCTCACCTGTAAAGTGGGCATAGAAACTGTACTGCCTTCATAGGCTACTGAGGACTAAGTGAAAAAGCCCTTGGGACTGGCCCATAGGAAGGACTTAGGGAGACTTGCTGCTGGTGGTAATGCCTGGGAAGTCAGCTCCCAAGAAGGGACACTTAATCTGGCCTTTGAAAGATGTGTAGGAGTTTGAAAGAAAGAAGCCAGCAACCCCCATCTCCCACAGTCTTTAAAGGAAAGAAGTAGATGGCTTACGGTCTCCAACGAGGAGCAGGCACAGCCCGTCCCCTAGGGAGCTCGCCCTGCAATCTCCAGCTTCCTGTTCAGGAGGGAAGTGTAGGTTCCAAGAACGGAGGCCCAGCCAGGGATAGGCACTTGCCCAAAGCAGCACAGCCAGATCCTGGGGCTCAGTGGCCAGGGCAGACCAGGACGCAGCCGGGGGGACATCCAGAGGGGCCCGGGAGCACTTCTCACGGCCTGCATGCTTGCTGCCTCCTGTGCCCACCCCTCTGCTGCCCGCCCCTCCCAGGCAGTTCCTGTGGAGTTTCCGGCTGCCGGGCGAGGCCCAGAAGATTGACCGCATGATGGAGGCCTTCGCCGCCCGCTACTGCCTGTGCAACCCAGGCATCTTCCAGTCCGCAGGTGCGCCCACTTGGCACAGCCAGGCTTCACCCGCACAGTCTTTCCCAAGCCCCGGACCCTGGAGCCCACACATCTCTGCCTTTCCTGAGAGCCACCTCTACGCCAGGTGCTCTGCTGGGGGCCTGGCAGGCAGAGCTCCTTGGGACATGGTCCTGAGACGGCAGGAAATGATGGCACCAGTTGCCAAAGCAGCAGCAACCCTGTCTGAGGGCAGGGTAGGGGCGTCAGCATGTCCACAATGACTTCTCAGAGGTGATACAGTCCACATAGGGTTTTGAAGGATGAAGAGGAGTTCTCTATGATATTTTTGGCTAGGATTTCAGTTTAAACAAAGGCTCAGAAGCATGAAACAATAGGGCAGGGTGTGAGGGACAAAGGGCAGAGAAGGAGATCTCTGAAGCAAAGCTCAGTGCTCCACCCTCTCTCCCTGGGCTAAGCAAACGCCACACAGAGACACAAGAGGACAGCGTGAGCGAGGGGCCACACAGCCACTTGCCCTGGCCTCTTCTCTACCAGCCAGTTCCATTTATGGAGCCAGCTTGGGGAGTGCAGGATACAAGGGTACAAGGTCACTGCAGCCTGCATCAAGGTCACTGAACCCTGTGTCTGTCCCTGAGGTCGGTGTATCCTCCAGACACAGAGCCAAGACGACATCGGCCATGTCCAGGGACAAGTCCTTAGAGCATTTGTCCTCCCCAGCCATCGTCCCATGAGGGCAGGGCCACCTCAGCCAGGGCCTCGGGAACAGGCACAGTGTGCTGCTCAACAGATCCCGGGGGCAGGAGGGAGGGCTTTCCAAAGCACTAGGTGTAGACCACGGTCCAGTCAGCTCGTGGTCTTGTGACCTTGGGTGTGTAACCTGGCTTCCTTGTGCCTCAGTTTCCTCATCTGCGAAGGGGGGTGAGGGAGCAGGGACCGGCCTGTGAGGGGGAGAGGTGGTTAGAGTCTGGCTCCCGGCAGAAGCTCCATGCCAGCCCTGGTGGCTGTCGGAGGTGGAGTCACCCACGTTGTAGGGCTCAGAGCCACGTGAGGTCTGGCCTCCGGAAGACACAGGCTGGGGAGCTGCAGGTCCAGGGCCCTGAGCACTTCCCAAGGTCACATGGAGCTGGGCGCCCCCCGCAGGGCCTCGAGTGGCCAGCGAGGATCATGCGCCTCACCCCACCATGAATGCGGGGCACACAGGGGCTGAGCCAGCTCCCGAGCCCCACAGGAGCAGCCTGAGTTCGAGGCGGGTAGAAAGCGGGTGTGGACTGAGCCGGAGGAGGGCTGGAGCCAGGGCGGGGTGCAGGGGGGCCCCGGGTGGGAGCAGAAGTGGAGAGGTGGCAGGGCCGAGGGAGGCCAGCCAGAGACGGGGTGAGGCCGGGCCTGGAATGCCACGCCAGGACCCCCACAGGGACTCCCAAGGCCTCGAGAGGGTTGAGCAGAGGAGCAGAGCGTGGCCCGCCAGGCCAATAACGCGGCCTGGTCCCGCCCGGTCCCGCAGACACCTGCTACGTGCTGTCCTTCTCCATCATCATGCTCAACACCAGCCTCCACAACCCCAATGTGCGCGACCGGCCACCCTTTGAGCGCTTCGTGTCCATGAACCGGGGCATCAACGACGGTGCGGACCTGCCGGAGGAGCAGCTGCGGGTAAGGGGTGCAGCCAGCACTGCGGGCCGGCGGGCATCCAGGAGGGCCTGGCCGTAGGGGCCAGGAAGGCCCTCCGCAGATACAGCCAGTCCCGCCCAATGTGGACTAGCGGCAGTGATGTGGGCCAGCGCCTCCCAGGCTCGGGGCAGTGCGGAGCCTCGAGTGACCCACACTCAGAAGAAAGGCAGAGCCCGGCCCGGCCCAAGGGCGCGTGCACAGCCTCGCTCAGGCTCAGCATGCCCAGGGCCGCCTGCCTCAGAGTCAGGGCGCCGGGCCCGCTCTGGACTGGTTCTGTCCCTGGCTAGAGCAGAGCCGCTCCGAGCCCCCAGCTGCCTCAGTTGCACAAGCAAGACATTTGGCACCACAGGGCCACACCTTAGAGCGGGCATGAGGGGTGCCGTGGCCCCCGCCTGCCCGCTGAGTGACCTTGAGTAATGACTCACCAGGTCCCCGGGGGATGGGGACAGTCAGGCCTGTGTCTCAGAGCTGCTCTGAGTCGTCATTTTACCAGCATTCAGGGCACAACCCGGGCCAAGCGCATAATGCAGGCTTTGCACAGCGGCTCATGTCCCTGTGCAGGACAATTAATCCTGAGACAAACAGTGCTTGGTGACATGCCGCAGCGGCAGAGGCTTGGACAGCCCGGTCACCACCGGTCTGTGGGCCGTGCTGGCCACACCCTGACCCCGGCATCGGCTGAAGGCGTGAGCTGCAGCCCCAGCCTGAGCCTGCCAGGTCTCCCAGGTGCCACATCCCTGCCGCCAGCTGCCAGAGCCTCCTTGGCATCTCGCTGGTCATTCCACCTCAGGCCTTTGTTCCTAACAACTCCCACTTGGATGTGGGGCTGGGAACCATCCCCTCACGGGGCTGGCTCAGCTTATTGCCTCAGTTTAGCCTCCGTCCACACCTGGGGGTATCCTCCTGGCAGCTCAGAGAGGCAGCACAGGGCAGGGAAGAAGAGAGAGCCGAGTCCCAGCCCCGCTGCCCTGCCACCACTCCCTGGCTGAGATCTCGGTGACAGGCTTGGGCTCTGGAGCCCCACTCTGAGGTCAGCGTGGAAGAGCTGGGCCCTCGGCAGAATGCCAGGGTAGGGGAAGCTGAAGAACCCCAGACTTCTCTGTCACCGGTCTGCTCTCCAGAGCTGCACAGGTGGCCGCAAGGACTTGGGGTCCCTCTGCCCTTCTCTCTGGGCCTTGTTCTCCTCAAATCGGGAAAGCCGGGGCTTTCATCCCCTTGGTGGAAGAGAACCCTCCGCGAAGAGACCCCTGACAGGGCCTTGCGGGGGAGGACTCGGAATACTTTCCCGTGCCCTATGTGTAATATTAAAGGTACAGATATAAATGGAGGTCACCCCAAGGGCACACAGGGGCCCTGTAGATGCACAGGTGGGAAAGACTTCGCGGTGTGAGGTGGCAGTGGGGGACAGGTGCCTGGAGCCAGTTCTGCCCTGGCTGATCTGGCAGGGCCAGGCAGAGTGCTCAGGGGCTCCAGGCAAAGGGCAGAGCCAGGAGATCAATGCCAGCTCTGCCCTTGGCACAGTGACACTGGGCCCTGGCCTCAGTTTCCTCTGTACAGTGCACTATGACTCTGACTCAGTGTTTTCCTCAAAGCAGGGGGTGGGCCCTGGCAAGCAGGGAGGATGGCACGGGGACCGGGTACTCCATCCTCTGGTGGTACAGGTGGAGAAACTGAGGCCCAGGCAGGTGCCAAGTCTCTCAGCCCTGGACTCCCTGGGTCCCTTCCAGACCCCTCTATCAGAGCATCCTGTGTACCAGGCACAGTTGAAGGCACTATGTGTTCTCCTTTAGTTCCCTCTCCCCAGTGTACAGCAAAGACTCTGGGCTCCAAGAGACACAACAGGTCAGAGAGCACACGCCTGTGAAGAGTCCTAATGCATACCACGTCTGATTCCAGAGCCCTTTTCTCTACAGAGAAAAGGCAAGATTTGGGGACAGAGCACCTGGCTTTGCTTCCCAGCAGCCAGTTACTTCCTGGTTGGCGGACCCTGAACTCCTGTCACCACAGTGATGAGGAATCAGTTGGTCTTTAGACTGTTGGCTTCAGGCTCGCCAGATCCAGGCACTGAGTGACAGCAGCGCTTCATCCGGGGGCCCCACCCCTCTGCGGCCCCATCTCTCAGCACCCTCTCTCCTGCACGGTGGCCTCCCTATAAGCAGCCTCTCCCAGTGTATGGCAGAGTGGGCCCGAGCCAGCTTAGCATCCTCCTTCTGAGCTGCTGTAACTCAAGTCCCAGAATCAAGGCTCACTGACTTACTGCTTGGGTCACATGTGCCGCCCTGAAC
>NW_022900931.1:9718670-9775743 GCF_012274545.1 Fukomys damarensis | reverse complement strand
GGGGTGACAGGCCCAGCTCAGCCAGATGTGAATCATTCTCTGCCTCCTGGAGCCCAGAGGTGCTAACCCCCCACCACACACCCTGCCCTGGAGAGCTGCCGAGAAGGGGGCCCTGCCGGCGTGGGGGATGGGCAGGAGCCCGACATTTCCGCCATCTACCCAGTCATGGGACAGTGGTGACAGTGGATACAAGGGTGTTTACAAGGTACAGGAAGCGTGGGTGAGCTGAGCTGCCTCTCTGCGGGGGCAGAATGTTCAGGCTGATACAGTGACCGCAGCGGCTGCCGGGCCCCCTGTGGGTTTGGAGGAGGCCACCTCCCACCCCCGCCCGCCTGCTTGGGTCTCCCCAGTGTTTGTCCCTGGTGACAGCTCTGCCAGTGAGCCTTCCTCTGCCACAAGCCCTTGTTCTACCATCCGGCGCCTCCTGGCAGTTCCCAGGGGAGGCTGAGCCCGGCAGTCGCAGATCTCCCGGGAGACACGGGTCCCTGCTCCCCTACCCCCGCCACCGTGGCCAGGCTGGGTTTCGAGACGTGCCCAAGTGCCACCTCCACAGAGCCCAGGGAGCCGGCTTTCAGCCCACACCCCTCCAAACCCCCAAGCTCTCAGAGCAGAAAGGAAGTAAACAACCAGCAAGCACCACTTCGCAAACTTGGGGAGAATGGAACAAGACTCGTGAAATTTTCCATTGAAAATCTCAAGGAAACCATTATCAGCCCACACAGATGCAACAGGAGGAAACGGTTTTGTTATTTCAGATGGAATCCTGTCTGGTTTAACAAGAAGAGCCAAGCAGCTTATAGTGTGTGCCTCCAAAGCCTGGAAATCCAGGCAGGTGTCTCTTGGAATCCAATCAGTGCCTTGTGGCAGGACATTCAAAACACACAGGGCAGCATCTGCACCCTGCCCTTAGGGAGCCCAGCCCTGGCTTGCATACCTCCAAGGACAGACAGCTCATTCCCTACATGGCTGCACCTGCCAGATCTCAGTAGCTCTTACTGCCAGAGTCCTGCGTGGGGCCTGAAATCTGCTCTCAGGGACCCCGAGCCCCATCCCTGTTATCAGAGCCTGTACAGCCTGGGCTCCTTGGGAAAGGGGACCCTCGGCCGCTAGATCCCTGTGTACCCAACCTTGCGTGCGTAAGAAGGGCTCAGCTGCTCCCTACAGCAGAAGGGACGGCCCCCAGGTGGTCCTCACGCCGGCTGCTGCGCCCGGACTGCATGTGCACATGCAGGTCTGCTTCTGAGGCACTGGCCCTGACCTCCCATACAGGAGTCAGGACAAGGAGCTGGGCACAGCCAGGCCCAGGGCAGAAAAGGCAGACCAGCGGGCCCCCGGGGGCCGGGGTGAAGGGCTTGCAGGTCAGGAGGGACAGCCCGGCCCTCCCAGCCACATGTCAGGTCCTTCCTCTGCTCCCTCACAGAACCTCTTCGACAGCATCAAGAGCGAGCCCTTCTCCATCCCTGAGGACGACGGCAGCGACCTCACTTATACCTTCTTCAATCCAGACCGAGAAGGCTGGCTGCTCAAGCTGGGTGAGAGGCCTGTACACACTCGTGCACTTGCACACTCGCACACACACCCTAGCTCACGTGCACCTTCAGGCAAGTGCAGGCTCGCAGCTAACACTGCACGTGCAGCCCCGGGGTCGGGTTGCCGCAGCTCCAGATCTCATGAACCACGGCACAATGGTCTTCCTGCTCCATCCACCCGTCCACCCACCCGTCCATCCATCCATCCATCCATCCACCCGTCCATCCATCCTTCCACCCACCCATCCGTCCATCCATCCACACATCTGTCCACCCACTCCCCTATCCATACACCCATCCATACACCCACCCATCCATCCCTCCATCCACTCAAGGGGCCCAGGCAGTGATGGTGAAACTCTTGAGATTTCAGTGATAGCTAACGGCCCACTGCAACACTCGGCCCTGAGTCTGCCTCCACTGGCCCGAGAATGAATCGGTGGAAAAGCTGAGATGTGAGGGCAGGAGGCGGAGAGGCCCACCCAGTTCCGAGGGTTGGGAGAGGGGTCTCAGTGGGAGGCCCCAGTTGGTCAGGACCTACTCAGCGAGGCCAAGGTGCTGGGCCCTGTTCAGCCCAGCTCTTGGCTGGCCTTTCTGTAGAAACCAAGGCTCATCAAGGGTAGGGCACCTGCCCAAGGCCACAGAGCCCACGAACAGCAGACTTGGGGGTGCAGTGCATTGGGCGCAGGAGGGGGAGGGAGGGTGATAGGGTGTAGCTCAGGGGACGCGGTGACAGCCATAGTGGGTGTGGCAGTGGCAGCAGCTGCAGGGTGTAGCCAGGGAGTAACAGGGCGGGCTATCTGCCCCGCGTCCTGCACGCACACTCCCAGAGCCCCCATCAGGGACAGGCAGCCAGGGACAGAGGTCCTCCAAGGCAGCGGAGGGGACACAGGGGTCTCGGTCAGGCAGCCCCCAGCCCCACACGGCCCCAGCACCCGTCCCGGGCCAGCAGCGTGTGGACCTACAGGACCCCAGCCACAGCCGGTCTGAGCCCGGTCCTGGCCAGCCCTGGGAAAGCGCTGTCACCAGTCCTGAGCCTCACAGGCTCCTTCATCCTGGTCCAAAGTTTCTGCAGTTGGAAAACGGGGACAAAGATCCCCAGACTTCAGCAAAACCAGCAAGAGCTCGGAGTGTGAACCCCAGTCCTGACCAATATCTGAGCCTTTCTCTCTGCCTTGGTTTTCTCAGCTGTAAAATAGAGAAGGTCCCTCCTCAGGGGTGGCTGTGGGAATGGAGAACGGAGTGCTTTTTAAGTCCCCTAGAACCTCACCTGGAAGATGGAAGATGCAGGCCCGGGGGTGGTGGTGGAAGGGGTGACCAAGGGGTGCTCAGAGGGGAGCAGCAGCCAGGAAGGAAGGGTAGGGAGGGCACAGTGGCCCCTAAGTCCAGGACAGTGTGGGAGGGGCCGCCAGGGCCCAGGAAGAGGAGAACTGACCGCTGCGCTGCCCACCTCCCTCAGGGGGCCGCGTGAAGACCTGGAAACGGCGCTGGTTCATCCTCACCGACAACTGCCTCTACTACTTCGAGTTCACCACTGTGAGCCACCCCTTCCCCCGCCACCCTCTCCCGTCCCTCCAGGCAGTCGCCTGGCAGAGCCCAGGACCCTCTGAGATGGGTCAGCATGCCCATTTTACAGAGGAGGAAAAGTGAGGCCAAAGAGGAGGCTGGGCGGAGTCAGGGAAGATGGGCCCCTCCTCTCTGGGCCTGGAGAGCCCAGCCTTGCTCCTGCCCCCACTTGACCTCACGGTTCCGTTGTCTGACTGCCTTCTTCCCCCCCAGGACAAGGAGCCGCGGGGAATCATCCCCCTGGAGAACCTCTCTGTGCAGAAGGTGGACGACCCCAAGAAGCCGGTATGTGCCATGTTGGGCGGCGTCCCTGAGGGCAGAGAAGGGTCAGGGACCAGGGTTTCCTGGACATGGGTCTCTGCCTGCCCCTTCCTGGGGCCGTGGGCCCTGGAGCCTGCTCAGCACCATGTAAAGGGCCTGGCCCCGCTTGCTCCAGAGCGACTCTGCACTGGCTGGGGGACCTCTTGCAAGCACTGCTGCGCCCTGAGCCTGTGTCCCACCCGTCCTACAGGACTCAGGGGACAGCAGTGCGCCTGTCAGAGCTGGGGGGAGTCCTCCCGGGGATCCCTAGAGCACCTGTCTCCTCTGGAGGCACCCAGAGAACGGGGCCGGCTGCCTGCCCACTGCCTGCCTCCCGGCCCTCCCGCAGTTCTGCCTGGAGCTCTACAACCCCAGCTGCAGAGGCCAGAAGATCAAGGCCTGCAAGACAGATGGCGACGGCAGGGTGGTGGAAGGCAAGCATGAGTCCTACCGGATCTCAGCCGCCAGCGCCAAGGAGCGCGACCAGTGGATCGAAGCCATCCGGTAAGGGTGGCGGTGTGGGATGGCTTCCTGTCACCTCCCCCCGGGCCCTTGCTTCTCTGGGGTCTCAGCTTCTAGCATGACAGTCCCTTCCACAAGTGTCCCTTCGTCATGTCCCAAGAGGCAGGCTCCATGCCAGGCGCAGGACACGGGAGAGAGGGACCAGCTTTAGGGGTTGGTGGGAGCAAGTCGCCAGAAAGCCCCTGCCCATCCCCAGCCCTCTAAATGCTGCCCTCATTACGTCCTGCCCTTGGTGGAGGAGGGGAGGGCTCTCCAGGTGAAGGGGCAGCATGGGGGCCAGTCCATGGGGGCCCCCTGGATAGAACCCCAGGGACCAGGTGAAGCTGGTCCTTGTAGGGACTGAGCAGCAGGAGAGGACACCACAGAGAGTAAGGCCACAGTCCCCATGGTGACGCGCTTCAGCTTCTCCTGGGACACTGGGGAGCCACAGACTGATGAATAGGGAGGACGTCTCCAGGTGAGAAAAGCCACAGTGTGGGAACCAGATGGTGTCACCACCACCCAGAGAGGCTGATGTGGCCACTGACGGAGAAAGGCAGGGGAGAGGAACCCAGTAGGGACGAGCTGGAAACCATGCTCTGCGCCAGACATTGGTACAGGGGAGACTGTTAGCTGAAGTAGTCGAGGTGGTCACTGTCCTGGGGACTTGCAGAATCTTTTGACTCAGGCCCTCCTCCTCCTTCTCCTCCTCCTCCATCTCCGGTGGGAGCTCAGACCCTGCTCACAGGACCCTGGACACTGCCCTTGCTGGGGTCGCCTCCTTGGAAGCCCCACACCCCCAGTCACTAGCCCCAGGAACCCCGACTCCTTAACCACCACTCAGCCCTAATCTTCATGTCCCCCACGGCTCCCGCAGGGCCAGCATCACCCGCGTCCCCTTCTATGACCTGGTCTCTGCCCGGAGGAAGAAGATTGCCAGCAAGCAGTGAGCCGCCGTGGGGGTGGAGCAGGGAGGCCCCCGCCTTTCCTGCCTGCAGACCCCCCAGTCGCCTCAAGAGGACCCAGTGGGGACCCCAGAGGGCGCAGAGCCTGGTGCCCAGCAGCCCTGCTTCCTAGGTCCCCCAAGGTACAGAAGAGAAAAGCAGCAGACGGCGAGACCCAGAACTGCATCTTTTAGGGATCTTCGCCTTCAGATGGCATCGGGGACCTGGGGGCTCCCTACCCTCAGCCAGGCTCCCCCTGCCCGGGGTGTCTCTGCGAGCCCCATCCTGAGTTTGGGCTCAGCCCTCCTGCTGCAGCAGAGCTCAGCACACATGTGGCCCAGGCCCGGGGCCCGGACACGGGGCACAGCAGGAGCCCCAGCCCCAGCCTCAGACTCGCTGGCCGCTGTGTAGAAGCAGTGCTGAGCCTTGAGGGACTTGGGGTTCAGGCCTGGGGGGCAGCCTCGCCAGGGGCTTTCCCGCTGGACCCTGGCCGGCGCAGCAGGTCCCAGCACCCAGCACCCCGGCCTTCTGCAGCCACATCACAGAGGCGCTGCTCCCTGGTACCAAAGGCGACTCTCGCTCCGGGAGGCCCCACTTCTCAGAAGAGCGTCTCACACCCTCACCCAGGCCCAGGGAGCCCCCTGAGGGAGATTCCTTGGCTGGGCAACAGGAAAGGCCTCTGCCCCACTGCCAAGATGAGTGGGCGCGTGTAGCAGGCCGACTTCCCAGGGGGAACCGCAGGTCACCAGGCAACCGCCCTCCTTCCTGCCCCCACACATGCACACTCCACGAGGTCAGGATGGGGTCGCCGCCAGTGGGGTGAGACCCCTGTTCCTGGGGGTGTGCAAGCACCTGGTGGCCAGATTGCTCCAGATGAGGCCCAGATTGGGTCTGCGGGAGGAGGCCTTTGGGAATGTAGCTGAGCCCCCCTCAACTGCCCCGTTTGGCCCGTGAATGGGCACCAGAGGTCATGGAAGGAGCCCTGGGCTGGAGATTAGGCCTTCTGAGATCCTCTCTTGTCCTTGGAACACATGGGCTGTGTGACCTCAGTCCACTGCCTCCCATCTCTGATCCTCAGCTCCCCCCGCCCCATCCTTGAGGACCAACATGCACAGAGCTGTTCTGCAAATCACTCAGCAGTCAGAATAAAATGCATGGTCCAACTCACAAGGGAGGCTCTTTCCCCAACCTCTTCACCCTCGTCCCTTCCCCGGACAGGGAAGGTGGGCACCCAGAAGGCCCTGGAACCCCATCCTTAGGAACCTGAGGCTGCCACACTCAAAGGAGTCCCCAGGGGCTGGACCTCAGGCTGGACTTCAGGCAGGGCTCCCTCTAGGCAGCTGATTGTGCCCAGCAGGGTAAAGGAAAAGAACTTTCCAGCAGGCAGTGATATCCACAGGTAGAAAAAGTCACTAGGCAAGAGGCAAGTGATGATCTCCATGTCTCGAGTAAGCCCAGGCTGTCACCGGAGGGACTTGATTCTGTGGGCTTTGCTCCCTTGTATTCCTACAAACATGTACAAGCCTTGATGCTGCCCTGGGCGCTCCTCTAGGCTCCGGTAGGAAGGACAGAGTCCCGGTGCCCGAGCTCACACTCTAGTGCTCCTGAGTCCTAGGGCACGAGGCAGCCCCCTTAGGCGTTAGGGGCGCTCCACGTCCTACCTCAGCCTCCTACCTGAAATCCCACTGCTCCTCGAAGACCCTAAGAAGCTGACCTGGCCAACTCTCCTACACGTTCCTGCCTCCACACCGTGTTCATTGAGCATCTGCTGTGTACCAGGATCCCTGCACAGAGCCAGAGACCCAAAGATGATCAGGACACAGAACCGGGAGAGTCCCACTCTGACCCACTGTCCCAGGTCTCTAACCCGCCCGGGGCAGCCTGTGCCCACCTCTGTCCATCCTGCTACTTCTCATGCTGGGCAGCAGGGGGCACCCACCACACGTGGATGAGAACAACCCCACCACCACCACCACCACCACCACAAGCACTGGCAGAGACTGTCAGTGGGAACCCCCAGCCAGGACATCCTGGGGGGGCACTGTGGGCTTGGCAGAGGCCCATGGACCACACTAGCGGGGGCTTCCTCATCTTCTGCCTTGCCTGGCACAAGAAGACAGGCTCACTCACTTCTGCTGCAGGGTTTTTCACGGTGATTTTTCTCTCTGGGACCTGGGCCAGCTGAGTTCCGCAGCACAAACCTTTAATGAGCAGACTTCCTCATGGCCCGGGGTCTCAGGCACCAGAATGAAAGTCACTTACCATGAGAGGCCACAGGGGGCAGCAGTGAGGGCCACCCAGTTGGCTTGGGTTCAAGGCCCAGTTGTACCACGAGCCTTAAACAAGTTTGCAGAGCACTCTGGGCTTCCAACTTCCCATCCATAAAATGTGGACCATTGAATATATGCAGAATGCCCAGGACAGCATTGACTGGCTACTTGGGTTTATTATCACAGACAGATTGTGTGCACTATCCTGGGAGGTGAAGCAGATGGAGCCACGGGAGGAAGGGGAAACCGGGGTAGGGAGGAGGACATCCAGAAGGCTTCTTAGAAGAGGCGCCCGCAGCAAGCTCAGTGGAGGCCTGGGCCTTCCAGCCAGGGGGGCCTGCGAGAGGCAGGTTGAGGGTGCAGGACAAGGCTGGGGATCTCTGAGCCCACACACTGGCATAGGGGCCACAACGTTTCGAGGTGAAAGGATGCCGGGCTCTGACAGGGGTGGGCTTCGAGCACAGTGCTGTGACCCCACATCCCTGCGCCCCAGCTCGACCACAGGAAGCTGTGGGGGACCCAGCAACGGCCGCTGAGTAGAGGCCAGCACAGCACCAGGGCTCCCCGCACCGGGGGCACAGGAGATGGGGCAGGCAGCCCGAGCTGGAGGCAGGTGTGAGAGACCTGGAGAATTTTATCTATTAGGGACGATGAAAGGAGCTAAATATGTTTGCCGGCTCAGCGATGACTCAGGCATCCCCCAGGGGTTCACAAGTAAGAGCATCAAAGAATCAAAGGTAGCCGCCTCCTGCCAGAGCAGCACCAGCCTCAACCCTGCTTCCTGTGATGGGATGACCTGCCTCTCTGGCCTGCACACCCCCAGCCCCACCAAACCTCACCCAGGGGGCTGAAGAAGGGAACCTCAGGTCAGACACAGGTGGGTCGCAATCTTGGACAAGTGGCTGAGCCTCTCTGTACCCACATTCACCAGGGAGGCCCTGGCCCACCAAGCCTGGCCCCGCTCCCCCTGCTGCTTGGGCAGAGTTG
The DNA here is from genome assembly GCF_012274545.1 of Fukomys damarensis. NCBI lineage: Eukaryota > Metazoa > Chordata > Mammalia > Rodentia > Bathyergidae > Fukomys > Fukomys damarensis. The sequence goes on along the minus strand of NW_022900931.1, from coordinate 9,767,646 downwards.
TTCCTATCACACTGGGCTCCTTCCAGAAGCTGAGGCCCCTCTGCCTGGAAGCCACAACTGCCCTCCAGGGAAGAGCCTCCCTGGGCACAGAGAGGACGCAGGCTTCCAGGGCCAAGTTCCAGCCAGCCCCAGGCTCCAGAGAGCAGGGATGAATCTCAGTGCAGGCCAGAGGCTGAGCAGACAGAGGAGGGCGAGAAGGCTCCCCCTGCGGGGCGGGGCTGAGGGGTGAACAGTCCAGCTCTGGAAGAGGGCGAACGGGGCAGGGTTCGGGGGCAGGGAGAGGAACGGTCCACCCTGAGCCAAAAGGGCTGCAGGACACCCAGGCGGAAAGGATCGGGGAATCCTGCTCTCCCGCTCCTGCACCCCTCATCTCCCCATTCCCATTTGCCCTCCTTCTCCTGCACTCCCCGCATCACCACCCCTCTCGGTCATCCTAGCCTCGGGACATATTGGCAGGTCCCAGGGATTCGAACCTCTGCTTTCCCATCTCGGGCTGTACGGCTCTCTCTGGGCCTTGTTTCCTCAACTCAAGGCCACAGGTGGAGACTCCCCACCTGAAGTCCTCATCCTCAGAATCTCCTGGTGACCTAGTGGTACAGGCTGAGAGGCAGAGGACATCGGGAACCTAGGAACTGCCCTGGAGCAAGGGGTAGAAACTACTCTGGGTCACAGAAGTCCCTGTCCCCTCCCAAGCTAAGCCTGCTTCTCCTAACTCAACTGCAGGGCAGAGCTGCAGTAGGCGCGGTCACGAGGCCCCTGCCACTTCTGTCCCCAATAGAGATCTTAAGTGTGGGGGTCTCCCTGTACTTTCCCCTGCCCCCCAGCCCTGTCCTCCGTGTCACATGGCGCACCCACTCAGGCCTGACCTCCGCCAGCGTGCCAGCCCCCCGCACATGTAGGGCCAATCAGTTACCCCATGCATGGGAAGGACCCAGGCTCAGCAGAGGACCTGGGTCCATGCAGAAACAACCCTGGCTGATTTGGAACATAGTAGGCATAGGGGGCCACAAGGTGATCACCCACTGTGCGGCCCTTCTGACAGTGCCATCATGCTGGATTAGAGGGATGCCAGGGAGAACAAGAGAAAACCAAGACTGCCCAGGGCCCCGAGGCATGGGCCTCCTACAGATGAGAAATATTCGCAAGAGCTCAGCAAGGAAGTGGGGACATTGCCCGAAGTGCTTTGTGCACAGATAATGATCTGGTAGGCTTCCCTGACCACCCCATCCCACAGGGCTTCCCCAAGGTTTCAGAAAAGCAGCTATGCTGGCCCCGTGACCTCCAAAGGAGATGCCAAGCCCAGCAGCTCTCTTTGCTCACCTCTTTATTTCTGCATGGGGCCTTCTAGCCCCACTGTTAGGGTTTAGATCTAAAGTGTCCCCTAAACTCTCATGGGTTCAAAGGTAGGGTTTTCAGGAGGTGATTGGATCATGGGGTACTGTACTGATCACTGGCTTCATTCATTGATGAGTTCAGAGCTGAGTGTGCTGTTAGGAGGCGGGGCCTGGCTGGAGAAGGCGGGGCCTGGCTGGAGAAGGTGGGGCCTGGCTAGAGAAGGCGGGGCCTGGCTGGAGAAGGCGGATCACTCGAAGGGTGTGTTCCTGCTCCCAGTTCCGCTGCTCTATCTCTCTGGTGGTGGTGATGGTGGCTGCTGTTGTGGTTGTTGTGGTTTGGCTGTTATGGGTTAAGCACCATTGCTCCACAGCCTTCTGCCATGGAGTTTCTGCCTTCAAACCGACTGACCATGGACTGAATTGTTTGAAACCATGAGCCAAATTAAATTTCTCCTTTCAGTTGTGGGTGTTAGGTATTTTGCTGCAGTGGTAGGAAAGCTGACCAATACACCCATCTAGGTATTCCCTGGCCTTTATCACATCCTTCCCTCCTTCAAGAGGAAAATATCCTTCGTGAGTGTTACAAGACCTGCCACAGGCTCCATGAGGAAGACAGAGCAGAACATACTGTGTCGTGTCTGACACTCCCAGCGGCCCATTCAACAAATGAGGGTGTGCAGGCTCAGGAAGTGTGTGACTTGCCCACAGCAGATCAGCTGGTGGCATCTGATCAGCATGGCATCCGGCAACTGGCAGGAGCTCAGCATAAAACTAAGAATTAGTTCTGTGACCTTTCTGGCCCCTTTCATCCTTCCAGGCTAACACTTAACTCTCTTCCTCCCCACCCCAAAGGATTTTCGTTGAATAAGTAAGAGTCCAGGGCCTTTGCTCCAAAGAAATTTTTAATAAAATATCCCCCACTCAAGAAGTCATAAGACGTGTGCATTGTGGGAGACTGGACCATACAGCCAAGGGGCAGAAAACCCAAATATCCCTCTCCAAGTAGGTTCAAGTATCTCCAGCACACAGCCTTAAGAGTTATATCTCTGCAAGGGTACAGAAAAAGCAATTTTGTAACCTGTGTCTTCCATAAATACCATGCCCCATGTGGACCGGTCAGGGCAGGTGAGGGTATGCTGCAGACCCCCAGATCCCCAGATCCCGATGGCTTCTCACACAATAGCTGCATGTCTAGGCCAGTGTTGGAGGGGGTCTCTGCTCAGCACAGGCACTCAGGGGCCCAGGCTGAGCAGGTGCCCCACTGGCGAGGGCTGCCAGGAGAGCTGTCTAGAAGTGAGTTGCTTCTGCTCACATTTCATTGAACCAAGAAGTCATGTGGTCACCAGACTTCAAGGAAAGAGGAAGTACCGAGACACCAGTGCCCCATGAATCACTTGCCCGGCAGGAAGGAAGAACAGAAATCCTTGGTGTGCAGCATCAATACGATGCTGATTATAACTGGAGTGACCAAGAAGCTCCGCCTGCTCAGACCAAAGAACTTCCTGGAATCAGAACTTCTGTGCGGATGCTGGGAAAGTCCTGGGCAAACCAGTTGCCACGTTCATTGTACCATGTTACAGATGCTTCACAGTCTCTCTTTTCAAAACCACACAGCAACCATCTTACAGATGAGTTACAGATTTTCTCTGATCCCCTCCTGCTGGAGACTCAGATTGCTTCCTGTTTCACATGTTCATAAATCCCCCATCTTAAACACCTCCCTCAAGGAAGCCTTGTCTGTTGGGCTTCTCAGAGGTGCGACTCCCGGCCTTTCCTCAGGCTCCGAATACCCGTGGCCTCTAGGTAACTCCACACAGTTGGACCGGCAGAGCTCACCTGCAGGCAGGTGCCCGCTATGTGTTCACTCACCTGCAGCCCGGAGCAACAGTTTCTGTCCTGCAGTGTCAGAAGCTCCGAACAGTCGGCTGAGCCCCATCCCCAGCTTCCGCACTCAGTAGCTCAGGAGCAGGGTCTAATCCCGTGCATTTCTACCATGGTCCCCAGTCAAAGGACGCACTTTGAGAACTAGTAACAGTTAAATGAGCCCCACTTGTAACCCAACGGATGACTGCTCAGACTCGCGCCAGCTGTGCAACTCAGAGCTCATGATGTGACGAACCTCTCAGCCTCAGTTTCCCCCTCTGTGCACTGGCACCTCTGTGGAGATTGGCATGGCGAACACGGTGGAGCTTGGAGAGGCCTGCTAGGCATGTAGGTGATGAGTTCAGTTAAAGATGGTGATCGTTATTCAGCGGTAGATTAAATAACTTCATGTTTTAAAATATTTGTTCGTTTGAATGGAATTGCATTTATTAAAATTTCCATTGCTTTTACATTTGAGTAGGAATGAATTATTTCCATGCGCTGGTTAAGCATTCGTGTTTCCTTTGTAGTGTGAATCATAAGTTCCTGCCCTTTGCCCGGTTCACCTGCAAGTTCCCTGCCTTCCCGCACCTGCTTGTTACAGAGCAGAGATAACAAAGCCGGCAGCCTTGTTGCTGCAAAGATTTTGCTCAGGTTGCTGCCCGCCATTCTACTGGGGCCATTTGTCCGGCTTCCAGAGTAGCCCAATCCATCTGCCTTTCCCATTTTTATTTCCTCTATCGCTTTTAAGCTTAGATTGCTGCTCTTCCCCAGAATGTGACAAAAGAAAAGGAATTGGGCTTTGAATGATGGCATTTCCTGGCCCCTGGTGGTTGTAAGGGGAAGGGGGTGCCCTCCTGGCTCACCCCAAACCCTCTGGTCATGGTATAAGTCAGAGTCGGGAACTGGAGGGCTCTAGAGCTCCCAGCAACGTCCCCCGCCCCAGCCCTGCCACATTCGTAGCCACCTGCAGCCCCCACCCCTGGAGGCAGGGCAGTCCAGTGCTGGAGGGGGCAGGGAAGGCCAGGTCATCCACCAGCATCCTGAGACAGGGTGGCCACAGGTGTGGAACTGGCCCCTTGGGTCTCTCCCCCGCTGCTTTGGGCCTGCAAGCTTTGCTTCTTTGGGTCTCTGTTCTGTGATGTACAAAATGGGCAAAGATCTGCCCAAGTCAAGGGTAGGATTAAAATAGATCAACAGCCACCGCACCAAGGATGTACTCAATGAGCAGGACCTTTTGTCAGGCCCGACGCTGATCCAGGGCGGTCACAGGAGCCCCGTAGCCTGTTTATTTCTTTGGTCTGAAAATACCCAGCATCTTGGGCCCCATGACCCCAGGGTTCCTCAGAAAAGAACCAGCCAGGGCACCCAGGCTGCAGAGAGTGATCTCAGGGCCTCCCACTGCTACCCTGCCTGTCAGCCCTGCTCACTCTGGAAGGGGCCACTAGGGTCCCTTCGCCTCTCCAGAGCAGGTCGGGTGAGCCTCCAGGCAGGCGGAACCAGGCGCCCTCCCAAGCCTCTCCTCGGAGTCACTGGGCCTGATTTCCACATTAATCAGCCACACATCTGCAGAAAGAGCCTGGAGCAGCCGCCACAGCCCACCAGGGAAGCTCCCGTGGGCAGCTGCCCCTCCCCACCTCCCCCGCCACCCCAGAGGGAGCCTCATTTTTAAAACCTTTCAAGAAACCAACGGCAGCAGCACAGGAGGCAGCTGGGAGACACCCAGGACGTTGTTCTGGCATTAAGAAGCCAAAGATGGAGGTGGGGAGTGGGGACCAGGCTCAGAGACAGAGTACAGGAGGGAAACTGAGGCAGCCAGGGGAGAGCACATTCCCAGGCACCCTGCAGGTGGGTTTTCTGCTATGCCCCACTTTACAAATGGGAAAACTGAGGCCCTGGAAGATTTCAGGGTCTCCTAGCTGGTGAGCGATTGGGGAGAGGACTCCTCCTTCCAGATTAAAGGATTCAGAGCCAATGAATCAGTGGAAGAGGGAATTAAATTAATACTGATGAGATCTTCTCTCTCCCATGCTCAGCAACTCTCACAGGCTCTCCAGCTCTCTTCAAGGACTCTAGGAGGTAGCAATGGTCACTTCCCAGCCTTGGCTAGAACCTCATCCCCAGGTCTGAACTCCCCAAACAGCCCTATCCCCCAAGCACCTGCCCTGTGGTTCCCCCTTCCTGTCTGCCCTCCTTGGTCCTCCCAGGCATGCCTGGGGGAGCCCTAGACATCCTTGGGGACCTCACAAAGCTTCAGGGACCCAGGGCCAGCAATAGCCAGCTCCTTCCAGGTTCCTCAGGCCCCACTGCAAAAGGCAGAGGGACCCTGTACAGGTGCATCCTGTTAGTGCCTGCTGTGGAGATGTCTGTGGGTTGCGTCACACCCAGAGTAAGCACAGTGAGACCTGGGGGGGGGAGTGGGTAAAGCTGGGGTCAGAGAGGCTGTGATCTGTTTCTGAGCCCAGCAGGTGCTTAGTAAGGGGGCTCTTTCCAGGCTGGCTGAGCCCTCCTGAGGACAGACGGGGCTCAGGGAACAGACCTGTACACCACCCCAACCTGCAGCTCCATCCAGTGTCTCTTTCTCCTTTACCTCCGACAGTGTCTGCAGCCAGCCAAGAGGCTGCGGTGGCCAGAATGACAATGAGGCCAGGACCTAGGCGAGTGGAGCCTGGGAGAGGCACTGAATGAGGGGCAAGCAGCGCTGGCTTAGGAATTGGAGGTATAGAGGGGCAGGGGCTGGAGAGGGGAGGGCAGCATAGGGGCCTGGACAGACGCTCAGGACAGGGGCAGGACTGGGGCAGGAGCCATAGCAGGCTCCATCCAGGTCCCAGTGGAGATTGGGCTGGGACAGTCACCTCCAGGAGCAGAAAAAGAAATGGAGAACATCGGGGTGGTCCTAGTCCAGGGGAGAGGAGGACAAAGTTTGAAGTGAAATAAGGATTCAAGATGCAAGAGTAAGCAGGGCAAAGAGAGAAGAAGCCACTCAGGGTGCCAAGACCTGGAGACGGCACCCACTCCTCCAAGGGCCAGGCCCAGAGTCAGCCCTGGACGCCTCTGCCCAGACCCAGGCAGGTGGCAGGCAGCAGGAGCATGGGACAGGGTGGTGCACAGTGGGGCCACATTGCAGAATGAGGGCTCATTGCCCTACATGCCCTGCTCATCCCACTGCCCTGCCTTTGCCCACCTGAGACCCATTTACCTCCCTCCTCGCACCCCAAAATATCCCACCCTTCCCTATCCCGGTCCCACCCACCTCCCCGTGCAGTGAGTGACTCCCCACACCCTCAGGCCTCGGCCCCCTGCAGGGTTGCATCTGCTGGTTCAGGGATGTACACTGGGCCCCTATAAATGTGTTTAGTCCCCTCAAGTATCACAGAAGATGCCTCCTAGCCTGGTGGTCAGATTCCCAGGCATGGCAATTGCTGGGCCCAATTCGAGCCCCTGCAGCTTCGTTCGCAGATAGTAGGTGCTGCAAAAGACCTAGCCACGCCCCCCATAACTGACATGCACACAGCAAGTGCTCAACAGTAGCTCCTGGACTGAACTAAGTGCCCCGTTCCTAAGGGCCTATCAGCCCGGAGAAGAGGGATACACAGGTGTCGCTGCTGCCTTAGCCTCGAGGCCCTGGCCCCAGCTGTCCAGCTTGGGAGGAAGGCCCATTGCTCATTCCCCTTGAGTCTGCAGCTCGGGCAATCAATCGGTCGCTATAGAAACCAGCATCCAATCAGAGGCAGGCACTTCTTGGCTGAGCCAGCGCCACCTACCCACCCACTCAGGGCCTGGCTTTGCAAGTCCCTAGCTAGGACTGTTTGGGTTAGGGGGAGGGAGGTTCTGGTAAGACCGGGAGCATCATCAGCCTGCATCCCCCAAACCCTGGATTCCCAAACATGGGGCATTTTGTGGGCTCGGGGTTGTGGTGACCTCACCAACTACTCCCGTGTGTGTGTGTGTGTGTGTGTGTGTGTGTGTGTGTGTGTGTGTGTTACTGGAGATTGAACCCAAGGTCTTCACACCAAGCTGCATTCTCAGCTGCCCTCCTCCCCGCTTAACTGTTTTTTAAATTTTAAGTCACTAAGTTGCCCATGCTAGGCTCAAACTTTCGATCCTCCTGCCTCAGCCTCCCAGACAACTGGTATTACAGATGTGCATCAACACACCTGGCTGCTCCCCTGATTTTACAGGGTTCACCCTCTTACCTCCTGGCCTCGGTACTCAGAACAAGACAGGAGAGGAGGGATCAGAAACCCACTGAGCAGAGGCCAAAGCTGAGGCCCAGCGGTAGTCAGGGGCCAAGCCTGGCACATGTGCCCCCTCCCTGAGCCCATAGCTCCCATCATCACCTCCCTGGCCTGAGGAATGGGGCAAGGGAAGGGGAAGGGGTGAGAGAGTTCCTGGCCCCACTGCAGCCTGCACCTGCCTTCCTGCTAAATCTGCGCCTGGCACGTCCAGTGCCTATGTGTGCCAGGCCACCAGAAGCCGTGTGCCAAGATCTATGGGCTTGTTCCTCTGCTGTCCACCCACTCCCAGCTGCAGCCTCCCCACCCAGACCCCCACCTTCCCACAGGCAGCCAGGCCCGGGCAGTGCCCTGGCTCTGAGTCCCACAGCCCCGAGGTCGTAACTGCTCCTCCCTGGGCAGCACAAGCCAGGCAGGCAACCACTGTGCACCTCAGATTCTGTTTGGAAAATGGATTTATTTATCCCTCCCTTACAGGGGTGGGAGGAGTCAGAGCCTAGCACGGGCTCTGGCATCAAGCTCAACCTCAGTAGATGTGGGGCCTGGGTCCCTACCCTGGGCCCTCTCGGTATGCAGAACTGTGTCCTAGACCCAGGGGAAGCTCCCCCAAGACAGCCACGACCCAGGAGGTGGAAGGAGGCAAACACCACTAATATTAATAACCAGCAGGGGCAGGATTTTCCGGTATCATCGGCCTCCAGGAACAACTAGGAAAGAGTATGATCTGCTTTCAGGTCTGAGCACCACCTGTCATCTTTGCTGCAGCTGGATCTGGCTGGGCCCTCTCCAGCCCCGACAGGACTGGCTGGGTACTGCACATCAGCACCACTGTCGCATCTGCCCCAGCCATACTCTCGGGCTCTATTAGGGACACAGAGGAGATGACAGGTGCTGGGAACCCGACTTGGTCGGGGGTGACACGGAGACTTCTAGCAGGATGGACGAGCTGAGGTCAGCACCCTGGACCCCTGCAGGCCCTCCTGCTGCCTCCTGCCTGGAAGTCCCCAGTCCGGTGACGTGTTGGCTGGCTGCAGAGAGGACTTCCTCCCACCCCAGCAGACCCATGCCTCCTCTCCCCTTTATGAAGCACCTTTTATGTGCCAGACTGCCTGAGGCACGTGTGCCAAGGCCACCTGGCTGGTAAAGGACAGAGGGAGGATCTGGACTCAGCTACAGGAGACTTCAAAGGAAGCTGCTGGGCCTCCCCTCTGGGGCTGCCTCCTCCCTGAGGCTCCTGGAGGACAGGATTCCAGCTGCTACCTCAGTTCTGCTTTCCCCTCTCTCCGGCTCTCCCCAGAAAACAAACTGATGCCTCCAAGCTCCCTTTACTCTGTCCCAGCACCCCCAGCAGGAAGCAGGGCAATCAGCCCACCCCACCCAGCCTGGGCTTCCCGCTCCATCTGCCCATGATTAAACACTAATTGCTGCCACGCTCTCAGTTTGAGGACTTTAATTTCCCGGAAACAAAAAGTACATTTCAATCAGTTCCTTCCCAGACCACGCCTCCTGTGTGGGGACCAGAGCTCGAAGCCCTCCAGGCTGTGGCGGGAGCCACACGCTGCCAAACACCCCAGGCCCATCGTCCCCGTCCCCTGTGCCACCCTTCTCTGTGGCCAGGCTGGGGACGAGGACTGTGAGCCGCATGGGAGGGAACCCAGATGGGATCGGAGAAGTGAGGCTGACCCTGGCCGAGGCAGTGCAGGTGACAGGGGGAGGCTCCACGGAGGCAGGGCCAGCTGCCCAGGTACCTGCCTCTGCCTCGGCCCCACCATCCAGGTCTCCATCACAGCGTGGGCGTCAGTGTCTGAGGCAGTCCAAGGGGGTGGGAGGCAGGCTGGGCAGGGAAGGGGCAGCAAGGCAGGGGCTGGAGGGTTGGGTGACCGGGCTTTGTCCGCTCTCTGGGCCCAGGATCCTTGCTGGTGCCAGAAGGAGCCCACAGAGGGTTGCTGGTCGGTAGACAGAGGGACCTTAGCCGGCACATCGCAGGTTCAAGCCTGGGCCAGGCAAACTGTCTAGGGGCTCTGCTCGCCCAGGTCTGAGGAGGGGACAGGACCAGGCAGCTTCTGAAAACCCCTCCAAATGATCATAACATGCAGCTGGGCTTGGAAACCTCCAGGGCAGCTGACAGGTGTGAATGTGGGCCCAGAGAGGGTAAATGTCTAACCCAGGGGCACACAGTCAAACTAGGGGTCAGGCTATAGGGTGGTAACAGCCCTTCAATTTCAGATGTTTCAGAGAAATGGGGAAAGACAGAGTAGCCCCAGCTGCTCCTGAGGCTGAGGCAGGAGGGTGGCTTAAGGCCAAGAGCTCCGTACCAGACAATGAAGGGTTGTGGAGATGGATAGAATAAAAAAATCCTCACTTGGGACTCTTCCCAGTGTTAGGTGTAGACCCTGAGCACCCTGAAGATAAACAGGGCGCTGGAGACTTCCATGAAGGGTCTCCACAGTGCAGTCTGGCTGAAGATGCCCCCAGTGGGGCCAGCGGAAACTGTAATAATTTTTTTTCCTTTTTATTGAGTTTATCGGTACAATCTAGGTATACAATACAGTTACGTTCAGCATTGGGATCCTGTACCTTTACATAATAGGACTTGATTCTCATTTTTCCCCTTGTCTCTGCCCTCCCTTCACCCCCTCCTCCCCTCCCCATTTAAAAACACTTTATTTCCATTTTTTCAGTTTCTCATATTTTTTCCTCTCCCTTATTACCTTTCCCCCACCCTTCCCACTTTCCCTACACCTTTAGCCCTTTACTTCCTATTTCACATTATTATCTCATTAGGATCCGGTGTACTATTACAGTTTTTCACACCAGAGAAACTATTCAGTATTTCAGGTAAAGAAATCTCTATACGAACATTAAAAATAGGGAATCCTAAAATAAAACTAAAAAGGAAAGTAAAAGAGAAAGGGCAATGATGTAAGATTAAAATAATCCTTAATTCTGAAGATGAAAATGGTCCCTTAACATATTTAAATTGCTTCTTGCTCTTGTAGTCTTATCTTATTCTCTTTTTTTTATTATTTAGAGAATACTTTATAAGTGTCTGTAATCAAACCCACATAGATATGACCTTACATATTTAATACAGAGCATTACCCCTGTACAAATGGAAAAAAAATAAAAATGAAAATGAAAAAAATTAACATTTCCAGACCAATATGGTTGCCCATTTCTGTACAATGCCAACTCAACACAGTAAATCGGGATAACTTTTTCCAAAGTTGATAGCACCGTTAAAGTTTCCAAAAATTCAAATTATATATATATATGTATATATATATATTTATATTTATATAAAAAGACCAATAACAGCAGTGTGTTATGCATCAATAGCAGCAACAGCTTTTCCAGGTTCTGCAGTCATGTGAACAAAATTATAGACATTCAGCACATTGCATTAAAAAAAACAAAAACAAAGAAAAGAATACTATCCAGAAAACAGCAAAGTTCTGTTGCTGTTGTGGTACCTGGCACCATTTTTTTTTATTAGCATCTTAATCATCATCTGGAAAGAGAACATTCTAGAGTAATATCATTAAAAGTAGCTCTGATAAAGCACGGTCACTGCTATGTATCATGAAGCAGGTGCTAGATATTTTACATTCATAGAGGTATGATACAGTATCGTCCTACATCAGTAATACTAGAATCAGTTTTGGTTTGAAATTTACTTTGTCTGCAAATAAGATTGCTACCCCTGCTTTTTTCTGGGCTCCTGTCACATGGAGAGTTGTTTTCCACCCTTTCACTTTCAGTCTATGGGCTTCTTTTTTGCACTAGGTGTGTTTCGTGTATACAACATATTGTTGGATTTTGCTTCTTATTCCATTTTGCCAGTCTATTTGTAATAAATAATAATTAACAGTGGTAACAGCAGGCTTTCCTGAGCACTTGGGTCCAGGAGCCGAGCTGTACAGTCACCACAGGTCACCACTTTCTGTGCATTTCCCTTCCAAAGAGGGCGTCTGCTCCACGCCACCCCAATCACAAACGAGGAGCAAGAGCAGTGCGGGGCTCAGGGCGGGGTCTCTCCCCTGGATCCTTAGGGACAGGTGGCTGGGCTGGGATTCGATCCTCACACTGGGCAAGCAGGCCACTCTCCAGGGGCCAGCCACAGTGCCGGGTCCCAGAGCTGCCAGGCCCAACACCCCACAGCCTTCACGGAGGCCCAGTGCTGCCGAGCTGGGTGAGGGGATGGGGCCGGGGCGGTGTCACCTCGCCTGCCTCAGTCAGCTGAGTGCGCTCTCCACACACTCCACACTCTGAGGGTGCAGCTAGGGCCAGACCCAGGCTGGATATAATGGGTTAAAGAGGGGGACCGTCCCGGTATCTGCTTTCCTTTGCACATATGTCTCTGCCTGGCAGCCTCCACGAGTCTCCGTATGGCACACACTTACCTTATATATATTGAGGCGTATAAATGCATTACTAATTCCAACAAATAAATGAAATAAAACAGAAACATTTACAAAGCTAGACTTTAAAAATAATACTAGTACCTGGCCTGTGTTGTGACGGGCGTGGGGGTCCCGGGACGTTCCTTGCATTGTGTTCGCCCAGCTGGCTCCTGCTCTCTGGTCTCCTCTCTCCCACCTCTCCCATCTGCACGGCCGCTGCCCCGCGAAGCCCACCCTGTTCGCCAGCCCCTGGCCACCTCCTGGGTGGAGCAGGCAGGGGTGGAGCAGCTCAGCCTCCGAAGCCTCACAACCACACGTGGTAGGGGGTCCCCAGCCCAGCTTCAGGGACCCCCCACTTCATAGCTGTGGAAAGCTGCAGGGGCAGCCCCTGGGGTCACCCCAGAGTCCTTCCCTCACCCCCGCGAGACACTGGCCCCGTGTGTAATGTCCCTAAGGGACCTCATCGGTGACCTGCTGCAGGCCTCTCCTGTTCTGCCACACTCCTCCTCACACCCCAGCTCTTTACCCCTTGACCTCCTCGACAAGGCCCCCAGAGATGGTAACAAATAAACACAAGTTGGCAGAGGTAGCCTCTCCCGAGCCAAGGAAGGGGGTGCCTTCCCATGGCCCCGGAGAGCCTACCAAGCGTGACCCCCCCAGGCCACCGTCCATGGTACGGGTCTCAGGGGCCTGACACAGGTGCTCCCACTGCACATCCTCCAGTGTCCTCCCTTTCTCTAGAACCATCTGTGACTCGCAGCCTTGGGAAAGAAGGCAAAGTGCTCCGGCTGACATTCAGGCCTCTGAACCCGGCCGTGGGGGCACCGTGGCATGCACTGTAGTCTTGTGGTCACGGTCTCTGCACCAACCAGCTTTTCCCAGTTGCTGGACGTAGCTGTCTGCTTCCTGGGCTCAGGGTGTCTGCCAGGACCCTGAGGCTCAGCCTCCCTTCTGAACGCCCTGCCCCGTGGCACTCCAGCTCTCCCCTCCATGCTGGAAACTCGGGCAGGCTGTGACCCTCCAGAGTCCTCAAGGCCACGGTCACCACGGAAGGTCTTGGAGTGACAGGAAGTGCTACAGGTCAGAGCTCAGGCTGAAGAGGGCCATGAAAGGCCAGACCCAACTCGAAGTGGCCTCCGATGCCCAGCAGAAACTTGGCTTCCTCCTTCCTATGCCCCGGGCCTTGACCACAGACTTGCAAGGCCAGTGGGATGGACCTCTTTGACAGACGGAGAAACTGAGGCTTAGAGAAAGAAATTTTTTCAGGCTTTGTATCACCTGGATTCCTGCTGAATGTGGCCAATGGGAAACTCTGGTGGGGGACAGGCAGTGGGGACAGCAGGAGTTTCTCCCCTCCAGCCAAGTCAGCTTCCTCCCTGGCTTCCACTGCTATTAGAACACCTCTGCCAGGTTCCATGGTCCTTAGGGTCCAGTAACGATGCTACCTGCACTCCCTGGCCCCTGGCCTCGGGGAAGGGGCAATGTCCCACAGTTGCTGCCCTTCTCTGCTCGTTGTCCCCCTTTGAGGGGAAGTAGCTGTGCCTCTCCCTGTCACGCTGTGCAGCCAGTGCCACGCAGTAAGTCCTCTGGGCCATCTCCCACGCTGTTCACTCCTCCTGGGAGGATCTCTGCCGCATCGCAGCCTTCGGGATGCCTTCTTTGACTCAGTCGCAATCCAGCTGCCTCCCCTCAAAGCCCTGGTGCTGCCTGAGCCTCTGCTTCCTAACCATCTGTGAGATGCAGGGTCCTTCCCTGGAGCCCTGCTCAGAAGCTCCAGGAGGGCAAGGCGCGGCTGCGGTCCTCAAGGCCATGGTCATAACCCCAGGGTCTGTCCCTGTGGCTGGGCCTAGCCACCCTTAGCCAGTGCTTACTGAGTGACTGAGCCCATGGGAGAACTGTGAGCGCAGAGCCAGCTTTGCATGCAGACAGACACCAGTGCACAGGCCCGTAGGTGGTGGACTAAGGAGGGGTGGCATCGGGGAAATCTCCCACCTTCCCTTTGCTCATCAGATGCCAGCCTTGCTACATCCCCAAGTTCACACTGACAGAACAATCAATGTGTTTCCCTCTTCTTGAAAGCTTCCCAGCCACCTGGCGCTCTCCCAACACACACTGCTGAGCCCAGGAGACCCAGCGGGGGGGGGGCTGTGCCAGGCAGTGTGGGTCACCTGGAGGCCAGAACCGGGATCAGGTTCCCCTTTGCTTGGGGCAGCCCCTGGAGCCGTGTCACTAGCTGTCAGCCTGTCCCCTCCCTGAACCGCAGAGTGATGTCAGCACAGCCTGAGGCAGCCTGCCGGGCTGGTCACGGGGTCTACTTCAGAAGAGCAACACAACAGGGGACCGGCAAAAATGCCCGGCAGTCCCTGGTGTGCTCCACACCAAACCAGGCCTGGCCCAGCTCCTTCTTCTCCTGAGAAAGCTGGGGTGACACCCCCAGCTGCCCAACACAGTGCACAAGCACCAGAAGTGGAATCTCAACCCGAGGTTCCTAGCCTTCCAGCCCCGCTGGCTGCCCTCTTTCTCTTCCTCAGAGAGGGAAGAGCATAGCAGGTGGACTAGGTACATGGTTGCCACTCTCACCAGGTATCAACAAAAATACCTTCAAGGAGAAACTGTCTCTTTTGACTCATGGTTTCAGAGGTTTCAGTCCATGGTTACCTGGCTCTAAGGCAGGGACAAGGTGACAGGTCGTGGCCAGCAAAGCTGCTGGCAACTTGGAAGCGGAGGAAGCAGAGGGAGCCAGAGAGGAAGGAGCCTGGGGCAAGACACGTTCTTCACAGCCGTGTCCCCCAAAGCCACACTCCCCATGGCCAGCTCCGTGCAATCCAACCACACTGCCTCACCGCAGTCCACTAGGAACTTGTGGGTGGCTTAATCCATTGGGCAATCAGATTAGAGCAATGTGGGCAATGTCCCACAGTTGCTGCCCTTCTCTGCTTGTTGTCCCCCTTTGAGGGGAAGTAGCTGTGCCTCTCCCTGTCACGCTGTGCAGCCAGTGCCACGCATGACCTACTCGCCTCCCTGAAGCCCTACCTCACAACACGTGAGCCTTTTGGGGGACAGTTTTGATCCAAACTATAGCAACAGGCATGCGCAGACCCTGGCAGTCGCGTGGAGGAACAGAAGACAGGAAGTGCAAAGGACACAGAAGGGCATGCACAGTTGGGCAAGTCCCAGAGCCCATATGCTAAAAAAAGTCACAGGATTATGCTAAGTGACGTGAGCCTGACACAAAGAGGGAGGGACTTCCTGTTTCTAAGGGTTACGGGGTCCCAGTTGGGGCAGTGGCAAAGCTCAGGAAATGGTGCCGATGGTCAAATGGCATTGAGAATGCATTCAGTTACCACTGACTTTCCAGTACACTGGAAAAGCAAAAATGGCAAATTTTATAGAGCATATATTTTACCCCAGTTTAAAACATGCATGCGTGTGCACACACACACACACTCACACACAAGATGTTCCTCTCCTACCCCACAGCAGGCTGGGCCCATGGAGCTGGTGCGGCTGTACGGGGACAGGAGGGACTGGGAGGGGGACAACTGCCTGGACCTTCACCTTCCTGCTCTGGCAGTGGCTAGCTGAGCTCAGGCTGGGCAGAGCTGAAGAGCCCGGGGACCCAGTGTGGAGCCAGAGAGGTTCTGGGTGCCCCTCACCTCGTCCACACTAACCTGCGACCAGCCAAGCTTCTTCCCTGCCTCAGGACCTGCCCATGGAGCGTGGGCCACCTTCCAGGAGGGGAGACTGAGGCCCAGCAGGATCAGAGACGCCCTGCGGCTAGATGACCTGGATCACTGGAGGATAAGCCTGTGTCCCACCCCGACTCCCACCGCACCGAAGCCCAGCCCCATGCCTGGTGCTGCCTGGCCAGTGTCCCACCGGAGCCAGTTCTCCCCCATCCCTCAGCGTCCTGCACATGGCAAACTCCTCTCTTCTTTGGCATCACAGACACCCAAGAATATCCACACAGAGAAGATAGACAGAGGACTCCTAAAAAAGCCGGACACCCTGGTGAGTCGCTGCTATTAACTTCCTAGGAAGCTCAAGAGGAAAAATAGCAGGAGCGAGGAGGTGGCCCAGCCGCCCAGCTACAAGAGAGCTGCAAGGCAGGCAGCGTCAGGTGGCAGGTGGGCGAGAGGCGGCTTGGGAGTCCAACCACTCCTGCCACCGATCCACCGTCTGGCGGCTGCCACCCTCCCGAGAACACCTGCCCAGCGCTCAGGACCTCTGCAGACCAAATGGCCTCAAAGGCCAGACCAAGGGAAGGAGCCCCGGAGAAGAGTGAGGCCAAAAAGAAGGAAATGTGAGAAAATGAAAAGGAATTAACGTGTTTGTAAATGGGGAGGGGAGGAGGGGGTGAAGGGGAAAAAATGAGAACCAAGACCTGTCATGTAAAGGTACAAGATCCCAGTAATATGCAACTGTTGGGAGGGGAGGAGGGGGTGAAGGGGAAAAAATGAGAACCAAGACCTGTCATGTAAAGGTACAAGATCCCAGTAATGAATGCAACTGTACTGTAGACCTAAAATGTACGAATAAACTCAATTTAACAAAGAAATAAAAAGAACAGTGAGGCCAGGCGGGACAGTGGCAAAGGGACATGGTCAACTTCGCACAGGTGAAAAGGCCTGGGCTGGAACTTTGAGACTGCGTCTGGGTGAAGGTAAGATCTGAGAGAGAAGCAGACAGGTGGGGAGATAGAGGGGCAGGGCAGACAGCAGACAGCAGGGACAGCATGGAGGAGAGAGAGAGACTCCGGGGTGCAGAGGGGCGGGAGCGGAGGTCTGGGGGCCAGACGTGCAGTTGAGGCTGTGCTGAAGCTGGGAGGGAAGATGGGGCCCCAGGAGCTCAAGGGGGCACCCTCGGCAGTCTTGCTGCCCGGCACCAAGACGCACTGCCAAGGTTCTGGACCTCCTTCCTGCCCATTCTGGGCCCCGAGATCTCGGTCTTGGTCCCTGCTCTGCCACTGGTGGGCCACGTGGCCCTGGGTGAGTCGTTTCCCTCTCCGGGCCATTTTCGACATGGATGATTCTGCTGCTGGGATTTTCTTGCTAGCTGAGAACAGCCCCAGTGCAGAGAAAGCTCTTGGGTGTGCTTTGGAGAGTACTGATTGTAGGGTCGCAAGTCTCAATCCTAGCTCACTGTCCTCTCACTGGGGCCTGCCGTGTGCCCAGAGCTGGTTCCAAAGCCAGACAACCTGGCTTCTTTGGAGACCTTCTATTCCGGACAACTCTGGACCTTGGTCAGCGAAGGTGGAGGCAGAAGGAAGCCTTTAGGGCCCCCACGGATGGCCACTGCCAGGACCACTCACCTGCCCGGCACCCAAGGGAACCTGAGATACCTGGCCCTAGGGTGGCGCATGGTTCCTTAGCCACTCTGTCCCCTGCCCCCTGCCCCACAGCAGGAGGAGGGCCTGGGTCCCTGTGACCTCCTCCCTGACAGCCCCTTCCTAAATGGAACAGAGTGGGGAAGTGAAACAGCTGTCTTCACAGCCCTCCCCTCCTCCAGAACCTGCCATGGCTCTCCACTGTCAGCCAATGTCCAGCCAATGTCCAGCCAATGTATGTCCAGCCAATGCCCCCCTCAGCCCTTCATTCCCATTGCTCCCTTGGTCCCCCCACGCCCCCAGCCCTGTCTCCAGCATCTCAGAGCCTCTTCCCCTCCTGGGGACCCCATCTTCTCTTAGGGGATGGGGGTGGGAGCCTTTGGGGCAGCAGGGGGTCCCCACAATTCTGTGGGATATGTCTGTCCCTCCCCACCCACTCTGACCCCACAGATGCCCCTGGGGATTTTCCACCCCGCACCTCTGGAAATCCACTCCAATTTCTCCCGGGGCCTGGGAGCCGTGGGCTTCACTGTTGATTTGTCACAACTGATTATTGGCAGCAGAATTTGTCACCTGCACAATGAGAGGAAAATGAACCTTTCATCAGAGCCAGCCTGAGCCCTGTGAGGCTTCCAGAGCTGGGGAGAGAGGAGGGCGGGAGAGATGCCCAGGCCAGGCCAGGCCAGGCAGGTCTTTTCTAAGCCCCTGTTGGAGGCATCAAACTGAAGCACAGATCACTTGAGAGGGTTTTCCAAGGTCCCAGCGGCCAAGGGACAATTTAGCTGCGTCCCCTTGGCACCCAATTAAAGGTGGCACAGTGAGTCCCCTGGTGTTCCAGTCACAAGGATTGTGGCAAATGTGAGACCCTGACCAGACCAGCAGCTACTGCTCCAGGGGTCAAGCTTCTTCCTCTGCCCAAGGAATCCCCAAGAAAGGGAGGTCCCAAAATCCAAGGATCTAGATCGCTCCTTTCCCCTCCCTGCGAACCACCCTGCCCCACCCAAGTACGGGGCCTGTCGTTCCAGCTCTGACTCGGCAACAACCTACCCTCCCTGGGCCTGTTTCCCACCCATTTCTTGGTGTGCTGTGAGGAAGGCGGGCTCTCAGGAGACAGGGGGAGCCACCTCCCTCTTGCAGCGCCTCCAGTCTGCGACTGTCTCTCAGCCCCGCCGCCGGCTCTGTCTGTTTCCACCTCCTCCGCCCCCACCTTGGCCAGCTTCCCTGGTTCCCGGCTCTGGCTCTGGCTCTGGCTCCGCGCTGTGGAGACGATCAAATCCACCACTGCTGGGGCAGGGGAGGGGGGTCTCATTGGGCTCAACCTGGCTCCTGCCACCTCCAGCGCCCACCCTCTTCAGCCCCTGGCCTCCCATGCAGCCCCGTCTAGTTCCCACCCCAGCTACTTGCAGCCTCCTGGCCCCACTGGCCCTTCTGCACCCAAGTCCTCTCAGGCTGCCCTGGGGTCCCTTCCTCAGGGGCTAGGCATGAGGCTGGGCAGAGTCAAAGTGCAGGCACCCACCTGCCAACCACCCATGCGACAGAGGCTCCTGCACTGCAGTGGTGACAGCATCGCTCATGGCCCCCTCCCAAAGGGAATGACAGACCCCCTTCTGCAATGGGCTGGATGCCCTTGTCCAAGCCCCCCCCACAGGCTCACAAACCTACACACCTCTATACACAAATCCATACACACAGACGCCCCACCGTGGGTTCCTCCAAAGAGTGTACACACTCACATGCACACTCGTACTGCCCGACCTCAGGGACAAGAGGGACAGCAAGGCCCATACAGGGCACCCAGGAAGTTCCCCCTGAGCCCACCTCTGACAATCCCTGGTCCTCACCCACGTGACCCACTGTGACCCCCCCCCGTGACAGTCTGCAGCCACTCCCACCCCCTTCCAGAGGACTCAGGAGAAGCACAGCTCCTCACCTGGCCTCTAAGGGTGCCCCAGGGGTGGCCTCCCCACACCTTCCTCTGCTCCTGCCCCCCAGGGTCCTCAGCCAGGTCCTTCCCCTAGCTCCTGGCCCACCTGCCCTGCACCAATGCACAAGTAGGGAGGGCCTGGCCTCTGTGTCCTGGGGCCAGGGGCTCAATTTCTCAGAGCCTTAGTTTCCACATCTGTAAAATGGGGTAGTCAAGGTGCTCACCTTGTCGGATCGTGGGGTTAGTTACTGAGAGGCCCTTGGAGAGGTGCCTGGCACCTACGTGGTGCTCCTGTCATCCTCACAGGCCAGCCTGTGTCTATCACCTGTACCCGCTCTGCCAGGCAGCCACCCTGTCCAGAGCCATCCAGGTCCTGTTCCCAGGTCCACTTTACTTGGGCCTCTCTCTGGGCCTCATCCACCTCAGCTCTGTCCCTGCTCCAGAGGTCCCGCTGATCCGTTTCCCACTTGCCCCCCTCTCATCCCTGCCAGCCTGTGGGGCTTGAGCCCAGCCACACCGCCTCCTCCTGGCCCCTCTCTTCCCCTGCCTGTGCCCGTCACTGCCACTTCCTGTCCACTGCTCCCGTCCAGGAAGCCTCCTTCTGAGTCTCTTCGGGTTATGTAATGCTGATGGAGGGAGGGTGATCTGTGACCTGGGTTCCCTCCCTGGCTGTGTGACCTTAGGCCCGTTGCTCTCTCTTTCTCTCCCTGACCTTTAGTTCCTTATGCATAAAATGAGTTAATAAAGGTTAAAGCCGGCACCCGGGAGGTGTTCAATAAACCCTGAGGTGCACTCCTTTCCCCCAGGGAAGGGCCCTCCCATCCTCTGCGTGGCTGTGTCTGCGCCTCACCCCTCTTTTCCAGGGCCTGAGGTCCGCTGGCCCCATGTGGCCCAAGTGCAGCATTGAGTGCCCCCCATCCTCATGGTCAAGGTGGCCAAGGACCCCACCAGCCCAGGGTCCATCCAAGGAGAGTGAGCGCTCCAGGCCTGCTTAAAACATGGGGGCCAATTACTCTGGGGTTGGCTGCAGATGCCCCATTCTTATTCCACCCTGAGGAGCTCGGGCCTGTGCACAAGGCAGAGTCCCCGAGTCTGGGGACCGGGCCGCAGTGTGGGGGGCGGGCTGGGAGCATGGCAGGGGGCTGAAGCGGGGCCCCTCAGAAGGCTCACGAGAAGCCCGGGAGGCCGCCCGACCCAGTGCCCCCACCGGCCCTGCCCCACGGCCCCTCTGGCCTCCCTCCTCTTATTTATCTTTGGAATTGCTTCTTCTCCAAAAGTTCATTTTGAAAGAAATCAATTTCCAACCTACTCGGAGATGTAATTTGGTTTTTCATTTTGAAGAAATGATGGCTACAGAAAAGTTTGGAGACTTAATCACCGCAGAAGGCCACAGAAATAAAGAACCGCTCTACCCTCGGCCGAGACTGTCAGCCTGTGTGCTGTCCAGCTGAGACAGCAGAAGACAGGTGTGCACAGGGAGGCATGTGTGCACACTCAGCCCCACGCATGCACACACGTGCACCTGACACACAGCCATGCGTGCTGCATCTGAACATACGTGCACGTGCGTACAACACAGCCTGTGCCAGCCCCTCCGCCCCCAGGAGCCATCAGCACCTTAGTTCTTTGCTTCTGTACCCCACGCCCCAGTACATCTTGCTCCTGAGCCAACTCCATCCTCATCATTTCTAGGAGGTATTGACTTTGTCACCTATCCCAAAGGTT
Source organism: Fukomys damarensis (assembly GCF_012274545.1). Classification (NCBI taxonomy): domain Eukaryota; kingdom Metazoa; phylum Chordata; class Mammalia; order Rodentia; family Bathyergidae; genus Fukomys; species Fukomys damarensis. Next base: position 9,746,836 of record NW_022900931.1, on the reverse strand, counting down.
CTTCCCAAGTCTGACACTGTAAGTATTCTAGATCAGATGTTACTACCTCACTCAAGACATCCACAGGCTCCCTATTACACAGCTAGACATCCTAGCCTCAGTGATTCTCCCACCTCAAGGTCATGAGTCTTGCCCTACGCTCCATGCCCCTTCCTCTCTGGCTGCTCTCAGAAGCCCTGTTGGGACCCACTCCAGTTCCAGGCCTGGTGGTCAAGGGCAAGGAACCTCAAGGGCCATGTCAGGCCTGGACATTTGCAGACATGGCCACACGTGCATGAGCCTGTGGCCCTCGGGCTGGGGAGGAAGAGGCAGGGGTCTGCCCTCGGCTCCCAGCCACTCGTCTGGGATCTGTGTCCCGCCTGGACATGGCCCAGTGCCACCACCAAGGGCAGCTGGGGAGGAGGGAGGAAGGGAGGTGGAGCTGCGTCTGATAGGGGTAGGGGAGAAGATTCCAAGGCTTGGTGGGGGTGGGACTGAGAGATGGGGAAGGAAGGAAACCCTGATGGGCTCAGGGGTCTGCACAAGCCAGGGTCCACAGCTCCTGGGGACCATCCCAGTCTGCAGTCCGCATGCCGGCTGGTTAGCTCCCTACCTGTTGAACACACGCTGGGTGCTTTAGATCCTTCAGCTGGTCGGCAAACATCTGTGGGCCAGGCTGGTGACTGATACTGCAGCCTGGGGCCTCTGGCTCTTTCCCAGTGGGGTGGGACAAGGCCAGGCCCCAGCACCAGGTAGGACTGGCTACCAATCCCAGCGCCATGCAGAGCTGCCCTGAAGCTAGAGCCGAAGCTGCAAAGGGCTATGTGCTGTGATAGGTACTGGGTGCAGTGCATGCCTGTCCTGGCCCCTTCTTGGAGGGCAACAGAGGCCCAACCCCAGGGACAGTCTGGCCCTCAGCCCAGCTTCCCTGCATTGGCCCAGTTTGGGGCAGCTACACTGGTGGCCTGGTAGTGCGGCCTGCTTCTCAAGGCTGTGTGGGAGAACCCAGAGAGGCCCTGGGGCCCTGTGGGCATGGGCCCCAGCAAGGCCCTTCCAATGTGATGCCCATAGCCTGCAGGGGCACCCGTGATTACCCTTACCGCCAACCTGCACCCCAGCCCCTCCAACCATAACCTCAGGCCTTCAGGGCATGAAAGACCAACAAATTCAGGCTAAAGGTGGGGACGTTGGATACAATTTCAATGCTGTGCCAGAGAGAAAGAAGTTCAGGCCCAATCCATGAGCATAGAAGGATGCCGGGGAAGCCTGTTTTTCCTGAGGACAATAGTCTCATGGGCATGGGCTCCTGGCATCCGTGGGCAGTGGGGGACAGGAAATGGCCCCAGAAGAGCGCATGTCAAGAGGACCCCAGGTGGACATCAGGACCAAGTGGCAGAGTCCAGTGACAAGCAGGACCAGAGGAGGCCCCCAAAAGATCCCATTTGTTTCCTATAAACGAAGTTGTCTTTCTGTCACATGCATTTATGGGGGGAGCACCCCTGTGTCACACACTGGGCAGCCACAGGGGACAGGTGGCCTCAGCAAGCTCCAGCGATGGCCCAACATTCCTAGGGAGGACTTGGAGGCAGACCACACCCCTCTCCCTCCCCACCTCAGGTGCCCCTGGGCGTCCTGCCAGCCCCTTCCCACCCTCCCGGGCACTGTGCCCAACAGGACTGAGTGTGTGTGGTGACAGAGCCCCTGACCCTGTCATTAGCGCTAATGACTCCAATCAGCACCACGGGGCAGAGGGCTTGGCAGTGCTCACCCCAGCCATCAGCAGATGGTGCCAGAAATGCCAATCACCTGTCTCTGTGCCCTTCTCAGCAGCCTGGAGAGATGGTGGCAGAGGCAGACAGGCAGGGTGGTGCCCGAAGGCTTCCCTCGATCCACAAGATCTCAGGTGGTCCCTTCACTCCTCCAGAGGCCCTGGAAACCCCTTCCCTTGCCCATCTCTCACTCCTGGCCTGCAGCGCAGGAGACTCTCAGCTCCACCATTTCCTGCCTCAGCCTCCGTGGGCTGATGACCCCAGGTGAGTCCCCGCTTCCCTCTTTTAAATAAAGGGGTGGAATTTCCTGATTTCTGCCGAGCTGCAGCACCTGCCAAGTCCCCTCCCTTGCAGCCATTGGTGTCTGGTATCCAGCTCGCCTGTCCTGCTGCTCTTCTCCCCCTCCTCCCCCAGTCCCACCCGACGCAGCAGCCTCCTCCATCCTTGTCGCTTAGATGGGCTCTGGCAGGAGGCTCAGGGAGCAGGCTGGGCACCCAGCTGGAAAATTGGGTGTCAGGAGCTGCCTGGACTGCTAATGCCCCGGCCCTCACCTCCCCCGCCTCCGCTCCACCCAGGGCTGGGTTCTGCCAGGCCCAAGGCCCCTCCGCCGCCCAAAGGAGTGAGCACCCACCCACCCCAGAGTCCACACCTTTCCATTGAGCTCTGGCTCTCAAAGGGTGCAGCACGGCAGAGCGAGCCATGGGCTGGGAGTCCAGCGGCCTGCATGCCAGGCCCCTCTCTGGGCCTCAACTTCCCTATCTCTGCTCAGGTTCTCTGCTGACATGGCAGCCTGCTGGGGGGCCACCCCACACCTGCTCTGGGATGGCCCCACTGGTGTTTTTCTGTGTTGAGTCTGAGGGGCTCTGGGTCCTCACAGGCTTCCCCGCCCCCTTCCATCACAGGGCCACACCACTCCTCTCTGCTCCCTCGAGGACCCCGAGGAGACAGTGTTCCCAGGACCTCCAGGGATGGTGGGTTTTAGGTGACCCATGTCTGGGCTGCCAGCCCCTTCTACCCTCATCCCACGCAGCCCCAGGGGACCTCCTGCTGTTCTATCCCACCCCAACCTGCTTCCACCAAATCCAATCTCAAGGGTCCACAGAAACTGACAGAGGCCCTAGGTCAGCGAAGGTCGAGAACACCAATAGCCCACCCTGATCAATAGTTTTCCTTTGCACCAATCACTTTTCATGATTACTTTTTACTGATTACCCAGGTAGTGGGGAACCCCAACAGGTGGCTTTTTATCATCCTCTGTCAAGCACACATTCCCGTGCTGGTGACAGCCACGTAGGACCCCAGGGGTGACCCTAGCCACTTTCAAGGAACCATCATTATCAAGTGCCCATTGCTGCCAGCTACATGTTGGACTCCAGGACAAGCAGGGGTCCCAGCAGGGCACCCACATGTGTAGTTTCATCTCACATTCTAAAAGAAGCAAACAGGAAAAACATCACTGCACAGTGACCAGTGTGGTAAAGAAAAGTCAACACAGTAGGGGGTTGATGGGTCGGGCCAGACTGCACAGCCTGGGGAAGCCACTTCAGGCAAGGTGGCACTGACACAGAACCTGAACAATAAGACATCAGCATGAACGGACTGGGGCCTGCCCTTCTAGACAGAGGGGACACCAGTGCACAGGCCCTGAGGCTGGGGCGCATGGGTCATTTGAGGAACAGGTGGCCATGGAGGCCTGGGGGACAGTGTCAGGAGATGCTGTCCCTACCCCTCACCCCGAGGTCACGTAATGCCTGCTAGAAGGGATTGGGGATAAATTCGAAGTGCCGGAGTAGCTACCGGGGGCTTTAAGAGTGCTTCTACCCATGGTCGTCACGCTTTCTCTGCTGGACCAGGCTCTGCAGGTGCCTCAGCTGGAAGGGGACAGGGCAGGTCTTGGCGAGGCGGGAGGACCGAAACCCTCCATCTGGCACCTAGGCCAACAGTGGACCACTCCCACCGCAGAAGTTAACCTCCAGCTGTTTTCATCCTGTACCTTATGCTAAAAGCATCTGTCCCCTTCCCAGACTTGAGTTGCTTGTCGAAAGCCCCCACTCTGTCACCTGGGTTTGTCCAGGGTCCAGAAGAGCCTGGGGGATCAGAGAAGAAGGAAAAGGCACAGAGTGGGAAAGAGATTGTCATGGGACTCAGGACAAACCAGAGAGTGAAGGGATCCTGCCTCAGGGAGAAGCAGACGCGTGGCTCCACCAGGGGTCTCCCGACGTGGGGACCGTGCTGATAACCATCCCAGGAGTGAGCACTAGACACACCCACCAGAGGGACTGAGAGAGAATCGTCAGTCTGCATCAGAGACACACCCAGAACCATCACACTCAGCTGAAGCACTCTGGACGCTCCTCGGTCACATCTTCCAGAGCCGAGCTGACCTGCATCCCAGGCCTGTACCACCCAGCCCTGGGTTCGTCCGTCCTCAGCAGCAATGGGTGCCTCTGGCCACCGAAAGCCCTGGGAAAGGATGGCCCCACCAGCTTCACCCATCACAGTGCCAAATGGAAGCACCTCCAACATCCATCAACAGGAGAGCACGTAAGTCGACTGTGGCACATTTCCCAGCAGGGAGAAGGAACCAGCCATCGTCACACTCAGTAGGAGGGAGTCTCACAGCCACACCGCCAAGGGAAGAAAGCAGCACAAACCAATATACGTTGCACCATTCTGTTTATATGAAAAGCAGAAAGGGCTGGAGGGTGGACGGCCCTGCCGCCCTTGATTGCAAGACCAGAAGGGGGCTTGGCGGGCTCTCAGGGTGCTGGTCATACCTGTGTCCTCAGCAGGAGGCGGCGCCACAGGCACCATCACTGTGAAAACCCTGTCATTCTGATCTGTGTATGCTCTGAATGCTTCATTAATTATGATGAAGTTCAACGAATGTATTAACTTTAAAAAATAATAAAACACTGCAGAAGTACGTAAAGTGTGGGACCACTCCCTACTTCGCATGACCTGGTGGGTGACCTTCCATCACTTTGTCTGTGCAGCTAACTGGCCTCGTTTGATTAACATTTTAACCCAAGGGGACTGGGCCCTATCTTACAGCGTTGGGTGCTGTCTCTCAGGGCTTCCCAGCCTGGGCACCACTGACACCACAGGCTGCATAATTCTTCATCCTAGGGGTCTCTGTGCACTGCCTGATGCTAAGCAGCTCCCTGACCACTTCCCACTAGATGCCAGCATCCCTCCCCACCCTGCGACAACCAGAAATGTCCCCAGATATGACCAAGCAGTTCCTCGAGGCAAGGTTGCTAGATAAAACACAGGGCATCTAATTAATATGCACTCTTTGAGGCATACTTAACTTTAAATCAGTGGATGTTCATCTGAAATCCCAACATGCCTAGGGGCAAAATTATCCCTGTTGAGAACCGAAAGTGTCTCTCATCGCAGGTTCTCTCACGGGAGGCAGGCTGTCATGATTTGTGAGTCCCTCCCCTCCTACTGGACACACACCTGGCTCTCCAGCAGGACTTCAGCAGGTGACAGAAACCCAGTCAGTCTCAAGGGGATCATGCGGGCAGCATCGTCCCTCCTGACAGGGAGGCCAAGCAAGCTAAGGGAGATGGGTCAGAGCAGAAGCCTGTTCTTTCCTTTCTCTCTTCCCCACCTGTGCAGGCTTTCACAGCCACCAGGAAGCAGGCTGAGTTCAAGGCTGCCACCAAATGTCCCTAATGATTCATTGGCTGAGACTGGTCATGTGCCCACTCCTGACCTATCACTGGCAGAGGGTGTGGCTTCACGTAGGCCAATCAGGAGTACTCATGGTGCATGCAGGGGATGTCACCCCCTAAATCTTCCATACATGTGTTTCCATAAAAGGGATATGGGTACAAGGTGGGTAGCAAACATCACCGGGCTGATTCAGAACTTGCCCTATTGCTGTTGATGCTTTTACCCAGCCCGGGACAACAACCAGAGGGCACTTTGACATCCATGGTGGTGCTTTCCGCTCTTCCAAGCTAGCATCTCTTAACCAGTCAGGACTGGCCACGTGGCTTGAACCCTCCTCCAGCTCAATGGCCTTTGTGTCCTCCCCTCTGGCTTCCTTGCGCCTCCTCAGACTTCTAACCTGCCTTAGGGCCTTTGTACCTGCCATTCCCCTGCATTCTCACACTGAGCCTTTTTACCCTCAGGCCCTTTGCAGGTGTCTTCGGCCACAGATGGGCTGCCTAAGTGCCCCACCCAAGGTGGCCTCATTTCCCTGCTCTATCAGACTCTGTCACCTGTGTTCACACACTGATTGTCCTCTGGCTTTAGCAGCAGCTCCTTGAGGACAGGGGCCTCCATGTCCTGGTCACTGCTCAGTCCTTGGGCCTTGTAGCATCTTCAGTGGCCCTGCGGAGCTCCCTGCTGGCGCAGACTGGACTCCAAGGACAGGGTACACCTTCAGGTGCCAGTGAGTCTGGCAGCCCCTTCCTGCAGCAGTGAAGGACACCGGCCCCCTTTGCCATCCTATTGGCGGCAAACCAGGCCCACATCAGTGTGAGACTGTGTTAGTCATTGTTTATCCCAAGGAAATGTGAATGTGGGCCTTGAGGGGTTGTGCTGGGTGGAGCTCCCCCACGAGCAGGCCAGGAATCAGGACTGGGGTGCTGGTAGCTTATTTGGAAGCAGATGGCAGGAAGCAGGAGGAAGAACTGAGGACAGACAGACAGGAGGGGCCGACACAGGGCTATTGTGGAGGCCACTACAGAAAGCAGCCCTCAGGGGACTCCTGGGAACCAGGCTCCCCGGACTCCCCGGAGACTCTCTACCTGCCAAGGTGGCCCCAGCAGCTCCTCATCCCCAGAACTTCCCAGCTTCCCTTGAGTGGGAGAGGCTGAGATCAGGTGTGAGCTAAAAACCCCATGGGGTCTGCTGCGTAGGGCACCCCAGGCCCTGTGGGGCAGTGTCATGGGACTGGGGACATGCACCTCGTCACTGTCCCACTAAGTCGCACCTGGCCCCAAGGGTAGGGTGGCTCAGCCAGAGAAACCCAATGGGAGGAGTCGTGTATATGTTTTTAACACTTGAGAAGAGCACCCGGTGCCTCCAAAAGCTCGCCGGCCTTTCCCACTCCTTCTGACCACAGTGGGACTGTGCCTCGGCCTCCCCGATCCCAGGACTCCAGCACGGCTCTAGCAGTTCCAAGTCTTCATGGTAATGGCACGCTGCACACTCTGACCACCACTGCTCTGTGTTTGGTTCAGTGACCCCGTGAGCTCTACTTTTCTCATACTTTTTAGGCAAGGAAACTGAGGCACGGGAGTTACATACAACATCTGAGTTTCCACAGCGGGTAAGTCCAGGGCAAGAGTCCAGTTCGGGTGGGACATTAGCCACAGGGCCATGCTGTCTCAAAGGATGTAATAATCTTTCAAAATTTTCCAGGCTGGAGAGATAAAAGTGATACTTCATTTTGTCTTATTTTGCATTTCTCTATTGTTATTCCATCATCCAGTTTAGGACTAGGCACAGGTACAAACAATAGATCCGAGCCAGAAATATATCAACTAAAATTTGGAAGATGGCAGCCCAGAGCTGGCACTCTGGTCTGCTCCATGATGTTTGTCAGCCAGGTTTCTCTTGTTCCTTTGCTGTGTGTGCTTTCGGCTTCTGCACCCTCACAGTCCAGTGTGGCTGCTTGAGCTCGAGCCATCATGCGGAAGCAGGAATCTGATTAAAAGGAAACAGAGCACCTAAGAGCTATCTTTGAAGGGAGGTTTCTGGAATCTGCTACTACTCATTGACCAGAACTTGAGTACATGGCTCCCACACAGATGGATGCTGGGAATATCTTTATTCTAGATGACCTCACACACCCAGCTAAAAATCAAGGAGTCTCCTATGGCAGAAGGGAAGGTGGATATTGGAAAACAGCTTATGATTTCTACCAAAGTGGAGGAGTCTATTTAGAAAGGTTTCTTCTAGGGCTGGGGATTTAGCTCAGTGGTTCGGCAGCCTGCCTCATAAGGGCAATGACCAGAGTTCGATCCCCAGTACCAAAAAAAGAAGAAAAAAAAAAGGTTTCTTGGTCATATTTATTTCACTAAGAAGTATCTCTTCAATATATTTTCCTCTTTCTATTGCATTGATCCTTTTCCTGTTTATTTTTAGGATGCTTTTTATGGGGAATTCACACCTCTTTTACTGAACTGTAACAGTGGTGTTTGGCACTAAAGATCTGTGTGGAAACTTGAGGGCAGAGCCCATGGCAAATAGCTCTGCATTGGCTGCTCCTTCCTAGGGCCACAGGTACCTCTCTCCCCTCCATCAGGGATCACCAGTGCTAGTGAGCATCAGAGCTCACAGGGGTGCAGTATTGTCCAAAGATAAATGCTAACATGCTCAGCTGATGGCCCCAACTTCGCTCCTGGAAAGTCACCCTGAATGGATCGTGGCCTCTTTGGCTGGAGTCTAGACAGCACAGAAGACCACAGAATCCTCATCTCCTCCATCTGGACTTTATATTTCTATTCATATGGCCCAGGCATTAGCCCTAGAAACAATTCCACCACGCTGTGACTCTGCAAAAGACACTCTCCAAAAGTACGGGTGATGTGTCAATGGTGTGTATCCGTGTGGAGCTGCACGTAATGTCACCAGTTAGCCAAGGGTTCTTTTGCTCAATTCACATGGAAATCACAAAATTGGCATGTTACTGGATGGAGTCCAGGGTGGTCTTCTATTATGGTTTGGATATGGGGCTGTCCCCCAAAAGCCTCATGCGTTTGGAAGGAAGGTAACTGGATCATGGGGGAGTTATAGTCATCAGTGGATTCAACTATTGATGAGTTAGTTCATACCCGAACATACTGTTCCAAGGTGGGGCCTAGTCAGAAAAGTCAGGTCCCTGGGGCTGTGACCTTGAAGGGCATCCCCTTCCCTGGCTCTTCCCTGCTTCCTCTGACTCCTGGCCGCCATGACACGAGCAGCTTCCCTCCGCCCAGCCTTTTCCATCATGCAGCTTCTGCTGTAAGCTGGCGCACCACCAACTGTAACCAAGATCCAAAATAAAAACCTTCTCTGAGTTGTGGGTGCTGGGTAACATGCACCAGTGATGAGAACGTGACAGAGACAGATCTTGGTGTCAGAAGTAGGATCATTGCTAGGACTACCTGACTCTGTGTTTTAAAAGGCTCTGGGGCTTACTTGTGGGAGGAGTTTGAAGTTTGGAAAGGTGTGGCGATGGCAGCGAGTGAAGCCCCAGAATTCTGTGAGCTGAGCTTGGTGGAAGATTATGATCAGAAGACCAGAATGCTATGGAAATGCTGGTAGTAAAGACCAGGCCCAGGAGGTTTCAATTGGGAACAAGGGCTCCATTGGTAGTTGGACTTGAGACCATGTGTGTTATACTCTGGCTGAAAAGTTGTCATCATTTCGCCCATGTCCTAAGACTTTGTGGGAGACTAAGATTAAGGGCAACAGACTCGTTAATATGGCAGAGGAAATTTCAAGGCATCCCAGTGTTCAAGCCGTAGCTTGGTACTGCTTGCTGTTTTTAGCAAGTGAAAATCAGGAGCAAATGACAGAGTTAAATGATTTTAAAAGTGAATGGTTTCTTCAGAAAGGAAACCCAGGGAAAAACTGGGGCCTTTGAAAACATGGTTACTGAAAAGATTAGCATAAGAAGCCAAGTACTTAGCATTAGGACAATGAGAAAGATACCTTGAAGAGAACTCAAGGATTAGTGAGACTCCAGCCTTCACAGGGTCAAGGGTAGAAAAGTGGGAGACTAGCTTTGAGAAAAGAGCCCTGGGCCATCTTGCTGCAGAAGGACTGCCTAGGGAAAGGATTTGGGGGAATTCATTTCACAGCGCTCAGCCATACAGGCACTGCTGCAGCTGCGATGCAAGGTGCCCCAGTTACTGCTCGAGCTGGCTACAGACCTTGCCATCATCCATGCTGGTTTAACAGGCATGAAGAATGCAGGGGTTGGTTGTGGGGTTAGGAAGGCTTCCACCTAGACTTCTCAAGAAGGCCTGAGAGACAAGGAAATGTGCCCCTGGCAGGGCAGACCATGAAGCTAAGAGTAAAACAAAGTGCAGTAGAGATCTCAGAAATTCGGAGAAACCAGAAACATAGAATACCTGTTGAGGAAAACCACAAGGAGTGAGCAAAGCCATCCTAAGAGAGGTCATGAGGGCTTCAATCAGCAAGGTCACAGGGCCAGGGCCACCCAAGCTACCCCAGGACTGGACAGAGAATGACAAGATCTGAGATTTGCCTTGCTGAGTTTCGGTCTTGATATGGTCCCATTCCTTCTGCTCCCCGTTTCTGTTTTTGAATGTGAGTGTTTACCCTGTGCCACCTTATATCAGCAGTGTTCAGCCTTCATTTTGATTTTTACAGGGGCTCACAGCTAAGAGTTTGCCTTGAGTCTCACAGGTCATTTTGGACTCGGACTTGGACAATGCTAAAACTGCTAAGACTTTGGTGACTCTTACAGATAAACTAAATGCATTTTACATGAAGAGATAGACCTGAGTCTTTTAGGTTCCAGGAATGGGTTGTGGTTTGGATCTGGGGTGTCCCCCAAAAGCCTCAAATGTTCTGAAGGTGACTGGACCAGGGGCACTGTGTTCACCAGTAGATTAATCTACTACTGCTTTCATAGCTGAATGTGTTAATAGGTCAGATGTGGTCAGAAGAGGTGGGTCACTGTGGGAATGACCCTGTGTATCTCCCTCCCCTGCTTCTCCCTGCTCCCTCTGCTTCCTAACCACTATAAGGTGGGTAGCTTTTCTCTGGCCAGTTTTGGGGTTTTTTTTGTTTTTTTTGTTGTTGTTTTTTTTACCATGCTGTTTCTGCCTTGTAGCTGGCCAACCATGAGCCACAGTAAACCACGAGATGTCATGTATTGTGCCCCAACACAAAAATTATTCAGATGGAAATCACAAAATTAGCATGTTACTGGATAGGATCCAAGGAGGTCCCCCAAAGAACAGGGTGCCCAGTTTGCTGCCCCAAGGAGTAGCTTCATCAATTTCCATCACAGAAAAATAATTTCTAGACACATCAGTGAGAGGCATAGGCATATTTATTAGGCAGAGTTAGAAAGCAAGAGAAAATAGGGAAGGGGTTTCAGCTTGAGGAGCTAATGGAGGTGCAGCTCTGATGATCATACTGGCTCATTACCAAAAGAGTAGGACCAATTTTTATGCCTCCACTGGGGTGGGTAGAGGCTAATGATTTCCCGTGAGGATAGCTCTTAAGACTTCTCTTTCAGGTTTTAAGGGATTTACGTGCCTGTAGGATGAGGTTCAGTGGCCACTTAGAGATATCCTGGTGTCCCCCCTACTGGCATGGCAACTCTAGTCCTTGCAATGAGAGTAGGAGTATAAGGGAAGGACACAGTTCCTTGTTAGCAAGAGACTTGTCTTCCTCCTTAGAGGGTAACAAGTCATCAACAAAGACCAAAGAATCTCTGTCTCTTGACCCCATGAGGGTCCCTGTCCTATTTCATAACACAAAACCCCTACTCAGGCAAGTTTAAGCAGAGACATGTCCCATGAACAGACAAAAGAATGCAGGTCCAGCCGCAGGGTGACCCTCACTGCCGCTGTTTCTCCCATTGTGAGCTTGGCTCTCTTACCAAGTGGAAAGTCCTCAGAGAGGGCCTGGGTGTCTCTCCAGTGCAAGGATTGAGAGTGTCTGTGTCCCAAGGAAATGCAACCAGGACACCCAGAGGACAACTGCTGTCTCTTCCACCCCAAAGCCTTCCAAGATATCTCCTGTCTGGTTAAAACTGGGTCTCACAGCTATTTCCAAACTAATCACTAGCAAGGGGTATGGGGCCACCAGATGCACACAACATGCACACAGGCTGGCATTGTGTGTCGGTGGGACCAATGTGCCTCACACAGAATGAACATTCACTGAGGAAAGAGGGAGAAATGGAGGCTCCATATAAGCCCCCCTCGGGGAGGGCTGTGGGTGCTGGTGTGGAGCCCCATGGGGGAAGTGAGGCAGGTGGTATCCCAAAGTGTGTGGCCCTCTGGCTGTGGTGTGGAGAGCACCTTGGTCTAGAGGCCAGTGGGAGCCTTCGACAGCCTCCCCAGTGAATGGTGTTGTGGTGTGGTTTGGACCCCAGGGGGAGAGGGGTCAGGGGAAGGAGATCCCCAAAGAAGGTCAGATTTGAGGTACGTTTTCAAAGCAAAATATCTGGATGCAAGGCATCAACACGTGTGAGATGAGGAGCCCTGGAGTGCTGGCCTGGCTGGGGACCGTTATGCAGGAAGTAGGATCTGGAGACCACAAGGGCATCTGGGACAGGAAAGAGCTGAGAGTCATCAACATATGGTGGTGTGAAAGCCTCAGGACTTGGAGTGCATGCTAAGCAGAGGACCAATGAGCGGCCATGAGGAGACAGCCAGGTTCCTGGGCTGGGGGCAGCTCTCTGTGGCCTTGCTGGCCAGACAGCTGCTGGCTCCTTCACTGCACCAAGCCCCTCCCCAACACTGGGGGACTCTGGGGTGGCTGTGGGTCAGGTCCCAGGGGTGAGCACTCCTCGATTTTCAGGTCTTCATGACTGTGCTGGCCAGGTGTCTGGTTCCACTTCACAGAGGCAGAAAACTGAGGTTCTCGTGTCCAGGTGAGCACTCCTGGCTTCTGTCTTCCTGTTACCAGGCCACCCTGGTGGGAAGCCCAGCCTTCAGTGGATGGCCTGGCCTGGGATGTGTCATCATCAGTTCATGGGCACAGGGTCAGCCAGGCTGGGGGTTGGGTATGAGCGTCTGGGCCCAGGGCGACACTAGCCCCATGGAGCCTCGCTTCCCCTCTCACACACTGAGGGGGGTGTGTGAATGGATTCCTCCCTTAGGGCCCTATCATGAGGCCTCGGTGGCTAACACCTCACTGGTGCAGGGTCCCACACAGGAGAAGCATGGTCCCCAAGTGGAATCCTCCAGGGCAAGAGCTGGGACCAGACCCTTCCCAGGGGCTGTAGAGAGGGCTGCCTGGCCACTGTCACTGGTGTCACTGGGGAAATGTCTACCCTCGGATCCTAAAGCTAGAAAGACTAGAAGAGCCTGGCAGAGAGTGCCACGAACCAAAACTGGGGTGCAGGGATTGGAGCGGGCAGGGGCAACACCACAAGTGGAGACAGGAGGTACTGGGCCTGACAAGTGAGCAGGATAAAGTAGAGGTCGACCTAAGGGGTGCCTGACTCCTGCAGACACCTTGCGGACCCTGGAGAGCACTCAGGTGCTGGGTCATGCATTTGGAAAGGTGTCCCCACAGGGATCTGCTGTCCCCTAGGGCGGCATCCCTCTCAGTCCTTTCCCGAAGAGCACAGAGGGCTGTCAACCAGCTGCAAAATGGGCACAACCAGCAGCAAGACAGAAACCGCACCTCCTTCTGGCTCCCCTAGGCTGAGGAGAAGAGATGGGTAGGCCAATGGGGTTGAAGGGTGAGGCCTTCCACAAGCAGTGGAAGAGGGAAGAAAATGCTTTTACCTTAGCTAGAAAGGCAAAGGGCCCTGCTTGCAAACTTTCTGGCCTCTCTTCACCCTCCCCTCTGCCTGCTCCCATCATCCCCGCCACCCCCGGGAGACAGGTGCCAACCGTACCCCGGCCCTCAAAGCCCTCTCCCATCTTGCAGAGGCCCTCCCTGCCCACCCTGCCCCAGTCCAGGCACAAAAAGAAAAAAAAGAGAGCTCATTTCTTCTGCCAACTTAGTTTCCACAGCCTGAGTAAACCGAGCCTGAGAAGGATGACCAGGAAATTTTCAAATATTTATCCGTCTGAGTATTGAAAGGTTAGAAATCAAGCTAATGAACTATTTAAAAAATTTCCTGCCTTCATAATGGCCTACAGCAGGTTTGAATTTCAAGCTTCCAGCTTCCTCTAATGTGGGCCCAGCCTACTCCCTACAAAGCCTGCGACTTTGGGGTCACGTGTCTGCATATGGACTCCTAAGCCATTAAGCTCTTCCCACATCCTCCCACCCAGGGACCCCTTGGCCTTCTCGTGCTGAGGGTGCCTACATGGGTAACACAGGCCACCCCGAAAGGAAAGGCGGTAGATGCAGGCGGAGGACCAACTGGACCACAATCCTGGGGCCCCAGGTGTGGAGAGAACAGTCTAGAAGCAGGCCAGTTCTGGCAGGCACATGTTGGTCCTACAGCCTCAACCTCTTGGGGAGCAGCTAGTGGCTGCAGGAGGATGAGTGAGGCCCTTTGTGGTATACACAGCCCAGGGCCGGGCCCCTCCTGACCCCTGCCAGCTGTCTCCTCTGTCCCTGGCTGGCTCCACCCCCAAGTCACACCTCACCTCCTCCTCATCTTAAATGTAGGATTTGCCTATCTTAGAAGTAACCAGGTTTTTGTTTGTTTGGTTTTTTGTGTTTGTTTTTGTTTTTGTACCAGGCATCAAACTCACACCAGAACCACTGAGCTAAATCCCCAGCCCTAGAAGTAACCAGAATTTTAGCAGCAAGAATCAGTATGACAGGACCTGGAAACATTCTCATTTAAGTCCAGGACCTGGGCCTGTCACAGGCCCAGGCCCATCTCCAGCTGGCCTCCCTGGGCTTGTGGGAACCTCTAGGTGAGGGCGTAGTGTGGGATTCTTGCTGGGACTTAGGCCTTTGCACCCAGGCCTGCAGGTGGCTGGGCAGAGCTCTCCAGAACATGCCACACTTAGGGCATGTTAAATGGACTGGTGTCCTTCCCAAAATTGCTCCCTGATGAGCTGTGTCACAGCTATTCCCCAAAATGTAAAACAGGGATGATGTTCTTGTGTTGCAGGCCCTAGGCAAGGACTCCAGAAGCCCGAGGTGTGGGTGGAATCTCCTGAGAAGACTGAGGAAAAATCCTGAGTCCAGGACACGAAGGGGACCAGGGCATGCAGAAGCTACACGTGGGCTGGCTCCGCTCAGCGAGAGGTGTGAGGGGGCTAGAAGGAGTTCAGAGGGGCCAGAAAGGAGCCCTTGGGTAGGGAACTTTAGTTTACAGGCAGGAAGGCTGCAGTTGACTTGGCTCTGAGGAATGGGGACAATGACTGGTGGAGACAGTGGCCCGCCAGCTGGGGCTGCAGGCCGCAGGAGGAGAGGGGCACCCAGCCTGGGGTTCACCGGAGTGGGTCAAGTCAGGAACTCTGAAGGCAGGAGTAGTCAAGGAAGAAAAGCCCCCCTTCCCAAGAGGTGAGTGTTGGCGGTATAGTGGTAAGCTCAGCTGCCTTCCAAGAGGTGGGCATCAAAGCCACAGAGCGGGGAGGAGAAACCTGGGGGTCCAGAGCCTGCACACTGACACAGCAGCACTGGATCCAGTGCTCGCAGGTGGAGGATCATGGGAAGAGGCTCCATGAGACAAAGTCCCTGTGATGCCCATGGGAGATGCCAGGCACAGTGGGCAGTGCCAGAGTGGGACCTGAGATCCAGAGCACAGGGACAACGGGACTGAGAAAAAATAGGTCTGGAACTAGCTTTCCCGTCCTCAAGAGATGATAAAGACAGTGAAGAAAACTCCATGGCAGAGTTGCTTTCAAGGCCTTAGGAGAGCATCGCAGCGCCAGCCGGGTCAGCCAGGAGAAGGAAGTTAGAGAATAGGACGCCCTGGAGCAGGACCTGGTTCGGGCCCAGTGGGCAGCCCTGGAACCACAAGGCTCAGTCTGTGGCTGCTTGGTCACAGAATGAGGCCCACCTGAAGCAACCTAGGGGTGCCCACTTTGGGGACCACGTGAGGACGCTTGGAGGGAAAATCATCCAGCAAGGAGCAGGCAGGCGAAGGGTGAGGAGACCCAGGCCTGGGCCCTCCAGGACACCCCCTGTCCAACTCCAGCAGAAGAAGGGAACAGGAAGCCGTGGACTCCCACTGGGGGCCCCCAATCAGGGCCACAGTGCCAGCTGGGTTGAACTTGCTGAGTGCCATTATGTTACGTCTCTCATAGGGACTCGGCTGTTCACTGAGCCTACTTGAAGCAGCCCTGTAGTAATCCAGGCTAGCCCAGGGCCTCCCATGTGGAAGAAGTAGAGAAAAGGAGTCTGAGAAAAAGGCAGTCGAAAACAAGAGCTGGGCCAAAGTTTAGGCAGTTCAGCCTGAGGTCACAGGATGGTGACCCCAGACCCCTGACCCAGTCATAGAGACAAGCAGCATTACTTAATTCTCAAGGGAGCAAGAGTGGTCAATGACTGTAGAGGGGACAGCACACGGTGGAAGGCATCAGGGACAAGGGAGGCAGGGTGCCCAGGGCAGGTGACCAGGCCATGCCTGGAGGTGGCCGGGGGTCCCACAGAACCCTGAACACCACCCAGGAGCAGGGAAGCAGAGAGGCAGGTCTGAGCCAGTCAGGGACCTGGGACAATCTGAGGCCTGGGGCTGGAGTTGGGGCCCAGAGCTGGGGCTGTGGTCCCCTAAAGGCTTTTTGTGGACATTGCTGGAGAAAAAAAAAACACTGTTGCTAAGTCAGGACTCGAGCTCAGCAGTGATATAGAGGAGGACGTTTCCTGTCCAAGCAGCCACCGGGGACAGCAGCCTATCCTTGGTACTTTCAACATCTTCCAACTAAGCCCGAAAGGCACCAAGGACAGAAGCTGGGACTCCTGGGCAGCTGGAGCTCTCCTGGGTGGGAGGATATTCAGGGATCTGAAGGAGAAGAAAGTGGTCCTGGCTGTAGACGACTGGGTGGGAGGTTGCAGTGAGGCTGCAGACTCCTGGAGGAGACAGAAGAGACTGCCACCCGTAATGTGCCCTGGGCTGGGCAAACACCTCACTTAGAAGACACAGCCTGGGAAAGTATATTCCTCTGGCAAGTTGGGTTCTGTCTACAGTGCACAGACCCCTCTCCTTGTTAATCTGTCCAGTTCAGGAGGTCTCAGCCCCCAGAGATTTTACCCACAATTGTGCACAAAGAGGACCCAAATTAGGAGACAGTTGTATCATCCCTGGGTGATACCATGGTCACCTCAGAAAGGAGTGGGTACAAAACCAGCAGGTCATGTTTGTGTAATTAATGTCTTGCCTTAAGACATCTGCATTTTAGGCATTTGTGATATTTACTCTGTTAAGACAACCACAGTCTCCGCGAGCTTTGAATTGATTATTAGTAAATTTCAGGAGTATCATTTTCCTTGTGATAAGACCACCAGGACATCATGACAAGAACCCACGGTCGCCAGGCGAATAGGGAATTTATTTAGTAACAGGTTTGCCTTATTCTGTAAATAACTATAGGGTATAGTAGGAAAGCAGATATATAAAACTAGTGGATAAAGTTTGGGCTCGTTAAGGACATTTCTTCAATTGTTTTTTTAAAAAATCACAGTGCGCCCAGGGCCACCCTCACAAGTACATATTTAAGGTTACTAGAATTATAGGTAGAACACCTTTGGGGTTGAAATTAAAAGCTAGGGATCTTTGCAGTTGTAATGAATACAAGTTCTTCGGTTGCACAGGAGAACAAATCCTTCCTTGAGAACAAGTCCAAATTCCCGGCAGTCACAGGGTCCCCTGGGGAAGGACTTAGGTAACCCAGGCTCGTGTACACTTTGGATCACACCTTGTTTCCTTGGGATAAAACCAGCCCTTCAAGAAAAAAGGCCCATGCTGACAAAGAAACTGAGGCAATGTGTCCCAGGCAGGGAATCAGTGGGGTGCCCAGAGCCCAGTCTTGAGGACCATGGTGGTCCTGGCTCTGGTTCTGATGAGACAGAGCATAAACATTCCCCTCTCTCCTCTTCCTGATCAAGTACAAGTCTGTACTGGAATTCCCTTCAGAAAGAGGGCTATAGGCACTTGGGGACAAGCCAGGGGACAGGACAGAAAGACAGAGACCCAGCTGCAGTCACCTAGGTATAGCTGCCTTGGGGACTGTGAGAATACCAGGAGGTATCCGGCAGGGGCAAGCTGAGGGGACCCAAGCCAAGGCCACCCCAAGGGGTCCCCACCATCTAGGAAGGGGTCAGGAAGCCATGGGCCTCCTCTTAGAGCCACAGCTCCAGCTGACCTGCTTGATTCGAAGCTTCTGAGGCCGAACCATGTAACATCCCTCACAGGGACTACTCTGTTCCATGGAAGCCCATTCAAAGTGACCCTAAAGCAATCCAGGCCAGCCCAGGGCCTCTGGGAGCAGAGATTAAGTGGAGCCACTGGATAATGGGGGTCATGGAAGAGGATGGTGGGCTCTGCTTCTGGGAAGCTGGGGCCAGTCTGGGCACCCATGGGCTCTAGGCTCTCTGTGGGCCAAGATGTGGGCAGTTCAGCATGAGGTCACTGGATGGTGACCCCAGGAACGTGGCCTAATCACAGAGACGAGCAGCCATTTCTTGGTTCTAAAGGAAACAAGAGAAGCTAGAGACTGTGGAGAGAGAGCAGCAGACAGTGGAGGGTACCAGGGACCGGGGAGGCAGGGTGCCCAGGACAAGTGACCAGGACTGTGGTCACTGGAGGGAGGTTCCACAGAGCAGGTATGGAAGGTCTGGGACCATCTGGGGTTCAGCCTCCCATAGCAGGTGACTCTGCTCCTGGGAAGCAGCTGAGGGACTCTGATGTCCCCCAAGGCACCCTGTACTCCACACAGCCATCTAGAGCCTGCACACAGGGTGAAGAAGTCCAGGACAGCAGGAAGGGGCATGGTACCATGTGACAGAGGAACATCCAGATTTGGGGGACAGGAGTTCATGAGGCCTCTGCCAGCCAGGCCCACAGAGTGCTGGGGAGCTGGCTGCCCTGTGTTGGCAGAGCCGCCTCTTTTCCCCTTGACCTCAGGCAGGGACCACCCCACCCATCAGCCCCATCCTTAGTGCCATGGGCAGAGCTCCGGGTGAAGAGACAGCATGGGGCTGGGGCACCAGGAACTGTGGGACACAGGCATCCACACAGGGGGACAACAATCCACAGAAACCTTGGCCCTGTTGTTTTAAATAAGAAATTTATTGCAAATATAGAAATTGATTCTCTCCATACAGGAATCTCCGAGTTGAGGAAAACAATTTCGTGCCATTCAGTTTAAAACAAGAAATGGGGGTGAGGGGCAGATGTAGGGAGGAGAAAATAAATGAAGTTACCCCCATAAATGAAGAAAAGGAGAGGGATCGAGGCCCCCAGAGGGAGAGGGTCCATACACAGCTGGGGTTCACAGGTTCAGAGTTCAGGGCCTCGAGCCCAGCTCTGCAGGGCTCAAAGCAGGTGCCAGGCCGCAGCGCTCCTGGGGGCTGGCGGCGCCTGAGGAGGACGGGGACCCAGAGGGAAGGACGGCCACCAGAGCTAGACCCGAACCCCTGCCCCAGGCCTGTGCGTGCTTGGCAGGGGGCAGGGGCATGGAAGAGGAGGCCCAGACCGTCCCCAGACAGCCCCATGGGACCCCCTCTTCCTCTCCCTTCTGCTCAGCAGGAGTGACCGCCTTGTAAGGGGGATGTGGAGGCAAGTGATATGCCGACTGTCTTAGGTGGAAACAGTGTCGGGGTGGGGCCGTGTCAGAAGGGACCGTGGGGTGCAGGGCCCTGTGGAGCAGAGAGGACAGACGGCAGTGGGCAGGACAGGCTTCCGATGCCCACCCCAGGCTCCCTACTCCTCAACTCAGCCACCCACACTCCTGCAGAGGCCAGGCATAGTGGTGGTGGCGGGAAGGGGTGCTCGGCCAGCCCCTCCAGCCCCCAACTCCCCTCCTGTCTCTTTGTCAGAGCTGCTGGCTCCTCCTCCAGCCCCTTGCATCTTGAGGAACTCAGCTGCCTGCTGCTTCCTCCAAAAGGTGAGGGACAACCCCAGTCCCTCCCCGCATCTTAACTCCCTGTACCATGTCCACCACTGGGAAACATTTCCTGCCTGTCACTTCACTTTATTTAGGCCCCTTATAAGCAGGGGGCCCGTCGCTGTTGTCCCTGTCTGGCCCCTACTGTCACTGTTTTCTCTAGGCTGGAAGCTCTCCTTTCCAGCTCTCTCCTATGCCTGTTTCCACCTGTGTTAAAGTTCCTAGAATAGGGCACAAGTGACTTCCAGTTGGCAACACCAGGGAGCCTGGCCAGCCCCAAACTCTTTACGCAGCTGTCCCCCGGTATCGCTCTGAAGTGGCCTACACCTGGCCTTCCCAAGTGGGTCTCCCTACTGTCACCCCTCATCCTCAAAGTTCCTCAGTCAGGGACTCCCCTCTCCCCCTGCTGAGGGCACTGTGGCGCACAAAATGGGGTCCTTCCTGGGAAGGGAGGAGCTGTCCACTAACACCGGGCTTCCTGACCGCCAGACCTCTGGAAGGCTGTTAGCTCCAACAGCGGCACACCTGCCAGGCCCTCCAGGAGAGGGTGCGCCACTCCCAGGGGGGGCAGGCTGCACAGGAACCGGCAAGCCCAAGTGTAGCCTCATTTGAGCCCTAGGCAGGGTCCACGGTGCAGCACCCACATTTTCCCCAGCTGGCTCCCCCCAACTGCCCACACTGGGCCCCTGACAATACCCCTCCCTGGCCCTTCACCCTCTGCCCCAGGTGCCACCCTCCCAGCCTGCCCAGGCGCTGGCCAGGACACATCACCCTTACAAACACAGGCCTCGCGGGCTGATGGGGGAAAATGCTCTTTTGTCTTTTGTATTTCACTTCTGATTGGATAAATCCTGAAAAGGACACAGATGCAGGGGGCTCGTCCCAAAGAGGCCAGGTCTGCGCAACTTGGGGCCAGGGGGAGCGGGTAGAGGCCTGCGTCTACAGAGAACAGTGAGGTCTGATTATTCTAGGCCACTTCATCTTCCAGTGGGTCAAGGTCCCTCTCTTGTGAAGGGGCCCTAACTTTAAAGCCCCCTAAAGTGCGCTGGCCTGAGGTTTTATTGGTCTCCAAGAAGGGATGATGGCAGAAGGGTAGAGACAGCACCCATCCCGCCACTGGGAATCTTCCTGGGGCGAGGCCAGGCCACTGGCAGCTCCTCGTCCTCCCCGTGCTCCTCCCTCAGGCCCCTGACTGTCCATGAAGCCCAAGCTCTCAGGCTCCTGTGCCCGGCCAGTGACCGACCCCATCCCACTAGCTGCCAAGGCCCCTCCTCACCTGCAAAGGGGGAACAACTAGAGCAGAGGAGAGGGGCCTCAGAGGTCCTCTCCACTCGGAGATGGGGCTGCCCTCTCCACACGTCCCTACGGCCACCCTCCCTGGAACGGAGGAGGAAAGGAGTGAGGAGGGATGAAATACACTGGGGATGGAAGAGGTGGCCGTGGGAAGACGAAGGGAGTGGGGGTGGCACTTGTGGGCCTGATGCCCCGAAAGACAGGAGGTGGGTGGGGGTCAGAGCTGTGTTTTGGTGGCACCTGTTTTGGGTCTTTCGCAGAGCTGGCCCCTCCCTGGGTTTCAAGAGCTGCTCAGATCACAATGGAGGGAATCTGGGAGAGAGGTGGGGAAACTGGACAGACTGGCACATACACGACAGATGTTTGCTCAGAAAAATACAGTAAAATTGTCATGCAAATATAACAGGGAGTCTGCTTCTCACGCTGCTGGCTTCCCAGCCTGCTTGTCTCCATTTTGCCAACTGGGTGTGAGGAGAGGTCGAGGTGCAGGTCTGGGGGTTGGGGGAGGTCTGCCTGCACATCCACGCCAGCCCGACCCCTCTGCTCCCCAGAACAGTCTTTCCTTTGAAATGTCACCCCCAGAGTGAGCCCTGGGCTCAGCCCACCCCCAAGTTGATGTGACAGAGCTGTTCGGTTGAGACCCCAGGCCTCCCCCAACTCCCACTCCAGCACTCGGGGGTTGGTGCCCCCCCCCACAGATGGCACTAGCTGTCCTGGTCAGAGCCCCTGACCACAGTACAGGTCTTCGTCCCACCCCAGCTTCTACCCTCACCCCACAGCCTCAGTCCTGCTCTTTAGACAAGCCTGACAGTGTGACAGTCCAGTAGCTGGGGATCCCTGGCAGGGACATGGGGGAGCACAGAAGGCTCCCCTCATCCTGAGGTGGGTGGGGAGCTGTGGGCACAATGGCAGGTGGGCAAAGCCGCTTAGAATCGGCCCCACACACACTGGCCCACCTCCCGCTCAGAAGAAGGGGCCACATCTCAGCCCCTCAGCCTGCTAACTACTCAAGACCCCAGGTCTCAAGATCCCGAAATTGTTCTTCCCTAGAACTTGTCCCCAGAAGCCCCCAGCTCTTGAGAAAGGCAGCCACCGCCCAGCCCTGCCCTCCCTTGCCATCCTCCACTGCCGCCCACACTGAGAGAACCCCAGAGCCCAACGGTTGGTGGCTCTGGGCACCAACTGCCAGGCACTGGGTTGCCATGGTGATGGGCTAGCTAGGGAGGGGGAGGGGCCCGCAAACCCAGCCTGCTCCCCCCACCCCAGGGCAGTGGGGGGACCTCACTGTTTGTGCTTTGTTCGATGTTGGGTGGGAGTCAGAGAGGAAAGTGGCCATTTCCGTGGAAACATGGGAGCCCCCCTGGCCAGGAGGTGAGGCAAGGACGGGGTGACAGGCACCCTCCTTCCCGTGGGCAAGCTGACGCCTGCCCAGAGACCTCGCAGTGGGGTCAGGCAGGGCAGGATACAGGGTGCAGACAGGAAGCACCCCATTCCATCACCTCCCCACTGCCCCCAGGCATCACAGTTCACTGTCGCCCCTCTGGGTAGGTAGGGGTCCCCCAAGGCCCAGAGAAGCTGGGGGCCTGGGGCGTGGGGCCTGCACCTGAGACACCACGGGAGCTGGTCTGCCCCCACCCACCCCCAGACAGCTCCCGAGCTACTTGGAAGACACTTGAAGGAGATTGGTGGCCTGTCCCCTTGCCTCTATCCCCTTCCTACCGGGAGACTCCCTCAGAGTTATGAGCCACAGCAGACCCTGCGGGTGCTTCCATGGGCTTTCTAGGGAGGAAAAGCACCTGCCTGATTCTCGAATCCCTCAGCCCCGAGAGACCACAGCTTTGGACGGGGTGATGAGTGGACTGGCTGGGGGGCCCAGGGGAGCAGCCAGGACGGAGCAGCACTAGGCTGGAAGGTGGCAGGCCAAGACTAATCTGCTGTGTGACCCAAAGTGCTACCACTTCCTTTCGCTGGGCCATCCAAGAGGAAGAAAATACCCAGTGTCCATCCGGCGACCTGATCCCCATCTTGGGGGTTTCAGTCCATCTCTACCTCAGTCTCCTGTGTCCCCAATCCTGTCCCTAGTCCCAGCTCCCACGGCCCCACATCCTCCTGGCTTTCTCGTCACCTGTCCCTGTCCCCAGCCCCACGCACCCCGGCAGAGCCCCTGGGCAGCACAGTAAAGACGCCTGGTTTCAGTATCAGTTTGTAAACTTTAAGGAAAATGTGTCTTTTTTTCCTGTCCGTTGTTGTCGGGTGTTGGTGGGTTCACAGTCAGGTGGTGGTCAGGTGTGTGTGCATGGTGCGTGCGTGCGGGTGTGCGTGTGCGTCCACTCCGAGGTCCTGGCCCTCAGTGCGCTGCCCGGCTCGGCCACCCAGGGCCCTTCCCGAGTGCCCCGGCCCCCCCGCTCCAGCCTCACCAGGGAGGAGAGGGTCACAGCTTCTGCTGGGCCGAGACCCCCTTCCAGTAATCGAGGATGTCATGCAGGTCCTCGTCCTTGGCGAACTGGACCTTCTTGCGCAGGGCGTGGCCGGCGGCCATGTACACCTCCTCACGGTGGTGCTTCTTGTAGGGCCGGAAGCGCTCCCAGATCTTGTGTGTGCTCTCGGAGGAGTACTCGGGGCTGGAGGAGTACCCTGAGTAGTAGTGTCTGGGGGAGAGCTGTGAGTAGGTGGAGTCTCGCTTGGAGCGCGTCAGCGGCTTGAGGAAGGACACGCGCTGGCTGAGGCTGTCGGCACCCTCCTCGTAGTAGAGCGCGGGGAAGCTGTGGCGGTGCTCGCTGCAGTGATAGGCCGGCTTCACCTCCAGGTGGTGGATGCCCCCAGCCCCACCACTGCCCCCGCTGCCACCCGTGGGCACCAGCGGGAGCCGGTCCAGCGGGCTGTTGAGTGGGCTGCCCTTCTCGATGTACTTGGAGTCGCCCTTGGCCAGCCCAGAGGCGGCCGGGTGGTCGGGCACATCCAGGCTGAAGACCTTGGCGCTCTTGATGGAGCCGCTGGACGACACACTGCAGGTCTTACGGGTGACGGCGACGTCGGCGCTGAGCTGGCGCTGCAGCGGGTGGTGGGAGCTCTCTTTGTAGGGGGGTGAGAGGAAGCTGGGCCGCTCCAGGGCCCCGGGCGCGGCAGCTGCGGAGGTGGTAGTGGCCGCAGGGAGAGACTGGCACTCGAAGGCCAGCTCAGGGTCCCCACCACCACTGCTGCCCCCTAGGAAAGAGGCCGAGTCCAGTTTGAGGGCATCGATGCAGTTGTTAATGATCTGGTTCACTTTGTCGACCTCCTTGGCGATGGTGGAGATCTCGGCAGCCGAGCCCTGGCCGTTCTCAAGGTCTGGGAGGTCATCCTCGGGCCGCGCCAGTCCATCCCCCCCAGCACCCGTGCGCACCTCAATATAGTTGCCCTTGGTGGCCACCTTGGGCGTGTCCAGCCCGGCTTCCAGCCCCTTGGGGGTGGGCAGCTTCTCCCCAATCATGGACGGGATGGAGGACATGCGGGCCACAGGCAACACAGGGGGCTCCCCCAGCTTCTGGGCGGCATGGACGATGGAGCCGGCATCCACATCGGCACCGTAGCGCATCTCCAGGATAGTCTTCTTGACGTTGACGGACTTCTGCTTCTCCTCCTGCATGCGCCGCTTGCGTAGGCAGTAGTAGACGGCACCCAGCACAATGACCATGCCAAAGAGGCAGCCCAGGATGGTCATGATGTAGTGCGTGGTGGTGGACGTGCTGGGCGCCAGGTCGCCGGGCACAGGGTCCCGGGTGGTGAAGGTCAGGCAGGTGTGGTTGAAGCGGCGGCTGTTGCGAAGGGAGGTCACGCAGAAGGTGTACTCGGTGTGCGCCCGAAGCTTGTCCAGCGTCACGATCTCCTTCTTGTTCTTGAGCGTCATGACGTCGGAGAAGTAGCTGTTGTTGTACTGGACCAGGACGTACATCTTGCTGTAGGGGTGTGGGATGGTGACCACCAGGGTGGCTGAGGTGAAAGTCACATGGTGCAGCTTGATGGCAGGCCCCGTGGACGCATCCGTGGTGGACGAGGCCGGTGGTTCCACCGAAAGGATCTCATCAGGGTTGAAGCCCGAGTTCTCATCGGGTTCCCGCTGGGCGTCGGTAGAGTAGGGCGTGGGGTGGCTCACGGGCCGGGCCGGCAGCGAGCCGTTGCGGCACTTGGCCTGCAGGACGGTGATGGCGTTGAGGCTGTGGTAGGGCCGGGGCACCAGCAGTGGGTAGCCGGCGAACTCCCGAGGAGCCTCACACTGCAGGCGGTCGTAGTTCTTGGTGACGTTGTTGAAGACCACGAGCCAGGCGAGGAAGCCAAAGAGGTCACACTCACAGTTGAAGGGGTTGCCGGCCAGCTCGCAGACCATCAGGCTGGCCAGGCTGGCGAAGGTGGCGCCATCCAGGCGGCTGAGACGGTTGGAGGACAGGTCGATGCTGATGAGGCTCGGACACTCGGAGAAGGCGGTGGGGGTGACCACCTCGATGAGGTTGTGCTGCACGAACAGGAACTGCAGGCGGCCCATGCCTCGCAGCATGCCCTCTGTCAGGTTGCTGAGCCGGTTGTACCCCAGCTGCAGGACCTGCAGGCTCGTCTGGCCCAGGAAGGCGCCATCCTCGATGTAGGAAATCTCGTTCTTGGTGAGGTTGAGGTCCGTGAGGTTCCCGAAGCGGTTGAGTGAGGAGTAGAGCACAGCCTTGAGCTTGTTCTCATTCAGCCGCAGGTCATGCACAGTGCTATTGATGTGCTGCGGGATGGTCTCGTAGGGTGGCTGATTCTGGCTGCAGATGGCCAGCCACACATAGCCCTTGTCCCCCTCGATGAGCCAGCAGTCTGCGCGCACTGCACCCGGCCGGCACACGCACAGCAGCGCCGCAGCGCACAGCCCCAGGCGCAGCATGGTGCGGGCTTCGGGCCCCTGGCAGCCAGGCAGGGGTGAGGGCTGGAGCACGGGGACCTAGAGGCCAGAGGCTGGGGCTGGCAGCACAGTCCTCCCCGGGGCCGCCACCATCTTGGGGGCGGCCCCCGACACAGGGATCCCAGGCAAGATAGGCACGGCCCGTGCCAACTACCGGGAGCGTTCCAAGGGTCTACAAGCAGGCACCAGGCCTGGCTGAGGTGTGGGGGCCCAAGGTCGGCTCCCCGAGGTGCTCCTCAACTCCTGCTGCGAAGGTGAGCAGGGTCTCAGGCCCAGACTTCCTCTCCCTCCTCCTCCTCCTCCTCTTCCTCCTCCTCTTTCGGTTCTGGGCTCAGAACGTCAGACGGTTCCCACAGCAGAGCAGGGTGCAGTTCTGGGGGAGAGCGGAGAGACGAGGGCAGGAAGGAAGAGACCCATCTGTCACCTGGTTCCTGAAAGGCAGCAGCGAGGGGGTGACTGATCAGTGCAAGGGCCCAGATCAGCCCATTCGAGCTCCAGCGCAGGCCCCAGTCCCTCTCCATACTCCTTCCTGGGGGCCTCCGTGCCATCGAGCACCCTAGAGTCCCTGCTACATAAGGAAGGGAGGGCAAGTGGGTGGCAAGAGAGGGAAGGGGCTGGGGGAAAAGCAGTGAGATAGAGGTTAGTGGCATCCTGAGGACCAAGGACAGGGGTGGAAGCCCGGAGAGGAAGGGGGCAAGTGTACACACACACACACACGCACACGCACGCACGGACATGCACACACGCACCCGGCACACCGGTGTCCACACTCACCTGCCTCCCTACACAAAAACCACGTGCCCCCATGAGCCCGCACACCCTAGCTACACACATGGACTCAGGCAGGTACACACACACACACACACCTAGCATTTGTGTATGCAATAGACAGACCTCACACACAGGTCCACATACCCAGGTGGGCACCCCAAATCCAGAAAAAGAATTAAGAAGCCCAGCAAAATGCTTCCTCACTCCATGCCCAAAGATAAATAATTCATTTGTTGTGTAACTGCTCTTGTTCCAAAAATAATTCCCTTGTCTCAGCTTCCATGGGGGAGGGGAGCAGAGTGTGGCGGCTGTGGGCCCCCCTCCCGGGGAGAGGCAGAGGCTGGGGTCTCTGCAGGGGGAGGGTGTGGGGAGAGCTCATCCCACAGGCCGCACTGAGCCAAGCGGAGGAAGGAAAGAGTCCAGGGAC
Organism: Fukomys damarensis; assembly: GCF_012274545.1. Taxonomy (NCBI): domain Eukaryota; kingdom Metazoa; phylum Chordata; class Mammalia; order Rodentia; family Bathyergidae; genus Fukomys; species Fukomys damarensis. Next base: position 9,720,007 of record NW_022900931.1, on the reverse strand, counting down.
CCAGGGACACTCCCCAAGGTCATCGCCCCAGGAGTATTTTCCAGAAGGGGCTTCTGATCCAGATGGGGAGCCTCAGAGTTCTGAAACAGCATGGCCCCACAGCCCCTTCCACAGCTGGAGAGTCAGAGGGTCACAGAAGAACGAAGACTTGCCCTGAGAAACGTAGCACAGTCTGGGCCGGGATCAAGGCTCTCAGGCATGGTGAGCCCAGGCCAGGAGCCAGGAGGCCTAGGACCCTGCCGACCCCGACTGACGAGCCAGGCGAATCACACCATCTCTGAGTCTAACTCTGAATCCACCGAGCAGGAACCAGTCCCCATCCAGGCCCCGTCGATGTGGGAAGAGGTAAGGTGATTCATACTGTCCGTCTCTAAGGCGCAGAGGGTGGCACAAGGATCACAGCCCACAGACCACTTGAACCAACCCTCACTTCCCAAGTAGGGAAACTGAGTCCCTGGCCCTGAGGAGGTCTGACCAGGGACACCCCCTGGGCCAGACCCAGCCCCCACTCCCACCCTCTGTGCTGGATGCAGACAAGCTCACTTCTCGCGCCCTTTACCCTCGGAGGGGCCCAGGAGGTGAGGAGAAGACCAGCGAAATCCATGCTTGGACAAGGTAGGCCGAGGGCTCTTCATCAGACCCTCCTCCACTTTCCACTCCTTGCCTGGAAAAGGCGAGGAAGGAGTGTGCTTGGAAAAAACACATGAGACCTGTGCTGCTAAAGCAAAAGCAATTTACAGCACTAAGCCCCAGAGGATGGACGGTGTAGGGAAGACTCCAAAGGAAGCCCAGAGTGGGCAGTGCTGGCTGAGAAGGTGGCAGGAGACAGGGTGTCCACATGGCTCACTGGTCCAAGATTGGTGCCAGGTCTGAGGCTGGAAGGATGGGGCCTCCGAAGCCCGCCTCACACCTCCCATCCCCTGCAGGGCCGGCCTGGGCTGTTACGAGGCGGCAGGTAGCAGACACCATCACTGTCCTTGGCCAGGCCGCACAGCGCTCTTGAGGCTGGACAGACTTCGGCTCCAGGACAGCTCTGCTCATCGTTCTTGTCCCTCTGGGCCTCAGTTTCCCCTCCCAAGGCTTCTGGGGTAAGCTGAGTCCCCAAGCTCGCAGCTGCAGGATCCAGGAGCCGCCCTCAGTCCCCCACTCCTCCCTCCGCCCGGGAACATCTGGGGACTGAATTTGTATGCAGGTGCACACACAGGTGTGCAGCTGGCTCGGAGCGGGATGCAAGGGTGCAGTGACGGGAGCGAGGAGGCAGCACACAGGCAGAGGCAGGAGCAGGCGTGTGTGTGTGTGTGTGTGTGTGTGTGTGTGTGTGTGTGTGTGGGGGGGGC
>NW_022900931.1:9695569-9718654 GCF_012274545.1 Fukomys damarensis | reverse complement strand
GTGTGTGTGTGTGTGTGTGTGTGTGTGTGTGTGTGTGTGTGTGCAGGGGACGTGCGTACGTGTGAGCAGCCACAGGGCACATGCAGGCCTGTGGAGGGCGTGAAGGTTCGAGGCCAGCAGCCTCTTGGGAACGCAGGTGAGCACCTGCCTGCTGACCTGCCAGGCGCCACTCGCCATACCCACTGCCCGGCCCACTACCTCTCCTAGCTTCTGCACTACTCAAGCCGGCCTCGAGGTAGCCAGGCCTGGTCGTCTGCTGAGGCCCCAGCCTGCCCCTCCTGTTCCACGAGGACAGGCAGAGATTGTGAAGCCCCCAGCCCCGATACTCTGAGCTCTGTCCCTCACCCTCAAGGTGACCCTACTGGTGGCCTCTCTCCTGCTCCCCAGGATGGCATGGGCCAGGGCCCAGCTCCCACATGTGACTCACTTGGAGGGGGAGGCTCCCATCCCCCTGTCCCGTATGCGTCAGCCACCCTGTCCCCATCCCTGGGCTGCCTGCCCACCACCCGCCGAGCCTTGACGCAGCCAGGAGGGGATGAGGCCAAAAAGGCGCTGACAGCAGCACTTGGTCCCTGGCCCAGCTGCTCACCCACTCGAGGTGCAGGTGTGCGGAGAGGTGGGGGCAGCATGGGTTTAATCAGGCTGGGGAGGGTCCGGAGTCCAACAGGCAAGGTTATGCCCTTCCCCCTGCTCCCATGAGGGCCATTCTCTAACACACACGGCCCGAACACACCTGAGGGCTGCAGAGAGGGGCAGGGACAGAGACAGAGAGAACAGCAAGAATGCTCAGTCAGCCGGCCACGCAGGAAGAGAGAAACAAAGGGGAGAGAAACAAACAGGGAGAGAGAAACAAAGAACCACTGAGGCAGAGAGACCACCACAGTGAGAAGATGACAGATATGGGGGCAAAGGAGGGGACACAGGCACCTGCTGCCCACACCCCAGGGGCAAGGAGACAGGACACTGGGCCTGGGCCGAGCCCTGAATGCAGCCTGTGACCAGCCAGAGGGAGGGGGAGCGGCGGGAAGCAACTGCTGAAAAGCTGCGATCTGTGGTGGACAGCATCACACCCGGGCAGCCCGGGAGGCGCAAGGCCATGCAGGGAAAGAGAAGCCGGCGGCTGGCAGGTGGCGGCAGAGACCAGAGCTCCGGCTGCCAGGCTGTGTGATGTCCCCTCTGGTGGGGACATCCTTGGATGGAGAGGCGAGAGAAGAGCCAGGGAGACCAACGGGCACAGGCTGCTTGAGGACCAGAACCTCCAAGCCACTGGGCAAATGCCTCCCCTCGGCAGGTGACCCAGACAGGGGCGTGTCTACCCCAGGTGCCACAGGCCCCCTGTGGACACAGAATGCTAAAGCCTCCAAGCTGGAAAGCTGAAGGACCATGGCTCAGCCCCATCCCAGCCTGTTAGACAGGAAACTGAGGCCAGAACAGAGGAAAGGATATGATCAGGGTCCCTACATCGAGGCAAGAAGAGGGCAGGCACAGAACTCAAGGTAGCAGCAACAGACCCCTATCGGCAAAGCCTGAGTCCTCTCTGGGACCTACTGTCCTCTGACAAGGGCTCCCCTTGCCAACTAAGCCCGGAACACTGGCTGCGACCCTCGGTCCCCTCACCAGAGAAACAGGGTCAACACCCACCCCTCCCCACCGTGGCTGTGCAGGGACAGCAGCTACGCAGTTAGTGAGGCTTTTCTCGTCCCAACCCTCAGCATCCAAGGTTCGGGACTCCTGGACGCAGGTTCCAGGGCGCTCTAGGTCCCCACTACAGGCTCAGCTGGAGGGTACTCCCGGGGATCAGACACCCCAACCCCCCGCCTGGGCCAAGCAGGAAGATGGACAGAGCAAGGGGGGCCTTGTGTCAGGCCTGGCTGTGGGCGGATGGAGCCACAGGTCGGCTTCCAGAAGCAGGAAAGGGGCGGTTGGGTCTGGGTTCTGGGCTCCGCCTGGGAAATCCCGTTTGCGGCAGCTCGTAAGCCCTGGCAAGGCTCCTCCCTGGCCAGGCCTGCCAAGACTCCCACAGGTGCCGTCGCCGTCACTGCCCAGGACCGGGAGGACCGAGGATTCCTGGGGCCCGGCCAGAAGTTGCAGGTGGGCAGAAGAGCAGCACAAGGCACCAGGGCTGAGACTGGCTGCCACCACTCTGCCCTCGAGACAAAGCCCGCCACCCCCTCGGGCACACTCGGGCCTAGGGGCTGGGCGCGCTGGGTCTTGTCGCTGTTCTCACTTCACAGCGCTTCTTGGGCCGCTGCCCTGGGCTTCGGTTTCTCATCTGTCAAATGGGGTGTTAGGGCTTCACCTTGGAACTGCTGCTTGGTAAGAAAACCATTTGGAATTCAGGGGCACTGGGCTCCAGCCACAGGGGAGAGAGGGAATAAAGCACTAATACTGGAGGCAAAAGATCCTAGGTTTGAATGCTGAGCTGTACAGCACTGCCACACTAGCTAACCTCTCTGGGCTTCATCTGGGAGATAAAGGCAGGGTGCCTTTCCAGTGGGTCATTTGTGCCTGACGTTTTATGTTCCATGACTTGTATGTCAGCCCTCTATGGCTGGTGTATTGGGCTCATTTGACAGATGAGAAAACTAAGGCTTTTCCTCCCCCTGCATCCTCTGAAGAGCTTGGCTCATGGCAGCGACTGCACAAGCACAGGCCATGGGGTGGTGGTGCTTTCTCCTTCCTGTCAGAGGAAAGTGTGCAAGCGGCAACTGTTCACATGCTTCAGGAGACTATCAAGAAGTGCTTATTTCAGGCCACCTGTGCTCCCACCCCAGGCCCTTTGCACATGCCATGCTTTCTGCCTGGAATGCTCTCCCCCAGTGTCCTCACTACCTTGCTTCAGTCAGGTCTAGGAGCAACTGTTCCCCACTCCCACCCCTGCTGCCTCTGACACCAGATCTGTGCTTTCTTGTCACTTAGCCAACTTGACCAAGGCTACCTGGCCTCACTCAGTTATTTATTATCGCACCCTACTCCACCCCCAGCAGAGAAGCAAAGTAGGATTTAGCTTGCTCACCCATGTGACCCTGGGCCAGGGCTGGGACAAAATGTAGGACTGCCAGCTCGGGGCTGGAGACCAAGAAGAATGCCTGGAACAGAGCCAGGGTCAGGATGCTGGTGACCAGCAGGGGGGCCCCACCCGGATAGGATGCTGGTGCTGTACAAGACACAGACGAGGAAACTGAGGCTCAGAGAGGTCAAGGGACCTGCCCAAGGTCACGACGCCAGGACCCCGGGCCAGCCTGAGCTGACTGCAGGGATGACTTCCTACACTTGCAAGCTTCCAGCCATAGGGCCCTCAGTGCCTGCCTGAGGCCACTCGTTCCCTTCTTGCACAGCCTGATTATTAGAAACAACTTCTATCAAAGCCTCCTAGCAGCTCTTCCTTGGTCGCAGCCTGCTGCTTGAAGCCAATGGGAAAGAGACCAATATCCCCACGAGCCCCCTCCCACACCTGCTAGTCTGTTACACTGCCCTGGGGGCTGAGCCGCCCGCATCCTCCACCTACTCTGCTAGGCTGTGCACCAGTCCCGCCCACCCCGGGTCCAGCTTGCCGTCCAGGTCCCTCCTCCGACACTGAGTGGCACTCGCCTCCCTCCGTCTGGCTCTGATGCCTGTCCATGCAGCATGCATGTGCACGGCGCTGCATTCTTACCTTGTCCTAGATGTCAACCAGACCCCCTGGCCGTCACACGCAGTGCCACACGGCCCCAGTGCCCGAAGAACGTCCATGGGCCACTCCAGGCTGGGTCTGCCTAGGTCTCCCCCAAGGTGCTGTCCCGCCACCCCATTCCATCACATCTCATTAGTCTCAGCGCTGTGCCAGCTGCTCCGGGTCTCTGGGAAGCTGGCCTCTGCCCCCATGGCCTCAGCACCCATTCCCAGCTGTGTCAATCTGCCCAGCCTGCAGGCCGTGGCCATACCGCATCAGGGACGTGAAAAGTAGGCCTGGGCCAGGACCCCCCAGCTGCCCGGCCCTGGACAGGGGCGCCTGCCATCCGGTCAGCCACCACACCACTGTCCTCCCATAACCCAAGAGTCAGGAAGATGGGCCAGCCTTCCCAGAGCTGCCAGCTACCTCCAAAAGCTGAAAACTGACAGTGTCAGCAGTGGCAGGGCTGGGCTGGTGAGCCCAGGTCCATGTCCACAGCCTCCACCCAGGGCTGGGACTGCCCTGGAGGGGCCTGGGCTGCTCCAAGAGGCACTACTGGAGTCAAAGACGCTCCAGCACCTGGCTTACGGTGCAACCTGCAGCAAGCCAGGGCCTTACCTCTCTGGCCCAGGGTTTCCTCTCTGTCTCGAGAAGAGCAGTGTGCATGGGTCTCTCTGGCTTGCTGGGTGCCCCCCTCCAGCCCTCTGCCACTGCTCCCCCAGGCCACCTGAACTCATCAGGGCCCCATGGCTCCCTGCTCCCAGGGCATCACAGCTATCATTAGTGCCTAACCACACCCAGGCCTCAGCGGAAGAGGCAGCAAGAGGATACAGACTTCTCCAAGGCCTTGGCCATGGCCCGACAGCCTGACAGGAGGCCCGGCCCCAGAACTGCGGGCAGCTCTGAATGGCTAGTCCACGGAGGGCTACTGGCCACCCACTCTCAGCCCACCACCACCAGGCACAGGGAGAGCAGGCAGCCCACCACCAAGGGGACCCTGTGGCAAAGTCCACCCTGATGCCACCCCAGGAGTCACCTCCCAGCTTTCCCGAACCTGCCAGACTATCGAGGGTCTTCCTGCCCACACCTGGCCCTCACCTCACCTCCCCAAAATCCCACCTCCCCACTGACTCAGGCTCCTCTCATCATGCTGCCCTCTCCCCACCTGACCTTTACCCCCTCTGATCCCTGCCTTCACCCCACGTGAACTTTACCCCTTTGACCCCTGCCCTCTCCCCCTTTCACCTTTACCCTCTGACCCCTGCCCTCACCCCACCTGACCCTTGCCCCCTCTGATCCCTGCCCTCACCCCACTTGAACTTTACCCCAACCCCTGCCCTCGCCCCACTTGGCCTGTCCTCCCCGACCTGGCGCAGTGGCAGCCCCTGGGCGCTACTCACCAGTCTCCACTGGACCCGTTTTCACCAGTGCCTGTGCACGCACGGCTGCCTCTGCCTGCATGGCCTCCATTCATTCATTCAATAAACATTTATGGAGCACCTACTATGTGCCAGGCGCCGGCTAGGCCCACCCCCCGGCCCTGCCTCTGCCAGCTGCTCCTCCTCCAGCATCCTGCATGGCCGTTCTGTGCCTTCCCACACCCTCAGGGCTGTCCCCAGGCAGAGCAACAGATCAGGGCCCGTGGGAGAAGGGGGCTCTGGGCAGGGAGCTCGCTGAGCTCAGAGGCTCCAGGGAGGAGCGGACAAGCAAGACAGTTGTCCGTGGGGCCTAGGCACTTCCCAATTCCTGTGTCCACTTAGTCCTCAGCACAACCCTGGAGTCAGAGCTATCACTATCCCCACTTTACAGATGGAGAAACTGAGGTCTTCCGACTGCTACACGGTGGCTTCCCCTCCACAGACAGCAAGCATCAGGCTCTGGCTCACAAGATGCTGGGTTGCACATCAACTTGGGACAAGGATTACATTTTCATGTTTTGTTAGTTGCCAATATTGAAAACTTGGGAGGTGTTATGTTTTTAAATCCCCCTTTCCAGAATAAGCTTGGCTTCCCTGTGTCTGCATTGCGCAGGGCAGAGCAGGGGCCCCATTCCTCACCCTGGCTCCCTGGAGTGTCCTGGCTCCTGGAGACCCACAGAGTGGGAACAGCTGAATCCCCACCTGCCTGGGGATTCCATGAGCCTCCTGTCTGGGGCCTGAGGGGGCCACAATCGTCCCCACCCCACTTCTATCCTGCCTGGTTGATGGCTCTGACTTTTGAGCTCTGGGACACAGCCAGCAGGGGCGTGTTGTTTTTAGGGATCCCTGATTATGAGTCTGGTTCTTGAGAGGAGGTAGGCTGTATCTGTGAATGCTGCTGAGTCCAACCTCTGCGGGGGGGGGGGGTCACAATTCCCCACAGTCTTAAGCTCCCCCAGGCTCTGAGCAGGCCTACAGGGGTGAGGACCCAAAGTCAGTCAGGAGAACACCCCCAGGGACTCCCAGACTTGTCTGGCACTCTTCAGGGCCCACTGCTCCTCTGAACCCCAACAACACTGCCTGGGTCAAGTCTGGGGCTCCTGCTGGGTCTGAACAGGAACGGATGTGGTCTTTGCTGCACTTCTGGCCCCTGAGCCTGGCTGCTGAGCAGAGCCCATGTGGAAGGGCTCTGGGGGCTCTGGGATGGCCCCTGGTTTCGCCACCCCTTGACTCTGGGCTCCCCTCACGCTGCCTGTGCCCCTACTCCTCAACCAGGCCTCAGCACCCTACACCCTGGAGCCCTGTGGGCCAGGCTGAGAAACCCCTCCCAGGACTGCAGCTCCATGACTGTCTCTTCACCACCTCCTACTAGGGTCGGTCACAAGGGGTCAGCATGGAGGCTGCTGGCCAGTGGGAAACCCTCTCCTAGGCCCTGAGACTGTGATGCCCTGGAGGGCGGGAGCCACCCCAAATGGAGACCACAGCTGCAGCTCTCAGAACAAGGAGGCTCTGTCAGGGCCAGGGGCTGCCTCGGTGCCGAAAACACCAGGGGAGGGCCACCGGTGACTCTGGCGGCGGCCGGCTGGGCAGGACAGCGGGCCCTGAATGATGGCAGCTTCAGTGACCACCAACTCCTGGTGGCCAACCCGACTTATGAGCCGCATCCACTCCAATCCGGGCTGTCCATTTAACCTTGGCCCTGGCAAGTCGCCTCCTTCCCCTGAGTCTCAGTTTCCTCTCCCGTAAAATGGGATCGAAGAGCACTAGCTAGAGGGAACAGCCACAGGGTAGGCCCATAGTAACTGCTTATTAAAGTCGGCTGCTGCAGACATCCCGATGTCCCCATCCAGGAGCATGGCACATGCCTGGCACGTGTAGGGCCTCGCTGCAGGGTTTTAACAGTAACAGTGAGGAAGGCTGAGGCCTGGCCCCAAGCCGGGAGCAGCACACCCTTTTGCTTCTGTCCCTGCCCCTCTCTGAGGTCCAGGCCTCTCAAAAGCCTGCTCCCTCCCCCACCTTCAGCCTGTTCCCGGCCTCGGTTTCTCTCCCATTGCCAAAGCACAATGGCTGTTATAATTAACGGATTATCTCAGTGCGACAGCTGTGGTCCTTTGAAAATTAGGTTGAATAACAAGATCCTGATGTATGGTAATTTCTTTTCATCTCTCTCTCTCTCTCTCTCCCTCCCTCCCTCCCTTCAGCCTTGTTATACATGCAAATGTTTTTCCCTCCTTCACAAACACCTTCCCCCTCTGGGGCCTCCTCTTTCTGGGGATGACTTAGGTCCCGGCTTCTGGGAAAAGCCAGGGGCTGGACCCTAGCGCCACCTCCCACAACTCCTGGAATTCGGACTCCCTGGCAGACCTAGGCCCACCACCTTCCTCCTGGAAGTGCTGTCACCCTGACCTGCACCTGGCTTTCGGACCCTGCAGCCCAGCTCACACCTGCTTCCCTGCAACTATCTCAGCCCCTCCCAGGGCTTCTCTATCAGCCTCAAGCTGTCCACACCCAAGCAGCCAAGTCCCCACTGTCCCTGGCTCCCCCTGGCACCTAGAACTCCACCCATCATCCCACCACATCCAGGCCTGGACACCTGGCCCGCTGCCCACCTGCCCCTAACTGCTGGCTTCGCTCCAGCCCCCAGACCATCCACCCAGCGCCCACACCTGGGGTCCACGTGCCAGTGTGCCTGCTCCGGTTTCGCCCCTTTCCACCGCCTCACTGGGCTCTCTGCTTCTGACCCTACAGTCTGACTGCACCCACTCCTCACCCTGCAAGGAGAATCTTTCCACACCCTGAGACCGAGCATGGCACTCCTGGCTGATCCGGGAAAACGCCAATGCTTCCAGAGCCCACCAACATGGTCCTGAAGGAGCTGGCACCTGCCTCCCGCCCTGCCCTCACCTGGCTAGGTTCTCACAGCCCCTGGTCTCCCTCCAGGAATCCATAACTACTGCTTCCTCCAGGGAAGGGCCTGCACCAGGCCCCCAGTAGGTGCTCGATAATGTGTGTTAATGAGGGAACCGAGAGGCCTGACTTTCCTGGTACAGATAAAGAAACCGAGGCCCAGAGTAATTCATGACTTAACGCGCCATCACACAGCTCATCCAAGACAAAGCCAGGATTTGAACCCAGGTCTGTGACGCCAATGCCAGCCCTGCCCACTCCCTGGGCAGGGCCTTGGGTGTCAGCTTTTGCACAGGTCTCAAGGACTTGAGCCCCCCAGCCTCGGTTAGATGATGTGGAGACAGGCTCCCACCCTACACTGTCTCTTGCTCAAGTTCAGCCCTGGCCCAGTGGTGTGACCCTCGGGGCCTCAATCTGCTCATCTGTAAAGTGGGAAGGAGCTCAGGTCCTGCAGAAAGCCAGCCCTGCTAACAACACTGGGGGGTTTCCTACCCTCAACCCCCAGACTCAACTCTGCTAGGCACCCCAGGACTTTGGGGTGGTCAGGGTGGGTGCACTTACAGAGCGTAGACCTCTTTGGCATGGGGGGGGTCAGGGCTCACATCATGGCCTTGGGCAAGAAGCTTCCCTCTCTGAGCCTCAGTGTCCCCCTCTGTGAACGGAGTCCAGCAAATGCCGTTGATGGGGCTGCGTGAGGACTAACACGGAAAGTGGCCAGCTCAGCGCCGACACCGCCATGGCCACACAGCTGCAGGGCCCCAGGGGAACGTACCCCGGGAGGGCAGGGGCTGCACAGGACCACCTGCTTCTGTCTCCCTCAACAGCCTTACATGGCTCCCAACGCCCTACCTTGTGTCTCTCAAGCCCCTCTCTGAGCTCACACCTAACCCTGCCCCTTCATGACCCTGTGAGGTTTCGGGGATGCCCTCTGCCTGGCTTCCATCCTCTGCTTATGCAGATCCTGACCCTGGGGAGCCAATGCCACCTGTAGGGCCCCCCTGAGGTCTCAATCTGACACCACCTCATCCTCTGGGAAGCCTTTGGAGTCGTCCCCTCTTCAGAGTGATGGCCTCCCTGCTCTGTCCCCACCCCTGTGATGCATGCCTGGCTCGTGGAATCCAGCAAGGGTCCTAGAAACCATCTAATCGTCTCACTCCCCCTGGCCTCCTCCCGTTTTACAGGTGAAAACTGAGGCATGGATGAGGAAGAGCAGCTCTCCGGTAAGGCACGGAAACCCTCGTTTCTGCTGCTCCTAGCCCTCCACGCTGCTCCCTCCCAGTGCCAAGCTGTTGGCCCTCGCCAGTCCCTCCACACACCCCCACCCGCAAGCCCAGAGCTACCTGAGGACCGGGCCCCATCTTCCTCACTGCGCCCCCCACCCCAGTGCCTAGCCTAAGGCCTGGCGCATAGTAGGCACTCAGTAAATGTCTGTTGAATTGAATTGCGCTCAGGGCGGCCAGTCGTCTCTGCTCTGTAAGAGAAGCATAGAGTTAGTGGAGCTGTTCCCATGGCGACCGGGACAGGAACCACGCTGGTGGGGTGAGGAGCGTGACCTTCCCCAAGGACCCCTAGGGCCCTGGGGAGGGGGCCTGGGAAGTGGGAGATTCAGACTTCACTGAGTCCAAATTCTGCCCCGGCAGGCAGGCAGCACAGCAGTGTAAGGCACGCCACCCCTAGGGCCACAGTGGCCTCATCTGTCAGGTGGAGATGACACTCCAGTCCCTCGGGTATGAGGACTATGCATGACGAGGACCAGAAGAGACGTGAGACGTTTACTCAGTCTACTCAAGCGCAGAGCTCCGTGCCTGCCGGGCAGGAGACCGCTGGGAGTTACATCCATTCTACAGATGGGGAGACTGAGGCTGTGAGAGGCGGCCAGCTTGCCCATGCCCTCGATCCCATGCTAAATACAGTCTCCGAGGCGTGACAACAGACCCAGACAAAGAAACCGGCCCCCCAAAGGCTGGCCCATATCTGGCAAAGATTCTTCAGGCAAATGGCCCAGCGTGAGCCAGGGGCTGGGAAGGCTAAGGTGAGAAGCCGCATCTGCCTTCCCCATGGGGGTGAGCTCTGAGTCCGCAGCGCCCCCCGGAGCGTTCAAAGCCGACCTCAGATTGCAGACTGCAAAGCCTGAGCAGGCCCTGGCGTTAATATAGATCAGTAAGGACTATAAATACATAGGCAGGTGGCACACCAGGGCCAGTGGTGGGGCAGGCGAGGCAGGCATCCAACCCCAGCCCTGCCCCAAAACCGCCTTCCTCCAGACCTCTGTTTCCTGGCCCGTGACAGCAGGCTGCAACATGGCCACGATTGCTAAGACCCTTCATTCAATGACGGGCTCACAGACCCTAGGGAAGAGTGGGCTCCAGGCCGAGCCAGAGAGCTGGGCAACAGGAGAGAGATCCTAAAGCAGGCTGGGCCTCCCTGGATCTTCCAGGACAGTTACACGTGGGGGCTGGAGCTGCACAGGGACAGGGAAAGAGGCTGGAAGTCATTCATCCATCCATCCATCCATCCACTCATCAGAAACTCTCGGAGTTTCTCCTACTAGAAGCTGAGACCCAACAGCCAAACGACCTGGCCTGGGAAACTTGACCCAGAGCATCAGAGAGATGGACCGGAAGGAGGGTGCCATGCACGGAGCGGACCTGTGCCAGGAAGGGACTGAAAAGAGCCCTCCCAACACCAGCCCACAGGGCCTCGGCCCTGTACACTTAATACACAACAGTGGGTTGTGCCCCCTGGAAACAAGGCTGAGTAGGACAAGGGACACACTCAAGGCCCCCCAGCTAGAGTGGCCCAACGTCCACAGCTCCCGGGCCCGAGAAGACCCCATGTGCCACAGTTTGGAAGCTCTGAGCACTCAAGGAATAACGTGTGCAGAGTCTGGGATCCCCCAAAGGCCAGGCGCAGGGGTGGAGCCGTGCCCCAGTTTCTCACAAAGCTTCAATATGACCCTGAGTGGTAGACAGACCTTTTCTGATGGAGAAACTAAGGCACCAGTAGGCTCCACTCCCCCTGACAGTCACAGGCAAGGGTTGCAGATCTGGCCTTACTAGCGGGTGACCTGGCTGGTGACCTGGCTGGTGACTGGCCCTCCCTGAGCTCCAGTGTCCCCAGGACCCCTCTCCTTTCCCTCATGCAGCTGCTGCAAAGAGCAAAGTGTAGAACTTTGGGAGACCCTCTTACAAACTGTAAAGCACTGTCTCCACTCGAAGTAATTTATTTGTTACTGTCGCACAGATGTGCACAGCAAGCCCAGCCCTGCACAAAGGGCTTGTCTCCTGTCGTCCCCAGGACCCGAAGAGCCAGGAGTCAGGCTCACGCTCCTCCTACAGATGAGGAAGCAGGAACTCACAGAGGATGAGTGACTTGTTCAAGATCACACAGCGAGGAAGTGAGAGCACTTGGCCACGACACTGTGCATTCGCCTGAGTGCCTGTTCAGCTCTCCGTGGCCACCAGAGTCCTTTGCTTCGCGTATGTCCACCTGCTCCTGGTTTATCCAGTGTCCCAGATGTATGCAATATTCATATTTCCATCAGCAGCCGCACAAACCCCCTCACCAAGGCCTCCAGGAGCCCCATTAATCATTCAGACACACCTGCATATTCATTAACTTCCGAATTAATACAGGGTCCCTTATTACTCGGGGCCTGCTGCCTGCATTAAAGATACTTCGACTTCATTCATTATTAAACTCCCCTGATAAATGATCACATCCCTCCTTCACAGAGGGGGGCAGTACCCAGACCCCCAAGTCCACAGGTCTGCTCCCAGCACCTGCTGCTGTGTGACCTTGATCAAGCCCATCCCCTCTCTGGGCTTTCTGCGTGTTTACCTGGGAAAACCTGGCAGACAGTCTCTAAGCACGGTCCAGGCTCATCAGAGTGGCCCTGTCCCATTCTTTGTCACTTTTCTCTGTCTCTCTTGAACTCCCATAATCCCCATGCTTGCTAAGAAGTAGGGGATTCATCCCCTCTCATCCTCTCTCGTCTTCCCCTCCAGCAGCCTCCACTTGCACTGGGGCCTGGGGCTCAGGTCCTTGAACAGCCCATCTCCTCAAGGACCTCATTGGTCCCTGGGCTACCAGGCTCCGCAGACCGCGATGCCTTCCCAATCCAATCAGGGAGGCCAGATCACACCACGGCCACCAACGGTGGACTCCTAGCACCACACAGCAATGACAAAACAGGAACAGTGCACCTGGCACTACTGAGCACACAGCCTGCCCGGGTCTCGTGCCCAGAGAGCCCTTTGGGGAAGCGTCCTGACAACGCCCGTGCTGCCCCTGCCTCCACCCCATTCAGTGCGCAACAGGGCGCCACCACCTTATCACCAGCACACCCGGCCACCCCTCCCACAGGGCAGCCTGAGGCTGTGCTCCCGCCTGCCGGCTGTGTGACTATGGGTCTGCAACCAAACCTCTCTGTGCCTTGGCCAGTCGTCATCATGCCCAGCTCCTCCCCTTGTCCCTCGTCTCCTCTTCTCCCTGACCCTGTCCCAGCCACACACCCGAGGAGTCCAGGCCCTGATGTCTCTGGTCTGGACAGCAGCGTCCGCCTCCCTGGGCCTCGCAACTCTGGGCCCCGCCCCCCAACACTGCTGTGCGCCCACTAGACCCATGCTCCCAGAGCCCTTCCAAGAAGCTTCCTCAGTCCCCAGGTTAAAGCCAGAGCCCTTGCCCCAAGCTGTCCCCTGCCCTCCTCGTTAGCTTCTGTCCCACCCTGACTTCAGGCCGCGAGGCCGGCGTACTGGGGCCCAGCTCCCATGGGCATGATGGGGAGCAAAGCCCGGCAGAGCGGTGGTGACCAGGGTCACTGGAGGAAGCACTCACTTCGCCCTAGACCGGCTGCTGCAGGCACAGCCCCCACTCGGCAAGGGGAGGTCTCCAGACTCTCTTCTCAGATGAGGAGACTGAGGCTCCGAAAGACCAAGGGGCCTCCCCAGGACAGGGCGGGGATGCGGAGGACTGAGGTTCCCTCTCAACGTCCACTAGGAAAGGCCCAGCGGGAAGTCCAGAGCACCGAGCTGACCACACACTCGCCCCTGAAACCGTGGACTCCTAGGAAACCTCCAGAGCCAGGAAGCCACGTGGCCAAGGACACACAGGGAGGCAGCCAGGAAGCTTCCACCCTGGGGTGACCCTCCCCACCCCTCTGCTCAGGGTGAAGAGCACCCCAGAGCTAAGCCTCGGCCTCCTCCTCAAAAGGATGGCACGGCGGTCATGTAAGCAATGGCAGTGCCCAGGCCCACGGCCTTGCTCACACCTACCCTGGCCTTGACGTACACAAGGAGTCAGAGGGCGGCAGGGTTTCAACAAGGGCTGGGAGGCCCAGGGCAGGGGCAACAAACAAGAGGCAGGGTCCCGACTGCTGCCACAAGAGTGCCACATGGCTGGTCCCCAGACACCGCCGCTGATGATCCCTTGGGGTGGCTCAGGACTCCAGAGGACCTGCAGCCTTGCAAGAGGGTGGGGACCTGGAGGACACACAGCCTCCCTACCAGAGGGTCCACAGCTAACCAGCCTGTGGCATAGACCACAATGACAAGGACTCGGACAAACAGACCTGACACAAACGTACTTCAGAGCTCTGCAATTAAGCATGCTCCCCTGTGAGGTATTTTATTCAATAAATAATGGATCTAGTTTCTCTAATAAAAAAAAATCCCAAATTTGGGCCAGTTGTGGTCGTGTCCACCTGTAATCCCAGCACTCTGGGAGGCTGAGGCAGGAAGATTGCAAGTCTGAGCCCAGCCTAGCCTGAGCCCAACAGTGAGTTAGCAAGACCCTGTCTCAAGATGAAGAGTTAAAAAAAAAGAACTGGGGCATAGCTCAGAGCTAAAGTCCTGGGCTCTATCCCTAGAACCATTAAAAAAAAAAACCCAAATTCGCAGGCTGAGTTTGCTTAAAGTAAGGACATGCTCCTGGCTTTCTGGGTGGCTTCCGAACTGCACACCCAGTGTGAGCGCAGAGACAGGGTCCACAACTTCACCCCAGCCCGTGTTCTCACCCCACGGCCCCACCGTGGGGCCCACTTGCAGAAGGGCTCTGTAACTGCTGTAACCACCGTGCACACAGGCCCTCAGACAGGGTCGGAGCCATCGGCATCCCTAGTGTCCCCCTCACGTGCCCCAGCTCTGCATAGCCCCACACGTGCCCCTGATACCTGTGTCTTCTCCCCCAAGCCCTCCCTCCCCACTCAGGCAAGGCCAGCTCCGTGTGCCTGGAGCTCAGTCCACAGACTGCAGCTTCATCCTCAACTCCTGCCTCCCCCGGGGAAGACGATGCTCAGACCTCCTCTGCCACCAGGTCCTGCCACTTTGGTCTCCGTACAGGCTGCCACATTGCTCCTCTGAAGGCTGCCCATGGTGACTTCTGTCTTTCCCAGCAGCCAGAAGGATCCCTGGGGGTGGGAGAAGTGGCTGGGCCTGCCTCTCCTGCTCAAAATCCGACCTGGGATCCCATAGCCCCAGAGAAGGAGCAAGGCTCCTGATGACATGGGAAGCTTCCAGGATGTGAACGCCAACCAGCTTCTGCCCAGCATCACCTCCTCCAGGAAGCCTTCCCTGAATCCAGGTAGGGTTTTGCCCCTGTACAGCACCCCCAACCAACCACTCTTCTCTGCACTCTGAAGCTGTGCGTGCAAGCGTGCACACACACACACACACGCACAAAAGGTCCCACATATGCCCAGTCCCTGTACCCAGCCCCCTTGCCTGGCACTGGCCCCTCCTTCAACCCCGCCCACTCCCACCACTCCAGCCGGAACTCACAATGCTCCAAACCCCTCCCCAGGTCTTCAGCTCCTCTGACCTGTGCTCCGACCTGGGACACATCCTTCACACCCTGTAAGACCCCAGCCTTTCGTGAAGCCTGGAGGGAGTTTGGGGTATGACCTTATCCCCAGGGTCCCAGGCCTCTCCACCCCAAGCTGCCACAGGAACCTCTTGCCCCTCTCTGGTCGCACCTCTCCCTGTGAGGCTGACTTGACCTGCAATGCCCTCCAGCCCTACCGACCCCTAGAAAGCCCTACTTGCCTCCTCCAGGAAGCCCCCAGCCCATCAGGCAGCGGTCACCCTGTAAAGACCGCCTCCAAGTCCGCCCTCCCCTGGGCCTTGGGACCCCTGGGACAAGAACAGTTTGCATCCATCTCAGACCCCTCCAGCAACCCCACAACAAAAAACTGAGTCACCCAGCCAAGGGGGCGTGGCTCCCCCACCAGGCAGCATCACCCCTGAGGGCAGTGTGACAGCCACACAAAGACAGGAAGCGGACACAATCACTGCCCCCATTATAAAGATGAGGAAACTGAGGCCGAGTTGAGACAATAGGCATCAGATCCCACAGCTCTTGAGCAGCAAAGCTGGTTGTCTTTGGGCTTCCTGAGAGTTCTGGGACTCCTGAGGGAGGCTGGGGACCATTTCTAGAATCTACAACCTTTTTCCTAAGGGCCAAGTCACAGTCGATGGCATCCAGGCCTGTGGTTCCCAGACTCAGAGGAAGCCACTGCCAGGCACACAGTCGGCTCTCAGGAGCGCTGGACACAGTGGGAGCTGAAGTAGTGACCCCCTAAGATCAGCCAGAAGTAGCCCTGATGCCCCCTTCCCAGCCCTGCCCTGCAGGTGTGTGAGGTTTCCCAGTAGCAGAGCAGGCCCGCAGCCCCTCCCTTAATGCACGCAAATGAGGAACACACATTTTTGCTTACTTAGCTTCACGAATGTTAACAAGCCTATAAAAAATAAGTTATTCTTCCTCAGTGCCACAACACCCTTCATTTGTTGCATTTTGTTTCTCCTCCCTCCCTGAGCCTCCTCAGTGGTGAGAGACAGGGAAAGCTGTGGATTCCAGTGTTTCTGGCCAAGTAGGGCTACCCCGGGAGGCTGAAAGGAAAAACCCCCAGAGTAGGAATCAGAAGGCCCACGTGGAGTCCCCCTCCCTCCCCCGCAGCTGTGTGACCCTGGGCTCCAGACTTAACCTCTCTGTCACATAACTGCCTCATCTACAAAGCAGAAATAGCAACTGCTTGGCACCCGCCTCAGGGTTGGTGTGAGGATCAAGAGAGATAATCCGAGTAAAGTGCTTAGTTGTCTCCTGGCACGGAGCAAGCCCTCGATAAATGTTAGCCCTTGTTATTATGTAAAGGAGAGTTAAATACTACCCCAGTTAATCCATTTGTAGTTTGCCTTCTGGGGCAAGTTGGCAGCCTCGGTGGAGCTCCGCTGGCTGTGTGGTGTGGTCCATTTGGCCAGCCTGGCGAGGACACACACTTCAGTCTCCATGCCCCAGCACAGCTGACCGCCGCAGTTGCCATAGGCCCCACCACGTCCTACTGCCTCACTGGACCAGACATGCCCCTCCACCAGCCCTGGCCCCTGTGGGCACAAGTCTGCCAACCCTCACTTGTGCATCTCAAAAGCTTTGCCAATAGGTGACCTCCTCAGTGCATCAGTGGGACCGTCTGAGAGGCGAATAAACTGAGACTCACACAGAGCAGCAATCTGCTGCTCACCACCCTCCAGGGAGGGGCTACAGAGCCAAGGTGTGAGTCTGGCCTGTCTTCTCCCCTGTACCCCCATCTGGAGCCATGCCAGTTTGAGAGGTACCAGCCTGGCAGCCAAAGGAGCAAAGAGCCAATTGGGCGAGGGACAGCGTCCAGTCTCCAGGGCTCAGTGTGTTCTGGACCAGGCGCAGGGCTAAGCAGAGTGCAGGGCCTGCCCCAGGCCTTGTCCCACCAACACAGGCAGGTGTTCCTGTGTGTCTAGCCCTAGACTAGGGGTCCTGAAAGATGGACGGGGACAGACAGGGGCTCGTTCCTCTCAGGTCCCCCAGGTCCTTCCCACTGACCCCACCTCCAGGAACTGCTCAGGTCTGTGGCTGCCCGAGTGTCCCTTCCTGCCAGCACAAAGCGTGCAAAATGTGGCTCTTCCTATTTCAGTGCTGACATCTCCCCCCCCCAATGCCCCACCTCTAAGAAGCAGGGGTAGGTCTAGGGGGAGGAGGGGACCCCGGACCCCTGGCCTTCAGAGACCTGGCTTTAGCCGGCACCACCCACCAAGACCCACCTACCGGCTCCCTCTCCAGGCCTTGCTTTCCCTGTCTGCTGCACGGCTGAGCACGGACGCTAAGCTCTCCTTAGAGCACAGAGAACGACAAGGGAGCCTAACCCAGCCAGGTGGCCACCTGTGTGCATGCAATTCCTCCACCCATACCCCACAGTAGCACAGGAAGCAGCCAGTGGTCACACAGAGAATTGAAGCCAAGGCCTTTGCACCTCTGAACCTACAGGCAGGGCTGTTGCGCCCATTTCTCAGACAGGAAGCAGGAGACAGAACCTAAATATGCTCCCAGACCCCACAGTAAGAATCAGAAGTGGGCAGGCTGTGGGCATGGAAAGGACGCCCTGGGGATGGAGTCCCTAACAGCTTGGAGCTCAGAGCACAGGGTCAGGGTGGGACAGAATCCCGCCAACCACGGAGGACGCCGGACTCTAGGGACACCTGTCAGTGCGTCGCCGGGGTGCTCCGTGGGTCCCCAGTGTCTCCCCAACAGTACCTCAAGTCCAATCCGCTTCCACTCTTCCTCTGGCCCCCCAACTCCAGATCACCCTGCCCACCCCCAGGAGCTCCATCCCCCAACCCACTCATTCCACTGAACCATGTGGCTCCCAGGGCTCAGGGACCCGCTCTACGTCCCGCCAGGCCAAGTGCCTATGCAGCGACTCTACCCAGCTCTCAGACACCCTAGCGTCTCCCTCATTCTCGGAGAGTCCCCAAGGACACCTCCAGTACAGGGGAGGGGGCGGGGGGCCAGAGTACAAGGGGCAGGGCCATGAGGGGGAGAGGGGCTGTGGGGGGTGTGGCCCAGGACCTGGATCCTGGATCCCGGTCCAGGTTCGGTTACCTTGGTAACAGGACTGATTAATTCCAACTCAGGCTCCATCTGTGCCTTGGCTGGCTGGGCGGTTTGGGCTCGCCAGTGTTTGTTTTGAAGCAAAGGGGGAAAGAAGCTGAGAGAAGCTGGGAAGCCGTGGTCCTGAGGGCTGGCGGGGGGCTGTGACACCCCCACCATTTAACACAGCATCCCCACCACCCACAGGAAGGCTGGCTCGGCCCCAGACCCCGATCCCCAGCCCAAACACAGCCTCTCACAGACAGTAGCGCCGGCCAAGTAAGTGTGCACACATGTGGACAAGCACACACACATGGGGAAGGCACAGACCAGAAGACTCAGTCCAGATGCCAGCTGAGCTGAGCTGTCTTTGACTCGGCCTCCCAGTCCAAATGGGAGGCTCTGCAGGGCCTGTCCCACCTAGTCCCTCCCTCCCAGGCCAGGGAGGGCTGTGCCTAGGGGATCCTGGTGCAAGAATCACGCACATGGAGGCCATACCCAGAAAGTGGCACTTTTGAGGAACTGGAAGGAGACCAGGAGGCCTGGATGGTGGCATGTGAGAGGAAGAGGCCGCCGAGGCTGGACTGAGTCCTGCCAGGTCTGGGAAGCCAGGACGAGGATTCTGGATCTTGGCAGAAGGGCAGTGAGGAGCCAGTGACACACTGAGGACCTGGCACCAACCGAAGGCGCGGCGTGAACCGACGGAGGGTGTGGCCGTGATCGCACAGCCCATGATGATGACGTGATGCAGACAGCGTGGCCGGGCAGGGAGGACGTGGGAGCAGGGCTGGGGTCTGTGGGATGACGACAGAGGCTATGGGGAAGTTCAACAATGGCGCCCAGCCCTGAAGGGGACGCTGGGAAGTGACAGGGGCAGGCGGGGTAAGGAGGAAGCCAGGGCGAT
Source organism: Fukomys damarensis (assembly GCF_012274545.1). Taxonomy (NCBI): domain Eukaryota; kingdom Metazoa; phylum Chordata; class Mammalia; order Rodentia; family Bathyergidae; genus Fukomys; species Fukomys damarensis. The sequence goes on along the minus strand of NW_022900931.1, from coordinate 9,699,882 downwards.
ACGAGACGAGTTTTAGGGACCAAAAGGTCTCCCCAAAGGATATGTCCAGCAGCAGGTGGTCACAACCAGTGCCTGACAGCCAGAGGCAGGTCTTGGTGGAGGTGGGGACCCAGGTGTCCCCACACATAGCTGAAGGATAGCAGCCAGGGGAGTAGAGGTGCTACCTGCCCAGTAGAGAGGAGAAGGGTGGCTGAGGTCCCCCCTCTCCAGGGGCAGGAGCAGAGGCCACGGCTTCCGGGCTCTGGAGCCTGAACAGCAGGGGTTCAGGCCACAGCCCTACCTCTCACCAGCAGGGGATGCTGAGCAAGTCACTCGGTCCCTCTGAGCCTCACCCTCCTATCTGTACAGAGGTAAGCACAATGCCCACCCCAGGGCCACTATGAAGATGGCCAATCCACTTGGTGCCCCAAGACACAGCGCTCCAGCAACTGGGTTTTCAGAGACAGGATCAGGACATCACCCCTGGCTGAAGACCTACATGCACCAGGCACCCACCTATGCTGTAGCCCACAGGGCGTGGTAGCTGAGAAGGCCTGACTCAGGCCAGCTACAACCTGCCCTCACCTCCCCGAGCCCAGCTTCTTAAACGACAAATAGAAGATGAACGTGGTGGCGCATGCCTGTAATCCCAGCACAAGGGAGGCTGAGGCAGAAGGACTGCTGTGAGTTCTAGCTAGCCTGAGCTACACAGTGAGTTCAAGGCCAGCCTGGACTGTATACCGAGACAATATCTCAAAAAGCCAAAAAGTGAAAATAAAAAAATCACTTGGAGCCAGGCCTGGTGGTACATGCCTGTAATCCCAGTGCTGGAAGGCTGAGGCAGGAGGATCACAAGGTTGATGAACTCAGCCTGGGCAAGTTAGCGATTGACTTAGTGAGAGCCTGAATCAAAATAAAACAATTTTAAAGGCCTGGGGATGTCACTCAGTGCAAAGGCCCTGGGTTCAATCCCCAGTAGTGCAAAAAGAAAAAAAATCAAATAGTAAGAAGAGATCGACTCAATCCCAGGGCTCCTGCCTGGCATTCAGCAAGCACTAAATAAGCCACTAGTGTTGTCGCTATGCTGCCATTGCTCCTGCTCCTCCCGACGACCCAAGGTGATGCTCTGGTCCCCCATACACAAGTGAGGAGGACACAAGTCCTGCACTGACTGCCATAGGACCCCATGACCACCCAGCCCAGGATAAGGCTGCTGAGGCTGCCTGGACCTGGCCCCTGCCCTGGCCTCTCTGAGCTGCGTGACCTGGGCCAAGCCACCTCACCTCTCTGAGCCCCTGGGTTCTTCCCTGAAAAATGAGGGTCCCCACCTACCCCATAGTCCTAAAGGCTGAGCATGATCTGTGTCCTGCCAGCGATGGCACCCAGTGGGTGCCCAATAAACGACAGCAGTGACGATGGGTGACCGGACATGAAGGCGTGAATGCCCTCTCCAAGAAAAGGGCAGAGAGCCCAGGGTGCCTCCCCCACCGCTCCCTGAAGCAGCCCACAGCTACATGAGTCCCCCAGCCCCGTGACCGACCCACAGCCCCGCCCTCACCCACTCTGCATCTGCTCCATTAGTGAAACTGGGGAGAGAGAGAAACAAAGGTTTAATTTCTGAGCTAATCAGCCTGCCTTGCACTAATTACCATCCTCCCGGGCATTAGGGCGACTTCCTGGGCAGGGGGAAGGGAGGCCAGTTCCTGGGACTCCAGAGGGCCAGGAGCGGCAGGGTGGTGGTGAGGGCTGACCAGGAGGCTTGGGCTGGTGGGACAGCAAGGTGGCGCTCATGGATGTGGCCGGAAGCAGAGGACAGAGTCCACCAAGCACCAGCAAGGCACATGCCAAGGTGAGAAGTCCCCTGCACTGGCCCCAGATTCCCAGGGCCCCTTCTGGGCCTGCTGCCCATCATGGGAACAGCCACAGGCTGGGGAGGCCCTAGAACAGGTGCCCTAGCTGGTGTCCAGCCCATGGCCTTGGCAGAGAGATGGACAGATGGGCACTTTGAGTCTAGGAAATTGGGCAACTGTCAGAGGGAATCTTTTGGACCATCACCGAGTATGTGTGCTTTATGTGAGTGTGTGTGTGTGTGTGTGTGTCTGTGTGTGCCTGTGCCTGTGTGTGTGTGTGTGTGTGTGTGTGTGTGCGCACAGATCAAGAATACTCAGGACTGGGAGGCAGGAGGCCTGGGTTCAATTCTCTGCTCAGGCTCCACCATGAGTAAGAGATGGAAAGGATGATTTTTAGAAATGATTTTAGAAGTGATCTGAGGGTCACTTATTCATCAACAAACACTCATGAAGCACATACTACACACACCAGGCTTTATGCCGAGCTGGCAAGCACATCTGTGAACATGACAGAAAAGGCCCTGTTATGGCCAGGGATGTAGCTCAATGGTGCCATGCTTGCCTTGCAACGGTAATGTCCTGAGTTCAATCCCTGCTACCAGAAAAAAAGAAAAGGCCTTGTCAGCCAGGAGTAGTGGTTTATGACTATAATCTCAGCACTCTGGATGGCTGAGGCAGAAGGGTTGCAAATTTGAGGCCAAGTTTGAGTATATTTGCAGCTGAGCAAGGGCCGGTCTCAAAATTTAAAAATGCAAAAGTCTGGGGATGTAGCTTAGTACAAAGGCCCTAGTAATACAAAAAAAAAAAGAGAGAGGGAAGGAAGGCAGAGGAAAAATGTTCCTGTCTTCAGGGGTCTCCCACAGTGGCAGAGAACCCAGATCTGGGGAAATGTGTTCTGCGGAGCCAACTGGACCTGGCGGACATGGGTCAGGGACGGAGTCCCAGGAGACAGGCTGATTATAGCAGGCTTTAGAAAAGGTCCTGCTCAGCCCAGCCCAGCCCAGCCGGGAAACTCCAGAGAGCTGGAATTCACCTGTGGCCGGTGCACATTCCAGCCCTCTCTGAGTTCTTCTCAGGAGCGTGCATGACATGTGTGCCCCACACACATAGGGCCAGCGCGTCACCCGTCCCTGCCCCAGCGTGAAGCAGCCGGGTCCTCGAGTGGCCTTGCCCATTCATGGTGCCAGCCCAGCTGTCCACCACAGACTGAGCACCTACTGTGTGCCCGGCACTGCTCTACGGGCAGAGAAACTGAGGCTCCGCTAGGCCAAGATACACGCTTGGTAAATGATAAGCTAAGGACTCAAACCTGATCCAGCACCAAGCTGCCACACCCACGACACGCCGGGATCTTCTTCCTGGATGTTATCAAGGCACCAGGCTGGCTCTCAGGGATTCCCAAGGGCACCATGAGGTAGTCAGGAGGCCCATGCAGGGCCAGATCTCATCCCCAACTTGCTATGTGACAATGGACAGGATCCTTACCCTCTCTGAGCACCAGTTTCCCCCGCTGTACAATGGGGATGTGACAGTATTTTACTGAGTTGGTATGCGGATGTAGTAAATTTCTGTGAAGGTTTTAGAACAGTGCCTGGGACGGGAGGCTACTTAAGTGTTGCTGAAAAAAAAAGAACAAATGATTTCCTTTGCTTCTGTGGTCCAAGAATTGGGTCCCACACAGAATAAGAAGCAGAGCTACTTCTGGAACCATGAACTGAGGACTCCCTGTCCAGTGCTCTCTCCCAATGGCACAAACCTAGCTCCAGCTCAGAAAAGAGAACAAAAAAGTTCCCAGGATGGACCCAGACCAGGCTCCAAGGAGGAAGGAGAAACTGAGGAAGGCTGGGGGTGGGGTGAAAACACTCTAGGGCTGTGTTCCGGTGGCCTGCACCCTCCCTCGCAGGGGTTGGCACCCACCTACGTGCCCCACCCAGCTCCAGAGGTGGTGCCAGGCCATGGGCACTGGGCTTAAGCAGGACTTAAAGCAGCTTCCAGCACCCAGCGGCTCCAAAGCCCAGTGACCCTGCATCACAGCAGGCAGGGGATGGCCAGGGATCTCAGCTGCTGCCACCCAAGTCCCCAGGGGATTCAGGGCCCACTCCCCTCCACCCTCCTCTTCCCAAAACCTCCCAGGCAGAAGCCCCATCCAGAGAGGCTCCTTCCTAATGCATTCAGCCAACAGTCAAGAGGGGAACCGGACGTCCATGCCCAACCAGCTGCCCAACGAGGGGCAGCTCATAGGTCAGACAGGTGCTCATCGGAACCAGGCACCATTGGCGAACACACAAAAAAGTGCCAAGAGCCCAGTCGCCACTCGGGGACATGGCCAGTGAGGGAAGCCCACACGGAGGATCAGAACCCGGCCCTGCTGGGTGTGAATCAGAGGCTGTGTTCAAAGCGGATTCCTCATGGGAAGAGAAGACTGTTATACACGCATGTGGGGCGGACACACAGGACAGTGCAGGCTCTGGGAGGGGGCTTGGG
>NW_022900931.1:9688378-9695426 GCF_012274545.1 Fukomys damarensis | reverse complement strand
TTTGTTTTGGTTTTTTTTTTTTTTTTTTGGTTTTTTGGTGGTACTGGGGATTGAACCCAGGACCTTGGCGTGGTGCTACGTTCCTGGAGAGAAAGGGGAAGTAGAAAGAATTAAGATTTCTTATATACATATACCAACTCCCCACAATGTATTTTTAGATTTCAACACAAGGTCTTTCTTGTTAAAGTCCCTCCATTGCCCAGGCTGGGCTCAAACTTCCTGCCTCGGCCTCCTAGAGGGCTGAGATTACAGGCACGCGCCACTGCACCGGCTCCCTTTTCTGTTTTATGCGCAGAGCATTTGTGCCAGGTCCCCGGCTTCAAAGCGGAGCTGTGTACCTGAAATTCCTCCACACGGACACACCCCACGCAGGACAAACTCGTGGATCCCCGTGGCCACAGACTCACCCCAGAGACGTCAGGAGGAGGCATGTGCAGACGGCAACAGGGAGAGACACAGACAAGCAGAGCTGGCGCCAGCCAGGCCCTGGGGTGACCCTGCTCAGAATGTGAAAGCAACACCCACCCGGGAAGCTGGCAGTCCCGGGTGCCACCCTTAGCCCAGCCACTCACAGCTGCGTGGCCCAGGCCAGCACCCTCCCCACAAGACTCCCTGTCCAGCCACACCTCCCTCTCTCCAGGTCCCTCAGTGGCTCCAGTGACAGCCCCAGAGCTCCCTCCCGCCCTCAGGACACAGTGGCCCCTGCCACTGACACCAGCACGGAAGCAGAGACAGGAGCTAGGCAGGGACAGGAAGGGGTAGGCACCCAGGCCCTCGGCCCCTTTCACAGATGAAGAAACTGAGAGGCAGATCATGAACTGCTCAGAGCTCACAACCAAAGTGGGTGGAGAAACCGGGACAGAAGTCACACTTTGCTACAAAGTCCATCAGACCCAGGAGCACAGTGGCTGGAACCTTCCCCGTCCCCACCAGCAGGGAACACAGGTGTGGAGCTGTTGCCCAGGAGGCAGGGGCTGTTTTATTCCCAATGCACAGAAGAGGCCACTGAGGCACAGAAACAACCTGCTGGGAGGGCACAGGGAACTGATGACAGGCCCTGAGCTAGACGGATGCCACCCACCTCCCAGCCCCCGATGACTTCGTGCTCTCCTGGACGCCCTGCTTAGACCTGGGGCCCTCAAGCCACTTCATGGGTCCTCAGTTCTCTGCCCATCCCTCTCTGTCCCTGGAGAGCACCCTCTGTCCCCAACCCAGCCCTGCCAGCGTCACACAGCAGGCAGTTGGGAGTCCTGCAGCCCGTCCCTGCTCTCCTGAGCCTGAGAAGGCTAAAGCGGCTCAGCTGAGCTTGACCCTGTGTGGACACGGGGTGGGGGCAGAGGTTCACAAGGGGCGTCCCTGGGACCACTGTGGCAGGTCATCCTCCTCCAGCCCTGCCTTGCCAGACGGTGTCCCCATTCCACAGATGAGCAAACTGACACAGGGACTGTGACCTCTTACAATGCAGAGCTGGGCTCCTGTCCTCCACACATCATCCCCACCGCCCCAGCTCACACTCAGCCCAGGGGCTCCCTCCCCACACAAGCGTCCCAGACCTCACTCCCTCCCTGGAGCCATCCTCCCAGGACTCAGAAAGCGGCCATCCGCCAGCCTGCAGCAGGGCATCCCCCTTCCCTCAGACCAGGAGCCAGGAGCCAGGTGGGTGGGCGCCCTGCCTCCCTGCACAGCCCCTCCACGAGGGCCACGACTGCCCCACTCCCTCCCTCCCCCTGGCGCACCTCCAGGCCTGGCCAGTACCAGGCAGGCCACCCCCCTCCCCGGCGCTACCCATGAATCCTACCTCTGTTGGATGCCACAGTCCCCCTTTTCTCCTCCCTAAACAGATGGGGTCTTGAGCTGGGACACCACACACAAGGCCAGATCTATTCCCTCGGGGTTGCCAGGGGGTGGACAGCCAACAAGGGTGCGATCTGCCCAGTCCATGGCCCCTGAAATGGGGGCCGGGTGCTCCGAGCTCCATCCTGGGTCACAGGCACCACCACCACCGCACGCTGAGCCCTCCTCCCTTCCCCTACCCTGACACTGCACACAATGAGGGGCAGGACGTTCTCTGCCCCCAGCAGAGATACCCACACCTCCAAAAGATCACACAGCCAACAACCGCTGTGCTGTGGGCTGCATTTGCTGCTGCGGCCATGGGAGGGGACACGGGCAGGAAAGTCCTTGACACACAGTAGGTACTCAAGGAAACGGCTGCTGTCTTGGATTTTCTCTCTCATCTCTCCTGACCTAGAAGGGTAAGAGATGGGGCCGGCAGAATAGGATACAAGAAATCCTAGGCTGGCAGGACAGAATACCGCTTGTCCCAAGCATCCTGAGACCCTCTGGGCAGCAGTGAGGCCTCCCTGGGCTGCCACAGTTCAGCAGGGACCGTCTGTCTTTCCACCTGGGGAGAGAGCCTCACAGCCAAACCTATAAATCAAAGCTCAGAGCCATCACCTCTGGAAGCCAGCGAAGAGATGATCCTTGTCACAGATAGGTAAACTGAGGTACGGAGTGGTTAAGTCATTTGCCTAAGGTCACACAGCCACTGAGGAGTTGAACAGGTTGCTTTGGACAAGTCAGCCTGCTCCTGTGACCTTGCCTCTCCACTCAGGGTCAAGTCCAAACCTGGTAGCTTGAAACACAAGCTCCCCCCTCCCCCACCTCTCCTGCAACACAATGCAATGCCACAGAGAAAAGCACTGGACCCAGGGTCAAAGGCCAGGTCCGTGCCCTCCTCCTGCCTGGCCTCACCTTCCTTGTTCATGAAATGGGGAAAGCCAAGCCTCCTAGGGTGGCTGGCAGGGAAAGTTACCCATGAATTCACCCTATTTTTTTTTTCAGTACTGGGGAGAGAAGCCGGGGCCTTTGCACTGAGCTGCATCCCCTGACCGCCCCCCTTTTTAGGGGGTCAGTTTGAGACAGGGTCTTGCTATGCAGGTCAGGGTGAACTTTAATTCCAGGCAATCTCCCTGCTTTAGCCTCCCAAATGCTGGGATTACAGGCACACATCACCATGCCAGGCCTCAGCCCTTTTAAAAATTAAAACAGGGTCTTGCTAAATCACTAAGTTGCCCAGGCTGGACTTGAACCTGGGATCCTCCTGCCTCAGCCTCCCAGAACGCTAGGATTACAAGAGTCTACCACCACACCCAGCTTCACCAGATGTTTATTGAATGTCTACACACCAGGGTTCAACCAGCACTGTGTAGAACAAGAACTGGATAGAAAAGGCTGGGACTCCACAGGGTGTGGAAGGCAGAGAGTAAACACTCAAATAAACAAAGCCTGGCCAGATGTGCTGGAGGCTAGATGGAAAAAGAGGGAGGGGGCCTGGAGCACCAGACAGGGTGGTCAGGGAGGGCTTCCCTGAGGAGGTGACAATGGGGGCCTCAGGACAGAGTCAGGGAATCTGCCACCCCCTGTACGTCTTCACTCATTTAAAAGACCGCCAGATTCCATTACCATGCCCCCATTTCACAGGTGTGGAAATTGAGGCTCCCAAGAGCCCACAGCCTATTAATGGCCACTTGGGGACATAAACCACAGCCTGGTCAGTCCAGCCCTGGCTCCCTGCAGCCTTTCCTAGTCTCACTGTCAGGGGCCCCCACCCCCCGTCACCCACCCTTGGTCAGTCCAGCCCTGGCTCCCTGCAGCCTTTCCTAGTCTCACTGTCACAGGCACCCACCCCCCGTCCCACCCACCCTGGAACAGCTGCCACAGAGGAAGCCTTGCGCTGTGAATGACCAAGGTCTGGATGGTCCCACGTCCACCGTTCGGGGTCACCCAAAATAGCCCCGTTCCCTCCCCGGGCTGACAGGAGGTGGGAGGAAGAGGCGGGATAGAGGCTTTACTTCGTCCCTCCCTCGCTGGCCAGGCCCACCCTACAGATGAAGAGGCTGAGGCCACAAAGGCGATGACCGGTGCCCGAGAGCCCTGCCTAGAAAGTGGCGGTGCCAGAACCTGAACCAGACCCTCAGCTTTTGACGACAGTCATCTGCCTGCTGCAGAGCCCCTCCGATGTCCCCTCAGAGAATCCCCTCACCTGGCTGTTCCCTGTGTGACAGCACGAAGGGTTCTGCACACACCATACCTGGGTCCCCTGATTAAAGGCCCCAGAAGAAGCTGCAACACCTGGCTCCACTGCCCAGGTGCTATGTGACCGTCACAAGGTCCTCTGCCTCTCTGGGCTACCCTGTTCTTCTCGCCACGAACTGGGGACAATCTACCCACCAGAGGAGGGGCAAAGGCCAGGGTGCCACGAGGCAGATCTCTGGTGAAAGGACACCATGGCCTCCCTCTGCACATCAGGAAATATTTAAAATCAATTTTTAGGAGGAATGACGGGGGTTGGCTGAGAACCACAAAGCCGAGTCACACACCACACCTCAAACACAGCAACCTTACAAGGCACATGCCCCATCCTCATTGGGCAGAGGGAGAAACTGAGGCACAGGTCACACAGTGTAAGAACCAGGGCCAAATCCCAATGTCACTGCTCTCCCAAGTGGCTTCCTGGCATTTCTCACTGAAATGTTGCCCCAGGAAAATTCTGGAGACTGAGGGTACATAGGGAAGATGATAGTCTCCGAGAGGCACAGGCAGGCCACTCTGTAGCAGGGCCCTGGAGAAGACACATGGACACACTAGGGGACCGGGTGGCCCCAGGGCTGACTCCCTCAGCCCTAGGAGTGTGACCCTCCGCCCCTGCTGTGTGACCTGGACAAGTTGCTTCCCTACCTGACACTGAAAAGGCAGGATCAGGGCCTGTGACAAACTCAACTGAAGGAGGAGCAAGAGTCCAGGAGGGGAAGTCACAACCAGAGGCCCTGAGCAGGGGCAGCGTGGCCATGGCAGAGCAGAGCTTTGGAGGAGGGACAGACGCATCAGTGACAGGCAGCCCGGCCCCGCCCCTGAGGCTCCCAGCCCCTGCAAAACCCCACAGAGAAGCACCAAGTGCCCCGCTGCGGGTTCTGTCCCCAGGGATCCCCACTCCTCAGTAGCCACAGCCCCTGCACGTGGGGACCACCAAGCCTCTGAGACAGCATCACCCTCTGCCTAGCAACCACCTGGGCACCCGCAGCCAGCTTCCTCCTTGTCTCCTCCTCTCTCCATGGAGACCACAATGCCACAGAGGCGGCTCCCTCGCCACAGCAACCACTGTCACTCAGCGCCCGCCCACCCCGCCCCGGACAACAGCTCCCTCCACGTGGTCACCACCAACACAGCCGTGGTGACAGTGACAGCCGAGCCTCTCCTCCCTGGGCGGCCACTAGCTCCAGCCGGGAAGGCACAGCACCTGTGTCCTGACCGCCTGCCGCCTCCTGGTGTCAGACTGCTCCCAACCCATGGCCTCCACGGTGCAGTAACACCGGACACAGCCCTGCGACAACACAGCCGGCATTTCACCTGCCCCCAGCTGACCCCCAGCCCCCAGTCTTCCCCTCCACAATGCAAAGGCCCCTGCTGGAGAGGGAGAAGAGGCCATGTTGTCCCGGGCTGTCTCCCATGGCCGGTCCCCACATCGAGCAGGGACAGACGCCGCGGCCTGCGGGTGCTGGTCCATGTTGTTATGCCCTCAGCCGGGCCCAGAGCAGCAGTGTCCTCCTCACCCTCCTTGGGCCCTGTCCCAGCCCCCAACAGGCCTGCCACTCTGCCGGCTCCCTCAGAGGCTGACTGGGGGTGCGAGGCTGGGGACGGACACCAGCCAGGCAAGAAGGTGCACACAGCAGACCAAGGCTGGGCTCACCACAGGTTCACAAGGCCAGGTCATGTGCGCCACGCTCCCAGTCAGGAGGACCCTGTCCTTACCAGACACGTGCGGGCAAAAGAAAGGGGCCCTGCAGCCAGCACAGCTCTGTCCCTGGCCTGGGTCTCCAGGAGGTCCCCGGGCAGCCGCAGCAGCGTGGAGGCAATGGGATCCCCGGGCCTGGCCCAGCACAGCAGCAGCGGCAGCTCCTCTCCCAAGTCCTCTCCTCAGCCAGGAGGCAAGGGGGAGAGAGGGAGGGAGAGGAGAGGAGAGGAGGAGAGGAAGAGAGGGAGGGGAGAGCGGGAGGGAGGGAGGAGGGAAAACACTGAAGTCTTGAAGGGTACACTCACTTCTTTCTTAGGGTTCCCATAGCAACCGAATATACCACAAATGATATTGGTGGGGGGGGAGCGCAGAGGGAGGGGAGGGAAGAAGGGAGGAGAGAGAGAGAGAGACAGAAAGACGGAAACAGAGGTGAGAGATGGGAGATAGAGGGAGAGAGGCAGAAAGAGATAAACATGGAAGCAGAGAGCTGGGGAGGGAAACAGAGATGGGAAGAGACAGAGACAGAGAGATAGGGGAAAGCAGAGACAGAAGCAGAGAAACGGGAAGAGACAGAGGTAGAGACACAGGTGACGGGTAAGCGACACACGGCGGTGCAGGTCCGTGATCCCAGCCCTCCGTGAAGTTGAGGCAGGAGGATCCAAAGTTCAGCCCCAGCCTGGACAACTTAGCGAGACCCTGTGTCAAAGGAAAAAATAAAATTTCAAAAGCTCCATGCAAAGGCCCTGGGTTCAGTCCCCAGTACCACAAAGCTATACCTATATATAAAATAAAAATAGACCACAGAGCAAGAGCACTAGAGAGGAAGGGCCTGGAAGTACAGAGAGGGCCAGGGTCACCCGTCCAAAGCCTCAGAGCTCAGGGCCAAAGGACAGGCAGTTGCCACAGGTGTCTTTCCAGTGGCTCAGCAGGACGGGCAAGAGCAGGCAGGGTTTTCTGGGACCCTCCAGCCAGTCCCCCATGTCCTACTCACGATCATGGTCACACGCATCACACCCACACACGTGTAAGTGTGCACACACACAGCCTCACACTCGGCTGGCACCCAGCGATGCCAACCGCACCACCTTGCTGCTGGTCAACCGAAGGCCAGCACCACCCACTCCCGCTTCTGCTGGGCACAAACCCTCTGCTGCTGGATCAGAGACCCCGCCCCTCACAACTCCTGGGGCTGACACCCCTTCCCCAGGTGCCCACCTTCCGGCCCTGCACTCACACACACAAGCGACCTCCTCC
>NW_022900931.1:9687500-9688265 GCF_012274545.1 Fukomys damarensis | reverse complement strand
CCTGCACTCACACACACAAGCGACCTCCTCCTTCACGCTCACACTCAGACCCAGGGCCGGACCCGCCCCATCGGTGCACACGCACCCGTGCACGCGCACAAGCGGCCCCCTCTCTCCCTGTCTGGCCCCCATCCTCGCCAGCGCAGATGGTGCTGGGCCTCCCCCACAGGAGGGGCTCACACCTCGGCCCCCTCAGCGATGCCATTCACAAACATATGCAGACCCACGGAGCGCTGGCAGCCAGCGGCACCCGGCAAAGCGCAAACACACGGCCCCCCACAGGCTTCCACCACTCCCCTACCCCGAGGAAGGGACCCCTGCTCCAGGAAAGGCACCCAGCCCTGCCACTGCCCACATTTGACCCTGAGACCGGTGGGCAGCAGGGATGCGCGGGCACCCTGGGCACGCACTAGACACACACCCCCTCCCATACCCACAGGGGTAGTCGGCACAACCAACACACCCACCCGGGCCGGACACGGGTGCCCCGCACAGACAGCCAGTCTCACAGTTGGGCCAGCGCACCAGGACACACGCAGACCACATCGACACGCCCACACGCCCACACACACCCCTCCAGGCCTGCGCCCCAGGCAAACACGCCCACACGCACAGGACACCCTGCAGAGACTGCACGCCAGCACGTACTTGTCCCCAAGTCTGCCCACGCACAGGGAGCCATTCCCGGGCGCAGGGGCCAGGGCGCACGTACACTTCGGCCCTCCCTGGGCGCTTCGCGATGCAACCCTGAGCACCCACCGAGGA
>NW_022900931.1:9681658-9687089 GCF_012274545.1 Fukomys damarensis | reverse complement strand
GGACGTGCGCTGTCCATGGTGCCGCTGGCCCTCTGCAGCCCCGCGCCTGCCCACAACGCGCAGAGCTGTGCCAGCCAGGTGCCTCGGCCTCCGCGTCCTCATCTGCGCAATGGAACGAAGCCGAGGGGCCTCTGAGCCTGGAGGAGGATTCCCTGAACGGACGCGGGACTCAGCCAGCGGACACAGACGCGTGTTGTTGGTACCGGTCTCTGCCTTGCGGCTGTGGCCCCCAAGGAAGGCAGGGCCTGGCTCTGAGCTCAAGCCTCCGATTCTGGGGAACATATAGCCCTTCCCTCCCCTAAACACACACTGTAAACGTGGGTAATGTGTTTTTCCAGAACAGCATTAAAAATGAGGGTTCTAGCCAAGCCCAACAGGGCACACATCTGTAATCCCAGCACTCTGGGAGGCTGAGGCAGGAGGTTCCCAAGTTTGAGCCCAGCCTGCTCAACTTTGTGATTCAGCAAGATCCTGTCTTAAAAAATAAAAAGGGGGCTAGGAATGCAGCTAAGTGCAAAAGCCCCAGGTTCACTCTCCAGGACTGAAGAAAAAAAAAAAGTTCCTGAGCCCCACATCAACTCTACTGAATCAAAAGTCCAGCAGGCAGGGGCCAAGAATCTACATTTTAACAGAGATGCTCATGACAAAAGACTGCACTTCTTCACCTAGCATTTCTGTGCCTGTGCGGATATCCTCAAAGTACTTCTCCGAAACCTCTCCAGGACTCCTCGCCCTGCTCCTCGCTCGATCACTTCACAGAGCATACCCACCACCCATGGGTCACAGGACCTCGTTCAGAAGCCTGCAGCCAAAATCAAACGAGCAAGTGGAGAGTGGCTCATGCTGTGCCTGGCTCATGGCAGGTGCCCAGCCGACGGAGTTCCGCAATGCCCAGAGCAGAAGGCATCCCAGCCTCCCCAGCCTTGCCATGAGGCTGGCTCAGCACCTGCTCCCAGCCGGCAGCACCAGCCCTGCCAGTCAGGTCACACACTAACAAGGACCATCTGCCCAGCAAGCCCTACTGGGTGCACTGGCCAGCTGTTCCCTGGGCCTCATCCCCCAGGGCCCTGAGCTCCTGCGGTCAGGGACTCATCTCTAGAGGCTTCTGCCTGAGCCCCAGGGCCCAGCAGTCCTCCAGGTGCGGTGAGAGCAGGTACATGTGAGCTCCATCTACGTGGGAAATGCCCAGAACCTTCCTCAGCGCATGGAGGTGAAAGGGTTTGCTCAACAAGTATTTTCTGAGGGCCATGTGGGGCCGATGCACAGTGGGAGGGGCAGACAGGAAACAGCTCGACAACATCCAGGACCTCCCCGCAAAATGAAGCTAGCAAGGGAAGGCAGAGTGACCCCAGAATCTCTGTCTCTCCAAGATCCAGCAAGGACCATAGAGAGGAGAGACAACAGAGATAGATAGGCCCACGAGGGAAACCAAGTCACATCACATCTGAGTCTTGGGGCTGAGCGTGCCAGTCAGGCAGCCCCTGAGACTGGATCTGCGCTTTCCCTGAGAGAGGTGGTGACCAGGGTGCACACACGTGCAACCATCCAGCAAGGACCATAGAGAGGAGAGACAACAGAGATAGATAGGCCCACGAGGGAAACCAAGTTACATCACATCTGAGTCTTGGGGCTGAGCGTGCCAGTCAGGCAGCCCCTGAGACTGGATCTGTGCTTTCCCTGAGAGAGGTGGTGACCAGGGTGCACACACGTGCAACCACACACACACACACACGCAGTGTGGATAAGGACAAAAGCCCCTGCTCTTTCCATAAGCAAGATGGAGGAGAGTGTGGCAGCTTCTGGGGGGCAGCTGTGAGCACAACAGTTTTGGCACCCAGACAAGATACGATCCTGGAGAGCCCCACAAGCAATGCCCCGGCCCAGCAATGTGGAAGGCACTGGGAGGATCCTTAAGGGATTTTACAGGTCCCTGCGCAGGCCCAGTGGGGTGGGAGGAGTGAGAGACCCAGGAGCTGTCCCCAAGACCTCTTCCCTCCTGCCCCTCTGTCCCTCCAGCCACCAGAAAGGGCTCCCCACCCACTGCTTCCTTACAGTAGGGTCACTGTCCCCGTGTGCAGATGTCAAAGCAAGGCCCCAAGAGGGGCACCCCAAGGTGGAAGGGCCCAGGCCCACCGGGCCAAGGAGTTTGACAGTGGACGGTGCTGGTTCCAGGGTGTATGGGGGGGATCCTGGTTCCACTGCTGTGTGGGCCTGGGCTGGACTGTAGCCTCTCTGTCTTGTCTGTGAAATGGGGCATAAGAATATCTCCTACTTGGAGGAGGTTTTTGTGGCACTAGAGTGCCAAGTGCTGCTTACAAAGAGCTTCACACCAGGCCTGGCTCTCAGTAGGAGCTCAATAAATATTAGCTCATATCCTTGTTATTACTATCGCTGTAATTATCATTGTCACTATCGGCAGCATTGGCAGCCACCACCTTCCCTCTGGCCCCCAGGCACACGCCTGCTCAGGTGGCACGCTGTCCTCTGGCATGCCCAGGGCTTTTCCAAAGACTGCACAGGACTGGGGAGAGGGGGCTCTGACTCCAACCCCCTAGGCTCCAGCTACAGCTACGCAGGCAGTGGCTCTGCCAGGTGCTAATTGAGGCAAGAGAAGGTTAATTTAATCAGGGATTGGGCTGAGGAAGGAGGAGGCAGAGGACTGAGTTAACCTTCTGGTCTGTTCACCCCACCCCAAAGAGGCCTGGCTCATTAAAGAGGCTCACGCCTGGGGCAAAGCCACCTGGCAACAAGCGCAGGCTCGCATGCACCATAGGGCTTGCAGGACCGGAGGGAGCCCAGGCCTGCACCCAGATGCCTCACCTTCCCACTCACTGACCCAGCCCCAAAGGCAAGCAGCCACTGCCCTCTTACAGAGGACCCTCTGCCACCACTGTCACACACAGCCAGGATGTAGCACAGGCTTCCTGGGAAGCCAGCTCTGCCTCCACAGCAGACACCCAGAGGACCTCAGGTGACAAGCAGTCCCGCAGCACCTGGTGACCCCGGACCCCACTGGGGGAGGCCGGGCAGCTGATGGACCATTTCCACCTGAATCTGTGGGCTGGAAGAATGCACAGCACTGCCTGGGAGTCCAGGGCAGGCACTGTTCCAGCCAGTGACCTCTCGGGTGCCCCACGCCACCCCCTTGCACTGAGCATACCATCCCTCCATCCCTAAATCAAGAGCCCCCTGCCTTTTCCGGAGGGACCTAATGATAAAGGTTACCCTGCAGCCACAGATGTTACAGACCAGCGAACAGGCCTCAGTGTGCCCATCTGTCAAGTGTGCGCAGAACAGCAGCCGGCCCGCCCACTTCACAGGACTTCCAGGCCAATCAAGGAAGGAAAAGAAAGTTTTATACCAAGTCAGACTTAAACGGAGGAGCAGCTCCCCTGGGTGAGAGGGATGGGGGACAGAGCTCATGGGGGCTGAGCCCTGCCAGAAGCCCCATGGAGAACCCCTTTGCCTCTCTCAAAACCTCCCCAGGATGCAAATAGCACAGATGCTGAGAGACGACAGAGAGCCTAAACCCTAAAATAGGAGAAACAGCCAAATGAGACGAAAGCCCCAAGAACTGGGCTTGCTGGCTGTGGCAATTTCCTGACGTCACATGCAGATCACGCTCTAAAACACACGTGTCCAGGGTGAGGGACCTGCCTGGGACAGAATGCCAAGAGCTCAGAAGGGGGTCTCTCCATGTGGGGGCAGAGGAGAGGCAGCATTGGGGGGCACAGGCAAGGAAGGGGTCCCACACCCACTCAGGCCATGGCACAGGAGGCCTCTTGGGGGCTCATTCACTCAAAGGTTCCCTCCCTTTCCCCTCTGCCCCTCAAACACATAGGACAGGGCCACACTGAGCCCCACATCCACGGTGACATCACATACACTCTGGCTGGCGGGCTGGCCCCTTATACAGCTGTCCCGGTGACGTCACTAGTAGCCCGGAGCTGATGTCACACCCCGAGATTCTCACTGACGTCACACACTCTTCTCCACGACAGCCCCCTTCAGTTAGTCCTCTTTCCTTCTGCCACAGACTGGTGGCCCGGTGGCCCCCATGTCGCTGTGCATAGCTGCAGAAACCAGCGCTAGCTTAGGATGGCACCTGTGTGTGCAGGCACCTCCAACAGGACACACATTTGCACACATGTACAAGCCCATACGCCCTGCCAACAGCTTAGACATGGCATGTCCCACAGGTGTCCACAGGCATCTGGGACAGGGCTGTGAGCAGCCACTCACACGCATGCAAATCTGCCCAGTTCCCCTTGTGAAAACGTCCCCACAACTGACTCAGTCAGCCCAGGGCCACAGCTTCTCCCACACGCACGGGTGCGGCCAACAGCTGCCCCTTCCCCCAGCTTCTTGCCTCCGACAGTCTGGCCTGCTGACAGTGGCAGCCGCAGCCTGGACACACACTCACACGCACACACTCCAGCCCAACACCTGTGTGGCTCAGCCGGGACCAAGCCAGTGCCCTCCAGAAGCCACCGCCGGGTGGGCAGAGCCCAGGGGGGGACACAGGCAGACGCCAGAGCTGCACAAAGTGTCTCAGGGACTACACTCCTCCTGAGGGTCCCTGCCACTTTCCCCCTCTTCTCCCTGGTAGGCACACCTGACACACTACAGCCTGGCAGCCTCCATCCTAACAAGCTGCCCAAGTGTGCACACGCACGCGCACATGCACACTGACACACTCACCAGCTCTCTCCCTTCCAAAAACCTTGGGAAACCCTGCTGGGCCATAGGCTGTGTGCATGTGTGTGCTTACGTGTGCAGACAGTGGGATGCACCCTGTGTCCACACACTCGGCACCCACATCCCTCCCCACGTGCACACACTGCCGGACAACACACCCACCCCCTCCCCTCCCCCACCAGTTGCTGGAGCCCACACATGCAAACACACGCACTGACACACGCGCCTGCAGGCGGACACACACACACACCCACACACCCACACCACCGAGGCTAGTTGCTGGAGCCCACACATGCAAACACACGCACTGACACACGCGCCTGCAGGCGGACACACACACACACACACACACACACAGCCAGCAGTGGCCCAGCGCTGCCAGGCTGCAGTCTGCCGGTTATGCCTTTTCCCTGGGCCGCCTCGCTGCTCGCCCCACACCAGCCAGGGGAGGAAGGGGCAAAGCCTTCCCCCACCCTACAGTTCTGGTCCTCCCACCAAACCCTCGGTCCCTGCAGGGAAGGGGATGCAGCCCCACCCTGGACCCCTCCCCCTGGGGCAGCCATCCAACACCAGCCAACCCCCCTTACCAGTTAGAAGACAAATTCCTTGACCGGCAGAACCTCCTAAAAGAGAGGAGTCAGGGCCTTCCATTCGCAAAGATGGGGGCACAGAGATGCGGTGCAGCGCTGGCTAGCAGAACCGTCCACCATCCAGCCTCCGCACCACCCCCCAA
>NW_022900931.1:9671567-9680691 GCF_012274545.1 Fukomys damarensis | reverse complement strand
CACCGACCCTCCTCCACCCTGGACCCCGCCGCCCTACCAGGCTCCCGGTTCCGCTATCCATTTCAAAAGGTGGCTGCTTCGAGCCCATTTTACAGGCGAGGTGACTGAGGCTCCGCGGAAGGCAGGCACAGAGAGCCTGCGGCTCAGAGTGGCTGTCTCCGTGACTCCTGCCTCTGGTCAAGGCGTTTGTTTGGGGGCCGATCGCTACCTCTCCTGTCCCCCAGGAGTGTTCCCAGGAGGATCCTGGGCTGTTACACCCCAGAGAAGCGCCGTAAGACCTTCGTGTCCCATTCCGAACCCCCTCCCACACACACCTATGACACCAGCACGGGGGAAGGAGCATGTGTTAGGTCTCAGCTTGTGCCAACCTCCTCCTCCAGCCGCTGTTATCCGCAAACCTAGACAGCCCAGCCCAGACGCCACTGGCAGGCCCTGTGCGCAGGTGCTACCCAGGGGCATCGCATCCAGGCCCAGATGTCAGAGCCTAGGCTACATTCAGAAAGAGGAGTAGGAGTTGGCCGGATGGAGGAGGGTGTCCCAGGCTGCGGGAACAGCATGTGCAAAGGTGCAGAGGCACGAAGCATGGGGCGGGGTGCAGGGAGCTCCACAGAGATGGAGCAGAAAGAAGGACTGCTCAGAAATTCTTCCCTCTGCACACAGGAAAGTGGCCCAGGATGGGCCTAGGAGGACAGACAAACGCTGGAAGGAGGCTACCCATTATCTGGGGGCACAGACATTTCACTCCTACACCACACTGCCTGGCACACTCCTACCCACCCTTCAAGGTCCCACCCCGCAGACCCAAACAACCCATTACTGTGTCTCCGCTCTCTAACCCAAGTTCTCCTAGAGAGCAGGGGCAGTGCGGAAGGCACTGTGCGTCCCCACCCAAGGGTGGCGCTAAGCAGGGTCCCACTCCACATGTGAGTTGACTGGCGCTTCCTAGTGCCCGTCCCCATGCAGGTGAAGAAACAGTGGCCCCTACCCCCTCTGGTGGACCTGGGGCGCAACTGCAGTGAACTCCTAATCTACCTGCAGGGCTGGGGGTGTTGTTGGGCTCAGATGTTTTCTGAGGCTGGCGCTGGCAAACACTCACCTAGTCTGCTCTGAGAAAGAGCCCCAAGGAACACCAGGCATCAGACTGGCCCCCCCAAAAAAAACACTTCTGGCTCCATCCACGTGACTCTCCTAGTTGTACACAGAGTGCAAGTTCTAATCCACTCTGAGCCTCAGTTTCCCCTTTTGTGAAATGAAGATAATATGAAGTGCTAATGGGCACTCTCTTCTTCCTTGGAACTCTGGATCTGACTGTATTAGCTCATATGTGGTTATGAGATTCTCCCTTTGGAGAGTTTCCCCTTGCTAGGCAGAGGTGAACTGGCAAGTTTCAGTTCTTTGCTCAGTTGCTGGTCCAGGTAAGAAGGTGGGGCTGGCCTGGGCTGAGTGTCAGTGGTCCACATCCTCAGGATACTCGATCAGCCTTTAGACTAGTGCTGTCCGAAACTGCCATGGTGCAAAAAGACAAAAATATAATCTGCATTGTCCAATACCGTAGCCACTAACCACGGGTGGCCATTGAGCAGTTTGAATTGTGGCTAAAGCGACTGCAGAACTGAATTTTTAATTTTTATTTTTATTGATTTAAATTTAAATAACCATATGTGGCTTGTGGCTACCATGTGGACAGTGCAAATCCGTAAATAACCATATGTGGCTTGTGGCTA
The DNA here is from genome assembly GCF_012274545.1 of Fukomys damarensis. Classification (NCBI taxonomy): domain Eukaryota; kingdom Metazoa; phylum Chordata; class Mammalia; order Rodentia; family Bathyergidae; genus Fukomys; species Fukomys damarensis. The sequence goes on along the minus strand of NW_022900931.1, from coordinate 9,678,967 downwards.
CCATGTGGACAGTGCAAATCCGGAAATACAGGAAACTCCCTGCTAATACAGAGCCAAAACACACAATTGCATGCACACACATGTACACACACACACACCTGAGCACTTGGGCGAGGTCATGGGAAGGGGCTGACATAGACATGGGCCCAATACATTCACCTCAGAGTTACGCTCCTAAACAAGCCTGTGGTCCTCCATCTGGTCACCTGTAATCACTCCTCCTCATTTGCCTGTTCAAATGCCAGCAATGCCCAGAGCCCAAGCAGAGATGCAGAGATGCCCAGTTCTCATGCCAGCTCCAGGTGATTGGCAGCAGCTGCCTGGCTGCTTGTGTTTCACAGAAAGTGTGATATGTGCCTCGGAAATACATGGTAAGCCCTCTCTGATAGAAAATAAAATCCAGGCTCCTTTGCTTGCCCAGAAATGGGTTGTTATGGCTTGTGTCTAGATGTCCCCTAAAAGCCTCAGGCAGTCACACATGGGGTTTTTCAGAGGTGGCTGGATCTAGGGTGTATGATGCTGGGACCAAGGATGCAATGCTAGGATCAAGGGTGTGAGTGCTACCTGCCCTAAGGGTGGGGAGCCTGGATGAGATGGTAAGGACTAACGTAGTTCCTTGTCACTTGCTGACTTGCTGACTTCCCCCTTCTGCCTGCCATGAACTATTTCTCCTCTTCAAGGCCCCTCTGCCACACCATCCTGCCTTAGAGCCAGTCAACTATGAACTGAAACCACTACAAACTGTGAGCCAAATAAACCTTTCCTCCTTTAAATTTGGGTGTCAGTATTTTGTCTCAGCAATAAGAAAAGTAACTAAGACAGGGCTCTTTGCAGTCAGGTCTGGCTTACCCTTCAGCAATTCTCATGTCGTGCATGCTCTGTGCCTGCCAACACCCAGCACCTTCCCTGTCCCCAGCACGCCATGCATTTCACCCCCCCATCTCTACCTTTGTGCCTTTGATCCTGCTGTCCCCTCAGCCTGAGGAGACAGTTGAGCCTCCTCTCAGCTCCCTTCCCAGTCTATCACCACCTCCCCTAACTCTAACACTACTCAGATGTCACCTCGTCCTTGACAACACCTCCCATAGATGACCGCCCCTAGCCTCGTGGTCACATTCTTTTTCTGCTGGCTCCCACACTATGTGGAGGCCTAACGGCATCATACATCACATCATTTTATTAATCATTCTCTCCTGTGTCCCCTCCCCAATTTATGCTACACTTGGTCACCTCTGTCAAGTAGCTGAAAACATGTCAGGGCTGCTCAGGGTAGGTGCTTGTTGAGCCCTCTTTGCAAGTCATTGTCATAAATAACCAGCAATATAACCAGCCTCTATCTCCCTTCCACCAACACCCCGCTTTCTTCTCCCTGACCGTACAGTCTTGGTAGAATATGAATCAGTCACTCTCCCTGTCCCTAGCTGGGCTGATGGAATCATAGGTGGTGATGCGCAGACAGGAAAAGCAGCAGAAACAGATCCATCCCAGAAATTCCAAAGGCAGAGGAAGCAGGTGGGCACCACCCACTGCCTGGTCCCCTGCCCTCATGCCAGACCCTGTCTACTCTGGGATGGACCCGAGGTGCCAAGGAGCTGCCTCCAACAGCACAACAACAAATGCCCTTTATTACCCAGCTGGCAGATGTGGCTCTCATACAGGTAACCCCAATGGCCCGGCTACATTGCCAGGGGACATTAATTTTTCCATCTTTCCTTCTCTGGATTTAGAGAACAGAGAGGTCAGAATGAGAGGAACACCAGAATGTCAAATGCTTCGTGTGTTGTTCAGGGTGAATACCAAGGAATACCCTTCATACAGAGGTGAAATTTTTTTTTCCACTTCCTCTACAGGGCCTTTTGAGTTGAGCCTAAGAAAATTAGGTTAAGTGATTCTTTTAGAGAAATACACACACCCAGCATGAATCTAGGGTCATATTCCTGTGTTAGATCCAAACCAAAATATCAAACTTTCTGTTAGGCCTCAGCACTGGAACTAAGGGTTATGACAGTGGAAGGGACACGGAAGAGACACAGGGGCCTGGAAGGAGCAAGGAAGCCCAGAAGGAAATGCTCCATCATTCCGAGAGAACAGGGCAGGAAAACTTCGAGCCCTGCCAACAAGGGGCTCCTCTAATCTCCCAGTGTTTTGTTTTTCTGGGCACCATGACAGTCACAGGAAACAGAGTTGAAGGGACAAATAATTCCTGGTTTGATGATGGGAGGACTTGGAGCTGAGGGCTAGAGAGAGTGGCTTGGCGAAGCAGGAAAGGGCAGGGAGGGACAGAAAGGGACACTCCGCAGGCAGAGGAGGGGGTGGAGAATTTCGGGTAACACTCACCTCTGAAAGGGGTCTCTCTGGGTATCCCCCCCCCGCCGCTGCTGCGGAGGTGAGCATGGCGAGCCCCGCCCCACTTCCTCCTGCCAACACCTTCCCTGCCCTACTTCTTCCAGAAGCGTTGTGGGCATGTTTATCATATTAGTCATCTATTGTTGTGAAATGAATTACCTCAAAATTCAGCGGCTTAAATCATCTGAAAAACAAAACATGAAAACAAAAAAACACTGACTTTCAGTTTCTGGGGTCTGGGGTTGGGAAGGTGGGTCACACTGGATTGAAATCCAACAGGGCAGCTGGGTCCCCCCTACAGGGGCAGGACGGGACCAAGGAGCTGCTTCCCAGGTGGCCCAGCGGCATGGTGACAGGTGACAAGTCAGTTCTGGGCACTGGTAGGAGGCCTCAGCTCCATGTCCCATGTCCCCCTCCACAGCATGGCCCGAGTGTCCTCACAATATGGCAGCTGGGTCCCCGCTGAGGTAGAATAAGATAGGAGCCGTGTTCTATCCCTTCATAAGCTGTCCTCAGAAGCCACCCTCTGCCATGTTTGCAACCTCCTCTTAGTCATCACACAGGTCCCTGTGTGTGTGGCAGGAGGACACAACACAGGTGTGCAGTCCGGGAAGAAGGGGCCGTCGACCCTGTTGCAAAGCCGGTGAGTTTGGGATTGATTCTCTTCGGAAATTTGGAGAAGCTCTGTGCACTGTATCCAGACAAGCAAAGGTGACAATAGATGTAGGAGTCAGTAGACTGTGACTGCACAGTACTCCAAGAATCAACAGTCTTCACAATCTGCAAGTCAATCGCAGCACTCAGGAGGCTGAGGCAGGTGGATCAACAAGAGTTTGAGACCTGCCGGGGCAACAAAGTAAAGTCCTGTCTCAAAACACAACAGCCAACAGTGCAGGAAGAGCGTGTGTAAAATTCATTGTAGGCTGGACAAGAGCAAAGGGTGCTGGGGCCAGGGCCCCATGAGAGGGCACTGATTAGGGCCAGCAGTCCACAGCCTTGGGGGTAGTGAGAAATCCCCAGGCAAGCATCCTCTGGGCCAGAGACCCCCTTACAGGACACCTAACTGGATGCTTCTGGCAGCTGCCCTCCGGCTTGGGGTGATGATGGTAATGAGGTTTGCTAGGCTGCTACCTTGCTGGAGTCAGTAAAGCAGTTCTGGAAATTACCCCGAGACAGGGAAAGGCCAGCAGTCCCCCTGCTGAAGCATCCAGTGTCCCCGCTAGAATGTGAACCATTCTGGTCCCAGCTCTTGGCCTGCCACAGAAGGGCACTGGGGAGACCCCAGCAGTCAAATGTCAGACTGAGGGTCCCCATCCGTGCCTCAGGCAACTTCCCACAGAGGTGGGGTCTGCAGACACTGAAGCCCAGGTGGGCCACCTCCCCCGGAGTCCTCTCTGAGACCCCCAGGGAGAGCTAGAAGAGGAGGGACAGGGAGGCTCAGGACGCCGCACACTCCTGGCAGAGGCTGCTGCAGCCAGGCCTCAGAGCCAGGGCCTCTGCTGCTAGCTGGGCCCCAGCACCCTGGCTCGGAGCGCCAGAGCACAGCCTCACCGAGCTGTGTGGCCACAGCAGGGGACAGTGGGAATACGGACTGGCTCAGGGGCCACAAGGTCACAGGGCAGCCTGCATTATTAAAGCATCTATCTGGCTCTGCCTAGAGGGACGCTGAGGGGCAGGGAGAAGCACACTCACTTCTACTCCCTGAGCCAGAGCTGGGGCAGCCGGAGGCCCCCTGGGAACTGGAGGTCACCAGGCTTGAGGCCTGGCTTGTCACCGCTCACCCGCTGCCACTGCTGTGGGAGGCTCCAGCTGCTGCAGGGTCTGGAAAGGTGCCTACTGGCTGGAGGTTTGTTTCATACTCTTTCTCGGCTCAGAAACTTCCAGGCTCTGCCTCCACTGAGGAAAGTGCCAGGTCCCTCCCTGGCATCTGGACTTGCCTGCAACCTGGCTGCACTCTACTTAGAGCTGCAGTAATTGCTCCAAATGGAGGTGTTTCCTATCCTTCAGGCTCCGTGCCAGGGGCTCCACATGAATTAAAGTCCCCGTGGACAAGGCAACCCTCCTCTGAGGCTGTTATTTTTTGCGTCTTATGGAGGAGGCTCAGAGGTGCTAAGCAGTTTGACTGAGGCCAAGATTCAACCAAGTTTTCCTGCAGACAGAGCCATGCTCTGCCCACAGGGCTCCTGGGTATTTTAGGCGAGTCGCATCCTTAGCCCCACAATAGCTCCTCTCTTCCCGGCACCTGGCCTCCCTGGATGCTGTCTCTGTCTAGAACCTGGGTGTCTGAAGCTGGGTAAGTAGCTGCGTGTTCCCAGGGCTCCACAGGGAAGGACAGTTTGTGGGTCTGGCACCGAGTAACCCAGGTCCAAACCCAGCGGGCACCCGATGTCACCTGGACCCCCACAAATCTGATTCTTCAATGACTCCAGCCAGCTCTGCCTCCAGATTGTGCCCTAGCCTGCCCCACTGCCGACCCACACTGCCACAAAGCCTAGGGCGGGTGTGTCCTTGACACCTCTGTTTGCTCGTGGCCTGGCTTGCAATGGGCACTCCAGAAACACTTGTAAGTAAAGCGACGCAGCAGTGCCTGCATTGCACAGAGTGACAGGCAGGAGGAAAGGAAATGTGTGCTGAGCAAACAGGAGTGATTTGCCCTGGGGTCCAGAGTGGGGTAGCTGGCAAAGGAAGGAAAGCTTGCCATGGGAAGAAGTGGGGTGCCCAGTGGATGCAATGCTGGGTGCAGCATGCTGGGGGACAGAGACAGGCCCCCAGGGCTCTGCGGGTGGCCAGCACTCCAGTTAGAGCTGGCTCAGCCCCTGCATTTCCCAGGTGGATCAACAGGAACGCAGCCTCACCCCCTCCCCAGCTCAGATGAGTCCTTCCCACTCGGGCCAGGTGAGCATCACCTCTCCCTCGGGCAAGGTGGCTGTGTCCTGCCTTCACCCCCTGGAGTGTCTCCACGACATCACTTCCTCCCTGGCCAACAGCCCGGACCTGGGTGTGAGGGCAGCCTCTGCTCTGTGTGCTCAGTCGCTCTGGCTGCTCTGCCTGTGACTTCCCTGCAGCATTTCAAATCCACCCCTCTCCTGCCTCCCTCCACCCTCACGTGTGCATGGGGACATAGGAATCCGGCTCATGCTCGGAACAAGCCCAGGCACACCCTGGACATCCCCATAGCCAGTGACAACAGGCTTGGCTGAGTCCAGCCAGGCCAGCATCATAAACTCTCCTATTCTGAGAAGGGGATGTTTTACGGACCTCTTCCCCAGAACCAAGCCAGTCACAGCCAAGAACTCAGCTCCCAACATTGGCAGGAGGCTGGAGCACAGCCTGAGGATAGGGGCTTGAAGCAGGACTCCCACCAGAGCCCAAGGAAAAACAGGAATGGGATGAGGCTATAGCCAAGTAAGCTTCAGTGAAGGGAAGCCCCAGACTCCTTCCTTGGAAAGGATCACAAAATCTGCACCATTTACAGGTCATCGGGTATCTGTCTGCTGCCTGCCCCTCAAAACAACTTGAGAGGAAATGATAAGTCGGGACTCATTGGTTGTAAGTGACAGAAATCAACTTGAGTCCTGGTTGAACTGGCTTGAACTCAAAGGATGCTGTATCAACTCTACCTAACAAGTCATGGTGTCCTGAGGAAGACTGGGGAAACAATCTTGCAGCTATTAACATCTCTCATTGTGCTTCAGTCTCCCGGGTCATTGTCCCCACTGCAGTGGAACCAGGAGCAGCCACAGGCTCAGTTGCATGGCCTCACAGATCCACAGCCAGAGACAGAGAGCTCTTCCTCCAATTACACTCTGAGCAATGCCAGAGGAGGACTCTGACTGGCCCCACATGGGTCACATGTTTAGCCCTTGGTCCAATCATTGCAGCCAGGATGATAAGGGCAGATTAATGGCCCAGCCTGGGCCAGGCAGCCCGACCCTGGTAACAGGGGCAGGAACCTGTCAGTGGAGAAAAGGGGGTTAGGGGTGCTGGCTAGAAAAGAGAAAATAGCAACCACAAAAGGGCCTCTTCAAAATGCACGTTCTAAACTGGTGTGGTGGTGCATGACTGTAATCACAGAACTCTGGGAGGCTCAGACAGGAAGATCACAAGTTCAAGCCCAACCTGAAAAATTTAGCAACTTAGTAAGACCCCCCCTGTCTCAAAATAAAAAAGGCCTGAGGATGTAGCTCAGTGCACAGGCCATGAGATCAATCCCTAGTGCTGCAAAAAATTAATGAATGAATGAATTTAAAACGGATACCAATGCATTACTATTAACTACACTCCAGCCTTTAGGATTTGCCTATTTCTAGTGATGCCCATTTCCTGTTCCAGGTTCAAATACAGGCACCACACTGCATTTATTCATCTGCGTGCTTAGTCTCCTCTGGCCTATGACAAATTCTCATTCTATCTCTGCTTTCCACAACCTTGACGGTTTTGAAGGGTACCAGTCAAGAGTTTTGTAGGGGGCCCCTCCACCTGAGTCCATCTGGTGCTCTCCCACCATTAGTCTGGGTCACAGAGGAGAAGAGCACAGAGGCACAAGGCCGTTGTCACTGCTGCACATCAGGAGCTCACAAAACCACGTGAGTCATCACTGATGGAATCCTTGGCTGCGTGGTTGGGGGGGAGTCTTCACACACATACCCAACACTAGGTAGACTGAGGCACCAGAGTGAGCAGAGGGACCCCATATGAACAAGGCCTCTCTGACTCCCATCGTTCCACAGTCCATGGGGGAGACTGAGGCAGGAGCCTGACTCCAGGAATGGGAAGGTGGAAGTGCACCGTGGAGTCTGCATTCAGCATGTAGCATGCAGCATGCAGCAAGAGGGCTGAGCCCAGGAGTCTTCTGAGGGGACCTAGAAAAGATCAGTGCGAGTAGCTGGAGCTTGGGAAGGAAGACTGAAGGCAGGTAGGGTGGTAACCTGTCCAGGGCACAGAAATCCAGGAGGGCTCCCTGGAGGAGAGGGCTGAGGTTGCACGAAGTCAGAAGAAGAGCTCAGCTAGGAGGGCCCCTCCAGGGAGACAAGAAACTACAGGCCACGCCCAGG
>NW_022900931.1:9660001-9671389 GCF_012274545.1 Fukomys damarensis | reverse complement strand
CCCCCCCCATTTCGGGTTCTCCCACCCCAGGCCTCGCCCGCCCTTCTCACCAGCTGAAATGCCCCGTCCTGGACCAGTGCCCAAGCCCCCAGGGGGACCAGCCACAGACGTCGTGGGGCCCCAGAAGCATGAACACGTGGGAGCCCTTGTTGGAAAAGGACCAGCCATCGCAGGCAGCGCCAGCAGAGCTGGAGGGCGTGCCGGGCCCCACTGGGGTCACACAGTCGTGCAGTGTGCCCGTCCCCACCCAGGCTCGGGGCAGCCCCGACCCTCTCCCCCCACAGCTCTTCGCCTACCAGGGCCTGTGCTTCCCTCTCCCGGGGCGGCCTGGTCCCGCCAGCGTGGCGGGCGGTGGGAGATGAACCCCAAGATGCCTCCTGCACTTCGGCTTCCTGTCCTGGAATTTATGGCTCTAATATCCTCACCCCGAGGCTGCTGCGCACAGGGACCCGAGAGGCTGCAGAGTCCAGGGGTCAGGCCGCCCCCACAGCCATCACCCTGCTGGTCCCGGGCAGAGGAGAGGAGAGGGCTGCCTGGATTTCACTCCCTGGCACTCGGCGCGTTTGGAATGTGACATTAATCATGAGTTTTGTGGAACTGCTCGGGTCCTGAAGCGGGAGGGTGCTCCCCCAAATGTGTCCCTCTGAAAGGGACCAGGGGACCAGCCTTCCCTCCCTGGGGCACCAGGAGCCTGTGGGGCACATCCCATGCCCATGGTCCCTCCTGGCCTGGGAGCTTTGCTGCCCCGTGTGGAGGTGAAGCCTCAGGGGTGGAGCCTTAGAACCCGGCCCGCTCATGTACTCATCATTTTGAAAGTTGAGGATTGAGAAGGGCACAGCTGGTGGTTCTCCTGAGGTGGCGGCCAGATATCTGCTGGAGCTGCCACCCTCCAATAGCTCAGCTGGGCTGGGCTCAGCCTGCTCCTGGCCTGGGAGCTTTGCTGCCCCGTGTGGAGGTGAAGCCTCAGGGGTGGAGCCTTAGAACCCGGCCCGCTCATGTACTCATCATTTTGAAAGTTGAGGATTGAGAAGGGCACAGCTGGTGGTTCTCCTGAGGTGGCGGCCAGATATCTGCTGGAGCTGCCACCCTCCAATAGCTCAGCTGGGCTGGGCTCAGCCTGACAGCCAAAGTGACTTGGCCACACAGCGTCTCCTTCGTGCCCGCTGCTGATTGGCTGGTGTCCTGTAGCCCCAAAGATCTCAGGGAGCTCTATCAGGAGCTGGGCTCACTACATGGCATGGCTTCCCCCAGAGCAACATCCCAAGGATGCCAGGCAGAAACTCTGTACCCCTCAAAACTACCAAAGAACACTAGCACTCAGCCCAGCCCAGACACATGGGGAGGGACCTAGATGCCACCTCTCAGCAGGAAAAGCATCTGAAAACTGAGAGCATTTTAAAAGCCTCCACTACACGTGTGTATAGTGTGTAAACCAGCACCTGGCATATAGCCAGCCCTCGGTCTGTGTTTGTTATGTGGTAGAGCCACAAATAACAAAAATGGTCTGAGGATGAAAAACGTTGTATTGAAACGTCAAAATAAGGATGGAAATAGCAACAAAAAATTCTGTAATTCGAAATATACTCAGCCACAATCGGTAATCATGAAAGAGGAATTTGATATGCCTGTAGGATGTGCTGGTTCAGAAATGTAAGATTTTGCACAAGCAAAGTAGAGACGTTCAAGTAGGAAGCACCCTAAACCCCTGAAGGACAGCCAGTCACACCTGTGACCACTGTGGGCTCTTTTGCCAGATGTGCAGGGGTGGCTGACAGCCTCTGAAATACTCACATCTTTTAACCCACAAAACAATAAAGGCACAGCTCTAGAAAAATAAGAGTCTTTCTAGAACAAGTATAAAATAAAGCTTTAGCCAGGTGTGGTGGCTCACACCTGTAATCCCAGCACTCGGGGGCTGAGGCAGGAGGATCACTGTAAATGTGAGACCAGCATGGGCTACATAGTGAGTTCCAGGTCAGTCTCAACTACATAGTGAGACCCTGTCTCAAAAAAAACAAAAAAAAAAAAAGAAGAAGAAGAAGAAGAATAAAATAAAATAAAACTTTCCAGTACACAATGACCTCTGTCACTAAAAGCAGAAAAAGAGACCCAAAACACAGAGATGTCACTCCAAGTCTCTCGTCAAGTGGGAAAGCCAGACCAAAGCCATTCCATTATGGCTTATTATTATGACACTTATGAAGCCAGCCACACCATGAGTGAACAAATTAAGCTATCGATAAATTGTTTTTTATCTTTTATCAAATAACACTCATGGGAGAAGGGATCATGAAATTAATGGCCAACAGTACAGAAGACTGATAATTCTCACACATGCTTACTAGCAGATATTTCACTCACAGACACACAAAACAGATGGAGGGCAAGGCATAGCAGATTCTGGCACATGGGCAGGACAGTGTGACAGACAAACCCACCTCTGTCTCTTAGCTGAACCCTGGCTGTGTTGAGAGAGGCAGTGTGCCTTGCTCTAGGCCCATCCTGAGAATCTGGTTTTCTGATTTCCCAGTGGCCCTTGCAGCTGATTTAGCCATGTGACTCAGTCTGACCAATGAGATCTAAGTAGAAAGCAGCAAGTAGATTCCTAAGGAAGATTTTTCTTTTATAAGAAGCCAGATATGGATGGGGCCTGATAAGTTAGGGTTCTCCAGAGGAACAGAATCAATAGAAAATATATGTATAATTATGCATAGGAATTTATTAAGTAGCTTACAGAATCAGAGGCAGAAGTGCACCATAGCCTCCTATGGGCTAGAGGGTTGGAGGATCCAGTAGCGACTCAGCCCAAGAGACTGGAAGCCACAGAACAAGAGGGATCAGTACCAGTCCAGGTCAAAGGCCTGGAAGCTCACTAGAAGGTTGCCAGTGTAAATCGATGTTGGAAGGTTGAAGAAACAGGAGGCCTTGCAGCCAATGTCCAAAGGCGACTGAAACAAAGGTCATCCCTGCTCAGGAAAACTGGAGCTCCTCCAAACAGACACATTTCTTTCTTCTCACCCTTCTTGTTCTATCCAGGGTGCAACTTATTGTTTGGTATGACCCACAGCCAGTGAGCCTTCCCGCCTCAGTCAGTCATCCACTGACACAGCCAGAACTGTGCTTTATTAATCTGCAGGGCCGCACTTAATATGTTCAAGTTGACATCCCATGGTTAATGATCACAAAGCCCCACATTTCTTCCGCCTTCTTCCGGCACGGAAGGCTGGTGTAGCACCGGAGCCGCCTGTGGCAGCCATCTTGTCCCACTCTGGCTTCCTGTCCTGTGAGGAAAACAGCCCCCAGCGGGAGACATGAGGCTCCTCTGTCCCCAGACCTCCCATCTCTCTCCCCATCTTCTCTCAAGCAATCAACACTCTGGGTTCCCATTTCCCTGGGGAGCCGAAGCCGTCAGAAGAGGATCCCTGATGCCCACATTCCTCCTCCTGAGGCTGCGCTGGGTCCCTGCCCCTCCCTGCGCCCAACTTCCCTGTTTCTGGGCCCTGTCCCCACCTCTTCCTCAGGGTGCTCCTCTGCTCCCCCTCATGCTCATCCATGTCCGTTTCTCCCCCTGTGGGGTCCCGCCCACTGCCACACACCAAGTGCTGCTACTTGTCACTTTAGCGAAGCCTGTCCCAGCCTCTCCATTCCTTCGTAGGAAGGACGTAAACCCAAAAGCTGCCTCCTTTCACTGCAGTTCCTGTCTGTCAGGCCTCTGCAGTCAGAACACGTCCCTCTGGACCATTGAGAGGATTGTTGTTGAGGTCCAGGGTCCCAAATGGCCAGACGTGCACCCTCCCTCTGACGGCAGCGTCAGCAACCTCGCCCAGTGCTGACTCTCCCTGCTCCTCCTATCCTCTCCTCGAAGGGGAACTCGATGAGAAACAGGAAGTCTGTCATCCTGTCACTGCTGAGGCCTCCCCACCTAAAACAGCACTCAGAGGCAGTGGGGCTCAGCGCTGTCACTGCACCAAGGAAGAGCCCACCGGTTGCCTCCCAACATCTTCCATAGCTGCTTGCCAGGAAGATAGGTTTGGCCACGTGGCTGGATGAAACCAGAACCGAAGTGTACAACTTCCCTTCCGTGCTGCCAACAGGAAAGGTGAGTGCCTCCCCTTTGCTTCCCCACCTTTTCCCTTGGCTGAAATGCAAATGCAATGGCAGGAGCTGGGGCAGCCATCGTGAGCCAGACTGTGAGCCATCTGCGGGTTGCAGAAGGGAGGCAGGTAATGAAATAAAAGCAGCAACCTTATCGGCTCTGGTCACACCATGCTCAGATGGTTACAGAACAGGGAGGTAAGCATCCACCTTATTCAAATCACTGTCGCTTTGGCCTTGGTGACCACGAGCAGACCTGCACTCTCAGGAAAGCACCAGAGCGGTTGCAGTTGGGTTTTCCACCCCTTACAAAGAGATCTGTGTCTAGGTAAGGGAACGACCAGCACAATCTCTCTGGGTCTTGTTCCTCACTCAGCCCCAGTGCTGCAGGGTAAGGTGACAGTGACTCTGTGATAACGAAGACGGCGATCCAGGATGGCACTGCACAGGCACTGCCCTGGGGACGGATGGCGGCGCTTGCTCCGGGTGCCAGCACTGGCACTTCTGCATGACGAGCAGCTGGCAGGTGACAGTGCCCACTTCATCTCCATTTGGTGACAAGAGAGAGGGAGGAGACGGGACTGAACCAAGGCCACTGAGCAGACAGCGTCGTAGCCAGCTGCCAGAAGGGATGCAGGACACAAGTCTTCTTTCTCAGCCTGTGTGATTCTTGCTGCAAAAGGAAGGTGCACATCAGGCTTTTGGAAAGGAGAGTCATACTTAAAAGTCCTTCCCTGTGACAAAAGTGCCTCCAAAAGCCAATCCTCTGATCTGAAGAAGCAGGACTTGGTGATCCCATCATCACCTTGAGCAACCCAACTCCATCGTGTTGGGGCTAAGGTTCCATATTCTTTTCTTTTCTCCCCCCCCACCGCCAGTCCTGGGGATTGAACCCAGCACCTGTGCACTGAGTGAGCTATGTCCCCAGCCCTCTATTTTTTGTTCTGAGACAGGGTCTTCCTCAGTTTTTCAGGCTGGGCTTGAACTTGCCCTCCTGCTGCCTCAGCCTCTCAGAGTGCTGGGATTACAGGTCTGTACTGTCACACCCAGCTTCGGTCTTCATATCTGAGGGACAGGTGCCAGGACATCGTAGAACAAACTTCCTGACCCCCGAGAGGCTGACACTATCCCAGCACATGACGTTTTTGTGCAGCTCAAGCGAGGAATCAATGACACAGCGTTGAGCGTATGAAAAGCCACATCCAGGCACTGCTGCCAAACAAGCAGGAACTTCTCCCATGTGAAATTTGACCAAAGCCAAAGCCAGCTGTTTGTTCCCCACAATTCTCCGGCACTCTGGTGTCCTCTTCTAAAAGGAGACTTCTATGAAAAATTGCTTCTGTGTCACCACTGGGGCCATGTCCAATCCTCAAAGCCCAGGACAGCCTGATCACCCCCCAGACACCCTGCAGAAGTGGATTGGGTGCTTTATTTGGAGTCATCAAAAGGAAAGGAAAGGAAAGGAGGCGGAGCCAGGGATTTAGCTCCCTGGTTCCGCCACCTGCTTCAAAAGCCTAAGGTCCCAAGTTCGATCCCCGGTACCAAAAAAAAAAAGGAAAGGAAACAGCAGCCTGGATTTGAGACTGAGCCGCCAGCTACACTCCTTGGCTTGGGGCTGCACACAAGCCATTCTGTGGTTGTCTAAGGCCCCACTGTGTGCAGGGACTACAGAGGACCCACTGTGTTCCTGGAATGATGGTGGCACAAGAGGAAATAGACAAACTCCAAACCGGCATCACTAACAAAAACTCTGTACTCATTAAATACAAAATCCCGGATTCCTCTTCCCCCAACCCTTGGGAGCTAACATTCTCTCCTCTTTCCATAAATTTGAATATTCCACCCACCTCCTATAAGTGGAATGTCCAGTTTCTGTCACTTAGCGCAAGGTTTGGAAGGTTCATCCTTATCACTGTATATGTAACATTTCAACCTTTTCTAAGGCTATGTAATAGTCTGTGCTTCCGTACCATGCTGTGCTTATCCAGGCCTCCCAATGATGGGCGGGTGGACCACTTTGGGGGGCTGCCGTGGACACAAGTGGGCAAGTGTCTATCTGAGCCCCTCCTTCAGCTCCTTCAGACAAAGCCTGGGAGTGGAGCTGCTGGTCATGGCCATGTCATGGCTTAAACATGAAGAGTCCCTAAAGACTCCCATATAGAGAGCTTAGTCTCCAAGGCAGAGAAATTCAGAGGTGGGGTGGGGGCCTAAAGAGGTGACTGGGTCCCAAAGGCACTAACCTCATCAGTGGATTAATCCACTAGCCAATGGGCTGGTAGGAGGAAGTGGGCCCCTGGGGCATGGCTTAGAAGGGTACATCTCCTTTTGGGTTTCTTCCCTCTGCTTCTGGGCTGCCATGGTTTGGGCAGCTCTGCATCACCAAGCTCTTCCACTATGATGTTTCTGTCTCGGGCTGGGCAGCCATGGACTAAATCCTCTGAAACCGTGAGCTTACTAAACCCTTTCTATTTTAAATTTTTATAATGTCAGGTATTTTGTCCTATTAGTGAAAAGCTGACCAATGTGCTTTGTGTTTAACCTTCTTTTTTTTTTCCTTACCATTACTGGGAACTGAACCCAGGGCCTGGTGCCTGCTCTCACTATAACTTCTTAAGGACCTGCCAAATTTGTCCTCAGCAGCTGTGCAATCTTACATTCTATTATTAAGTGATGTGGGGGTCTTTAGCTATGACAAATCTTTTCTTACTTGATCTAGAATGGGGGTCCCATGGGTGCCCTGCGTCACTCTGTCACCCATGATATCTCAAGCCGAAGCGAGGCTGCTCCAGTCATTTCCACCCCGAGGTTCTCGGGTTGAGGACCAAGAGTCTAACGTCCTGTCGTGCTCAGACTGTGAGGAGTTTTGCTCCATTCTGAGGTTCCATGGGACAGGGTTTGGAGCGCTTCTCCGGGCCACCGCAGTGGATGAGGATCAGTCAGCCATATCCCCCTCACCGCTGTCTCCGGAAGAGGTCACTGGGGGTGAGGCATCGAGGGCTGGGCAGGAACTCCTTAATAAGGAGCAGGGTTGAGGAACTGGAAATGGAGAGGGAGAGGCAGACACAGGGACAGATGAGCGAGAGCACGAGACCACTGGAGAGAGGCCAGCAGTCCTAGGACCCCATCTGACGGCTGGGAAGGTGCAGTGTCAGGGAACAGCCAAGAGAAGAGAAACTCAGTCAACCATTCAACAAGCACCCACTGCACATAGCCTGGCGGGGTGCTGGGCCTACAGGAACAGGAAGCCTCCACCCAGCCTGTGTTCATCCTGTGTGTCTCTACTCTTGTCAAGTCTGTCCAGTTTGCCGATGACACCGAGGAAACCCCAGACCAACCCTCTATCTTCCCTTGCTCTGAGTTCTTGGCTTTTCCCGCCCAATTTAGAGGTCACCAGCTGGGCAGCAGTCCCCACCAGCTCTGCTGCGTGTCCTCTGCGTGATGACATCAGCAGCTGAACACCAATCCCATGAAGAGCTGGAAGTCCAACTTCACGTGCACAGACCATCAGTTACATCACGTTCCCCATCCTCCAACCCCCTGCTTCTTCTTTTTGGCTGGGGGTCTGAGATAGGGTCTCACAATGTAACTGAGGCTGACCTGGAATTCATTCACTATGTAGCCCGGTCTGGTCTCGAACTCAGAGAAATCCTCCTGCCTCCACCTCCCGAGTGCCTGGATTACAGGAGTGCGCCACTGTGCCTGGCTTAACCCCCTGCTTCTTCTTCTTCTTCTTTTTTTTCTTTTTTTTTTTTTAACGTTTTTGTTTTTGTGGTACCGGGATCAAATTCAGGCCCTCGCACTTGCAAGGCAGGGTGCAGAACCACTGAGCCCCATGCTTCTTTGTCCTGAACTCCATCCTCGGGGAGGTAGATCTAAGTCTTCCTGCTCCTCATGCTTGACTGCCTCACGAGTAAATTCTTTGTTTTTTCCAAAACTCCTAATTTCAGCAGTGGGCCTACTGGACTGAAAGCAGACGGGCCTGGTTGGGTAATACCAACCAGGTCACCCCAAAAGACTCATCACTCTTCAAGATGGCCACCATTCCTTAGAGGTCACCCTGGGCAGCCACAGTCAAAACACTTGCCACAGATTAGCACTGGATCCTCACAACTGTGTAGGTGAGGTAACTGCAGCTCCCAGAGGCTAAGTGGCTTCTAGAGGATGACAGCTGGGAAGCAGAAGAACCTGTATTCATCACCCCAGAGTCCTCTCAGAATCTGAGCGCCTTTTCTGAGGACAGTGAAGGTGACACCCAGGAGGGGGCTGATGTCACTCTACAAAATCTGCCATCTCCCAGAGTCCTCTGAGGCCTGGCCCATCCCACAGATTTCTCCCTCCCATACTTGCCTCGGTGTCTCAGGATCCTCCTTCCTGCTGCCCCAATTCCTGCAGCGCACTCCCTACCCTCCACCGCATGACCTTCAGGAACCGTGGCTGACACGCCCAGCCCACTATGGCAGCCTTCCTGGACGCCACATCCACCCAAGAGCAGTGCCACCTCCTCGGGAGCCCTGGGGCCATGAGAACAAATGCCCTTCCGTTTGCTTTTGTCACACAGAGTAAAAGAATGTGGAAAAATCACATTCTCGGAGGAGCCAGCTGAATCTTAATCTGAGACTCTCCATCCAAAAACCTTGGAACCATCCTCTCGTGGGATCCCGGAGTTAGGGTCTGGAGGTCCCAGGTCTGCACGCTGTCTCGACCAAGGTCTGGGCTGTGGCTGATGTCATGGAGCAGGGAGGGCTGAGGGACTGAGCAGTCGGGGAGGCAGGAAGCTTTGGGGTACAGAGACTGGGGTGGGGGTGGAGAGGGAGGCTCAGCCTGTTGTCTCGCTAGAAGAAGCAGTGGGCGGGTGCGGCCCAGCTCTGTTACTGATGGTTTTTAATTATGTAAATCAGCCCAGGGTCTTCGCCTGGCACCGACTTGGCATCCATCAGCTGGCAGCAGAATTAATCAATAAATAACCAGCTGCATGGGGCCCAGGCGTGAGCACCCGCGACACCCCCACACCCGGCTGGAGGGGTAGAGGGAGTGTAAGACCCACAGCTCACTCTGTCGAACAGTTGCACACACAGACACACACTGCATGTGGAGGCAGCTTTGGACTTGCACACACACACAGGTGGACCCACCCGCGTGCCCAGAGGGACATGTGCAAGTCACACACAGCCCTTCAGCCACAGCTGTGCACACCCAAGGGCCCAACAGTAGGGAGTGAGGTCCTCACCCCAAGCTCACACTGGTTCCCTCTCAGTCCAAGCACAACCACACCGTCTCACCTCTGCGAACACCTGTGAGGCTGCTTGACCAGGCTCAGGCCAGGTCTCACAGATGAGGAAACTGAGACCGGGAAAAGGATATTTGCCAAGGTGGTGTCCAGGGGTCCACCTCCCCGACCTCCAGCCCCGCTCAAAGATGCACAGAGGCTTGTGGCCCCAGGGAGCGGGGGAGAGAAGGGTCACTGAGGCTGTAAAGCCACTGAGGCAAGGCCCTCTCTGAGAGCAGAGCTGTGGGGTGGCAGCCGTGAAGCTGGAAGCCTGCTGCTCCTGGAATCCCTGATGGATGGTTACATCGCTGCTGCAGGCTCACACACACTCCCCCGTGCTACCCGTAAATCAGCCCCTCGTCTGGGCCTTGGCTGTTTCTTGATCACATTCCAGCACCGAGGGGAGGGGGCTCCCCACTGCTGATGGCAGGAGGAGGCTGGCAGGGAGAACTGTGAAATTAATGGAAAGGTTTCCTCTTCCTCCTTCCTTCCTCTCTGCCTCCGGCTGTCTGTGGCCTCAGCTCCACTATGGCTGGGGCCCACTAAACACTGAGTGAGAAATGTGCTATGGATGTCGGAGGCTGCCAGCATGAAGGTTCCCGTCCTTGGGTTGAGAACGGCGCAGCACCAACTTCCTGTGTCCCTCAGGGTAGGACCGGGGTTTCCCGGCAGCCCCTGGGAGGTGGGGAGAGGAAATAGGAAGGGCTCTTTGTGGCCAGCGTAAGTCTCTTGGATCTGGGAAGCCAGGTGCCAGCTAGGATCAGCCTTTGGGAGCTGCCCACCCTGTGGAGCAGCTGGAAGCTGTGGGCTCTAAAAAGCCCAGGGTGACACTAGTGGGACCTTGAAGCCTTACAGAGCAGTAGCCGGGGACTCAGCCTCCAAGATCAGTGTCTGACACATGTAGTTGTGTGGCCCAGGACAGGCTGCTTCACCTCTCAGAGGCTCAGTTTCCTTATGTGCAAAGTGGGATGAGCAATAGAATTGTCCTCATAAACGGATGGACGTGTGTTCTTCAGAAGAGTCACTGGCGAGGATAGAGTTAAGTACTGTAAAAATTACCAGTTGTTACGATTATTGAAGACTCAGGTTCTCATATGTCCAAATCCCCTGGGGAGCTTTTAAAACCCAGTGTGCTGCCTCGGTTGGTCTGGGGAGGGCCCAAGCCTGACTTTCCAGCAAGTTATCAGCCGATGCTGGGCACTGGTGTTGCTCACGGACTCCCCATCCACTCTCCAGCTAAGGGCCAGAGGGACAGCCAGTGCCCAAGGCCGCAGGGACGAGGGTGCAGGGCTGTGGGCAGGAAGGGGAGGGGCTCCACCCTCACCCCCATCTGCCCCCTTCCACTCCACTGCCCACCCCCCCAGGACCAAAAGGGTAGAATTTGCCTTCCCAGCCGGAGGTAATCTTTTAATCTCTCTGGTTTTAATCTTATAGCCCAACATAAACCCAAATCCGCACAGGGGAGGAGGGGAGGGGCACAGAGCTGCTGTCCTGGGAGGCAGGTCATCTTGGCTTTAGCCTCTCACTTCACCACAGACCTCCCTCCCATCTTCTCTGCCCCCTGCTCTTGAGAGAACTGGACTAGGAGGTTGACAGCAAGCGGCCAGATGGGCTGAATGAGGTGGATTCACTCATTAAAGGGACTCTTCTGTGGTGGCCCAAACTTTCTTAAACAGGACACAAAAATCACTAACAATTATATTATTAGCAATTATAAATTGGTCTTCATTGAAATGAAGAACTAATGAAAGCCAGGAATAGTGATTTACATCTATAATCCCAGCCTTCAGATGACTGAAACAGGAGGATCTCAAGTTCAAGGCCAGCCTGGCCTGCATAACAAGACTTTCCCTTTAAAAATTAAATTGAAGAGAGCCGGGTGTGGTAGCGCAGGCCTGTAATCCCAGCACTCAGGAGGCTGAGGCAGGAGGATCACTGTGAGTTTGAGACCAGCTTGGGCTACATAGTAAGTTCCAGGTCAGTCTCAACTATACAGTGAGACCCTGTCTCAAAAAACCAAAAAAAAA
>NW_022900931.1:9653622-9659894 GCF_012274545.1 Fukomys damarensis | reverse complement strand
AAAAAAAAAAAAAAAAAAAAAAAAAAAAAAAAAAAAAAAAAAAAAATTAAATTGAAGGGCTGGGGATTTAGCTCAGTGGCATGGAGCCTGCCTCACAAGCCCAAGGTCTTCAGTTCAATCCCCAGTACCAAAATTTTAAAATAAAAAATTAATTAAAAGGAGCTTATGGTTAGCAAGAGCACCATAAAAAGAAAAGGAAATTGGGGATTTAGCTCAATGGCACAGCACCTGCCACACAAGTGCAAGGTCCTGAGTTCAATCCCCAGTACAAAAAAAAGAAGAAGAAGAAAGGAAAGCTAATCCACAGATGCAGAAAAGATATCTTAACCTGTCTGACAAAGAACTGGTATTGCTATATATAAAGAACTCCTCCAAATAAAAATCAAACAACCTAATAACTTCTTAAATAGGCAAAAGATATGAACGGACACTTCACAACGAATATCAAAATGGCCAATAAGCACTTGAAAAGACACTTAGCATTAGCTACCATCAGGGGTGAGCACATTGAAACCACCCTAAGCTACCATTTGGATTCACCAAATGGCCAGAATTTAAGAGTGGAAAGATGATGAGCAACTCTGTGCACAGCTTCTGAAAGTGACCGTGGCTCAATCACTTTGAAGAACTGTCTGGCAGTTTCTTATTGCTATGGACTGAATGTTTGGGTCCCCTCCAAAATCCATACGGAAGTTTTGTTGCCAACGTGACAGCATGAAGAGGTGGGGCCCTCGGAGCGTGGTTAAATCATAAAGGTGAGGCCTCCCTGAAGGAGATCAGTGAAAGAGGATCAAAGGACTTGTTTGTTTCTTTGGCCCTTTCTTCCATATGAAAACAAAAGGAGCCATGCACCCTACCAGACACTCAATCTGCTGGCACCTTGACCTTGCACTTCTGAGCCTCTACAAGTTAGGAACAATAAATTCCTATTATTCATAAACTATTCGGTCTCAGGTATTTTGCTATAGTAACAGGATCAGACTAAGACATGGCTCAAAGTACATCTACTTTATGATCTACCCATTCCACTCCTCGAAATTTACCCAAAGAAAGTAATGAAAGTATACAAGGTGTACCCAAAAAATATAGTGACTGTTCACATTTTTTATTTTTATTATAGTAAAACACATTATCATTAATCACCTCACTCCAAACACACTTATCCCATCATCCCAGCCACTTTCTTAGTTCTGGAAGTCCTCTTTCACAAAAGTCTTCACAGAGTGGGATCAAACATGCAGTGAAAGCTACTGCCAAATGCCCGCCAGTGGAACGGAAGGATAGTGAAAACATTGCCATGTGTCTTCAAACACCTCATTCACTGAGTCTGGCCTTGTGTGACTTCTGGCTCTTTTGCAAAGTCAGAATGACCATGAAAGGAAAACATTTTTGAACGGGCTCAGGATTTTGAGGCAAAAGACACACAAACAAAATAACAGCGCAACTAAAAATACTCAGGAAAAAGACTTCCAGAACCGCTTCAGAAAATGGCACACATAATGGAATATAAGTGAGGCAAGGGGAAGTATTGCAAGGGGGATTAATAACAATGTGTCTTTTGCTGGAGTCTTTTTTTTATTATTTAAACACACAGTGTATTTTTTCTGCCACACCTCCTATGTCTACACAATGACCACAATGCTCTTAGAGATTTACTCAGTTTAGCTCCAAACAGAACCCAAGCCACCATCCAGCTCCTCACTAACCCTGGACACACCCTCTTGACAGGCTTCCTGTGAAGGGACATTGATGTGTTGCACCCTGCTGTCGTTCAGCTGTCTGTCGTCATCAACAGGCAGCAGCCCTAAGTGACCCACCAAAGCCCTGAAGGTAGACACTGCTGCACGACCCCTGCCTGTCGCACCCCCATCTTGCAGATGCACCCCAGAATCCCTGATTTCCATCCAGACGCCCAAGAGACCAGCACTCAACTCCCAGGCCAGAGGGCTGAGGCTAACTCAGCCCACTGGAGCTTCAAGGACACCCTCTATGGACAGTTGTCACTGCAGCTCCTCGACAAAGGTTGTTGAGCCCCAGGTGTAGGCCAGGACTGCAAACCTTCAGAGGAGATGAAGGAGAAGCTGAGGATATTTATTAATCATGATGGACATGCAAACAAAATAAAGCCTCTCTGGGTGGGAAACATTTGTCACACTCTATGTTGCCATCGAGATGGAGTAGCTGGCAGAAGCTTCCAATGAGACTAAGGTCAGAGGCCCTGGGCAGAAGCTCAGAGAAGGCCCGACTGCAGTCGCTCTCCAGGCTCCTTGCAGCAAGTGGCACCGGGCTGGATGCTTGGTCAGGGCCAGGCAGTCTGGTTCCCACGCTCGCTCCACGAGCCGCCCTGGTTGCCCAAACCCAACTGAGCCATCAGAGGGAGGCAGCCCCAGCAGACCCCTGGCTGCCACCTCGTAAGAAACACCACCTGCACCCTTCGGGGACCTCAACATTCAAAATGGGAGCACAGTGATGTAGGCGGGGCTTGCAGCACTAGCACCCGCACTGATCAGCTGTAAGCAGAAGACACAGAACTCATTCCGCCTGCATCTGATACAGAAAGCTTTGGACCCCATCTTCATGCTCTTGGCAGAGCCAGGAGCGGGGAGCAGGTGGATTTCTAAGGCTCCACCCCTGAGGCTTCACCTCCACACGGGGCAGCAAAGCTCCCAGGCCAGGAGGGACCATGGGCATGGGATGTGCCAGACAGGCTCCTGGTGCCCCAGGGAGGGAAGGCTGGTCCCCTGGTCCCTTTCAGAGGGACACATTTGGGGGAGCACCCTCCCCCTTCAGGACCCGAGCAGTCCCGCAAAACTCATGATTAATGTCACATTCCAAACGCGCCGAGTGCCAGGGAGTGAAATCCAGGCAGCCCTCTCCTCTCCTCTGCCCGGGACCAGCAGGGTGATGGCTGTGGGGGCGGCCTGACCCCTGGACTCTGCAGCCTCTCGGGTCCCTGTGCGCAGCAGCCTCGGGGTGAGGATATTAGAGCCATAAATTCCAGGACAGGAAGCCGAAGTGCAGGAGGCATCTTGGGGTTCATCTCCCACCGCCCGCCACGCTGGCGGGACCAGGCCGCCCCGGGAGAGGGAAGCACAGGCCCTGGTAGGCGAAGAGCTGTGGGGGGAGAGGGTCGGGGCTGCCCCGAGCCTGGGTGGGGACGGGCACACTGCACGACTGTGTGACCCCAGTGGGGCCCGGCACGCCCTCCAGCTCTGCTGGCGCTGCCTGCGATGGCTGGTCCTTTTCCAACAAGGGCTCCCACGTGTTCATGCTTCTGGGGCCCCACGACGTCTGTGGCTGGTCCCCCTGGGGGCTTGGGCACTGGTCCAGGACGGGGCATTTCAGCTGGTGAGAAGGGCGGGCGAGGCCTGGGGTGGGAGAACCCGAAATGGGGGGGGGAGGCGGTCCCTGGCCCGAGACCCCCCATCAGGAAGGTGGAGCCCCAAGACTTGGAGTTGGGGTTGTGAGATTCCAGGGCCTGGGCGTGATGCCTGTAGTTTCTTGTCTCCCTGGAGGGGCCCTCCTAGCTGAGCTCTTCTCCTGATTGCTCCTGCAGCTGCAGCCCCCTCCCCTCCAGGAAGCCGCCTTCCTCAGCTTTCAGGTCACCACCCCCTCCCACCTGTACGCTTCCTCTGCCTTGCGTCTTCTTCCCCACTGTGCACAGCGAGCACCGGAGGGTGACTCTGGAGGATGGCGGGCGTCTAGGAACAGCCAGGACCAGGGCCTGATTCATGGGAGGGGCTGCTAAGTCTCAGCTGCCATTGTCAGGGTCATGATGAGAGCTTCATTTCCGTCTCGTGCGTTTCTCACTGGAGACCGAATCGACTCGCCGGGTTGGAACACTCCACCCGCTACCTCCACACGCACTGCTCTTATTGTAATGAACCCATGTAAGGCCTCCTGGCAGCAGAAGGGCAGCTCCACGCTCTTCCTCTTGCTTAGGCTCAGGGTGGCAAAAATAAGTGATGATCATCAGCGATTCATTTATCAAACCCAAGGTCAAGGAGCCCAATTTGTCCCTGTCACAAGGGCAGCCTCAGGAAGCTCCATGTGTCCCAAGCTATCTCCCCTCTGACAGCAGAAGAAATTCCACCGTTAGAGCCAGAGGACCCCGAGGAGGAGAAGCAATTTCAGAGCCCAGCATCTTGGATTAAACACACCTATCCAGGTCAGCCGGAGTAGAAGCACACAAGGCAAGGAGGAAAGGCCACAAGCGAGGCTTTGGGCCCTCTCGGGGCAGCTAGGGTTCCACAGTCTGTGTGCAGCCACGCACGCACACACACACACACACACACACACACACACACTCAGGTAATCCCTTTCTCCCAGCAGTAGGGGCTTAAGCTTCTATCTAGGCAGCTTTCCCCCCACCCCCACCCTGCCGCCCATACTCCCAGCTTCAAACCAGGGCCCGCTCCATCCTCCGAAGAAAGGCAGGTCCCCAAAGCCTCACCAAGGACTTCCTGCAGGGCTAGAGGCAAATCCAGCTGAGCCAGCCACTGCCTGTGGTAACACACAGTCACACGCACACACACGTGAACACACAAGCCTGTGCCCACAAGCTCACACTGAGAAACAGGCTAGACACAGACATACACCCATCTGTGCTCCTGAGGGCAGGAGAAGTCACTTTGTCCTCAAGAAGTCACAGGAACAAGGAGGTGCCCGCAGGACGCTCCCACAGATCCTCTGCCCCTAGGCAGGTACATGGCTCCTCTGTGGGAGCCCCAAGTCCAGTAAGAGTGCCCAGTTCATCCTCATTTCCTTCTCCAGTACTCAGGCCCCAGGAATCTCCCCCACCCCTACATCTACCCGCAGTGCCCTCCAAGCCTAGCTCTGCAAGAACCCAAGGCCAGCAGGGTCTGCCGTCTCCTCCTCCATCACACAGCAGGTGCCTGACCCAAGCCCCCACACCACCTGGCTCGATCCTCATCTCTCCCCTCTGAGGAGCCTTTCCCTCCTCTCCTCTTCCAGGCAGAGGGAGCCCTATGCATGAAAACACAGATTAGAGCAATTAAGCCAAGAGTCATCAGAGGATGAGACAAGAGCCACCACTGCACCTAATTACAGCCCCAGGAAGGCACAGGCGACACTCCCAGATCACAAACCCCCTCCAATAACAAAGAAGAAGGGGCAGCCAGAGAGGGATGAGCAAGTGCTGCTCTGGGCACCCCTGTTTTTGTTTCAACCTCGGTCTGCTTTTACAGCTTGCTCCCCCAGCCATGCCCGCCAAGAGAGACAGCAGTGGGGATGATTTCAGTCCCGTTTCACAGAAGGGAAAACTGAGGCCTGGGGCCAGTGAAGGGTGGTTGGAGAAGGCCCAGGCCACACACCTTGGTCTTCCTGGCTGGAGATGGGATCGGGATGACCCCAGGCCTCCCTGGCTTACAATCCACTCCCAGCCCTTCTCTCTGGAAAGAACCAGCAGAGTTGAGCCTGAGGGTGGGTTTGGCATCAGTTACACTGTCTGGATCTCACAGCTGGCTTTGCAGCTATACACGGGCTACCCTTGCCCTTCACCAATGATATAATTATTTAACTGATGGTAAAGGAGAGAATTCTTTTAAAACCTTGGTGCACAGAGCCCCCTTTGAGGCTTCTATATCCATAAAGTCGCTCTCAAGCCTTGTCTATCCAACCCCCGACCAGCAACACCGCAGACATCCGGACCTTCCAGCCAAGCCTCGGCCTGAGCTTGAAACCAATGGTGATTCGTGAGTGCCCCCTGCTGGTCACAGCCTGCATCGCCCACTAGGCTCCGACCCTGGATCCTGCTCCCTGTACGCAACTCCAGGAGGGCCCTGCCGGGTGAGGGACCAATGGGCACCTGTGGATGGGTCAGGCACCTCCTTCCTGCTCCAGCAGCAGGGCATGGGGATGTGGGGACATGTTCCCGGATGGCAGGTGGAGATCAAACGTGGTAAAGCAAGAGGGCAGGGGAGCGAGGGTGCCCAGCCTGGTGCATGGGCATCAGAGGACTGGAGATGCAGGAGTGGGAGAAGGAAGGACAGAGGGAGGAGGGATGAATGAGTCCACTATTTCCTAAAAGGGAGTGTGAATAACGCTAGTGGTGGAAGAGGCTGACTTTTAGATAGCCATGATGAGCCTGTTTTAGAACTGTTGTTTATCCTGATGTGTGTTAGATATAATGTATCTGCTCTATCACTTCCACAGTGTTCAAACAAATTTCCTTAGGTACAAGAATGTCATCAAAGGGCCAGGGAGGTAGCTCAGTGGTGCAAGGTCCTGAGTTCGATCCCTGGTACTGCAAA
>NW_022900931.1:9628256-9653468 GCF_012274545.1 Fukomys damarensis | reverse complement strand
TCGATCCCTGGTAATGCAAAAAAAAAAAAAAAAAAGTCATCACAAAGCAAAACATTAGATAAATAACATGAATTCTTGGTGCATCACATAAATGCTAGGGAGCAAGAGAGGGAGGATTGTCTGTGTCTGTGTGTGTGTGTCTGTGTCTGCGTGTGTGTGTGTGTGTTCATGGGAATTGAACCCAGGGCCTTTACACTGAGCTACATACCCAGCCCTTTTTATTTTTTAAGACAGATTCTCCCTAAATTGACCAGGCTGGGCTCAAACATGCTCTCCTGCCTCAGACTCCTGAGGAGCTGGGGTCGCAGGCATGCAACACCACACCCAGCATATGGAGCAGTGGGGCTCATAGGTGACTCTGGCAGTGTCACCTGGGGAAGTCTGTTACTGAATCTCGGGAGGCTGACGAGGAAGCCGGGGTGTCCTGACTTCCACAGCGCCGGGGAAGGTCACAGGCATCCAGCTTGGTGCCCTGTAAGGCACAGCCCAGCATCGCCGCTTCTGACAGTGAAATTGCTGTCATCAGAGGTGCCGAGAGGTACCCAGAGGTACCCGGGTAACCTGGGATTCCTGCGCTGGGTGCAAGCTAGGATCCCATAGGCAGACTCTGAGGCTTACTGCAAGAAAAGACAAGGGATCTGGTATTTGTGTAAACCACCTTCTACATTAGTGCAGTGTGAAGCTATTGTGTACTTACTGTGGTTCTCATGTACCTTGATCAAGTGTGTCTCACCGGATTGCCCCACACTCTGTGTTTTATCTGGAGTATGTCTCTGTTATCAGTTAACATAAATATTGTATTGGCCGCCGTGCAAAGCCTATAGCGTTTTCTGTCCTGAGTTTATTTATAAGTGAGTTCATTTATGAGACTTTTCTCCCCTAAAAAGAATTCCCCTTTTTCTGGAAAACTGTGACTGGCGAAGTTAATTGTGAACATATATTAATATAATGTAGTTAATGTGGTTAGAATCTGTTTATCTCTTTAATTGGGCCCTGATTTGCTCATAATGATCTTCTGTTCCTTTCTTGATTAAAGTTGGAGGAGTGTGTGGTTCGGCTTTCTCTAAACCCACCCACAGTGTGGAGGGAGCCGGCTGAGCTAAGACAGCACTTGATGTGTGAGCTGTTCCATTATCTTGTTAGATGCTCTTGGTAAGAGAAAAAGAATTTCCAGTCATGAATTTTCATGGCTATACCTCTGGGAAAGAATTGAGAAAAATAAATTTTGTGTTCTCTGGGAAGATTGGCAGATACGTTGCAATTGAGTCTGATTTTTTATATCAATTTAATAGTATTCAAATGGCAACTCTTTTAGCTTTGAGAGGATTTTAAAACATAAAGCATAAATAGATTTGTCATCGCACAGGGTCAGAATTAGTTCTGTCGATGGCGAGCTACTCAATATTAATTCTATTTTATGAACAAGTGCAATTAAGTTGCAAATCCCTTAACAGAGCAATGTTAGGCCAGTGTTTTAATTGGTATTAGGAAATGTCAGATTAGTATCCCCAAGGAAGACAAAATCTTTGGCACAATGCTGAGAACATATGAGTTGGAAAACTGTGTCCTGGTCTTTTACATGACTGGTGGGAATAACAGTCAGCCTATCTACTCTCAAAGGTGGACGGACAGTAGCTGCCTGAATGAGAAATGCACCTTCCCTTTAATTCAGCAGTTCCACTGCAAGGAATGTGTCCTTGGTATGCTCACATGTGTACACAAGAGTGTGTATGGCTAGGCCGGGATGTAACTGAGTGGCACTGTGCCGGCCTTGCAAGCACAAGGTCCTGAGTTCAATCCCGGTACTGGGGTGGCGGGGGAATGTGTGCAGAGGAAAATTCACCACAGCACTTTGGACAGCACATGCCAGGGAACAACTTGAACAATGATCAACAGAGGACTGGCCAATAGAAAACTGCGTGACTGTCCATCGGTATACTCATGGTGGCAGGAAAGGGTGAAGACCCAACAACAACAAAACGACCCAATTAAAAGCCGGGCAGAGGAATGAACGAGACATTTCTCCAAAGGTCTATAAGTGGCCGGTAGCGCATGAAGAGAGACTGGGGTGTCCCTGGTCCCAAGGGAAATGCTGATTGAAACCACAGTGAGATGCCACTTCACACCCAGAACAAGGGCTCTTATGTAGCACACGTAGACACACTCACACCAGAGAGTAACAGGTGTGGCAGGATGTGGAGAAATTGGAGCACTAGAATATTTTGATGAGCCTAAAACAGCGTGGCTGCAAAAAACAATATGGTGGTTCCTTTAAAAACTTAAGCGGATCTATTATATGACTCAGTGATTCCACTGTTGGGCCCACACCCTAAGGAACTGAAAGCAAAGACTCAAACAGCTATTTGCACACCCATGTTCACGGTAGCATTACTGACAGTGGCCAAAACGTAGAAGCAGCACAAGTGTCCGTCCCGACCGGATGATGAACAAGTTGTACATACACGTACAGGGGAATATTACGCTGTCACGAAAGGAATGAAGAGGTTGGTGGGGCGCACCCTCATCCCAGACCCCTGGGAGGCTGAGGCAGGAGAAGCCTAGCCTGGGCAACTTAGCAAGACCTTGTCTCAAAATAAAAAATTTAAAAAGGACTGGATATGTAGCTCAGTGTGAAAGCTTTGGATTCAATTCCCAGTAGCAAAAATAGAAAAGAATCAAGTGCTGATATATGCTACAATGTGGATGAATCTTTTACCCTCTGGGGGCTTTGGGTTGTTTTGTTTTTTTGTTTTTGAAACAGGGTCACACTAGGTAGTCCAGGCTGGCCTCAGACTCGCAGCGATCCTCCTGTCTCGGCCTCCCACGTGCTGGGATTGCAGGTGTGCACCACCATGCCTGGCTTTGGATAAAACTTTAAAATATTACATTTAAACATTATGAAAAAGTTTTAGTGGCTGTCACATGACATTACGCTGGGAGTTCTACACTTAAACAGTATGAAAATGATAAATTTATGGTATACATACTTTAAAACATAGATAAATAACATACACACATTAGAATTTATTTCAATTTGAGTTTTATAGATTCTGGCTACATGAACACCTCTTGCCAACCAACTGGTGAGTTGGATGATTTTCATTCTCCTGTCTGAAGTCCCCAAAGGTATGAATGATGGATGAAGCTGGGGTCCAGGGATTAGTGACACAAGGCAGTGGTTCCATCTGGAGAGCTCGCTACCGAAAAGGCAAGGATGTGGGGAGGATAGAGAAGGGTCACCGGGCACAGAGCTTGAAGGGACAGCTTTCCAAATCAGCACATCAAAGACCTACTCAGGAGCCTGGCATGGTGGCACACACCTGTAATCCCAGAGGCTGAGGCAGGAGGATCACTGTGAGGTCAGTCTCAACTACATAATGAGACCCTATCTCAAAAAACCCAAAAAAAAAAAAAAGACCTTCTCAGGGGTCCTATGTCTTTGAAATGAAGTCTAGGGTGTGGAAGAGTTAAGTGGGTGATCCAGGTGTCATGTGAAATGACATTTCGAAACTTGAGTAGGAAATCCTATGGCCAGAGCAAAAGAGCTCCAGACCAGGATCCCTGAGGGGCTATAGATATTTTAGTTAAGCTTAGAAGAATCTAAAAAAGTCTGTCATGGACCTTCCACCAAGATTCTCCCCGGTCTCCCTGTTCCTTCCTTCCTGTCTCTGTCCTTCTCTGAGAGTCCTGCTTGCTCATCTGTCTGTCCTCTGTCTCTCCGGTCAGAATCGCTATGTGCGGGAACAAACCGTCCCAAACCCAGGGCCTGGACGTGAAGACCCTGACATGTGGGCCCCTCCCATCTGCAGGTGTCCAGGCCCCACCCCTCCAACGTGAGGGCTCTGCCACCGGCCAGGATGAGGGTGGGGACAGCTCATCTCAGGCAGGGGACTAATGCGCCAGCAGGGCATATCCGGCAACAGAGCACAGTCGAGGGGCCACCCGCACTGCCAGGAAGGCCGAAATGTGTCCAGTGGGGAGTTCAGGAGGGAGACAGGAGGAGCCCTGTCTGCCTTGCCCCCAAGAATAAGATCCTAGGTGCCAGCTCTTGTCCCCCTGGCACCATGCCTGGTGCACAGAGAGCCATCAGTAAAACTGGAGCCGATGAGTGATTTCATGTGTCAGGCTGGGTCCAGGGCACCAGGCAGAGAGGGCCTTTCCTTACATGCATCCTGTGAGAGAGCCGGGGAAGAAGCATCATCGCCCACACTAGGACCCGAGGCTCTGACAGCAAGGCAGCAGGTACACGGCCACACAGCTCATCACACTGCCTCTCGGGCTCAGAAAGCCTCTGCCCCTGCTCCTCTCCCGGCCACCTCGGTCGCTTTCTCACTCTCTGACTCAGGACCCAGTTGTCTGCCAGGCCGCTCTCCTCTCTAGCAATCAACGAGCCATGTTTCACAAGCTGTGGGTTCCTTGGCAAGGTGACTGTAGCTCACACATCCTCCACGATGGCCCTTGGCTACCGGCACAGCTCTGGAACACAGTAGGTGCTCAAACCGTGTTTGGAGATCAGCTTGCTCACAACAGCTCAGGCTCTGTGCTCTGCTGCTTCACGGCATGGGAGTCATTTACGGGTTATAAAAGAAATCAAGGGTATATTTATAATTTGGTCCCTCGGTGGGGAGACAGAGCTGTCGCTGCAGCAGGAGCAGTGGCCTCCCTGAAAGTCACTCCTGAAACAAAGTCGAAGTCGGCGTCACATGGGGGCCAAGCCCACAGGTGTCACCTGACCCAGATCAGGGCTGGACATCTGAATACCATCCTCGTACACAGTGACTCTGCCCTGGATCCCGCTGGTCCCAGGACAGCTTGGAGAGAGAAACCCGGCTGGGTTCTGTCCGTGGTGCTGAACTTGCTACTCACTTTGTCCTCTAACCCAGCAGCAACTCAAAGCCTCCCGAGGAGCCAGGTAAAAGCCACGAATTCTATACTGTACGCCTGTGAAAGTTCGAAACTGAAAAGTCGGGGGCTTGCTGCATTGGAGCCAGCAATTCCTGGGACGTGCCAGCGTCCCACTGGATCACACCAGGAGCACCCAGGCTCAGGTTTTCCTTGGGAGAACACCAGCAGCAATGAGCACGGGCTCTGGGGTTGCCAGACTGGTGCTTCCATCTGGGTTCTGAGAGTCAACTGTGGAGCCCTGGAATCTGTTTTTACAAAGCACCGGTGATTTTTACATCCAGCTTGGTAGTGGGGCTCACCCTTTCAACACTCACTTCAGCAACCATTTGGTCTTCATGGGGCACCCGCTATGCACCCAGCACTGCTAGATGGCATGAGTCACTGGGCTGCACTGGGCTGGTCTCTGCTCTGGAGGAGAGTTACATAGTCATTCAGTAGCAGAGCAGGGGAAAGGGGGAGCTCTGTGTGGGCACAGCACCAGGCACATACCCTGCCCTTCTCCGGGAAGGCGACACCAGTAAGCATGAGACAATGGTAGTAACCATAACCATACCCAAGCCTTGCCTCCTTCCTTGGGGTCTCTGCACCCTAACTTCAAGGCAGGTTGTGGTGCACTCTGCCCCTTCTGACCTCCTCACACCTCAAGACCCAGATCTGATACCACCTCCCATATCAGGTGCCCCTGATTCCTGCCCCCCACCTTCCTCCCAGCACCCCATGATTGCAATTTCTCATCGCTCGTGTGAGATGCCATATTTTCTGTACTGTCCTGGCTGGGGTTTTGAGCTTGCTGTTTCATCTGGTTCTCCTAGGTATCATCTAACAGATTCTGCCCCCACCCTGCCCAATAAAGCCTCGTTAGACGGTAACTCAGGGGACTGGGAAGGAAGCGGAGGAACTTGCCCAGGAAAAGTGCTACTGGGTTACAAAGCAGCTGGGACACGTGCTTGTATCCAAAAGAAAGGAGGGTGGGCTGGGGGAAACCGGGCAAAGGGCCAGACGCGAATCAGGCAGGGCCAGGATCCAGTCAAGGGCCGCCTCTCCTTTCTCTGGATGTGTGGGCAGGACAGGAAATGGAGCCAGGACAGCTGTGCTGGCTGAAAGCAAACCGATGTTCTCTGGGCCTGAATGTGGGGCAGGGAGGAGGGCGCGGGCAAAGGGGGAGGGAAGGGAAAGACCACGCCAGCAAAACGAAACAGCCACAGACCTGCTCATTTAATGTTATTTTACTGGGAAATGTTCAAACCCACAAAAATGGAGGGGATGGCACGATGGAGGCCCTGGTCCCCATTACCCACTTCGCAGCCACCCCGCTTTGCTATGTGTATTTCACGTCTCCCTCGGGCACCTTTTTAACAAAAATTCCAGGCATCGTATTATTTCACCTATAAATATTTCAGAATGCACGTCTCACATATTAGAACATTTCTCAAAATAACTTCAATATTATTGCTACTCCTAGGAATGTGAACAATTCCTCAACAGCATCCAACACAGTGCCTGTTTAAATGTCCTCATCTTCCTCAAAAATGTGCTTTTAGGGTCCACTGATTTGAATCAAGATCAAAATCGGTTCCAGACAGTGCACCTTGGTGCAGTATCTCTTACATTTCTTTTCATCTTTTTCTCTTCCTCCCTTTCGTATGTCATTTTACTTATTGAAAGAACCAGGCCCTTAGTCCTGAAGAGCGGTCCTTGTGGCTGATTTGGTGGGTTGAGCCCTCCCACTGCACCCCAAATTCTTGGACAATGATACAATATTTAGATCCAGTTAACTGAGGGACGATTCCAGGAATCCCTGACTTAGGAACAAGTTCCACTGCAGGAGGAGGTTTGTAAGTCAGATCCGTCCACCCAACAAAGTAAGCCTTGTACAGTACACCTGTGAATTCTATACCGTACACCTGTGGAAGTTCGAAACTCAAAAGTCGGGGGCTTGCTGCATTGGAGCCAGCAATTCCTGGGACGTGCCAGCGTCCCACTGGATCACACCAGGAGCACCCAGGCTCAGGTTTTCCTTGGGAGAACACCAGCAGCAATGAGCACGGGCTCTGGGGTTGCCAGACTGGCGCTTCCACCAGAAAGCCCGCATCCCATCACCTGACCCCTTTCACAGACCCCTAAAACTCCAACCACACAGCCAATGGTTGGGAGGAGACGCACCAACAGGTAGGTCAGCGCACCAACGACTGGCTTTCTCTCACATCTGTGGGGGTGTGGCAGCAGCCGGCCATGTGCTGGGTGACCGGGAGGGCTCCCTGTGAGGGTAGACAGTGCAGTTTGGTCAGAGCCAGCTGGCCAGGCAGGGATGGCCTACGCATCCAGGGAAGCTGGCGCCTGCCAGCGCAAGTGAGGAGGCTGTCGTGCCTGGGGCCAGAGAGCTAGGAAAAGGCCCGCAGGAGCAGTGAGGGGCCGCCAGGACAAGGGGCCAGGTGCAAGTGGAGCCAACGCTCCCCTGCCACCTCCCCTCTTACGGCTGAGAACACGCACTTAGAGGAGTCGGGCAATGCCCCACAGCCTGTACCTATTTCACAGATGAGGCCCGGATGCACAGAAAGGAGGAGCCCAGGCGTGGTGAGGCTCTCCAACCTTCAAAGTCACTGAAGTGGCCACCACCAAGCTAAGCAGCCTCAGACCCACGCTCAAGTCCCGAGAAGACCTGGGACCTGGACAAGGGCTTTCTCTCCTGCTGTGCCTCAGTTTCCTGATCTGTAAAATGGGAAAAGTTATAGTATTTACTTCAAATAAATGAAGAGAAAGTGACCCAATGTACGGCAAGTGCTTAGGCCAGTGCCGGACACACAGCTTGCCCTAGGTGATCTCTATACTGTTGCTATGACTAGTGACACACACGTTCACGGCAGAGCACAGCGGAGACCCAGGTCCCCAGCCTCCCGCTGTGCTGTCTGTCTTGTTGTTGACTGCCGGAGGCCAGGCTCCCAGACTCAGTACCACCAGAAGATCTGCCTGCTGCAGTAACTGGTCCCGTCAGGCCCACCCTCTGGACGTCAATACTGATGTACCAGAAGAAGGGAACAGTGTATGTTAGCAGACACCATAGGACTGATACAGTTTGTATCTAGATGTCCCCCTAAAGCCTCATGCTATCAGAGCCGGAGCTTTTGGAAGGTGGTTGGGTTATGGGGACCGGTAGCTGACTTGCTGTTAGGAGGCGGAGTCTGGTGGGGGGGTCACCGGGGGCGTGGCCTGGAAGGGTTGATGCCCCTCCCCAGCTCCCCTTGCTTTCTCTGCCTCCTGTCAGCTGTGCTATGAGCAGCTCTCCTCCGCCAGGCCCCTCTGCCACGCATTCTGCCCTGGACCCAGCCAACTATAGGCTGAAACGTGAGGCAAAATAAACTTACCCTTCCTACAAGTTGCAGGCATTGGGTAGTTTGTCCCAGTGATGGAGAAAACAAGGCTCAATCCACCAAGTCATCCATGAAGGGTGGTGCTGCTGGGAGAAGGGCACTCGCCTGGGGCCCCCTGCCTACTCTTTGCTGGAGGTGGAAACTGGCTGTCGTGTCCCAGGCCCCTGTGATGCATCCCCAGGCTGCTATACCAGTCTGCCTCCCTTACCATAAGGCCACCTTCAACCGCTTGCCCACAACCCCCTGCTTATCCAACCATGCACATCTGGGAGGGGCAGACAGGGCCCAACAGTCTCAGGCTAAACAAGCGTGAGGCTGAGGGGCCCAGCAAGACCAGCCTGGCCCCTACTTCCAGCCCTGCCCCTGGGGCCTACGTGGGTCCCTCAGCCTGGATACAGGTGTCTTCAGGTGTCCCCTCAGATACACTGAGGCTTAAACCAGACTCCCTCCACCCCCCATCCTAATTCTGATCCTTGCTGACACTACTCCCCACACCCCATCCTACCGCATTCCCAGCTATTCTGGGACAATGGGGACAGTGGGTGGCTCAAGCCCTGTTCCCTCCACCTGACCCCCAGGATCTGAGAAAAACCTGAATCCTGCTGCTGCTGCTGCTGCTGCTGCTGCTGCTGCTGCTGCTTCTAAAAAGCAGGGAGGGGAGGCCAATGGCTTCCAGGGTGCCACCCCATCCCCCACCAGGTGGCAGGGCCAGAGGCTGCCTCGGTTCTGCTCTGCTCAGCATCAGTCTGGCCAGGGAGACAGCAGGCCCTGGACAAGCCCAAGTGGCCAGACAGCACTGACTTGCTAGGCAACCCTATTGCGAGGCCAACCCTCTCTGGGCTCAGCCTCCTCCTTGGAAAATAAGGGGCTGAGCTATGGGCTTTTGGTGGGACTGGGCATCTGACACAGATGCACCAGAAAGAGGACCGTGGTCCCACAAGGGCCAGGGTATGCGCCAAAGGAGGCCCAGGGCCCAGGGTCTCTCCTCCCTTCTTCCCCACCCCAGATCCCCATGGTGACCCAGCTGCCGGCTTCACTGGGCACGATGGAACAGGGAGAGGCCTCCCACACCCAGCCCTCCCCACATGGGTGCCACTACGCCTGATCGTCAGTCAGCATAACCGCCTTCATTCATCCAACCTCTTTGAGACCCAGATTCTAGAGGTGATTTCATTTGCTCAGAATCCGCCTCGGCTGTCAAATCACCCCCTTGTCCCCTTCATCTGGCACGCGAGTCTGAATCCCTTGGCTCCAAGTGTCCAGGCTCCCTCCCTGATTCTCTGGCCTCCTCAACCCACACCCCAGGAACACAGGACAGGAGGAACAGCTTACAACACAGCAATACCTCAGGGCACGCACAGGATGTGATGTGGCCCCAGTACACACACCACACATGCATCCTTACACAGAGGTGTGCAGAGGATGCGCATCACACCCGTGTCCACACACGCCCTCACACACTACAACACACGTGTCACTTGCCGTCATCACTGCTGAGCCCTCCTCTCCCTGTACCAGGCTGTGTGCTGAGCATCTTATCGCACCATTGGAAATGACTACCGTCACGACTGTGACAGACAGATCAAAGACCCAGTCAAGGACCCTTTGGCTGCATATAACAGACAACTAGACTCAGAGAGGCTTAAATAAAGGTTTAATTTCATACAGAACTAGATGCCACAGGGGATACTTGTAGATGATTGTCTTGGCCTTTCCTTCATGAGGGCAAAGTGGCTTCCACAGATCCAGCCATCACACCCACATTCATAACAGGAAGACAGGGTATGGAGCTGCAAAACCTCAGCCAGAAACAGTGCGAATGGCTTTTCTGGGTTTCCTTTAGCCAGAGCTGGGTCACATGGTCACTCCCCCCAGCAGGGTAAACAACTCCACAACTGGAGAGGACCCATTCTGATCCATCATCTGGATCAGAGCATCCTGAGGCCCCAACAAAGCCTGAGCTCATCAGCAAGAGGTGGGCAGCAAGGAGGCTCTGGAAATGCGACACCATCAGCTACAAACCTGGAGGGTGCCATGACTCCCTCTGGGACTCTAAGGGACAGAGGATCCAGCCAGGAAGCCAGAGCAGTGACCACTGTTTGAGGCCCAAGGGAGGGACTGAGACA
Organism: Fukomys damarensis; assembly: GCF_012274545.1. NCBI lineage: Eukaryota > Metazoa > Chordata > Mammalia > Rodentia > Bathyergidae > Fukomys > Fukomys damarensis. The sequence goes on along the minus strand of NW_022900931.1, from coordinate 9,643,069 downwards.
GCAGCCCAGCTCCAGTGTCCCCACCCTCATCCAGCTGGGTGCTGTGGTGACAGGAGACAGCACTGCAGCCTCTTTGGCCCTCACCTGTCTCGAGGGCCTGCAATGCCCTGATGCTGGCTGCCAACCAGATCCTGGGCTTCCCAGCAGCCTAGCATTTGCTGAGGCCCGCAACTCCACCCCGGAAGGCAATGGCACAGCCAGAAGCCCTGCCCACCCGTGCCAGCGGTTCATCGGGCTGCCAGCTGTGGGCACCAGGGCGTGTCTGGGTAGAGCAGGCAATGCAGGGAGCGAAACCTGCAGAGAGACCAGACACAGGCAAGACGGTCACGCGTCCCTGCCCTCACCCCACAGGCTCCAAAGAGGTGTCCCAGACATGTTACCCATCGAATGGGAACTAGTGACACTGGGGCAGGTCATCTTGGTGGTGGGGGACGGACACATATTCCATGCCTTGGAGGAAGCTGAGCTGCATCCTCGGCCGCCACCCATGAAATGCCAGGGTGTGACCCCAAATGGCAAAATTCAAAATGTCCCCAGAATCACCAGATGTCCCCAAGGGGCAAAATCACCCCTTTTTGAGAATCACCAGTTTTGAGAAACTTCAAAAGCCAGAGGCCTAGGATGCCTTCAAAACTTTAAAAGCCCAGGTCATCTGGCTCTGCATGCTGAGTCTCCAATGGCCCCAGCCACAGGAGGCAGAAACCTGTGGTTCTGCGGGTCTTCAGGCTTAAAGGAAATTTAACACCAATTCTTTGTTTTGTTTTTTGAGACAAGGTCTGGCTAGTAGCCCAGCCTGGCTTTGAATTTACAGTGATCCTCCTGCCTCAGCCTCCTGAGTGCTGGGATTACAGGTGTGTGCCACACCCAGCTCGGCACCAATTCTTTTTGTTTGTTTGTTTGTTTATTTGTTTTTTGAGACAGGGTCTCACTATGTAGTTGAGATTGACCTGGAACTCACTATGTAGCCCAGGCTGGTCTCAAACTCAGTGATCCTCCTGCCTCAGCCTTGCGAGTGCTGGGATTACAGGCATGCGCCACCATACCCGGCACCAATTGTTAAACCTCCTGATAGTGTAGCTCTAGCTTTCACATCTCCTCTGGCCGTTTCCCCCATTGGAAGGCAGCACTTTTCCTCTAGAATTCCACATTGTTCTCCACACGCAGCCCAACTCTACAGCCAGCCTCCTGGGGTCCGTGGCCCTCAGAACCTCAGAGCCCTGGTGCCCCCAGGGTCAGAGATTCCCATAAACCTAAAGTCCAGAAAGAGCCCTCAGCGGCCTGGGGAAGGCCCCAGGGAATGTCGCTGCCCTGTCTCCACACTCAGGTGACACTGCCTTCCTGCTCCAGCACCTGTCTCCGTGCCCCCGCGCGTGGCGCACACTGTCCAGTCCCGCAGGAGCCCTACAGCTTCTCCAGGTCACCCCGCTGCCAGGTGCCTGCCAGCCCCACTCCCCAGTTGGCATCGGGGCTCAGCGCCGCCCCGTGCTTCCTCTCCGCCCCACACAGCCGGTGCCCAGTGCTCCCGGCTCCCTCTAAAAGGTCTCGGCACTCGGAGCCCAGGGCTCACCCCACCCCCTCCCCACGCTGTCTCCCTGAGCCCCTTCTTGCCACCCAGCTCCTGGGTCCTCCGTGTGCTGCTGGCACGGAGCGTAACGACAGGAGGGAGGCAAGGGACCGTGCGAAGGCCCAGCACGGAGTGGCTCCCAAGGCACAGCCAGCCTGCAGGACGGCCGGCCAAGCCCCACCCCTTCCCCCTCTGCCCAGACCCAGCACAGCCACAGCCGCAGGCAGGGGCAGATAGGAGCTGCACTCACAGGCTGTGTGGGCTAAGGTGGCAGCCCCCGCTTCCCTGCGCCTGAGCTGGGCAGAACTGCAAGAGGGATGACACAGAAGCAGGGAGCCCAAAGTCACTAAATGATCCCCCCATGGGCCTGGTTCTGCTGTCACTCTGAGCACCTCTTCATTCAGTGAAGACCCGTCAGTCTTCCAGGGTGCCCGAGGAAATCGGGATCAGAGCCAGAAGAGCCCTACACATCCACTAGGCCCAACCTTTGAGAGGTGCAAACGGGGAGACTGGAAATCAGAGAGGGCAGAACACTTGCCTAAGGTCACACAGCAAGTCAGTCACTTAAACCTACTCCCGGCTCCATGCAGTCCACCACCCAGCTCCTCTTCCTCCCAGAACCCCCTCGCTGGTGCCAGAGCTCAGCCCCCCACTCATCCCATGCCTCACTTTCAGCCCCCAGACCCACCTGGAGGGGTCCTCTTCAGGAGAGAAGGGGCCTGGCAGCCTAATGACGTTGAGTTTTCCCTCGAAGACACCATAGCTGAGGGTGACCTGCGCAGAAGCAAAGAAGGACATCCCACTGGGAACCCAAGGGGCAACACCTGGCCCTAGCACGGGGCAGGTGGATTTTTGTTATCTGTTGGTTGGTGCTGGGGAGGGAACCCCAGGGTCCCACGTGTGCGAGGCAAATGCTCTGTTGCTGGGTTCTGCTCCAGCCACTGGGGCACAGAAGGGGCACAGAATGCCTCCCTGTCTGATTCTCTGCCACCAGCTTTGGACGCCTCCCTGGAAGGTACTATACAGCCCGCAGGGTTCGTTCATGCCCCAGTCCACTTGCACTTCAAGAGCTCTAGTCACTCGGGAGGCTGAGGCAGGAGGATCACGGTGAGTTCCAGACCAACCTGAGCTACACTGTGAGTTCCAGGTCAGTCTCAACTACATAGTGAGACCCTGTCTCAAAAAACCAAAACATAAAGAGAGCTCTATTTACCTGGAGGATGAGTGATACTGGCCCTAGGGACTTGCAGAGAGCCTTACAGGGAAGGTCTGTTGCCAGCAAGCTTCTGCCTGGACTACAGTGAGGTTCTGACACTCACCAGACAGATCCTCACCAGCCAGGGGCCTCCGCTACACCATGCCAGGACGGCAACGGCTTCAGCGAAGAGACGGACGCACCCGCGGTTACAAACTGGGTGCTTCTGAGCCTCTCAGCCAGGGCTCTGATCCCCCCCGCCCCATACTAGCTGTGTGTCACAGTTCGTTCATCTCCCCGGGCTCAGTATCGCCACCGTAGGGCGGGGCTGATGCCACCCAGTCAGCCCTCTATGTGTAAGTGTCACACCCACGGGCCCAACCACCCAAGGATCAAAAACACTCTAACCAGCCGGGCACGGAGGTGAGCGCCTTTAATCCCAGCTACTGGGGAGGCTGAGGCAGGAAGATCACAAGTTCGAAGCCAGCCTAGACAACACAGGAAGACCCCGTCTTGAAACAAAACTTTAAAAAGGCTCAGCGGCAGATCATTGCCTAGCTTGCATGAGCCCCAGGGGCAGGAAAAGACAACGACAGTCCAAACTTGCAACTGTGTTGAATACGTACAGATTCTTTTCTTCTCGTTCCCTAAACGATGTAGTAGAACTTACACGTACGTTTACATCCTGTTAGGTACCACAAGTAATAAGAGATGATTTAAAGCATATGGGAGGACTGTGTAGGTTATGTGCAAACACAACAGCATTTTATACACGGGGTTGAGCATCCCAGGGTCTAGGAATCCGAGGAGGTCCTGGGGCCAGTCCCGCGGATTCCATGTGTAAAGATCATGAGGAGCCAGAGCTAAAGCTAAGACCCCAACCACTATGCCCTGCTCTCAGCTGCCCAAAATCCACCCCCCTTCCCTGGCTTGAGACTCTGCAATTCCCATGGGATCATCACACCGCCCCCACACCCCAGTTGCAGACCTGGCCAACCAACACTCCTGCCAGGTGCTGCAGTCTGGGGAGGCAGAGCTCTGTCCCCACAGGAGGTGGGGGCACACTGGGGCTGCCATCCTGCCAGCAGAGGGGTGAGCCTGTCCAAGGATGAGGCCAGCATCTGGGACAGCAGATGGGAGAGGACACAGAATCCTAAATGCCTGGACCCAGCCAGACGTCGAGAGTCAGGCCCTCGGCTCTCAGCTCACACTGATTTGCTGACTTATTTGAACCGGCCCGTGTTGAGTTTCTGTGTCTTGCACCCCGAAGGGCCTGACCACACTGTGGCCCTCGCAGCCAGACTGCCCGTGGGGCTGCATGGTAGGTCTGCAGCGGGTGCAGTCACTCCCTGCCCGGAGGGATGGGAACCTGATCCTTCCCAGTACCCTTGGGGTTAGCAGGAAAAGCAAGGAAACAACTGGGAGGAAAGTGGTGACGCCGGAAGGGGCTCCCGATGGGCAAAGTCAGAAAGGGCCAGCCTGGCTGGGCAAGAGGGGCGTGTGCAGAGGGAGGGACAGAGGGAAGGAGCGGGTGGTGGGACGTGAGGGCGACCCCATCCCATCTGTGTGGGTCCTCCCAGCTGGCACCTGGGGACCAGATCGGAGACCTGCAGCATCACAGACACAAACCCTTGCGATTAGAGGTAGAGAGGGCTGTGCCATTATGCAGGTCCTCGGTTGCCCCATCAGTAAGGGATGGCCATACCCCTTAATCTCGAGTCCCTCCTGTCCCTTCAGGGGAACACTTCCTCCCCAACCACTGCCACCTGCCCCGGGGCTGGCTCACCTGCTCCAGGAGCTGAGCAGCCCCCAGCAGCTGCAGGGTCTCCAGGTGTGAGTGGAAGAGGGGGCTGGGCTGCAGGCGTCCCCCCAGCTTGCACTCCACAATGTAGCCCACAGTGCAGTCGTCGGGCAGCCGGATGAGAGCAGATGTGTCCACAAAGCGGGGGCCACTGAGGGACAGAGCTGGGCTGCAGCTGCGGACATGGCCCCCGCAGCCAGGGTCCCCACCCCCCAGGAGGCCCCTGCTGGCCCTCAGCTCAAGCAGCGGTCTCTGTCCACTGCATGACTCACTCAAGTCAGAAACCTCAGGGAGCCTCAGTCTCCTGTTCTGGGAAATGGGAGTGATAGGGCGCCTGGCTTCTCGGGGCTGTTGGGAGGAGTCTCTGGAGGTTGGGTGGGTGAAGGCCTTCATAAATGTATCCTTCCTTTTCTTGCTCCTTTCATATATTTCCTCGCTCGTGTGTTCTTTGTCAGGCCTGAGACTCTACTGCCCCAGGATACCATGCTAGGGCTGAGGACGCAGAGATGAGAAAGAAGCACTCGCTGCCCTCCATGGCAGCCCCCACTCTGGAGGGACACAGACAAGGCCGTTTAGGGCAGGACTGGCACTGAGAAGGAAGCATGTCGTGCGGGGGACGTAGGGAGAGCCGGGCACGGTCTTCCCGGAGGAGGTGACAGCTTTTAGAAGAGGTTGTACAGGAGGAGCTGGAGTCTGCGGTGCTGCAGAAGGGGAGAAGCTGTGCCCCAGGGAAGCATCAGGGACCACGAGTGCACACACAGACACACACACGCACACACATGCCCATTAACGCTGTACCCACTAACTCACGCAAAGTGCCCCAGAGGTGGGCAGAAGCCAGGGCGGGGCACCTAGGCACAGGGATGACCCCAGTCACGTGTTCATGCCTGCAACAAGTATGGCCAAGGGGGACCCTTCCTGTCCAGGGGAAAGCAGTGCAGGCTGCTATAGGGCCAAAGCATACAGCCTCAGGCCCAAACTGAGCAGCTGGTGACCTCAAACCTGGTGACCTCAGGCTTGCTTAATCCCTCAGTGCCTCAGTTTCCTCAGCTGTAGAAACTAGATAACCCCACCTTCTCCCCCAGATGTCGCAATGTTCTCTGTGAAGCCCAGGCCAGCTTAGAATAGGCCTCATTACAAGTTCATGGCCCCAGATGTTGCGAACAGCCTGCCTGGGAAACCAAGAGGCCAGGCCCCTTCAGAATGCCAGGGTCCTCCACCTCCGCACTGAGGTTTCCACGACCCCTAGATACCCTTCCTCGGGGGTTCTCTAGGGCTGTCCCAGGTTTAATGCCACCTCTTCCCAGAACCCTGTCCCCAACCAAAATGCCCTTCTCCCTCCTCTGAGAGCCCCTACACGTAGCCTTCCCTTCCCTGTGGCACTGCCTTGGCGGAAGCCCTCCCCACCCCTGAGTGGAGCATTACCTGGCCCATGGAGCCATCTTCAAAGCCAGTTTGCGGTTGATGCAGAAGCCGGCGCCCCCTGTGGCAAACCAGAACTGTACCAGCCTCTGGAAAGCGAAGGACCAAGGTGTGGGGTGAGTCTGGGCCAGGGATGGCCAGGCACCTTCACTCCCAAGCATGGCTCAAAGGATCTTTATTTCACAGTCACAAGAGACTTGCTGCAGCCTGGCATTATTATGCCCATTTACAAATAAGGAAGCTGGGCCCAAAGTCACATAGCTAATTATGAGTGAGGAGATCGCTGATCCAAATCCAGCTGGATTCTGGTTCAGTGGGATGTGTGGTAGCTTATCCGCCCAGTGCATCTTGCCTCTTCCCCTGAGAAACATTGCATGGGCCTGGAGGGGGGGCTGCCAAGCACCTACTTGCTTCCCTGGGCCACAGGGGAAGGCAGGATCCCACTGGAAGCCGGGGGTGGTGGAGCACGCCTGTAATCCCAGCACTGGGGAGGCTGAGGCAGGAGGATCGCGGTGAGTTCAAGACCAGCCTGGGCTACATAGTGAGTTCCAGGTCAGTCTCAACTACAAAGTGAGACCCTATCTCAAAACAAACAAACACACAAACGAAAAATGGAGCACCAGGCCACAGCCCTTGACCTAGTGATTGGCTCAGCAATAGGCACATGACTTGGACAAGCCAATCAGAGCCCTTCCCAGAGCGCAGCCCTTACAAGAAAAAAAATGCTTTCTATGGGGTCACCTATAGGTGGAGCTATAGTCTTGAGGTCATCTTCACCAAACCACTGCCACTCCCAACTCTTGGGACTAAGAAAGGTTTTTTGCAAATTAAAAAAAAATAAAACAGGATGAGGCCTCTCATGGAGTATCGGACAGTCTTGGGACCCCTGCAGCCCACAAACCCCAGGACAGCACAATCTCAGGAACCAATAAGACCCCTTTAGGTTTAAACCACTTTCTGTCCCCCATTACCGTTCACCATCACCTCAGCCCGAGGCTTTCTCCCCTCTCCTCTGTGAGAACCTCACATTCACCTGGGAAACGCTTTCCCCTTCAGCTGCACCATCTCTGGGTCTAACAAGTTCCCTGAGGTTGCCCTTCCCAAGTGCACAGTGGCATTTGACAGACACACGGGGGAGCAGTGAGCAGAGCCCTGGGCAGGTGATGGGGAAGCCTGAGCTTCCTCCCTGCACAACTCTGTGACCACGAGAATGCCAGTCCCCTCTCTGGGAAGCTGTCACCAGGAGCACAACTACTCCAGTTCCTAGAGCCAGTGCTTCTCCTGGCCCTGAGGTCCCCTCCTCTGACAGACTGATTAGTCTACTTCTCGAAAAGCTGCCCTTCTGAGAAAGGTCAGAGTCAACAACGGCTCCTAAGGACCTGGCATGGGAGTCCCCAAGAAATGCTTGTCTTTTTTAAAAAAATGAACGACTGTGTGTGGCTTCTGCTTCCAGATAATTACAGTAACAAGAACAGCAGTAGCAATGTTAAGTGCCTTGTCCTGTGCTAAGGGCTGTGCCCCAGGCGAGGTGACCAAGGCACAGAAAAGTGAGGTCACTAGCCCGAGGTGCCAGATCTGGACCTGACCCTACACCACAGTGCTTACTCGCGTCTTTCTGCCCCGCCCTGGGGAACTCCAGGATCTGCACAGGCTGAGACACTTTGGGGCTCTGCCACACTCCTGCAGAGTTCTGGGACCCCACTTTGGGATGTAAGTGAATAAGGGCATCACACAATTGTCAGGGACTGGGCCTGCAAGTGCCCAGACAGGTACTGAACCTGCCCAGGAAAAACGTGGCTCAGAAGTGAAGGCTGAGCTGTCTGCACTGATTGCTGACCCCTACAAGTGTCCGTGACATACTCAGTCCTGTTGCAAGGACTTTTGGAGATGGCTCATTGAGTTCTTCTGGGCTCACAACCACCCTGTGAGGAGGAGCTGTTGTCACAGACGAGGAAACTGAGGCACAGAAGGGTTAAGTGACCCGTAGAGGTCACCAAATCAGGAGGCAGCAGGGCTGCTGTGTGGATGCAGGGAATCGGGCTCCCAGTGTTGTCAGCCCAGAAGGCAAACAGCTCAGCCAAGTGAAAGGGCCAGGGGTGCAATGTGTGTGCTCCGGAAACCCCTGGGCTCCCCGGGAATGGCCCACACACCACTACCACCCCAGGGCCCAGGAGGATTTAATTAGGCTCAGAAGCTGAAGAGATGCTGATAATTAAGACTTGGGCTTCCCTAATGAAGCAGATGGTGATCCTGAGAGGGACAGCACCCCACAGCGCCCCAGCTCCTGCTCCAGGCCCTGCATGCAGATGGGGGACCTCCTACCTGCCTTTTCTCTGGGGCCAAGAGAGCCCTAGCAGTTGGGGCCACCCAACTCCTGAAGCCCAGTGGGACCTGGGGACAGGAGACAATCACGTCACTTTGGGGACATGTTTATATACTAAGAGACCCTTCACTGTTCATCTAAAAGTCAAAAGTAACTGGGTTTCTGGCTTTTTGTTTGTTTTCTAAATCTGGCAACTCTGACCAGTGTCCATCCAGTATAGAGTTGAAAGGTGGTTTGGGGGCCCCTGTTCAATCGGGGGTCCACTCTCGGTTACCGGATAGGGAGGACCCGGAAGGGGATGCCCAAGGGAGGGGAGTGTTCTGGGGTGCAGAGCAGCAACAGTTTACCGGCTCCAGCCCTATTCCAGGATTTTAACAATCTGCACAAAAGCACAGTGGCACCCGGTGCCCGGGAGCCCCCCACCTTGCAATCGGGAAGCCTCTGGTCGTATGACCCCGAAAAGCCACTGCTCTGGGGTTCCTGAGAACTCGTCTGCATTATTTCAATCTCCCCATTTCACACACAAGACTGAGGCTCAAAGCCACTGGCCTAAACCCACAGAGATGGGAGCAGATGTGAAACTCAGACCCCGCCCCTCCTGTTCGCCACGCCCCGCCGCCCCACCGAGGGCCAATGGGCGTGGAGGAAGGGAAGGACACACCGTACGGTTGTGAGGCCGCGGCTCGGAGGTGTGGATGGGCCGGTTCAGGCTGGGCTTGCCCACGTAGACGTCACGGCCCTGGGGCAAGGCCTTCAGCAGCTGCAGCAGTGCCCTCGGGTTCACGTAGTTGTCGTCGTCCACGTGGCAGAACCATCTACGGGGTTTGAAGAGTGACAGAGAACTCGAGGGGGCCAGGGCCTCCGGGGTCCCTACCGTCAGTCAACAGTCAGTTCCAGGGGAGGGGAGGGCGGCTCGCGTTTAAGGCCCCTGTTTTTGCCAGGCAGCACCCTGGGCAAGCTCTGTGAGGAAGGTGCACCCGCTTAGCAGGTGAGGACTGTCTGCGGCTGAGCCAAGGGCCGCCCTTTCCGAGAACCCAGGAGCGCGCACCTGAGCCTGCTGGCCAGGAAGGCGTCAAACTCAGCGGCCGTCTTGCAGGACAGAGCCGGGTGGCTGTGTTCTGCGGAGCAGTTGGTGACCACAAGGTGGGACCCTGGAAAAGTGAGGAGTCAGGGGAACCCTACCCAGCTCCTCCCCACTGCCCAGCCTCAAAGAGCCCGGAAGGGCCACACTCCTAGATTACACTGGGGAAACTGAGGCCCTGGGCGAGCTGTGCTGCCCAAGATTGGGGCCAGGACCCAGGTGTCCGGGCCCTCTTACAACAGCCACCCCCACCCCCGCCACCCTGGACAGAGGGGAGTCCCCAGGGTCAGAAGGGCACCCTGATTCCTGGGAAGCTCCAGGCCACAGCACAGCCACCCGGCACCGGCCACGCCTCAACCCCTCCTAACCCAGGCAAGCAGTTACCCAGTCTCTCCTGGAGGCCTCTGTCCCAGCTGTCGGTGAAGACAAATGTCTGGGAAGGACAGGGAGGTCAGGATCAGTCTCAAGGGCAGCCCCAGGCCAGTCCATAGCCCACTGCCCAGGTGGGTACAGACACAGCAGCCTGCTGTCCTCCCTGGGGACAGGTATACCCTCATGGTCATTCGCTGCTTTCAGACCATACACACACACACACACACACACACACGCACACGCACACACAGCATCCCCTTTGCAGGGCCACACACCTTGGCAGAATCACACCCCCTTCCATCACGCTTACGTCACAGTCATACTTAGCCACTCTGTGGTCACATAAACACAACCCTCAGCTCTCTGTCAGGACACAGAGTCTATGAAAGGACCCCACCCCCACCCCCTGAGAGCCCAGCCATTTAGGGGACAGTGATACTTTCACAGTCACAAACCCCTATACAAGGACAGAGACTGCGCACCATGGCCTGATCTACTTCTCCCCATTGGACAGGCGCCCACCAGGACTGGAACCCAGGCCTGCTCCCAAGCAATTCTCTCTAGACTGTAGCAGGCAGGCATTAGGATCTGTCCCTTTCCCAGAAGACAAAACTGGCTATGCAAAGAACCCAGGCTGGCCAGCGCCTGAGCTAGGATTCTAACCTGTAAACCTTGGGTTTATTCTTGCCTCCTCCAGGTGGGCTGAAGCTACTCAACCGTAAATGAACCAGATGCAGACACAGAAGGAGAGGCAGAAACACCTGCCCAGCAGGGACATTCGCGCCCATCCCAGGCCCTGCCCAGCCCCTGCAGAACCTCTCAGCTCCCTGGCAGGTCCTTTCATCCCCTGAGTGCCTTCCAGACCTCCCCAGCCCTTGGGCTGCCCTGCCCAGCACATGGCACAATTCTCAACTCCTAAGTGAGGACAAAAGAGGAAAAAAATGTCCCAAGGAGAAATACCTAAAGCCCTACATTCCCATCTCCCACTCCTTACCCTGTCCTCCCTCCAAGCCCAGGGCCTCTGGATACAAATACTCCTCCTTGCTCACCTCTTCTAGGAACTGGTCCTTCTGATCAGAACAACCCCACCTCAGTTTACCCAGCTATAACAGCTGTGAGAGATGGTGTACAAAAGAAGGAGGCACCGTGGACAGTGAAGCCAGGCTCTGCTTCTTGTATCTCAGGAGAAACAGGCACTGAAGTACAGAAGCCAGGATTGGGCACAAGAGGAAACAGGATAGAATCAGATCTGAGTCCCAAGGCCCAGGGCCATGCACCTGCTCCTCAGCCCAGCCATCTCTCGGTGGATTGCTGCAAGACTGCCTCACTTCCTTAGATCTGTTTTCCTCCCAGAATCAGATAATGCCCATGCCCACCACCCCCTGCTAACACCTTCCATGGTTCCCTACTCCCCCTGGAGTAAAGGCCAGCCTGCAAAGTGTAACCAGTGAAGGGAACCTGACCCCTGCACCTTGCCACTTGATGCAGTCTTATCTCAGAGCTTCCTGTCTCAACCTTCAGGCTTCTCTTTGCCCAAATTTCTTTCAGTTCCCCAAACATCTTACCTGCACACACACACACACACACACACACACACACACACACACACATACACGACTCTTTGCACACGCTATACCCTCTTCCCACCCTTGAGCCCCCAACTCAGGTGTCACTTCCCCCAGGAAGCCTTTCCTAATGCCCTCCAGCCTCTCTAGGGGCCTCTCTCTCAGCCCCAACCCCATCCTTCTATGGCAACCCCAACTTCACAGTAATGGAAATTTCTGTCTTGGTCCCTCCCACTGGAAGATCCCATTCTGGAGACCACAGCCCTAATCTGATTTGTCTCATGGTCCTGGCACCTGGAACCTCCCAGAGAGTCCTGGGAAGCAGCCACCTTCCAAGCCCTTCCCCCTGGGTTCTGCCTCCACCTCTACCTTAGACTTAGCTAAGCTGGAGGCTCTGATTTCCTGTGAGAGTGGGCAACCCAAGCCCAGGTCCAGGGCCTCTCCATCCCACCCAGTTCCCAGCAGTGCCATTACCAGGAGGCAGGGAACTCTCCCATGTGCACCTCCAGCCCTGGCCACTGCCTCAGCCCCAAGTTGTCAAATGCCCTACAGCTGGGACTCCTCCCTGAAGGGCTTCACCTGAACACTGAGCCCCTCCTTGAAAGAAGGGCCTCAGGGGGCTGAGGCAGAAGGATCACTGCAATTTCAAGGCCAGTTTGGGCTCCACAGTTAGTTCAAGGCCATGCTGAACCACACAGTGGGACCCTTTCTCAAAAAATAAATAAATAAATAAATAAAAACAAAAAAGTGTTTTTAAAAGGGCCAGAGGTGTGGCTCAGTGGTAGAGCACATGCCCAGCATAATCAAAGCCCTGAGTTCCATCCCGAGCAAAGAAAAAAAATTGCAGAAGACACAGCTATGCTTCCTCCTTGACATCTGCTGGGGCCCAGAGCCTTGGAGACTGAGCCTCCTCTCTTTCCCTCACCTGTGGTCTGTCTACTCACCCACCCTTCAAATATCTACCCACCACCCTCCAAGGCCAGCCCTGCTCCAGCCTGGCCTCCTGCCCCCACCCAAGTCCACTTTGAGCACCACCCTGGAGGGAGCCTGTCAGAAAAGTCGGGCTGCTCTTGTCCTGCTCCCTGGGAACCCTGGGAACCCTGGGGCTGGTGCAGAGTGATGGGCAGAATTTCCTAAGCCAAGGGCTGCATTTGATTTGTTTAAGGAGGGGACCCTGACAATGGTTAAAACTTCACAGACTGGAAAACAAAGGGACCAGCAGCCTGCTGGGCCAGGGAGGGGAGGGAGTGGCTGGGACCATCTGCCACAGAGGAGGAGAGATGCCCCTGCCCAGCTACTGCCCCCCACCCCTGCCGCCCCTGAGGACCACAGGGGGCTGGAGGAAGAGAAAGGCTTCTCTCCAGCACAAAATACACAGAACACGCCTCCCCAGGCCCACTCCCCGCCTCAGGCCCTCTGGGACAAAGGCGCACACGAGTCCCAGCCTGCTGACACAAAGGCCCACCTGCCACCACACCACCTCTAACCAACCAGGGCCCTGCACTGCAGTTAACCAGCTCAGGCCCATCCCGGAAGCTCCTGTCCTGTGCAGACAGGGAAACAGAGGGTCAGAAGCAGGAGGTCCTGGGCCAAGGTCACAGAGAAAAATGAGCCAAAAGGTGAGAGATGCTGGGTGGCGGGAATGGCCCCTCTGCCCCCAGCTTCCTCCTCCACTGACCATCCTTCCTTCTTTCAGCTAAAGGGACAGGGTCTCTAGACTCTGCCCTCTCTCTGGAGTCCAGAGCAGTGAATCCATCTCCTGCCTCTGGAACACAGGAGTCGCTGCTCCCTTCTTAGGCCAGCCTGGTGCTGCCAGGCACAGCCCCCCCACGGGAAGGCCCAAGGAGCCGCTCCTGCAGCTGCACAGCCCAGGCAGCTCTGGGCTCTTGGAGCCCTGCAGAGGAGAAAGAGACCCAGCTGCATCCCACTGGGCAGAGGCCTTCTGGGTGACACAGGCATGTACTTCCTCCTCCCCAGACTCAGTTCCCTCATCTGGGGCCAGGGCACCATGGTGGCAAGCAAGACACGACAGGAAAGAGCCTTGGGCCACGTGAGGCCACGCTCCCGGGTACACAGACAGTGCCATAAACAGGAAGGTCTGCGGGGAGGGCCAGCGCTGGCGGCTTCCGCCCGCCCGCCTGCCCTCAGAGCCAGGATCTCCCCAGATGAGAAGTACAGTGTGAGGCACAGGGAGAGCAGGGTGCTGAGAAAGGATCCACCTCAGGGGCACCCGGCATCTGCACCCATGGACAGGGGTGTGCCCTGCCTAGGGAGCTCAGCCTCATCCAAACCTCCCTGGCCCTCTCTCCTCGGGCTCCCCTCCAAGGGCTCGGTCATTTCCTCCCCAGAGCCAGCAGCCACTCTGAGGACGTGTGTGTATGTGTGAGTACCCTCCACCTCCCCAGAGACACTCCCTAGTACCGCTAGAACCCCAGCTTTGCTTGAGGTGGGTACTGAGCGCAGGGAGGGGAGGACTGAAGGAGATTCAGACGGAGACTCGGAGATTCACCACAACTTCAAGGCAGGAGCCACCTTCGCATGGCATCCCCACACCTCTCGCCATTGCATGGCTCACACACTCAGGCTCCATGCGTGTGAGCACGTGGATGCACACACACACACACACACACACACACACAAACACACACACGAGCCCACTCGCCAGGCAGGCCCCCACCCAGGCCTCAGCTTCCTCCTCCAGACACACACCCCCTTCAGGGCAGCAGCCACAGGAAACCAGCACAGGAGGCAAAACGCCAGCAGGGCCCAGCAATGTGGGGCAGGGACTCCACCATTCAGAACCAGGGCGAGACAGCTCCTGGGCCAGCACAAGTCAGGACCTCTCAGAGGCCTCCACCCCAGCTCCTCAAACCCACCATTGCCCCCAAGGCCAGGTGAGCCTGGGCAGGAACAAAGCCCCTGATGGTGCAGCCAGGGAATGGCAGGACCCCCAGGAGCCTGGGCAAGGGACCCAGGCTTCCCCCAACAGAGGGGGGAATGGACCTGAGGAGCACCCAGAATCCAGTGAGTGTGGGGTGTGGGTAGGGGAGGAGGGAGGAGGACAGAGATGAGCCAGACCCGGAGGGCAGTGGGCAGCTTTTCCCTTGAGGCTGCTGGGGACCCCAGCCCAGCAGAAAGAGTTCTGTGAGCCCCTCAGCCAGGTACCACTCTCAAGGCCCAAAGTCGCCCATTTGTCACCTGTTGCTTGGTCCTGGAGACCCACGTGTCCAGTAGCAGGTCCAGACGGGAACGGTGGAAAGCCCTGGTGGTCTTGACCGCGATGAAGACGTCTTGAAGCAGCAGCCCACGGGCTTTGGGCCTCGGAGCTCTCAGCCCGGGGGACTCCTGCTCCCCCCAGGGAGAAAGGCTAGGGTGGAACAGGAGAGACAGAAGCCCCAGGCACAGGAGAGCGAGCAGCGCTGCAGCTGGGCCCCGGGGCAGCCGGCAGGACATTGGCACTGGGACCTCGGAGAGCTCAGCCCCTGCGTCC
>NW_022900931.1:9607968-9628193 GCF_012274545.1 Fukomys damarensis | reverse complement strand
AGCACGGCCTCCACCTGCTCCACGGCGGGGCGCTGCCCAAGGGCCGCCTGGCCCCACCCCCGCCTCAGCTCGAGGGCGGGGTGAGCGAGGAGCCCAAGTGGCTGGAAAGGAGACTGCAAAGGAAGAGCAGCGCGGCCCGGCTGCTGTGCCCACCGACCCTGGAGCACACCCTTCCCTCCCCGGAGCTGGTGGGCGCTCCATCTGCCGCCGAATTGCATTTGGACTTGAAGCTGTCCCCATGGTCCCTCCAACTCCTGGGGCTCCCACAGAAGTTCTCTCAGCTCCTCCGTCTGCACACAGCACTGAGATGGTCACGCCCAGTTCATAGCTGAGGACCTCAGGCCCAGAGGCTCAGCGTGATACACAATGATCCAGCAGCACAGACACACAAGCAGTGGCAGCCTGGTCTCCGCTTCTCCTCTGGTCCATGGAAGGCCCCCCGAGGGCCAAACAGCTGTGGCCTTCCGTGCCCCATCTCGCTTAGCAGCCACTATAGCTACTGCTGCCCCAGCCAGGACAGAGGACAGACCCAGGGCCTTCTCCAGCCCCATCTCCATCTGGCTCTGCAGAAGGTCACTCACATCCTCTTCCCACCCCTGCTCTAACCCTGTCCTGTCCCATCTTACGAACCTCCTTTTGCTCCCTTGACTCGGACAGGCTCAGCTCCCAACTGGTCAGGCACTCACCTACCTCAGGACTTCTGCACTTGCTACTTCTGAGCACTTTTTCCCCACAGATCTGCATGTCCAGCTGGCTTACTTCAGATCTTCACACAAATGCCACCTCCCCCTTGAGGCCTTCCCTGATGGCTTTGTTCAAATTGTAGCTCCTCTGCCCTCCTCCCTGCCGCCCCCGCCTGTCCTGCTGTGCCCACTTCCCTACTGTTTTCTCCGTAACATTTTTCATCTCCCAGTGTCCTATGTGTTTTACTTATTGTCTCTGTCCCTCATAAGAATACCAGAGCACAGATTTCTTCTTTTTTAATCCCCAACCCCAGCGCCCAGAACTATCCCTGGTACATACTAGGAGCTCAGCAAATCCTTGCTAATTAAACCAAACAGTGTCAGATGGCTGGAGAATGGAACTGGACTGTGGTGGGCCAGCCCTGCCTTAGGACAAGGGGTCAGGAATGGGAAACCAGGCCTTCTGGGTCGCCTTCCTATGGGCCAGCCCCCCACCAGGCCCCACCACGTCCGGTCTTCTCAGAACAGTGTCACTGAGGGACATTCCCAGGCTTTGTCCTGGGTTCACATGCCAACCCAGCCACTCCCAGGCATCATTTATAAATTAGGAACCAAAGCATAACTTGGTGGTGACCTCACAGGAAGGACACCTGGGACAGGTATGGACAAAGATGGCTGAGCAGCTGGCCTCAGCCTTTCCGGGACCCAGGTGTGCAAAGGCCTAGCACTGGGGCAGGTATGGCAAGGGAGCGATGAGAGCTGCTTACCCAGGAGCAAACTCCGTCCCCACCCCCAGGGAGCCCCAGCCATCTGCAGAGACAGCCATATAGACCCCCATCCTACTGCAAGGCAGAAGAGGGCTAGGGCCAGGCAATGTCCCCAGGGCTGGGAACATCTGGCAGGATCCCTAGAGAAGGTGTCTCAGTCAGGACTCAAAGGTCAGGACAGAGGCAGAAAGTGGCTAGGCAGGGGCCGGCATGACCAAAGGTTCAGCCACAGCACAGCCACGGTGAGGCACCGCTGGCTACCTGGGGAGGAGCAGGGAATCCACCAGAGCAGGCCTGGAGCAGCAAGGGACACATCACCCTAGCGGTGGCTGGTGGGGCCTGCAGGTTCCCAGGCAAGGCTCCTCCCTGCCCTCTGCCCCCCAGTCTCTCAGTCTTCCTAAGCAGTGGCTCCCCAACCACACCGGCCATGCCCAGTGCCCCACACCCAGCCTTGCCACCCAGCACAGGGCATCGGGAGCCTCACCTCGCCCTGGGCAGTCACCCGGCTGGCAGTACAGGATCCCAGTTGGACTCGGCATCTTGATCCCCCATACTTGATCCCCAGACCTTCACCCGTCCAGGGCAGACAGCCAGGACCCTCCTCCTTCGATCCCCCTCCTCCCATGTGGCCCAGCTTCTGAGGCCCTTGACCGCCTTCCTCCCTACAGCTCCTCTTGGCCCCTCCTCCTTCCCGATGATGGGGCTGCAGCCCCCTCCCCCTGGCCCAGGGCCCTCCGCCCTCAAAGCCTCCCTGTTCCCCTCTCCAGGCACCACCACAAATCTCTAGCCTTGATTCCTTCTGAGCCTGGGATCTTTTCCACCAGCTGCCAAACACAGAGAAACCCAGTCTGGGGGCTCCAGGTGAGAGGGGCCCCAGAACCCCCTGACTCGCCACTCACTCCTAGATGCTCCTCTCTGCTGCCCAGCTCCCACAGCCCCTACTCAGGCGGAACACTCCCTGCCTCAGCCCACGGAGTCAACTCCAAGAGGGCTCCTGCAAGCCCAAGTCACGCTGCCAGTCCCCAGCCCGATTTGGGCTTCTAGGCTCACTTCCTCCCACTCCCTGGGTGGTCACACTCATCCTTTTCTCCCTCCAAGGAGTACAGCCACCCACTCCGACCCCTCAGGGCCTAGCCAAGTTCAGCACTGCAGCCAAAGATGGCCACTTGCATTGAGTCACATACCGAGCGGTGCTTCTTGAAGGGAATCCCAACCCTCAAGTTCAAGTGGCACCTCCTCCAGTCAGCCTGCCTGGACTGCTCCTCCCGGGCCAACTGTGCTTTCTGGCGGAACTATCTCAGGGACCCAACAGCTCCTGAGGGCTGCTACACACAGCAGCTGGGCCCAGCTCCAGAGGACGCACCCTGAAGGGCAGGACAGGGCTGAGTGCTGGGTGGCCCATCTGTGGGGCCCCCACCTGTCCTCTGGGGGCAGGTAAGGTGATGCCAGGGCAGATGGAGGGAAGCTCTGGGATGAGTCAGGTGGGAAATCTGACCCTCCCCATGGGCAACAGGGGACTGAAAGGTAGAATCCACCTGAGCTGGAGGTGGGGACAAAGGGGAGACTGGAGAGGGGGCCCCAGGCCAGGGAGGCAGGCAAGAGAGGCCACCAGCAGGTAAGACAACGTGTTTAATGTTCCAGACTGTGCAGCTTCTGAGTGAAAGGTCTGTCAGCAATCACAGGGCGTACATTCGGGGTGGAGCAGCCACCCCACCAGGCCCTCAGGTGCAGGGCAGGGTGGCTGTGAGAACATGGTCCTGGGTGTGCTCGCTGGGAACACACACCTGGTAGTGCCCAAGTGTCAGGGGGTGGGCGTGACATCTACACAGGAGACCCACAGACACACACACACACTAGGAGGCTCAAGGGATACAGTGACCACAGAGGCAGCCACAATGGCCACGCGTGGCAGTGTACACGAGACGTGTGAGCTGGGTGGGTGGGGGTCACAAGGTGCCAGACTCAGGGCTCCTTCAAGCTGAGGTCCGAGGAAGACCCCATGCACCCAGGGGCAGGGACAACCATAGGCTGTCCTGTGAGAACTTGAGTGTGCAAACCTGTGCACAGGTGTGAGAACTCAGACTCCAAGGTAAGTGTTCAAGGAGGGGACACAGACATACACAGTGAGACCCACGAGTGGGAATGTGGGGACACAGGGTGACAGACAGGAAGGCTCACGGGAGCGAGTCCAGGGGCAAGTCCTGGCCCATGGGCTCCTGCAGCCTCTCAACAGGGTACAAATGACAGACAGGTGAGAGCCCAGTGCCAAGGGTCCCATGTTGGAGAGTCCAAAGTTCAAGGAAGGCTCCAGATGAAAGGGTCCAACTGGCCACAGACACAGGGTCCTGCTGGCTGGCAGCTTCTGAAGCAAGGGAGGAAGCCGGGCCTCAGATGCACGAAGCCTATCCTTGGATGCAGGAAGCCAGGCCTCAGAGGGGTCCTCAGGCCTCACTGCTGCCACCACTTCCTCCACTGCTACCCCGCTCCACCCACACGAGGCGAGCCTGCTCCTGCAGAATGCGGCCACGCACCACCTTGGCCAGCTCCTCTGCGTGGCCCCACGCATGCGCAGGCACCTGCACCCAGGAGCAGGGCAGCCCCCAGAGTGCCTGCTCCACACTGCGGCACTGCCGCAGCAGCTCTGAGTCTCGCCCGCCTGGCCGGCCCAGGAGGCCCCTGCAGAGAGAGGGTGGGCAGCATCAGAGCAGGGCTCTGAGGAGGGCAGAGACACAAAGGGACAGGGACAGGGGGCAAGAAGACCGCAAGAGAGAAGGCAGACAACAGAGGGAGAGGACGGCGAGACAGATGGCGAACACAGCTGCAAAGGCACAGACACCCTCACAGAGCACCTGCCCACAAGCCCCGCCCTGCCTCACCTGACCTCGCGGACATTCTTCTCGGTCACCTCCACGTGGATGACGATGGGGTAGACATCGCTCTGCACAAGCTCCCGAATGCCCCGTGCTCCCAGCTCCAACAGGCAGTGTTTCTTCTCGGAGACACAGACTGTGTTTACTCCCAGCCCCACCCTATACCGTCTCCCACCACATCAGCATGGGTGCAAGTTCCGTGTCCCCACCCTGAGAGACCCTAGCAGTGAGCAAAGAACTGGAGTGGGGAGACCGGAGACCCGGGCTCATGGGTAACGTGGAGAAAGGTCACGCCCCTGCTCTGGACCCTGGCCACCCCATCTGTAGGGACAGCTCACCCGTTTCCTACAGCGTACAGCCCTGGCCTGCTTGCAAGAGAGAAGCAAGCTCAAGGATAAGGAAGCGCGTAAAGAGGCACCAGCCCCACACCTGCAAAGTGACCCCAAACCGCTCATATCACAGGTGAAGAACCTGAGGAGCCTGAGAGGCAGCACAGGTGCTGGCCCAGAACGGTGGTCCAGCACCCCAGCACCTACCTTCCCAACCGACTCCTGGATGGCCCGGATCCTGTTGCCCAGCCCAGGGGTGGCTGGACGGGCCTTGGGGGCTCCAGGTGCTGAGGGTGGGTACTGTTCCTCCCCAGAGAGGCTCTCTGTAGAGCAAGAAGGAGAGTGGTGGTGCAGGGCGATGGGCCTGGCTGCCCTAGCGCCCCAGCCCTCCCTCCCACGGCGCAGGCTCACCTGCTGGGCACACTTGGAAGTCCAGCCGGGAGCTGGGCAGGTCCAGCAGGTTGCGGATGAGCCGGGGTGCCAGGCTCTCAGGCAGTAGCACCACGGGCCGCAGAGCAGACACCAGCAGTGGCCGCACCAGGCTGTAGGGCTTGAGGCTCTGCTCTGGCTCTGCAGCGGGGACGGGTGTGGGTCCAGGCTCCTCTTGCCTCTGATACTCAAAACTAAAGTAGCACCTACCCTGCCACACACACACACACACACACACTCTGCAGGGCTCCCCCACTTCCTTGCTGGGGCTAGTCCGGGAGGCTCCTCTCTGATCCTCTGCCTCGCCCCTGCCCCCTACAGGTCACCCTCCACTCAGCAGCCAGAGAGGCTTCAAAACCGAAGTCCCACCAGGTGACTCCCCTGCTTTCAAAATGCCAGTGGCTTCCCAGTTTCGCAAGCCAGAGGCCATATCTTCCACACGCGTGACAGCCTGCCCTGGAGCCCCAGGAGATGGAAGCCACTCCCGCCTCTCTGCCCTCACTGCCTTCAGTCACAGGACTTCTGCATGACGTGTGGCCACCCAAAGCCCCAGCCCTGCGCCTCCTAGCCCAGGTAATTAACCCTCTACCCCTCAGAGCCCAGGGCCACATTCCCTGGTGCCCACATGGGCACCTGGTGGTCCCCTTCGTTCACGGTGAGATTATGTGACAGCATCAGCCTCCCTGGGAGACATGAGGAAGGGACCACTGTCCCCCGGGCCCAGCAATGTGCTCCATACCCACTCTCTGTGCCTGTCCTTCAAAGGCCCCACAGGCAGCCATGCTTCTGTGCCTTTCCTTCTCTGTGCCTTCTGCCTGAAGCCAACTCCTCTTCATCCCCAAAGGCCACAGCTGAAACAACCTCTCTCCTAAAAGTCTCCCTAACCACCCTCTGTCCACTGCCCCTCAGGCCTGTGTCTCCCTCCTATGGGTCCCCCAGCCCTGTCCCTGACGTGGCCCCATCCTGCTTCCTCCTCCAGGAACCGCCCCCTCGGGGTCCTCACTGCCTCTCCCATCGCACACCCGTGCGCAGCTCAGCCACACTGACACACAGGCACAGGCCATGCTTGGCCCCCCACCGCCACAGTTACCAGCTCCTGTCCGCAGGTCCCCTTAACTGTAGCCGCCCATTCCACCAGCAGGGGGAGCCTTGGCTCTCAGGCCCCACCCCTGCTAGGACCCTCATAGTCCTTCCAGGGCACAGGGCTTCTCCCAAAAGACACTGCCTTACCTACCGTCCTGGGCTACTGAGCAGCACAGGACATCCCCACCCACTCACCTGAGCAGGGCTCTGGCAGCAGCTGTTCCGGGGGGTCCCCTGAAGCGCCCCCCACAGGCTTGGGCCTCACCAGCCCCAGGGCCCGCTTCTTTAGCTGGGAAGGCATGAGGGGAGGAGGGTCACCTGAGCGCCCCCAGCACCCTCACTTTAGGGTGAGAGTGAGGAAACAGGTCCAGGAGCACAAAAACCCTCTGCCCTGCTGTCCAGGACCAAGTGGGTGCCGCCCCCAGGCCGAGGAGGGTGGCCATTGCTAAGGGCCCCTGTAAGCAAGCTCAGTAGAGCTTCTCAGAGGAGCTCTATGTGTACCCCACCTTACAGACAGGGAGACAGAGACCAAAAGGAGCCCCTTGTCACAGACTCTGGGTGCTCCTCAATGCATGAGCAACGTGGCCACGGGTAGGAAGGTTCCTGAGTCCAGTATGAGAGCACTAACTATCCCCAACCTGCCACCTATGGACGCCAGCAGGGGTCAGTACCGGCTTTGGACGTGCACGGACTCTCTGCAGCCGTGCACTGCCCAAGAGGCAGGTGGAGTGACCACCCCGTTTTGCAGGTAAGAAAACTGCTCCAAGAATGGGACGGGGAGCAGCAGGAAAGAGGTTAAGAGGTTTGGGTGACCGTCCCAAGTCACACAACACAAAAACACAACAACAACCCAGCCAGGCATGGTGGTGCAGGGTTCCAACCCCAATCCCACCTATCTGTCTCCCCCAGCCCCATGCTCAGCCTGCTCTCCAGCAGCATGGCCTCGCACTGATCTAACCTCTCAGAGGGCGAGTGATGACCAGACCCAGCCCTCACCCAGGGATTGGAAGGGAACAGGACTGTTGTCAGATGCCTACTATTGTGCCTGACCTGCTCCGGGACAGTGAACAAAGTCTATCTCATTTAATCTCTCACCCACACTAGAAGGCAAAACCACTGATTGCTGGGCACATAGGAGATGATCAGGTAAATCCCAGCAGAGCTTCCTCTCCTCCCCTGAGACAGCAGAAAATGCAGCCAGAGCCCTCCCTTTGGGCCCCCTCCCACCCACCCCACCCTGCTCACATTACTTCGGGGGCTCCGGTGCCGGCTAGAGGACAGGCATTTTTCCTGGACTTCTAGGAGCTGCTGGGCTCTGTGGGAAAGAGCTGTGTCACGTGCTTGGAGGAAGAAGGACACCCCTGGCCTCCTCTCTTCCAACCCTCACCCTGTCCCGGAGGGACAGCAAGGGATTACAGGAGGAAAGAGAGCGCCCCCATCCTGATCCAGCTCCCCACGGGGCCCGATCCCCAGGCTCCCAGCTCCGCATCACCTCTGATAATTGGGCACTGTGCCCCGGTCCAGGTCCCGAAGTGTGAGGAGGTCGACCCGGGTGCAGAACCACTCCTGCCGCCGCTTGTAAGCTGGGTCCACCAGCCGCAGGATCTCCTGGGCTTTCACACACAGGGCATGAGGATCCGCCCGCTCGGGCAGGGTGAGGTTGGCTCGAATGTAGAAGGGCTCGGCCCCCTGCCCCTTTGCCCAGGCATCGAGGGCCTCATGGAAGGACTGGCAGGCTGGGCATGGGCAGGGCAGAGAGCAGCAGGAAAGACGAGAGGTGGTGTGAGGCTGAGGCGCTTTCTTAGGGGGACATAGGGGCTGCCCTCCCAAGGCCTAGCTGCCGGGACCACCCCTTCCTTCAAGTGCCTTAAGATCAGAAGGTGGGAAGTCCACCAGGCCCCTGAACCCACTAGGGACAGAGCCAGGACTCAAACCCACGGACTTTTAATGCAGTGCTCCTTTCACAGGAAGCTCAAAGAGAAAGAGAACAAGAACAGACAACAGGCCTACAGCACACGGAGTGAGGAGACAAGGCCAGGCATCTCCTCCACCTTCTCTCCCACCTGCGCCCTAGGCTGGAAAAGTCTTCCCCTGGGCTACTAATTCTGGCTTTCTAGAACTCCCGAGTTCCCAGGCCCTGCCCCAGGCCAGGCTTACCCTTCAAGTCCAGCCGTGAGGGGAGTGTGGACACCAAGGATCTCTGCTGGGCCTCCAGGCCCATCCCCTCCGGGCCAGCACCTTCTGCCCTGGGCTAGGAGATAATCCATCAGCGAAAGAAAGTATTCTAAGGGCTAGACTCTGTCAAAGTGCCGTCAGTCTGCCCGCCTCAGTCCTTACCCAATCATATTTTATTGAACACTTGCTGAGGTAGGGTAACCAGCAGCCAGCCAATCGTGAAGCCTATTTCTGCGTTAGCCACTCCCCAAAGCCCCACCCAGTGGCTTTACTGTACCAATCAGTGTCCAGCCCTAGACAAAACAGATTCCAAGCCCAGCTCAGGGGGTGAGGTCTCACCTCTCTTGGTTCGGTCCTGGCAGACCCAGGGCCAGACAGCACCCTCCGCACCACTGCCCCAGACCATCTGTCCCCACGAAAGGGTAGGCTATCTGGACCCTTGTCCAGGGACTCTGGGCCCCCTGGGGAGCTCCAGCCAGACATTCGGATGGCCAGAGACCTGGGGAGAGAGGAGAAGGACAGGAATTTGCTTCGATGCAGTGGTTCCATTCCCCAAGCACACCTTGTCCCTCCCCAGGCCACTGTGCCTACAGGGCCCTGTACCTGGAACGTCCCCCTCCTCTGCTCTGCCTGAATGCTGCTCCTTCTTCAGAGTGCAAGGCAAGCCCAGCCAGATGCTGGGGCCCCCAGTGAGGAGCTCGCCATTTGCACTTCCCTTTTTGTCCTCCCCAGCAGAAACAAGGCATTCAGAGCCAGACTTCAGTGTTCAGGCTGAGTCCCTACCACCAAACTCAGCACCTGGCTCACAGCGAAGGCCAGTCATGCAGAAGTCCAGGAGGGCGGTGCCGGCAAAGCACAACACAGGGCAGAACATCCTGGCTGGCACCGGGACCGGGGGTGAGGGTGGGAGAGAACCCCCCCTCCGGGCTACACCCTGGGGTCAGAGGCTCTCTGGTGACAGGTAGGGAGGAGCCTCGGTGTGGAGGACAGAGCACAGGACGTGCCAGACATCACAGTGACAGCAGCGCTGACCAGGTGCCTCCCATGTGCCGGGCAGCATGCTCAGCTCCTTGCCCTGATTACTAATTTAACATCCTGGGAAAAGACAGGCCACAGGCAGCCTGTGAAAGCAGTGGGAGCCACTGACAGTTGAAACAGTCACCAAGATCGCCTGTCCCTAGATCAGACCTGGCAAGGTCCCGTGGCCAAGCTCAGAGACAAACTGAGCTCAAGCCTCTGCCATGAGCCCCAGTCATGGGGAGAGGGTGAGGCCACAGTCAGTATGTGGACCCCGGGGCAGCCTCCCCACCACCCTGGCAGCTGTAACACACTGCCCCCTGCTGGCAGCCTATGGTGTACCAGCTTGCAGCCTCCTCAGCTTCCTGGGAAAGGCCTGGCAGAAACGGGAAGCCTGAGACCCAGCTGGCCAGCGGCTGGTACAGGACAGTCAAGCTCCAAACCCCAGTGGACACTGTGCCCTGGATGTGAACAAAGGAGTTGGTTGCTGGAGTCTGTGCCCACATCCATAAAACGAGGATCTGAGCTGGGCATGGTGGCACACACCTGTAATCCCAGCTGCGTGGGAGGCTGAGGCAGGAGGACTAAGTCTGAGGTCATCCTGGGCAACTTAGCAACTTGGTTGAGACCCTGGTCCAACGTTAAAAAAAAAAAGGACTAGGGATATATTTCATTATGAAGATACTGGGTTCAGTTCAGTATGAAAATGAAAAACACACGATGTCACCAACCCTCACCTCCATGGGACCAACAGATGCAGAAGACGGTGTCCTCAGAAGGCTGTGGAATTTGCAGGGTCCTGATTAGCTATATTTCTGTTTGTTTCTTGCCTCTCTACTTCTTCCTGATAAACTTAGCTCTGTGTTTTTAGTGGAATGGAATAAAAAACACAATTCTGCCTCTTCCCAAGTAAAACCCACTATTGTCTCTCCAGCTTTTGTTCTGCTGTGTCCTGGCTTTCTCTCCCTGTGGGTGTGCAGAGAGGTTAAGGACAGGGCCAGAGGGCACTGGCAGGAACTCCATGCCCAGATGGGTTGGCTGCATAACTGCTCACTTGCACTCAATGTCATTAAAACACAGGATGCACTCGGAACAGGGCCCGGCAACCACCAAGTGCTCAAGAAAAACCTGACTCTCACTGCTGTAGGGTGTGATTCAGACCAAAGCACCGCTCTCTGGCCTCAGTTTCTCCACCTGTCTCAAACCCACAGACGACTGACTACCATGGCCTATGGACAACAGCCAAGCAAGCAGCCTGCACCAGGCCCTCAGAAGCCTCCCACCCACTCCACCCCTGCAATTCCAGTATCATGATGACCTTCAGCTCCTCCCCGCCTTCCTGCCCCACCTGCTGCTCCCTGAGGACCAGCTGTGACATCCCTTCTTGCCAACCTCCACAGGTCCAAAGAACCAAAGGACTTTCCTGAGTTTCCCCAGAGCAGTATCTTGTTTCCCAGAGTCCCTGGAGCTCACTGGGCTAATTAGAACCCTCCCAGGCCAAGGCATTGATGGGCAGGGGTGGGGGGACGATGGTGCAGGGGAGGGGCTGCCTGCCAACCCTCTTAGATCGACCTCTGAGGGATCCCAACCCTGCCTGTGGGAAGAATGGGGCTGCTCCAGCCAGCAGGGGAGGACTCACAGGCCAGCCAGGAGCTCAGGCCATGGGCACTGAGAGGGGTGAGTCTGCTGGGTCTGAGCAATAATGGGCACATGGGCACCCAGGGCAATGTGGGAAATCTCAGGTCAGGGGCCTGTGATGCTGAGACTTAAGCTGCCAATAAACGACCAAACTTAATCCTCCCAACAGCCCTGAGGTCGGTAACTATGAATTAGATATGAGGGAAACTGAGGCACAGGAAAGTTATAACTTGCCAAGGGGTGGTGCAGCTGGTGGGGAACAGAGTCAGGCCGTGACCCATTAGAGCCTTTTCTGTGCAAGGATGGAAGGTCCTAGAGATCCTAAGACCACTTGAGGAAATGTGGGCAGGGTTTGAAGCTTGCGTGGAGACGGCACCCCGACTTTCTCGCACGTGCTCCCTGTGCGCCCCTCCTCACCCAGCAGCTCACTTCACTCTCGGGTCCCTCCTGCTGTCTCCTCATCCAGCTGTCCACCTGGCCATCAAAGCTCCCACCCTTCCCTGCCCTGCCCTGGCCCCTGGCAGAAAGGAGAGCGAGGGGAGCCCAGGAGAATCTGGCAGAGAGGCTGAGGGGAAGAAATGGCAAGAAATGGAAAACAGGCAAGAAAATGCTGGGCACAAGGGGAGAGGGCACTCTACATAAGCATGAGTAGTTCTGACAGAGCTGGATGTGCCGGCACGCCTGTAATCCCAGCCCTCCAGGAGGCTGAGGCAGAATGATTTCAAATTCCAGCCCAACCTGGGCAATTTACAGATTTATCAACACCCTATCTCAAAGTTAAAAATTAAAAAGGGCTGGAGATGTAGCTCAGTGCAAAGGCCCTGAGTTCAATCCCCAATACCCCCCACACAAAAAAAAGACAGAAAAAAAGGAAAAAAAACACAGAGCAGGAGACTAAGGCGCTGGAAAATCCAGTACCTGCCCACTGCCCCAAAGCTGCAGGAGCAGAGACTTGAGCCTGGAAAGCTGGCTCCAAAGCCCACTCTCTCTCCCCAGGACTCAGGATGAGTCACCCAGTCAGATTCAGGCCCTCACCTCCCTCCCTGCCTGTCCCCCTTTCCCTCTCAGCACCCCTGCCACACCCCAATCTGTGCTTTTCCTCCTCCCCAGAAACTGGGAGCAGCAGAGGTGGCCCACGTGCTCACGGCCTAGGCAGGGGCTGGGCAGAGCCTCCTGCTCCCTGGGCTGCATCCTGGCGCCCCTTTGGCCCCAGGCCAGGGCCTGTGCCGGGCTGAAGGGAGGAAGGGCAGAGGCAGGCAGGAAGGGAGGTGCCTCCGCCCCTTCCCCCAGAAGCATGTCCTGCACAGGCAGAAACAATGTCGCAGGGGGTGGGGGTGGGGGCAGGGCCTGGACACCAGCCTGGACATGTCCTGTACCCGACCCACATTCCAGTGTGGACTCTCAAGGCTCCCAAATCCAAATCTGATCAGGTTACGGTGGCCCTGGCCCTGGCACTTCTCATCTGTGTCCCGGTGAGAATGTTCCTGAACCTCTCTGAGCCTCAGTTTCCTCCTCTGTGAAACAAGGGTAATCCTGATAACACCTCCTCCTGGGACAGAGACTGCTGTAAAGTAGCCAGCAACAGGCCCAGCAATTAATAATAACCAAACCCACCCCAGCTTCCCAGACACCACGAGCCAAAGTCCAAGAGTTCCCAGCCTGACTCACAGACTCCCCAGGCCCCTTCCTGGCCAGCCTCTGCTCTCCCTGCAGCTGTTCACCCTGCCTCAGCTGAGCTCAAACAAAGGTCACCTTCTAGTTTTCAGCCCCTCCTGGAGGCAGGAACATGGCCCACCAATAGCACAACAGCACATGCTGTCTGTGATACCTTATTGTTAATGCTCTGCGGCTCATGTTACAGCCTGTGGGGACCCCGGTGTCCCCACCCTGAGTAAGACAATCAGTAAGGTGTTTCTGTCCTACAGGAGCTCAGAGCTGGTCGGAACAGCAAGCAAGCAGTTGGAAGAAGAGCAGCCTGAGAGTAAGCACTGTTACTTACTAAACAGCTACTACACACCTGGCAGGGTCAGAAACCCCAGAACACCCACATCTGAAGAGACTGCTTTCCCCCTTTGACCAGCCAAGGCCCGAGGAGAAGTGACCAGCCCAAGTCAGAGAGTGATAAACAGTGGTAACGGTTTGAATCCAAGGTCATCCAGGGTCTGAATTCTACCCTCACTTACAGCAGAAGCTCTCCTGCCTCCCAACCCCCACCCTGTCTCAGGCCCAGGCATAAAGCCCACCCCAGCCCCACCCAGCCCAGGTGGCTACTACCTGTTGAGGAGACCCAGGCCACAGCCCTGGCCCAGGAGGCCCTCTGGCTTTCCCAAAGGCCACACACTGTCGGAGGAGGACGATGAAGAGAGGCCGGGAGACCAGGGCTTGAGTGTCACACTCCCTGGGGAGGAAAAGTGCAGGTTAGGGTCTGGGAGAAGAGGGGTACAGTGGGGAGGCCCAAGTCCACGCCAGTCCCACTGGCTCAGAACCCCCAGGTTGACCCTCTGGGAACAGCAGGGTGGGCAGGGACTGAGGAGCCCCACACCTCCGGAGCAGGAGTAGAGGCTGGGGCTGGCTCGGAGTGGGCAGCCTGAACAGTCCCCAAGAACCTCCCGAGCAGGCCCTGGCCAGGGGCACAGTGTGCCCTCAGAGAGGGGATACGGGCTGTGGGGGGTGCCGGCACACAGGCCTGAGGCGGACTGCAAGTGCCTCTGCAAGATGAGCCCTCCAGGAAGTCCCAGGGCCGTTACCTGTGATGTCGGACATGCTGCTGAAGGACCTGGGCAGAGAGAGGCAGGGAGTGGACAGGAGGTGAGGCCCAGCGGGGTCTCTGTCCTCTTTCTCTCCCACCTTCAGGCTAAGGAAAGGTCCCACAGCCCCAAACAAACGCAGGCTGGACCCCAGTCAAGGGCCTAGACATCAGGCATCATGCCTCCTGGGTCCCCTACAGCCACGGGGCAAGAAGTTAAGGTCTGGCCTCTGTATATGTTGTGCCATGGCTGTCTGTCCATTCAAGCCAGCCAAGCCTTCTGGAAGCTTCCCCTGGTTGTTCACCCTCACTCCCGCACTGCTACCTTCCCTTTGTGGCCCAGAGGTATAACACCCAGCCTCAGCCTTGCCACCAGCAGAGACAGCTTGGCTTTTCTGGCCCCATCTCAAATGATGTCTGAACCTGGGGCCCGACTTTCTTCTTTTCACCCTAGGTCCTTAACCCCTGGGAACATTTTCCACATCCCCTGGTCCTGGGCTATCAGACTTCCCCTTGGGCTGAGGATCTCGGAGATCAAGTCACCTCCAATGACCTTCCCATCTGGGCACTCTCTGTGCTCCTGCCTCATCTTACCCCCAACTCAGGCCCTCCTAGGACACCTGAGCCTAGAGAGCTCCAGCCACGTTAAGAGAAGTGACTGTGTGCGTGGACCTGACTCTGGCATGGGGCTCCAGGGAGGTGGCTACTCAGGAACCAGCCTCCCACCCACCTCCTGGGTCAGCCATGCTGTCCGCAGCCTGTTTACCTCTTAGGGGGCTCGGGGTCCTCCTCACGCTGCCGGCGGAGGATGGAACCAGCGCTGGGGGGAAAGGGCAGGATGGACAGGCGATTGATCTCCTTCTCACTATTGGTGGCCTCCTCCTGCAACATAGGGACAGGCCCTGTGTCACCTTCCAGCCCAACACCATCCCCGCCCTCACACACACAAGACCCCAACCCAAAGCAGAGGTGCAAGCTCTATGAGCAATGCGTGTGAGCGGCTCCCTGGTCTCCTGGTGCCCAAGTGGTCCTGGGGGACTTAAACAAGGTCCTGACCTCCCTGGACCTCACCTGGGAAGTAGAACCCTTGGCAAACTGGGGCACACCCCACATGCTGGAATTCATGTATCTGGGGCAGGTGGGGGGTCCTACCGAGGTGTGAGGCTCAGATCCTCCAGCGGCCGCCACTTCCCCAGCTGCTTCCGGGCCTCCCAGCGGGGAGAACTCACCCAGACTCCAGGTGCTGCTGAAGTTGGAGCACAGAGAATAGGAGGAGGCACAGGTCTGGAAGAGGATGGGGGGCGCAGGTGAGCAAGACTGAGCCTGGGCCGACCAGGCAGCAGGCACAGGACAGACCTGGGGCACAGCTAGCCAGGTTCTAGCCTTGTGGAGCTCAAAGGCTCAAGTGGAGACAGACCGCAAACCATCAGAGGAGCATGATCACCCCAAGTGCAATGACAGCAGAAGGAACGTGCCCAGGGCACAGGGAGCGCTCAAGAGCCCCACTCAACCTTGGGCACAAAATGCTTTCCAGAGAGAACAGGCTTTGAACTGAGAACTCAAGGATGTTTTGGTGCTAAGTTGGTACAGTTTGGATGGTCTAGGCAGATAGACCACATGTACAAAGGCCCTGAGGCAGGACTGTGACACATTCAAAACGAAAATGCTGAGACCCAAAGAACCAAGCTAAAGGGAAGGAGGCACCCAACCTGCATGGCCTCTTGGGTATGATGAAGGACATATCTTTTCCTAGGAGCAAAAGAGAGCCATGGGGGTCTCTAACATGTGGGAGGTCACAGCTTCCTGCCCCCTTCTTGCGTTCTTCCAAGCCACAGTGCATCACTACCAGGCCCACTGAACTCAAAGACAAGCAACTCGGAAAAAAAAAAAAAAAAAAAAAGCTGGCTGCAGCCCAAGGACCAGTGTCTGACTGACACATGATCTGTGACCACAGACAAGCAAGCCCCTGACCTCTCTTGAGCCTGTACCATGAAGGGTGCGATAGTTAATCTTGACCGTCAACATGATTGGCTGGAGAGATACATAGGAAATTAACAAAGTACATTTCTGGGTGGGTTGTGGGGGTATGACCTTGGGGACTGTTTCTCGTTCCTGGCCTGGTCCCTCTGCCTCTTCCCCGTGTCTCTGCTTCCCGGCTCTCAGCTTTCTTTTGGAATTCCTTTTCAGCCTTGGAGCCAGCTGACCATGGACTGAAACCTCATAAATCATGAGCTAAAATAAACCTCTCCTTCTGTAAGTTGTGTGTGCCAGGCGTTTCATTCCAGCAACGGAAAACTGACTAACAGAAGGGGATTAGGTTAGCTGGTCTCTGGGGGAGTTAGACCCACACCAGCCCAGCTGGTCTCCAAGGTCCGTGTTTTCCATTCCAATATGCTCACCCAAGTGTGTGCGGAACAGGGCTTCAAACATTCCTCAGTGTCTATGCAACCCAGACACTCAGACACGCACACGCCCCCATCCTGCTCTCAACCCACACCCAGCTCCCACCAGAAGCCCACGCCACTGCACGCCTGACCCTCTCACCTTGAGGCAAGAGCCGCCCTGGCTGCGCTGCAGCTGGGCCTCCAGCAGCGCCTTGGTGCCCTCCAGGCTTGTGAGCGTGGTCAGCAGCTCATCCCGCTCAGCCTCCAGCCCACGCACCTGCTTGCGGTACTGATCCTTCTCGATGAGGCTCTGTGAGTACTGCAGCTGGATGCGGTCGCGGCTCTGGATGGCCTGGAGGGAGCAGGGAGAGGCAGCCGCTAAAGGGGCCGCACAAGCCCAGCTGTCCCGGCATCCTAGTGGCAGCCACATCTACCAAGCCCTTCCTGTGCGTCAAGCGCCATGCTGAGTATCAGCTCTTTGCATCTTCACGGTACGAGACTAAGTTAGAGATGACATCATCACCATTTTCTCCTTTTGCAGCTGGAGAAACCATGTCAGCAGGGCAGAGCTAACCGGCCAGTCCAGCTATAGAGTTGGGCTTTTACCATTTCACCAAGAATGACCTAAAATACTTCCAGGAGACCTACTGTGCTCCTGGAACTTTGTTTGTAGCACCCAGTCAGTGCAGAAGCACAGAGGTTAAGCCCAGCCTTCTGCATCCTAAGTACTTTTCTCCACAAGGAAGGCCTGGGGCTGGGAGTGGGCTGGTGACGTGTATTCCTGGGCCTTGCCCCAGCCATCAGAGTTAGAAAATCCAGGCATAAAACCCCAAATCTTTATCCTCAAGTCCCAGTCCCTAAGACTGAGGTGCATTCTCAAGTGCAACCTTCAATGCCTCTCGTGGGACTCAAACGTGGTCAAGGACAAACCCTCCTGCCCTCCCCCTGCACGGGCCACCTCACACAAGGTGGCAGGGAACAGGGGAACTAGCCCAAGTACCACAGCCCACCCCACGGCCCCGGCAGGAGGCAAAGGCTATGGCTCCCAGGGACCAGAGCCAAAACTTTTGAGAATTTCTTCATCAGCAAATAATCGCAGGCACCTCCTCCTCTATGTTGGCCTTGCCCTTGATACAGAGAGAACAAGAGACTCAGAAATGAAGAATGCCACCCCTGGCTTTTGTAACTGTCCTGCAAGTGCAGGTGAGATGTGGGCTTGAAGCATAAGGCTGGCATCTCAGGACCAGTGTCTGATTCACAAAGGGCCTGGAGACTTTGACCAAGGCCCTGGCCCTCGCTTGCTCCTGTGCAGTAAGGGGATTTGAGGAGCTGGTCTGGGGAGGGGTGCTTTTAGGCCTATATCAGACTAGACTAGCAGGTGTTCGAGTCCAGGTTTTATAGTCTAGGAAATTCTGGGTTTGCTCAAGTACCTCCAAAGACTCTTGTCTCTGTGGCCCTGCCCTGCTGCCCCATCCTAAACCAGCCAATGCACTTTGGAAATCTCTTTCCACATTTCCAGTTCTACCCACTCCTCCTCCTCTTCCCCTCTTCCCCTGGACCAGATCTATCAGTGGGACCAAGGCCAGGTCACAGCAGGCTGGGGATCACCTGGTCCCGCTCCTTCTCGATCTCCTCCAGCTGGGCCAGGACAGTGGCCATGCGGTGCTTGTACAGGTCACAGTCCTTCTGCAGCGTGCGGTGCTTGAGACGCAGGTCCTCCATCTCCTGCAGGTACTGCGGGCAGGGAGGGTGGTGGGCTCAGACCACAGGCCAGCTCAAGGGTAGCCAATCAGCGGGTCCCAGCACTCCCCTAAGACAGTCCTGAGCCGAAGCCACAAGCACCCACCTCCCCGGCAAGATGGTCCAGGCCCCTGCCTAAACTGCAAAATGCAGAACAAGAGCGATGACGTTCCCACCACTAAGGCCAGCCTCTGTGCCCTTGCTGAACTCTGGACCTGCAGCCCCTTCCCCTACTCAGCTCTGCACATAGCACTGTCTTCTGCTGCCTGAAATAGCTCCCACGGGGTCACACGGGCGCACGGCACCCGTCTCCCTGCAGGAAGCACCTCTGCAGGAGTAGGGGGCTTTGTTCTATTCACCGATAACTCTTGAGGGTCTAGCAGGGCCCGTGAGTGTCTGAGGACGATGGATGCACAATTCTCAGCTCGGTGCCTACATGGAGATGCTGGGAAGGCCACTGAAAGGGACCCATGAGGCCTGACACTTTCTCCCCCAGGACAGGGACACTGGCGCTGCAGAGAGTGGCAGGGGAGGCAGGGCAGTGGGCACTACCTTGTCCCGCAGCTCCTCAGCCCACTGCAGCTCCCCCTGCACGGCATGCAGCTTCTGGCACAGCTCCTGCCTGCTGTCCTGTGCCTCCCGCCAGTCATGCTCCAGGATGTCCAGGAGGATGCGCTCGGAGCCTGGTGCCCCTGGTCGGCTCGCCTCCTGGGGGGGTCAGAGTTCACGCCCACCTCAACACCCAGCCCAGGACCCACACTGGATGTGGGGAGAAAGGGGAACCCCAGCCCTCAGCCCTCAGGCCCCTCCCATGAGCTCTGCCAACTTGGCCTAGAACTTTGATCTCTCTGGATCTGTTTCCCCAGTGGGCATGGCCCCGAGGAACATCTAGAATACTAATGAGGTAAATTCAGCCACGACCTTAGTTCCAAATGAAAACCTGGGCCACTCTCTTGCTCTGGCCCCTACCCAGCACTTAAAGAAGCATCCCAAAGCCTGTTCTTACTCTTCTGAGGGATCCCCAAGGAGCTGGGCCTTGGCACCCTCAACCCCATGAAATACACTGGTTCCCATCCCTCCCTTCCTGGGTGAAACTAGGCCAAGGCAAGGCCAACACTGCCACAGGCCACCAAGCAAGCCCTGGGTCACCCAGACCTCTGGGGCCTGAACCTTCTTAGCGCAAGATGCCTCTACAAATCCCAGGAAGCTGGGAAGTCTTCCTAGGAAAATGCTCACACATAGGATCAGGCTCATGGTTTTGGGGGTTCAGAGGCCTCCAGGAGGCTGCAGAGACCTCAGATTAAACTTGCAGTGGTAGGGTAAGGAGTATGGATCCTCCACTCAGAGACTTAGATGGGTAACTGGTCAGATGCATCCAGATCTCAGACCCCTGGTCTGCCTAGAATCCTCACTTTCCAGACCCAGGGAGTTCAAGTGAACAACAGGGGTCCCCCCATCCACTGCTGAGGCCGCCAGGACAGCCCCCCTACCTGCTGCAGGCCCTCCTGCAGCTCCTGCAATGACGCGGTCAGCCGCTGATTCTCAGCCCGCAGCTCGGAGACCAGGTCCACACTGTCCAGCTCCTTCTCCTTCTCCTCAGCCCCGGGCAGCTGCCCCCGGGCCCTGCGCAGCAGCGTGCACTCCTCCTCCAGCCGGCTGACCTTGAGCTTGAGCTGATCCACCTGGGGCCCCAGACCATGCTCAGCCCAGGGAGGGCCCCACAAGGCCACTGAGTTGGGGGCAGGGTCCAGTGCCCTCACTCCTAGGTGCCTCTAAGATTCCCAGAAGGGCCTGACAGGGACAGGCTGGGTGAATATGAGAAGAGCAGGGAGGAAAGAGGGGACAAGAAGGCCAAGATCTCCCAGGAGACTCTGCTTCATGACCTGCGAGCAGATGCTGAGTCACCGTCCACACAGTGTCCCAAGGTCCAGACACTGAGTTCAGCCCATGTAGCCCCGAATCAGTGGGACAGAGAAGGAGGAAGAACAGCATAAGAAGGGTGGGAACCAGAGCCTGGGTCCAGCTCCGCCTTAACTCAGGGAGGCCTTGGGCAAGTCATGGCCAGGCCTCGATCTTATCTGGACCCAAGGTTGTCACCCAGCCCTGGATCCAGCAGGACCCCTCCACCCCAACTTCCAGCTCCATACACTCTCAGGACAGATTGGACCAGGTCCTTGTCTTTTGAAGATGTTCCTAGCAGTCTCTACTGCAAGATAGGCATTGGCTTCCCCCACTACCTTCCCCAACAACACCTGCGAGTCCAGAGTTGTGGGCCAGGGATTCAGCTCAGTGGCACTGTGCCTGCCTCACAAGCACAAGGTCCTGAGTTCAATCCCTGCTACAAAAAAAAAAAAAAAAAAAAAA
>NW_022900931.1:9605490-9607814 GCF_012274545.1 Fukomys damarensis | reverse complement strand
CTAAAAAAAAAAAAAAAAAAAAAAAAAAAAAAGAGTTCTGGTTCCAATTTTGCCACTTTTAGCCATCATCTTGAGCAAGTTGCCTACCTCCTCTGAACCTCAGTTTCCTCATCAGTGAAATGGGCCCAATCAATCCTCTCTCCCTTCCACCTGCCTCTCAACATCACTGCAAGAACCCAACAAGACAGTGAATGGACAGGACTGGCTGCAGAGCTGCCACAAGTGGGACGTGGCTGAATTGGCTGCTTTAAATAAAATCCCAGGACCTAACAGTCACCAGTCCATTGTGTGTAGCCACGGCTGGCTCAGCCTGGGTGCTGGCACCTGGGTGACGACGGCCAGGCAAGGAAAGACATGCATGGCCAGTTAGCCAACTTATGCATATGTCCGGCCAGGGCGATTCTCCAGATTCATGGAGGCTCAGATGGTGATAAGAGAAGGCACGGGTGGCAGCCCAGAGAATGAAGTCACTGTTGGAGAAAGGTCACAGGGATCTCTGGGGCTACCCTCAGGCGGGCCTGTGACAAGTGCCCGAGGACTATGTTTCCTCTGCTGGAAAATGACATGCTAGTTACCTGAGCCTCAGAGCCCAGATTGGAACCACACACATGCGCACGCACACACACACACACACACACACACACACACACACACACAGAAGCCTGGACACTGGGTCCGGCAGTTTCACAAGTGAACAGTGCACTCCTCCTCCGCAAAGACTCAGAAAGAAATCCATGACTCCCGCATTCCTTTCCACTCACAAAACGCGCTTTGTGACCAGCTCGTCTCAAGGACAGGCATGGTCACGCCCTTCACAGCCAACCGCAGCCACACACCACGGCCTCCCGCTGACCCACAGCCAGCCAGGCTCCCGATGAGCTCAGACAACAGGACACCCGGGAGCCTCCGCCAAACACGAGGAAATGTGAACGCATTTAATCCGGGTGCACAAACTCACTTAGCACAAAATTATAGCGTTCGTTCCTTGAGTTTATGTTGCTGAGAAAGAACGGCTCATTAAATTTGCACCTTATAAAACATGGGATTAAATCACAGCCACCACACCTGTTCATGGGGGGAGGGCACCCAAGCTGCCAACCCAGGCACAATTAGCTCGCTTGATCTATGAGCTTTTTTACATTTTGTGGCAGAAAAGCTCCAAAAATTAAGACAAATTTATAGGAGCTTATCTACTCATTGAATCTCCCCCTATTTCCTTTAGCCCCTCACCTGGCAAAAAGTGGCCACAGTAGCAGATTATCTTACCTATGTGCACCTGTGCCACACACAGGTGCTTCTACTTCATCTTCAGCCCCGAGCCCCTCCTCATCCCAGCAGTCCCCTCCTGGCCATGCATACACAGGACATCTCCCGGTCACCCAGGTACACCCACCCCCGTGAGGACACAACTCACGCATCCCTCCCAACACAGAGATGAGACAGGGCTATGGCACCTCCCTGGCCCCACCCCAGCCAGCGTCCACGGAGCTGCAGCTTCTTTCTGGGAAAACCTCACAGAAAGGCCTGTGTCTGTTTTGGAAAAAGAGGCACCTCTTGGCATAAAGACAGGGGACCCCACCTGCCCCCACCCCTTTCAGCAATGCAGAGAGTGAAGCTGGGAATCAACTTCTCCAGGCCTCAACTTCCCCCTCCAAAACGAGGGATGAGGACAGTGCCCACCCCCAACCCAGGGCTGCTGCAAAGGGGAAGGAGTTTTGTGCACAGAGCAACTGCGGGTTGCTTGTAATCGCAGTTCCATTCTCCTCTGTGACCTCTCACTTTGAGGATGAGGAAACTGAGGCACAGAAAGGGAAGCCTGGCCCACGCCATCTACAATAAAGCTAGGCCTGAGATCTATGTCCGAAGCCCTGCCCACCACCCCACCAAAAAGCCTCTGCCTTGGCATGGATCCTTGGCATTAATCCTTGGGATGACGGCCAGCACTCATGCTCAGTCCCAATAAGAAACCAGGAAAGTGGCACTCAGGTTCCCTGGCAGGAAGGCCCAGCCTCACTTGCTGCTGAGCACTTGGTGAGATTTCCCTGGGCCGAACAGAATCCTGGGAAGGAGGCCGTCGCCAGGGCCAGGCAGACCCATCCAAGTCCAGGCCATGCTGCTTCCTGGCTTGGTGACCCTGAGCAAGTCACGTCGCCAACCTGAGCCCGTGTCTGTATTAAGAAGAGGAACCTGGCTTGTGGTGCTTTAGTGAGGCCTAGATGACATGATATAAACTCCCTGTATGGCCACTCTTGATGGCACTTGATAATGACGATAGCTAACAGTGACAGAGATTTGGAGCACTGACTCGACCAGGCACTGCAGGC
>NW_022900931.1:9603991-9605375 GCF_012274545.1 Fukomys damarensis | reverse complement strand
CTTTTTTTTTTTTTTTTTTTTTGGTACCGGGGATTGAACTTAGGTCCTTGTACTTGCAAGACAGGCGGCGGAACCACTGAGCTAAATCCAGGGCCCAGTCCCTTCTTTTTAATATCTTAGGACAGGGACTCAATAAGTTGCCCTGGCTGGCCTCAAACTTACAATCCTGCTGCCTCAGCCTCCTGAGTAGCTAGGATTACAGACATGTTACTACATACAGCTTAATTCCATGTCTTCAACTCGCTGAAAGCTCACACCCAAGGTTTCTCCGTCCTGACACTACTGACACTTGGGGCTAGGTAATTCTGTCTTGGGGGCTGTCCGGTATTCAGCATCATCCTGGCCACTAACCACTACATGCCAATCACGTGCCCCTAGTTGTGATAACCAAAACGGTTCTGAGACTTCACCAGATGTTTCAGAGGAGGTGGGGCAAAATCGCTCCCCTCTGAGAAGCACAGCCATAGCCCAAGGAAGCGGGAAGAGGACAATTAAAGGACCTGTCTGTCCACGGTCAAGAGCAGACAGAAGGGGGCTGAACTCGAGCTGGCGTCCACATTGCCATCACTTTTTGCCATTGGGTTCTCTACTGCACCCTGCCCATCCTCCCCTCACCCCTCCACACACCCCCGCCCCCCGCAGCTTACGGCCAGCTGCAGGTCACGGCTGCGCAGCACAGCAGAGTTCTTCTCCTCGCTGAGCTGAGCCAGGCGCATGGCGATCATGTAGTTCTCATCCTTGAGCCGGAGCAGCTCCAGGCTGCCCGCCTCCCAGTCCTCCCGCAGCCGCTGGCAGCGCTCCTGTGCCTGCTGCTGCTCCCGAAGCCTCTGCTCCAGCCCTGCCCGCTCCTCCTCAAGCACCCGGCCCCGGGCCTGCAGCTGCTGCTCCCGTTGCAGCTGGCTCTTGCGAGCTTCCCGCAGCCGACGCACCTCCGTCATCAGGAACTGCGTCAGACCCTCTGGCCCCTCTTCATCTGCAGGGACAGGGCAGAATAGCCAGGAGGACAGGTAAAACCCAGGGGAAGAGCAGACTACACCAAAAAAATAAAATAAATAAATAAAGCAAGCAAGCCACTAGAGGGAAACCCTGGAATGTGTTTTAGTAATTCCAGGAGAGGCATAAAATCCAGGAGTTACAAAGAAAAGGTGAATAAATCTATACCCAAATGTGAAAATCTCTGAAATATGAAAGCTGCAACTAAGTTAAAAGAAAAGCAAAAGACTGGGAGACAATGCAACAAACAATTCAAAGCCATAATATATAAAAAGCTCCTGTGAATCAATAAGAAAAGGCAAACAGCTAAATAAAAATATAGGCAATGGGCCGGGGACTTAGCTCAATGGTTCCGTCACCTGCCTTACAAGCACAATGTCCTGAGTTCAAT
>NW_022900931.1:9601670-9603941 GCF_012274545.1 Fukomys damarensis | reverse complement strand
TAATTTTTAATAAAAGAAATATATATATATATATATATAAAGGCAAAAGCTATCAACTGGCAATTCCCAAAATAATATGACTAATAAACATAGGAAAAATACACACCAATCCACCACCAATAATAGCAGTAGCTATAACATTTGTCAAGTGAAGTTTCTGGGTCCAATAAATGCAGTAACTAATGTTTG
Source organism: Fukomys damarensis (assembly GCF_012274545.1). Classification (NCBI taxonomy): domain Eukaryota; kingdom Metazoa; phylum Chordata; class Mammalia; order Rodentia; family Bathyergidae; genus Fukomys; species Fukomys damarensis. Next base: position 9,603,752 of record NW_022900931.1, on the reverse strand, counting down.
TGACACCTTAAAGTAAATAATATTATTGAACCCATCTTAAAAAGACAAGATGGGCGTACACAGAAGTTACTGTCCTAGGTTTAGAAAACAATAAGCTGTGAACTACACCACTCAGTAAAACATAAACCTGAAACAAAACTATGTATTTTTTTTAAATATCAACCTTGCAAGCACAAGGTCCTGAGTTCAATCCCCCATACCAAAAAAAAAAAAAAAAAGTTAAAACATCTTTAACATTTTAAAAATGACCCTCAGGATTCCTGAGGGTATAGCACTCACACACTGCTGGTGGAAAGTATACTGATTTAACATTTAAAATGTGCAGCCAAGTGGAGTGTATACACCTGTAATCCCAGCACTCAGGGGGCAGAGGCAGGAGAACTGCCATGAGTTAAGAGGCCAGCCTGGGCTACATAGTGAGTTCAAGGCCAGCTTGATTTATATGATGAGATCCCGTCTCAAACAACCAAAACTAAAATAAAATATACCTACTCTTTGAGAAATTCTACTTCAGAAACTCTCCCCAGAGAAGTAGAACTTCACAGAGATGCACATACCGCATCGTACTATTACAAAGCAGGAAATAACCTAGATGTCCATCCACAAGGTGTGGGCTAAATGAACTGTCACAACCTTATTCACAAACATTACACGGTCACTTAAAACGAACATAGACTAGGTAGAAACACCACTCACATCAGGCAATCTGAGAAAAAGCAAACTGCCAGGCAACACACGCAAGCCAAGCTAGGGTGTGTGTATGAATGGAAAGACAAAGGGACTCGCCAAAGTGCCACCAGCAGAATAGAGCCGAAGGAAAGAGGAAAAGATATTTTCTTTTCATTCTGAAGTCACCTGAAGCCTTTGAATGCTTTACATAAGAAACTATAAGCCCATGAATGTCTGAAAGTAGTATGAGGGACAAAGAGCTGTGTAAATCGAGTGGCCTAACTGGATTAGAATCCCAGCCCCACCCTCAGCCTACTGGGGGGACCTGGACAAACAGCTTCAGTCTGTGCCTCAGTTTCCCTATCTGTTCAACAGGGATAGCAGGAGCACCTCCCTGACAGCGACAGGGTAAGGAGCTCTGTAGGGATGGCCGAGGCCTGGGGACCCATCGGGATCAGCTCACCGAGGATCATGGAGCAGCGCTGGGCAGGTTCCTGGCCAGTTAGTAGAGTGTAGTGTTCCGGGTAGTAGAACTCCAGGGCCTCCAGGAAGGCCTCATAGCCCCTCTTTCCACGGCAACGCAAGATGTCCATCAGGCGCCCTGGAGAGGAGGTGCACTCAGGGGTCAGGAGGAGGGCTTCTCCCCTGCACCTGGCTGCTTCCTCCCCAACCATGCTCCAGGGCCCACGTTCCCCAGATTTTTGGACCAGTGACACACGCAGAGGCCTGTCCCAACACATCAGGGAGGAGAGCCTGTCTGCCACGGCCAGGGAGCCAGACCCCTGTAAAGCACCTGCACTTGGTCAGCTCCCCGACACCCTCACACTCCACCAACACAGACGCTGGGCCAGCAAAGGCAACCTGTGTTTTCAGGAGCAAAGTAGATCGGCCCGCTTCACCTGCCAAAGCAAAGGACTTCTACTGGTCTGGGCCTGAAACTCCACCATTAGACCCTCATTCCTTTGTAACTAGGGTTAAAAGACACACCCTGGGAGAGGAGAGCCTGGCAAAACAAGGCAGGTCGTGCTCCTCTGAGGAAAAATGACTCTCGGAGGCGCCTGTGTCACACAGAGTGGGCAGAGAGAGCCAAGGTCAGTGGGCACAGGAAAGATGCAAGGCCACTGGCTTTATAAGGTCCCAAGTCTAGCCGCAACCACATCCAACCCTTTGCTCTACTGTGGGCCCAGGAAGTGGGAGCGAAGCCCAAGACAGACAAGCCCTGACGCCGGTGTGGGCACGGTCGCCGGAACGGGGTGTGCGTTGGGGGAGTTTCAGGATGGTGGGGGCCCCCAAGCAGCCCACTCTACCGACGTGGAGACTGAGGCTCAAGCCGGCAGGACCTTGGCCTTGCGCACTGAGCTCCCGGGGCTCCGTGCACTGCGCTCCAGTCCCAGGGGCCGGGGGGGGGGGGGG
>NW_022900931.1:9587056-9600783 GCF_012274545.1 Fukomys damarensis | reverse complement strand
GCGGGCCACCGGGGCCGCAGCTTGCTGACCACACGGCATCCTGTGGCGCGCACATGTCACATGTCCCGCGTGTCACACTACAGGCAGGGACCCCGAGCTACCATCCCACACGACCTACCATCACTCTACCATCACTCTACCCGACCCAGATGCCACACACCTGGTCGAAATCCCATCTGCCCCACCTTCAAGGAAATGACTACCTCCGGGGAGCTCCCGAAGTCTCTCCCCCAAGTCCCCCAAGTACAAGCATTCCTATGACCCCTGTCAGCTGTGCATGGACCCCGAGCGTGCACACTATCTGGGACCCCTGAGTCCCCAAATAAATTGCCTGGCACTGTCCCTCAGACTCAGGACTCCCTGAGCAGGCAGCGGTCAGTATTTCAGGGCTGCACTCCACCTTCCCTACTGTGGAAAGCCCCGTGGACCGGCCACAGGGCTCCGCATTTCTCAGGGGTGTTTCTCTGGATGCTGGTCCCAAAGAGGTCCGTGGTTAGAACCTGTAAATTCGAGAAATGCTGTCTCCACGCTCCCCTCCCCCATGCACCAGTGTCGCCAAGCAAGATAAAGTCTGACTTTTTTGCTAAGACCCAGGATACCATCTCCCTGGGTACTGGAACTTGCCAGCCATGCCTGCTGTGGGGGCAGGCTGGGGGGAGCTGAAAGACATGTGAGTCCCCAGATCCCCTCATACCTTCTGAATTAGATGTCACGGCATGTATTACTCATCGAGGGAAACAAAAAGTTTTCAATTAACAAAGGCTCTGAAAAGTCCTGCAGTGCAGAAACTGGTTTAAACTTACAAATCTTAGTAAGAAATCTGGGTCCTTTCCCAGCCTTAATTCACTACAGCTCGTTGTTCACTTGTTTTTGTTGGGGGTTTCACCTGTTTACATGCAGAAGAAACTTGGAAGCTCTAGTGCAAATCCATCGGTTAACAGAGGAGAAAGCCCAGTCCTGGAACTGGACCAAATTCACACAGGGAGGCAGCCGTGGAATGAGGCCCAGGCCTTGGCCTCCTTCCTCCTCCCAGTCTAGGTCCAATCTCCTGTCACACACCTTCCTCGTCCAAGCCCTGGGTGCCAGAGCCTCTTGCTGGCCTCCCACATGAAGAGAGCGGCTCCTCCCACCAACAGCCAGCTCACTGTGAATATTTCGAACTTGACCAGGAGAATAGGGTGAAGCCTTGGGAAATGAGTTTGTGGTTAATTATTGTCTCATCCAGAAGCTGGGCTCCTAGATTAAACTCCGCAGGTAAGCGGTCAGAGAAGCCAGGGAGATCTGGATCTGAACAGGTCCAGGTCGGGTAGCTGAGTACCTAGCATTCCTGGGGAAGCGGCAGAGATTTGGGGGCCCCACACTCACACAGTTGCACTCGGAATCACACCCTAGCTTGCACACACACACACTTGCCCTCTATAGGCAGGGAGCCAGGCAGGGGGAGCAGGGATGCACCCCTTCCCCTCAGACACCTGTCCCTGGCATCCGCAGCACCAAGGTGGACAGAGGAGATTAATGATTCGTGATCATCCTCTGCGGATTCCCCTCATTCATCTTCTCCCTGTAGCTAAACCAGGAAAGCAGGGCTGCAGCAGAGAGGCACAGTCTACACTCTGTGCGGGGGGGCCCTGGGGCCCAGGCCAGGCTCCTAGCCATCAGCGGTGTTTCTTCCCTAAGCCTCCATTTCCCCATCTGCAGAAGGCAAGTGGTGAGTAATCACTGCCACACCTAGAGAGGAGAGTGGTGTAGGCGCAGAGAAAGTGCCCTGGAGTCCTACATTTGCCTTCTGAGACACCTCCTTGGACAAATTCCTTCCCCTCTGAATTTCTGTAAAATAGCGTAAGAGTTCCGCTCTGTGGGGACACGGTGTGCCCCAGACATGAGGACCCCTCGTCTGTGAAATGGGTACAGGAACCTCGATCTGTCTTCTCTCTGGTTCACCCCAAAACCATTCCCCTGCCTCAAATCAGGCCACACACTCCCCGTCTCCTGCCCCTCACCCAGAGCCTCTGAGCTACACTCTGTGTTCATCAGGGACATTATTTGGGGGGCTTTTGTCATTGTTTTTATTCTTTTTCTTGTACTGAGAGTATTGCCTTTGCAATGAGCTACTATAGCCTCACCTCCCCCCCGTTTTTGTGACAGGGTCTTTCTAAGTCACTAAGTTGCCCGGGCTACCTGGGCTCAAACTTTTGATCCTCCTGCCTCAGCCTCTCAGAATGCTAGGATCAGATTACAGGCGTGCGCTACCACTCCAGGCTAAGCTGTCTTAATTTGGGGGACAGAATCTCTCCACACGTTTCCCAGGCTGTCCTCCAACTCCTGGCCTCAAGCCATCTCCCTGCCCCAGCCTCCCAAGTAGCTGTGAGTACAGGTGCACACCACTGCATGTGGCCGAGGGGTTATCATAAAAACCATCCAATTTTAAAACTTCATTGCCCATCAAACTGGAGCAAACTACAGACTGCCCCTAGGCCCAACAGCTGCCCCATCCCCTCTCCTCCCCTGGTCCCTACTCATCAACGACCATTTCCATCCTGGACACTGTCTGTTTTTTTCCACCTCGGGGCCTTCTTCCAGCCTGTCAACTGCCTGGAGTGCTTGTCCCTCAGCTCGTGGGAAGGATGTTCTTTGAGCTATTCTGGCCTCTGATCAGATGTCACCTTCCCTGGGAAAGGAGCCTGCAGGCAGGGAGTTCCCTGTACCCCTCGAGCCACCTGGCTACCTTCTGGGCACCCGGCATCCCCTGGGGCTGTGACGTTCTAATGCTCTCCTCTTCCACCCAAGAACTGTGCGGTCCTTGGTCAGCCGGAGGGGCTGGAACCTTCCCAGGAGCAGTGGCAGATGAGAGGCTGGAGAAATACGGGGTAGGGGACAAGGCCAAGGCCGTGCTCCTCACGCTCGGGGCTCCCACTCTTAGTGACAATACTGTCATCACTCTCCTCGCCACACCAGCTCAGGCCAGAGAGGCAGAGCCCCTTTTCCACGCAATCCGTTGTCATGGGCTACCTAATTCTCAAAATAGTATCAACCTCTTAGATGTCAGATGTGTCTCCCAATACCGAAGAACGGATTTAGAGACAAAAGAGGTTACGAGTGGGAACGGTTTATTGAAGAAAGCTTCTGAAAGACAGGTGGGGTCCTGAGAGGGGGTGTGGCTGAGGCTGTTTGTCCAAGGGCATTTTATACATCAAAATCGCAAGATGGGTACAACGTGGGTGCTATGGGTCAAATATAGTCACTCTACAGGGTGACAAGTACAGTCGCTTAGCTAATATTGACCCAGTGGACCCAAGGCATAGCAAGGTATATCAATCGGCAAGCGTCATTAACCTTAGCTTGTCTATAACTTGTAGTGGAGAAAGAACAAAGGCATTTTTGGAAAGGGAGGGAGGAAGGGTCCGGATGTTTCGGTCACCTACCTGTGTGTCTGATGCGTGGCTGGGCCCTCTGGGCCAGGTGATGCTACTAACTACAGCATGGTCTCAAGCTGCTGTTTATTTTTAGGGAGGCCTGCACAACTGGCCGTTGTGTTTCGAGGCCTAGCTTTTAGATTCGCCTCCAGCCACAGTTTCGACCTCTCATCTTTTGTAACAACTCCCTTGAGGTCCCATCCCACTCTTGACTGCCTATTAATTTCTACCTCACTTTGCTGTCTATAATACTTTCAGAGGATCAGTCCCCAGCCCTATACCTTCCCCCTTTCCTCTTTGACAAGCTCTGATTGTACCCCAGGGTTTGGGTCTTTGTTTATCGGCTGTGTGGGACGGGGTCCATGGTGAGCCTGGGTTCTCCCCCACCAGCCACGGACCTCACTCACCCTGTGCGGCCATCTTGTCGCCACAGCAGGGCCTGGGCCATTGGGATGCTGGCACAGAGCCTGGCACACAGCGGCTGCTAATTAGGGGATTGGTATGTGGGCCCAGACTGGGCACAGCCCAAGCACTGGCAGCCGCTACATGCACATCCTCAACTGAGTTCATGCGGTGCCATTCGTCCCTTCTCCACCCCCTTCCCAGGATCCCCAAGTACCCTCTATACAAGGGGCCTCCCTAACCCTCACCTGTTCTGGGAGAGAGGGCTGGGAGCAGGGTGTGGGGAGGCCATGGTGTCAGACCACAGAAACTCCGGCCATAAGAACGACCATTTTATAGATGTTGGGGTAACTGAGGCTGCAGTGGCCCCGGTGAGCCCTGGCCTCATCATGGCACAGACAGGAGGGCTGAGGAAGCTGACATGGGAATGTCATGGGAAGCCGCCCTCCAGCATCCTGAGAGCTGGGGACTTTCACAAGGACCACACAGAAGGGTGGCCCTATCCTCCCCTTCCACACCTTACCCACCTCAACAGCCTGGGCCATGGGCAGAGTAGAAATGGTGCCTCATCCACACTGAACTCATGATCTGTGCATGGGGCACAGTGAGGGGTGGGGACTGCGGAAGGCTGGAAAGAGACCCCCAACATGGAACCTAGGCTTCTCTCCTCCATCCCTGAGGGTGGGCCACCCAACCACCTCTCTGCACCTCCATGGCTACTCTGTGCCCAAGGTGGTTGGAGGGAGACTCCCATCCCAGCCAGCCCTTCACCTGAAAGAAGCCAGAGACCCTGCAGCTGAAGCCGCCACCTCCGCAGAGGGTGAGGAGGGCATGCCAGAGGAGTTGGCTGCTGGGGCAGGCTGCCCGGGGCCCAGGATTCCAGAGAAAGGCCCAGGGAACTAACGGGGCTGAGTCATTGGGAAAGGGTGGGCCAGGGCCTCCGGCTCTGAGTCACCAAGGCCTTGCGTGCCTTCCCCGCCACCCATCTGCCGTGGCCGTAGGGTCATTCCAACTGGGTTCAAATCCCAGCCGCTCACTTCAGCGGAGACAGTCAGGGCTGTGTCTGGTGAAAGGACTGGCTGTATGGCGTGTGGTCGGGACAAAGTTGGCCCTCAACAACAGGCTCTGTGTGGCAAATTTCCAGGGTTAGCGACTGAATCGTCTTGATACCACCCCCCACAGGCCCTCCAGTCACTCCATTGTTCAGATGAGCAGACAGGTTTGTCCAGGTCCCACGGCAAGTGCTGTGGAGCTAGGGGTCTTAGTACTCTGTGCCTGTGCCTCTCGCTGCTGCCAGCCCAGCTCTCTCCCCAGTCTGTGCCCAACCCCGTATGTGTCAGACCTACCTGAATCGACCCTGAGAGAGTAGGCACTCCCCTACGGCTTGGCTTAAGTCATTGGCAGCCACAAGAGATGGAAACTCTCTGCACTGCGCACAGACATCAAATAGTACAGGTAAGGAGGAGACGAAAAAGAAAAGGGTGTTTGGGCAGAAGAAACATCACACGCTAAGGCCCTGTGCCCGGAAATCTCACCCCAAGGCGTGCTGGTGCCTTACCTGCTTTCACACGCACTGTTCCATAGCAGCAGCCCTGTTCCCTTCAAGCCGTGACTCAGGAGGGGCGAGGTGAGCTGGCGGTCCTGCTGGAAGGTGGTGGGTGAGTAATGGGCTCGCTGGCGTTCTCCTCGGAAGGGGGAGCTACTGAGGTTGTAATAGATGCCATTAGTTGAGAGGCCAGCCAGGTGCCAGGTTCTGGACTGACCCATCTCAAGCACCCCCTGAAGGGCAGCTGCCTCAGGCACAGTGGAGGAAACCAAAGCTCAGGCAGGGCTGTGGCCAAGCCGCCCCATCCCAATCAGGAATCTGCCTTGCCTCCTTGAAGAGTAAGGGCCCAAGCTGTGGATAGGGAGTTCTGGGTTCAAATCCTTACTCTGCCCCTCTTTTGTGACTGGACTCCAGGAAGTGGACACCTCCTCTCACTGCCTCCTTTTCCCTACCTGTGGGGGCGGGGGCTGAATGGGAGCAGGAGCACAGGCTCGCAGCCAGACTGCTGCATCCTCCCTCTCTCTGGCCTCAGCCTCCTGATCTGTGAATGCAGAGGTAACAGCGTCCCCAGCGGTACTGTTCTGAGGACAAGCAAGGGAATGAGGTCACATGGAGACCTTAGCTCAGGGTCCTGCACGGAGTAGATGTCCTAGACAGTCACCCCTGATACCATAGAGGATGGGGCCCCTCAGATTCCAAAATCCTACACGACATTCAAGTTCTCTCCTGAAATGGTATTATGTTTGTATATGGCTTGCACACATCCTCCAGGTGCCTTAAATCATCTCTAAAATACTTAAAACACTACATGCTATGGAAATACTTGCTCTGCTGTATTGTTTTTAATCTGTATTATCTTTATTGGTGTACAAGGGATAGACCCAAAGGCCTTGTGCATGCTAGGCAAGCATTCTCTCACTGAGCTACATCCTCAGCCCTTTTATATTTTTATTCTGAGACAGGTTCTCTCTAAATCACTAAATTGCCTGGGCTGGTCCAACTTGCAGTCCTCCTGCGTCAGTCTCTAGAATGCTGGGATCACACTGCATGCAGTTATATTGTTATTTTTTATTATGAGTTGTTTTTTGCGGGGGATTCTTTCCATCCAAGTTTGGTTGAATCCATAGAGTGAGAACTGCAGGGCCGGGGATGCAGCTCCGTGGTTCTGCTGCCTGCCTCACAAGCTCAAGGTCCTGAGTTGATCCCTATTATCCAAAAAAAAATAATAAAAAAATAAAAAATCTGACTCCATAGAGTAGGAACTAGGGATGGGAAGGGCTGACTGTATAGTGTTGGCTGTTATAATCCCCAAGACCCTACCTGTTGGGACCACCTTCGACCCTAGCAATTCATGTGACTGCAGGCTTGGCCCGCCCACTGCCTCCTCCCTGCTCATCCTGGCCTGTGCCTGGTCACCTGGGCCCACAGAAACCTCAGACCAGCCCCACCTCCATCAGCACCGCTCGTGCACTTTCTCATCACGGCCTTCTACATGCCTTCCTGTCTCGGCACCCAAGTCCCCTTCTCCCGCCCCACTTAGGCAAAAGAGGAGGACGTTCGGGTTCTTCTGACTCCAGTCCTATTGCTCTCTGGCGCTCACATCAAAACCTGCCCGCTCTTATGTGTTTGTCTGCCCCATAGAATGTCCACCCCTGGGCACAAAGATGCTGCCACCTCCTCCATCGCTGTGTCATTAAAGCTCAGTGCCAGGCAAACAGCTGGCACTCCAGCAGTGTGCGTAAAAACTGCGGACTTCTCAGCGGATGTGTGAAAGGTACATGTCGGCTCCTGATGGCCCACAGTCCGAGCAGAGCTCGTCTGTGACCCCCACAGTTGCACTGAATGAATGAGTAAGTGAGTAAGTGAGTGAATGAAATGCATTCAGTCCCAGTGATTGGGGTCCCAGAGCTCAGAGGACAGAAAGCCAGGGACTCGGGCAAGAATAATAATTCCCAACATTCCGGAGTACTTGTCCCAGGACAGTTTTTCTTTCTTTCCACAGATTAAGACCTTTCGTCCTCACAGCAGCCCATGAGGCATCTGCTGTTACCACCTAGATTTTATAGGTGAGGGATCTGAGGCATAGAGTCAAGTACGTTTCCCCAGGTACCCAGCTGGGGAGTTGGCAGCCAGGGAATTAAGCCTAAAACTCTGGTTCTGAAAGCTTTACTTTCAGCACAGCCCAGCATTGCAAGCAGGAGGGCTTCCCGGGGAGGGGCGGCAGAAGCGGCCCGGAGGAGCGAGCGGATGTCATGTAGGATTTGTGTAGAAGGAAGCTGAGTCTGCCTTGGTGCAGCTGGCATGGGTGGGGCACTGAGGAAGAAGGTTACGTGTGCTATGTATCAATCCACCCAGAAACACAGTGGCAGAAAGAAACCAGCAGCATTTATTTAGCTCGGGAAGCTGTAGTCTGGGCAGGACTCGGTAGGACAGCAGACAGGGTGACAGTTGGGACAGCTGGGACTCCTCGGTCCCCATAGTCTCTGTGTGATCTCTACAGGACAGGCGGTCAGCTTCCTAGCCAGTGGTTTCAAAAATGCATGTCAAAGAGACACAGGGGAAGCCATTGCCTGTTATGATCTGGCCTTGGCTGTCAGCCAGTGTCACTTCTGTTATATTGGTTACAAGGCGACCCAGGCTGGGGGAAGGGAAGACTAAGTGTCCCCAGTTCTCTGGGTGGAGAGCATGTGGGGTGGGAAATACTGCTACAGAGGGTTCTGAAAAATGTGTCATGCCCCGGCAGGTAAGCGAGCTGGGTCAACATGTTGGCCCAGGACTTACTCTGCCTGCACAAGGTGACTTCTGTCTTCAGGGCTTAGGGTGGAGGTGGCAGCCTGGTGTCTCTGATATAAAATATAGTAGGGTACACAGATCTGACACTTGTAGCTCCGTGCATTTTATCTCTGTATATATCCAGGTAACCGCCACGCAGGTCAAGATACTGACCATTTCCAGCCGCCCTCTGATAGCCTCCCCATGGCCCCTCCAGGCAAGACCCCTTCTAGGGGAAACTGACTTCTGTCACCAGGGACTAATTTCACCTCATTAATCACCCAGCATCTGTTAGCATGTGTCTGAATCTTCCATTCACCAGAGCCAGTGAAGCCCCCTCACATAGGCCGATTCATGTATAGATCGCCCATTCCCATAGTCCTCTGTGTGAACAGACTGCTTTATGGGCATTTGAGTACTTCCTGTTTGAGGGCTCTACCTACTCCGTTGCTATTAACATCCATACACACTTCCTTTCACCAATATAGCTCTGCCTCGATGTTGGGCACATACATAGGAACAGGAAGGTTTAGCTGCAGTTTAGGTTTATCTTCAGCCCCAGGGTACCTGCCAAACAGTCTTGTCACACCCTTGTACCATTCCACACAGCCAACAAGTGTGTGAGCTTCCAGTCCACCTCCCACCAACATCTGAGTTGTGGGTATTTTCAGTGTAACTCCATCTATTGGAAATAAAGTGGAAGCCAGCTTTTTTTTTTTTTATTGAGTTTATTGGTACATTTAGGGATACAGTACAGTTACATTCATTGTTGGGATCATGTACCTTTACATGGCAAGTCTTGATTCTCATTTTTTTCCCCTTACCTCTGCCCTCCCTTCACCCCCTCCTCCCCTCCCCATCTACAAACACTTTATTTTCATCTTTTCATTCTCTCACATTTTTTTCTTTTCCCTTTTTGTTCTTCCCCTACGTATCACACCTTCCCTACACCCTTAGCTCCTTTCCTCCCATTTCTAAATGTCAGTAATCTTATTAGAATCTTATGCATTGTTGCAGAATATTCACACCAGGGAAACTATTTGGTATTTACACATGTGGGACTTATTTATTTCACTTAGGAGTATATCTTCAATATGTATCCATTTTCCTATGAATGAATCTATTCTCTCGCTCTTTATGGCTGAGTAATATTCCATTTTATAGAAAAACCACAACTTCTTTATCCAGTTTCCAACGGATGGGCAAATAGGTTGTTTCCAAGATTTAGCTATTACAAACTGTGCCGCTATAAACATGGGTGCACATACTTCTCTGTGATATGATTCTTTTAGTTCTCTTGGAAAGATACCCAACAGAGGGATGGCTGGGTCAAATGGAACCTCCAGTCCAAGCTCTTTGAGGTATCTCCATATTGATTTCCATAGTGGTTGCACTAGTCTGCACTCCCACCAACAATGGAGGAGGGTTCCTTTCTCCCCACAACCCCGCCAACATTTGTTATTGTGTGATTTCTTGATAGCAGCCATTCTTTGTGGGGTGAGGTGGAATCTCAGTGTTGTTTTCATCTGCATCTCTCGAATGACCAGTGATGTGGAACATTTTTTCATATATTTTCTTGCTGCTTTCACTTCTTTGTATGAGAAATGTCTGTTCATTTCGGATACCCATTTTTGAATCGGGTCTTTATATTTGGGGGGACTGATTGTTTTGAGTTCTTTATATATCCTTGATAATAGTCCTTTGTCTGAGGTACAGCTGGTAAAAATTTTTTCCCACATTGTAGATTGTCTCTTTTTTTTGACACGAGGTCTCATTATATAGTGAAGACTGGTCTTGAACTCACTGTGTAGCCCAAGCTGTCCTCAAAACTCCCAGCAGTCCTCATGTTTCACAGGGCCAGGGATTTAGCTCAGTGGTTCTGCTGCCTGCTTCGCAAGCACAAGATTTCGTTCAATGTCAGGTACCAAAATTTTTTTATAAAAAACAAAACAAAAAATCCTCCTGTTTCAGCTTCCCAAGTGCTGGGATTACAGGCATACACCGTGCACCTCCACACCTGGCCAGAAAACAGCCTTTTGAATGAAATCTTTCTAAAAGCCACCATTGTGGAAGAGTAGTTAATGGATACACAGTTTTATAAGCATGATTTCATTAACAGAGCAAGACAGAGGAATGTCCTAGGAGATAAGGAGGTGGTGAAAATCCTTTGTAGCTTGGCATGGTGGTGCATCCTGTAATCCGAGCACCTGGGGGGCTGAGGCAGGAGGGTAGTTTCACATCTGAAGCCAGCCTGTCTACAAGGTGAGACCCTCTCTCTAAAAAAAAAAATGAGGCTGAGTGCCCTCTCTGCCTTCCGCTTCTGACGTGCTGTCCCCCGAGCCATTGGATGTGTGGCAAAGATATGTTTCTTCCCATGCCAGCCCGGAAGGCCACTGCCGCGGTTATTTTCCTTTATGGATCGGGAGATACTGGGCCAGTGATGCCTGTAACATTAAACATGAACATGGCTATGCCTTCTTGGTTTGATGTCATTGGGCTTTCACCAGATTCTCAGGAGGATGAACCTGGGATTGAACGAGCAGCAGAAAATGTAAAAGCTTGAAGAGAGCAAGAGGTGAAGAATCGCGTTCCTCCTAACAGAATTTATTTTGGGAGGACTTTCTCGGGGAGGAGCTTTGTCTTTATACAGTGCTCTAACCTTTGTCTTTGTACACTGCTCTAACCACACGGACGGAAACGGCTGGTGTCACTGCATTTAGTTGCCGGCTCCCACTTCGGGCTTCATCAACGCAGGTCCTATCGGTGGTGTGAACAAAGATATTCCTATTTTCCAGGGCCACGGAGATTGAGGCCCTTTAGTTCCCCTAAGGTTTGGTTCCCTTACTGATGAAAAACTAAAATCGTTGGTAAATCCAGTCAATGTAACCTTCAAAACCTGTGAGGGCAGGATGCACAGTTCACGTCAACAGGAAGTGACAGAGGTCAAGCAATTCATTAATAAACTCCTACCTCCAATTGGACGAAGTCGTCAGGAGGCCTCGTGCAGCAGGACACCAGCAGCAGAGCATAAACTTCTTCCCCTGCCCAATCTTAGAACTTCTAATGTTTGCAGTGTTAAAATGTCTTGCAAATACACATCAATGGGCCAAGCGTGGTGGCACACGCCTGTAATCCCAGCACTCAGGAGGCTGAGTCAGAAGGATCTCTGTGAGTTCAAGACCAGCCTGGGCTAAGTAGTGAGTCCCAGGTCAGTCTCAACTACATAGTGAGACCCTGTCTCAAAAAAAAAAAAAAAAAAAAAAAAAAAAAAAAAAAAAAAAAAGAAAAAAAAAATCAATGATATATAGTAAATAACGTTTCCTTGTGGGAAATTTATGATCTTTTAAGTTTCTATACATGTATTTGTAGATGTGGCTCAGAAGGTACCAGTATTAAAATAGGTGACGCAGCAAGGTTCTTTTTCTCAGATATAATTCAGCAAAATAATAATATACTGCAGCAAGATTTTTTAATTACACCATTTGAAAATGACCAGTATGCTAATGATAATTTGTTCAGGTAAAACAAACAGTTTAGGTATAAATGATCCATGCATGCTGTGACTTACTCTCTGGACTTATTCCCAAATCGCTTATTCACCAAGCAAGGTCTATATTCTTCTATGTATGCACATGTGTGTCTGATTGATTTCACTTATCCACTTATCTAAAAATGTCTCAAGCTCACCCTTCTCTGTGACTCAGTAATACTCCATTGCACAGAAATCAACACATCTTTATCCATTCATCAGTTGATGGCCATTTGGGCTGCTTCCAAGATTTAGTGATTACACACTGTGCCACTATAAACACAGGTGTGAGCCGGGCGTGGTGGCGCACTCCTGTCATCCCAGCACTTGGGAGGCTGAGGCAGGAGGATTGCTGTGAGTTCGAGACCAGCCTGGGCTACATAGTGAGTTTCAGGTCAGTCTCAACTACATAGTGAGACCCTGTCTCAAAAAACAAACCAAAACAAACACAGGTGTTTGGTTTGATGTTATTAATTCTTTCCAGAAGATACCAAGAAGAGGTGTGGCTGGGTCAAATGGAACCTCTAGTTTTAGTTTTTTGAGGAATCTCCACACTGATTTCCCCAGTGGTTGCACCAGTCTACACTCCCACCAACAGCGGAAAAGGGCTCCTTTTTCCCTGCCAGCATGTGTTATTGGTTGTTTCTTGATAATAGTCATTCTTTCTGGAGTAAAATGGAATCTCAGCCTTGTTTTTTGTTTTCGTTTTGTTTTGTTTTGTTTTTAGTACCAGGGATCAAACTTGGGAACCTGCATTTGCTAGGCAGGCAGAGGAATCACTGAGCTAATCCCCAGTCCCTCAGCATTGTTTTAACTTGCATTTCTCAAATGACCAATGATGTGGAACATTTTTTCATACATTTATTTGCGGTTGTACTTCTTCATCTGAAAACCATCTGTTCATTTCAGATGCCCATTTGTGGATTGAATCTTTAAATTTTGGGGATCTGATTTTGTTTTAAAAATTTTTTTCCCATACTGTAGGTTGTCTCTTCACCCTGTTGGTGGTTTCTCTTGCTGTGCAAAAGCTTTTTAATAAGATGAGATCCTACTTATTGATTCTTTGTGATATTTCCTGTGTGATTGGGGTTTTGTTCATAAAGTCTTTGCCTACAACAGTGTCTTCCAACAGTTCTACTTATTTAATCTTCCAGCAAACTTACCATTTGTTTTCATATTTAGATCTTTGATCATTTCACTTTTAGGTTAGTGTGCGGTGAAAGGTAGGGGTGTAGTTTTCATCTTCAGCATGTGGAAAGCCAGCTATCCAGGACCACTTATTAAACAGGCTATCTTTCTTCCAGTGATGGTGTTTGGCCCCTTTGTCACAGATACGGTAGCTGAATATGTTTGGAATTATTTCTGCATCTTCTAATCTGTTCCACTGATTCTCGGGAGGCTGAGACAGGAGAATCTCAAGATAGAACACAGCCTGGGCAATTTAGCGACTTAGTGAGCCCCACGTAGGCTCACCGATTAATAACAAATGTACCAAAGTGATGTTTGTGTCATGGGGAGTGTTATACTGCCTCTAGATGTCCCCCAAATCCTCCTGCACTCATAGATGGGGCTTTTCAGAGCTGGCAGGATCTAGAGTGTGTGATGCTCTGGGATTAAGGGTGCCCCACCTGGCTGTGGCTGGCACTGCCCAAAGGGCAGGTAGCCTGGATGGAATATAAAGCCAGCCTTGCTTGTTCACTGCTGCCGCTGCTTCTGCTGTTTTGCTACTTGTCTGCTGCTGTCTCCCGCCTGCTCTGTGATGTCCCTCTGCCATGCCTCCCTGCCTTGCAGCCAGCCTACTATGAGACCAAAACCTCTACAAACTGTGAGTCAAAATAAATCTCTCTTTTAACTTTAGATGTCAGATATTTTATCTTAGCACAGACAAAAGTAACAAAGATGGGGCAGCACAGTAAGCTTGTGCACTTTCTGCAAACCTAAAATGACTAAAAAATAGCTGGGTATGGTTGCACATGCCTATAATTCTAGCACCCAGGAAGCTGAGGCAGGAGGATCTCTGACAGTTCAAAGCCAACTTGGTCTACACAGTGACACTTTGTCTCAA
>NW_022900931.1:9577915-9586252 GCF_012274545.1 Fukomys damarensis | reverse complement strand
AAAAATAAAAATAAATTAACATTTCTAGACCAATATGGTTGTCCATTTCTGTACAATGCCAAGTCAACACAGTAAATTGGGATGACTTTTTCCAAAGTTGGCAGCACCGTTAAAGTTTCCCAAAATTCAATTTATATATGTGTGTGTGTATGTATGTATATATATGTATATATATGTATGTATATGTGTATATATATATACATACATACATATACATATATATACATATATAAAGACTAATAATAGTACGTTATGCATCGATAGCAGCAACAGCTTTTCCAGGTTCTGCAGTCGTCTGAACAAAATTATAGACATTCAGCACATTCCACTAGAAAAAAAAAAAAGAAAAAAAAGAAAAGAATAATATCCAGACAACAGCAAAGTTCTGCTGCTGCTGTGGTACCTGGCACCATTTTTTCTATTAGCCTCTTAATCATCATCTGGAAAGAGAACATTCTAGAGTAATATCATTAAATGTAGCTCTGATAAAGCACGGTCCCTACTATGTATCATAAAGCAGGTACTAGATATTTTACATTCATAGAGGTATGATACAGTACTGTCCTACATCAATAATACTAGATTCAGTTTTGGTTTGAAATTTACTTTGTCTGCAAATAAGATTGCTACCCCTGTTTTTTTCTGGGCTCCTGTCACATGGAGAATTGTTTTCTATCTTTTCACTTTCAGTCTATGGGCTTCTTTTTGCACTAGGTGTGTTTCTTGTATACAACATATTGTTGGATTTTGCTTCTTATTCCATTTTGCCAGTCTATTTCTCTTGATTGGTGAGTTGAGGCCATTGACATTGCTGGTTATAACTGATATGTACTGACTTATTATTGACATGTTATTGGCCTTTTGTTGACTCTTTTTACTTTTTCACCTTCTCCTTTTAATTTCTTGCCTTGCCTATTTGATTTGCTCTGTTGGGCCTCATGGTGTTGTTGCCTTCATTGTCTTTTTCTAGGATCTTGTTTAGAATTGCTTGTAGTGCTGGTTTGGTATTCATGTAGTTTCTCAGGTGTTCTTTGTCGTGGAAGTGTCTTATTTCCCCATCCATTTTGAAAGAGAGTTTTGCTGGATACATCAGTCTAGGTTGGAGGTTGTTCTCTTTTAGTACTTGAAATATCTCATTCCAGGCTCTCCTTGCCCCAAGGGTTTGTGTTGAAAAGTCTGCTGTGATTCTGATGGGCTTTCCTTTGTATGTGATTTGTTTCTTTTCTCTTACTGCTTGTAGTATTTTGTTCTTCTGTTGGGTTTCTGGGATCTTGATTATTATATGTCTAGGTGTAGATTTTTTTTGATTGTAGCTAGTTGGGGTCCTATATGCCTCAGTTATCTGAATGTCAAATTCTTCCCCTCTGTTTGGGAAGTTTTCTGTCATTAATTCTGCAAACAGCTTTTTTAAGTCATTTGTATTTTCTCCTGCTACTTCATGTATTCCTATCAGTCTTATGTTATTCTTCTTTGCATCATCTAGGAGTTGTTGGATCGATTTCTCATGATCTCTTACTGTTTTTAAGAGACCTCTCTTTTCATGGTCACTGACTGCAATCTTATCTTCTATATCTGAGAGCCTATCTTCGCATTCTTTTATTCTGTTGCGTACACTTTCAATAGAGTGTTTAATCTCCTGGATATCTGTTTGAATCTGTTTTATGGATTCCATTTCTTTCCTATGTTGGGTGTTTATTTTTTCCATTTCTTTCTTATGCTGGGCCTTCATGGCTTCTATCATGGTCCTGAGCTCATCTATTTTTTTGTCAGTTTCTGCTCTAGAGTCTCGAATCACGACTTCCATTTTGCTCACTATCTCTATGGTTATCTGGGAAATTATTTCTGTTTTGAATTTTTCTAGAGCCTGATTGATCTGTTTTGTTACTTCCTGTGCTTTGAGTTCAGGGTGTCCTGGTGGTTCACTATCGGCCTTTTCATCCTCATTTGCCCTACTGTTTGCCATTGGTGAACTGGAAGTCTGTCCTTGTGTCTTGCTTAAGTGTTTTCTCATTTTAATTTTTGTTGTCAGACTGTCCTTGGTCTAATCTCTGGATTATCACCCAAATCTTCCTGATATAGTTGCGCCCTAGCTTCTGTGTCTCTAACGACCCACAGACATTCTCATCTTCATAACATCAGAGAAAACAGCTCAGCAAATCAACGGCAATGCTTTACCCCAACTGATACAATCAGCAATACATAGAGATCAAGCGCAACTTGGACAATGACCACCTGTGGTAGTCACTAGTCTATCACCCTTAAATCATTTGAATTAAATTGAAATCAAGAAGCAGTCCAGAACATGTCTGCAGTGAACAAATTTTTCAATATAGAATATTTACCATTTAATGGCTCAGACAGAGCAAGGATGCAAGACCCCTGATCTCAGTTAGCTGACTGCTGAACCCCATGACACTGACTGACCTCGGGCTGCAAGGCCCAGATTGAGTTCCCCATCCTTCTGAATGGTTGCACTCCGCAACGTTCTATTACAGGTTTCCCACGCCCTTTCTTTAAAGATGTTCAAAGTTGGGAACTCAGAAAAATACCCTTGATGACCACCTCTGTCTTTGCAGAGTGGGTCCAAAGACTTGCACAGTCAAGAGGTCTGAGAGTGCGGGGGGGGCTTATGGGGGTTCAGGGGCGCTACCTTCCCAGCGCTTGAGCGATGGCGGCTGGGTCGGGAGCAGGCGTGGTTCTCCTTCCCGCGGTGGATCGGGCCCGGCCTACCTTATATAGTTTATTTTTCAAATGAAGCTATAAGTGCATCAACTTCCTAGCAATGAATCAAACAATGTGCAAAATATTATTGTATATTGTTGTATATTGTATTTTTCATTAGGAAAATGCCAATCAAACCCACAATGATGTAGTGCTCTCACCCACTGGAGAAGTAATCAAAAAGACAAAATGTTGGCCAAGCCCTGGGTAAGTCAGGACCCTTCCACATTGCTGGAGGGAATTTGCAAGGTGACCTCGCCTCTAAAAACAGGTTAGCAGCTCCCCGGACATTCACATACAGACCTTGTGACCCAGCAATCCCACTCCTAGGTACAAAATCCCCAGGAGACTGACACTATGCCCACACGAAAACTTGCCCGCTACGTTCACAGCAGCATTATCCAGCACTGCCCCAAAGCATTAACAGCCCTAATGTCTATCAGCTGGTAAGTAAATAAATATGTTATTCGGCCCTAGAAAGAAATGAGGCTTAGCCACACATTATGGCAAACATCTGTATTTCCGGCTACTAAGGAGGCTGAGTCAGGAGGATGGGGAGTTTAAAGCCAATTGGGGGAATTTGGGGAAACCCTGTCTGAAAATAAGTACAGAGGGTAGGGGGTGTAGCTAGGTGGTAAAACACTTGGCTAGAACGCTTGAGACCTTGGGTTCAATCCCCATGCACACATTCAGGTACACACACGCACACACACACACACACACAAAAAAAAAAAAAAAAAAAAAAAAAAACAGGCGAATTTTGTGGTGTATAAACTGCATCTCAATTTTTATATTTTTTTAAAACATTATTGCCTTGGTGGTGCACATCTGTAATCCCAGCACGCAGGAGGCTGAGTCAGGAGGAACACCACAAGTTCAAGCCCCGCCTGGACTACATAGTGAGATCCTATCTCAAAAAACCAAATAAATGAAGCAAGTTATTGTGTGAAATCAAATGGACTAGAAAACTCAATGTGTAAACATATCAGTTACTCTCAAATTCCAGATCTAATACAATCCCAATCAAAATTCCTCTGCCCCCAAATTAATAAGCTGATTCTAAAAGCTATACAGAAATGCAAAACAAAAGCTATCTATATAAAGTACAAAAACAAAGAACAAAACTAGAGAAGCTTCTGTGCTGATACTGTGAACTCGGGAAAGCCAAGTCATTCAGACAGCGGGGAAATCAGTCCAAGAACAGAAGAGAATCGCTCCCCAAACAACCGCACTCCAGCCACCCACACACCTGATTCGGGACAAAGGTGACAGCAGTGGGGGCTGGGTCAGCTGGAGAGAATGTCCCAGGAAAAAAGCTGTAACCTGACCCTGGTTTTAGCTTCCTGTGGCTTTTGTAAAAAAAATTACCAGAAGCTTGGTGACTTAAAACAACAGAACTCTAACTAGAATTAGAGTTCCCACTTGACCCAGCCATCCCTCCGCTGGGTAACTTTCCAAAAGAATTAAAAGAATCATACCACAGTGATATATGCTCACCCATGATTACAGCGGCACAGATTGTCACAGCTAAAACTGGGAAACAGCCCAATTGCCCATCAGTTGGAGACTGGATAAAGATGATGTGGTTTTTCTATAAATGGAATATTACTCAGCCTTAAAGAATGAGAAACTAGCCGGGCGTGGTGGTGCACGCCTGTAATCCCAGCACTCAGGAGGCTGAGGCAGGAGGATCACTGTGAGTTTGATACCAGCCTGGGCTACATAGTGAGTTCCAGGTCAGTCTCAACTACACAGTGAGACCCTGTCTCAAAAAATAAAAAAGAGGTAAACTAGACCAACCTAAAACATTTAACAAGGTGAAAGAAAAGGAAAGCCACAGATGGGAAGAGGTAGTCACAACACACACTGCAGAGACCTGCTCAGAATAGTGAAAGATTTCTCACAAATCAATCTGAAAAAAGCAAAAAGCGGGGGCGGGGAGCTTAACAGACGAAAGTGGGAATCAAACTGGTAAAAAACTCATGGAAAAGCACTTGGCTTCTTTAGTCCCTAAAGTGCTGCAGATTGACCGGTAGAGCTCTGTACACAGAGAACTGGTAGGAAAAGAGCAGGTGGCACACATCTGTAATCACAGCACTCAGGAGGCTGAGGCAGGAGGATTGCTTGAGTTCAAGGCCAGCCTGGGTTATGTAGCAAGACTCTGTCTCCAACCTCCCTCCACCACCACCCCACAAAAAAGAGCAGAAAATGCCCAGTGTCCACGGGGATTCAGAACCTATGACCGGTGGGCACATGAACCACGTTGTCCTTGGGAAAACTTCACTCTTCTGCTGAATTAGAAGACATGCAGACTGCCCGGCCATGCCACCTGGGCACTTGTGCCCATAGAAGGGGCACGTGTGGGCCCCCAAAGCCTCACGGCGTTGTTCCCAGCAACACTATGTCCTCAGAGAAGCCTGGAGACTCCCCAGTACGCTACTGAGAGCAGCAAGCATGAAATAAAATGGGTGAACCCACACAGAGGAGGGTTCCACAGCGACGCAGGCACCGCACGGGTGACACCGCGAAGACAACAGAGCGGAAGAGGGCAGGCAGGGCAGGGTGGCGCCTCAGCAAAGCAGGCCCAGCTGGGCTGGAGGTCAGGCGGCTTCCCTTGGGAGGGCTGTGGGAAGGGTACAAGGGAGGGCTTGAAGGCCAGTCCTGGATGCTGGGCACATGCCATTTTACATATACAATATACTTTTTTTTTTTTTTGCATTGCATTGCAGGGGATAGAACTCAGGGCTTCTCCCATGTCAGGCAAGTGCTCTACCACTAAGCTGCATTCCTAATTTTTTGTTTTGTTCTGTTTTTTTCAGATAGGATCTCTCACTACGTTACCCAGGCACCGGCTGTGAATTCCTGGGCTCTAGTGATCTTCCAGCTTCAGCCTCCTGAGAGGCTGGGGAGACAGGTGCATGCCACTGTGCCTGGCCAGATATATAAGAGCTCCATCAACACTGTGTCCTTATTCCTTGGTTATGAGCTGAATTGTGTCTCCCCCCGCCGATTCACATCTCGAAGTTCCAACACCCCAGTACCTCAGAGTGCGATCGTGTTTGGCAACAGCAGTTCCACAGAGGCTGTTGAGTTAGAATGAGGTTATGATGGAGGCCCTGCGTCCTTAGAAGAGAAAATCTGTTCTAGGACCTGCTCAGCAGAAAATGCTGTGGAGACAGGCGGAGGAGGCATCTGCCTCTGCCAGTCTAGCGAGAGAAAGGCCTGAGATGCAGCAGCCGGCCTCACCTCCATCCCGGGCTTCCTGCCCCAGAAGTTAGAGAGAATAAATTCTGCTGCTTCTGCCCCCTCAGTCTGTGGCGCTTTGTCTTAGCACCCCCAGCAGACTCATAGGACCCCAAACAGAAAGTAAATGTTGCCAGGTGAACTACGTAATGAGACCCTGTCTCAAAAAACAAAGCAGGGGGCCGAGGATTTAGCTCAGTGGTGCCACCATCTGCCTTGCAAGTCCAAGGTCCTGAGTTCAATCTCTGGTACCAAAAAAAACAAAAAAGCAGAGCTGAGCATTTAGTTCAGTGGCACCATGCCTGCCTCCCAAGTGCAAGGTCCTAAGTTCAATCCCCAGGACCCCCCAGAAAAAGCAAAAGCAAAGGAAAAAATATTAAATGTAATTCTGTGGAATAAATGAAAGTACAGACCTGGATGTTGAATGCCAGCGTTGCCAGCATTTGCTTTGGAAGAGTTTGTGGAGGAGGAACACAGGATATACACGTGTGTATCTACACGGTACTTGCACACATGCATGTGTACACACGTGTGCACAGATCATGCAGGGAGAATATGGGAGAAAAAGCCTGGAGTTTGGAAAATGTCAGACCCAGAGAGGCTCCCAGGGCCAGGAAACCAGAAGGGGCCACCTCACGGCTCCCCTGCACCCCTTCACCTTCCACACGACCCTGAGAAGTCGAGGTCACCCTCGTCTGCAGACTCATGCCCACCCCCAAGCACCACCTGATTTTCGCCTGTGGTTAGTCCCGTGTGGGCAGGGTGTCACGTAGCAGCTGCAGGCTGTCTCAGAGTGGCAGGTCGCAGCCTCTCTGAACTTCAGTCTCTTCTTCTGAAAAATGATGCATTAACTCCCTTGTACCGCGGCTCTGAGCAGGAGGAAGGATGTGTGTGGAGCGACTGCTGGACGGTGGGTCCCTGTGAGTGGCTGTGACGATCTTTCTTTGCACTGTGGGGTCTGGGCCGCATCCTCTTTCCGCACCGCTCCAGGATGAACACACGGTGGCGCCCGCGGTCCGCAGCGCAGCAAGGTCTCCTCTACTCCTAGAGGTGGCAGGGAGCAGAGCAAGGGGGGGGGGCGTACACTCTCTGGAAGGTGTGGGGGGGCCTCACGGTCCCCGGAGAGGCTGGGAGCCAGGGTGGAGCTGTTCTCCGATGGGAAGAGAACCAGCTTAGGATTTTGAAGTAGGTTGAATGGTGTCCCCTACCCCAGACATTTGTCCCCTGGAACCTGCGAGGGTACCTTATTTAGAAAAGCGGTCTTGCTGCCCATGGTGCCCCACGCCTGTAATCCCAGCACTCAGGAGGCTGAGGCAGGAGGATTGCTGTGAGTTCGAGACCAGCCTGGGCTACATAGTGAGTTCCAGGTCAGTCTCAAAACAAAAAAACAAAAGCAGTCTTGGCAGAAAGATTAAGATAAGGACTCACGATGAGAGCATCCTGGCTTAGCCAGGTGGGTCCCAAATCCAACGACACCAGGAAGAGAAGACACAGACTCCGAAACTATCACTTGGAACTGGGCAGAGGTTGGCAGATGGGGCGACCGGGAGCTGGAACAGGGACCGCTGCATCACAGAGACTTCAGGCTTCCGTCCTTGTGGTCATTTGCTTTGTTTTATTTTTGTTTTTTCAAGACAGGGTCTCACCATGTCCCACAAGCAGGCCTCAAACCTACGGTGATCCTCCTGCCTCGGCCTATGTGCCACCACATCTGGCCTTCGTGCTGATTTGTTAGAGCAGCCACAGGGAATTGATTCAGATGTTTGAATTCTCACACTGGCTCTCAGCCTGCTGAGCTCACCATAGCCTGTGGATGGCGCCCGTGACCCCAACTCCTTGGCCCACAATTTACCTTCAAACCCTGTGTGCCCCACCCCCACCCCAAGCACACAGGCTCTGTCCCTCCTCTATGCTCAGTCTGGGCTGCTCTTCCCTCACTGCGCCCCTGGAAAACTCCTACACCTCCTTCAAGGCCTTCTTTAGGCCACCCCTCCCACGTGTATTTCTATTCTGAGCCAGAGGCCCCAGCTCACCCGGCTCCTCCTCCCGCAGCCCAGGGAGTCCACTCACTCACTGGCTCAGCACCCTCAGCTCAGCCACACGTGCCCCCATTAGTCCTCACTGCCCTGCCCCTCCTCGAGCTGCCCCCTTAACCCAGGCCTCCCCTCCCGCCCAGGACACTGTGCCACCTCCTCAGCAGTCTCTACCAGGGGCTGGCACCTCGAGTCCATCACACTCTAGAACCCTGGTGCCAGGGATTTAGCACAGTGGTTCCACCGCCTGCTTCACAAGAGCAAGAACCTGAGTTCAATCCCCTGTACCAAAAAAAAAAAAAAAAAAAAAACACCCCGTGCGCCCCACCTCTGCGGCGAG
>NW_022900931.1:9566326-9577645 GCF_012274545.1 Fukomys damarensis | reverse complement strand
AAAAAAAAAAAAAAAAAAAAAACCTCCCGTGGCCCCCGACTTTCCGCGGAGAAGTCTGCGGGGAGGGACAGCTCCCATGTGTGCCTTCCCACTCTCCCCCTCTATAGGTGTCCACCTGGTGAAGTCTCATGACGATGAGCCCAGGGGAGAAGAACCATTCAGAAGAGGCAGAAGGAGCTGAACCCAGCAGGCAAGGGGGCTCAGGAGGCTGAGGCAGGAAGATCTCTGTGAGTTCAAGGCCAGCCTCAACTATGTAGCAAGTGGCCTGGAAACAGGACCTGCCTGTCTCAAACAAACAGAACTGCCCTTAGCCACCCCAACCCCAATTACTCTCGCTGGAGGGTTCTGAATTGTACAGCAGCCCCACTCCACTCTGCAGGAGCTGCCCCTTTGCAGGGTGGTCCTTTGAGCAGGAAGCCCAGGACGCTTCCTTCCACTTTTCTAGCACCCTGGTAACGCAAAGTCAGAGCTTAATAGACTAGAATGAATGAGCAAAGGGGTGAACGGTTTCCCGGGAAATGGGGTCCTGGGAATTTCTCACCCTCCTCAAAGAAATGAACAAATTATGTAAATTCCTGGGGCCACCTCCCCTTCCTCCTCCCACTGCCCCCCTCCTCCCTCCCCGCAGGTTTCTGGGCTCACCAGAAAGTGCCCCGGGCGCTCTAGTGGCCCGCTTCCTGATTACAGATGAAACTAGGGCTTAAACTGGTGAATCACTGCAGCCGCCAGCCAGGGCGTGCAGGGGGGCCCAGGTGGGGCGGGAGGGAGAAGCCCGGTTGCTAGGCCCACCCCAGTTTAGCCGTCACCGCGGAGTTAGTGACACTGAGAAAGGGTCCAGGGCCGGGGGTTTAGCTCGGTGGTGCTGGTGCCTGCCTGGCAAGCTCAAGGTCTTAAGTTCGATCCCCGGTATGGAAAAAAAAAGGCGGGGGGATCCAGCCTGGGGACAGACAAGTTTGAACAATCTTATTTTGTTTTTTCTTTTTGAGACAGGATCTCATCATACGGTTCAGACTGGCCTCAAACTCACTATGCAGCCCAGGCTGGCCTCGAACTGTCCCCTACCCCGGGGCCACCACCCCCAAGCCCCAAGGTACCCACCTGTAGGCTGAACTGTGCCTGGCCTCGGGTGACACGGTGATGACACCAGGCAGGTACTGTATCCCTACTTTGGAGGTAGAAAAACTGTCGCTCAGAGCAAGAGCTCTCGAGGTCAAGACAAAGCAAGCAGGCTGGGCAGTGGCTCCTCTCCCCAGGGCGGCAAGGCCTGGGAACAGGACCTGCCATGCCTTGGCTCAAAGGAGCACAAGCGAGGCCTCCCAGCTCCTACCCCAAGGCTCTGAGAGGGATTACTAAGTGTCCCAGGGCCCCAAGGCAGGCAGAGAAACCACAGTACAAGGGCCCACATTCAGATTCACCAGTCACAAGGTTTTTGTGACTCTGGACAAGTGGCTTAGCTTCTGTAAGCCTCAGTGTCCACATCAGTAAAAATGGGAGCATCTCAAAGTACCTGCGGCATCCCAGGACTGCCGGGAGGGCGGCAGGGTCAGAAGCTAGAAGCGTACATCCACAAACAACAGACGCTTGTTGGAGTCACTTCCCACGGGGAAAACATTTGGAGCGAATCTTTGCTGTCATCAGCATGGAATGCTCCCCACACCTGCCAGGGAGAGGGCTCGGCTTGGCCTGCAGCCTCCTTAGAAATCCCAGGACGGTTTCCACCTGGGACCCTGCCCATCAGAATCTGAGGAGGAAGCTGGCAGTGTGGACCCAGCCCCCGGGGCTCCTGGGAACCGGCAGGTCGGGAGTCCCTGGGGCTGAGTCCTGGGCTTGTAGGTGGAGTCAGCCAGTAAAACACTTTCCACCCACCTGTCAAAGTGTCCTTGGAGGAGACCCAGCTTTCTCTTGTCCTTGGCTAAGAATAACACTTGCAAACTGGAACAGGACGTGCAGGAGGCCTAGGTGCTTGGCAAAGTTGTTAATTAATTAATTTCATCCACCAACAGCCTCCTAGGCAATGACTTTTAGTTCCATCCGCGAAGGAGGAGACTGAGGCCATGCAGGTTAATGACACACCCACAGTCACACCGCTGGAACTCGACAGAGCCAAGGACCCTCAGTGCCACAGCAAGGCTTTGCCAGAAGCTCCCGCACCTGGCCCAGCACCCGGAGGTGTCCCTGAGCAGGTGCCCTGGAGCTGGGACACCTCAGCCTCTCCACCGGCCCCTGCCAGGGGCAAAAGAAGGCATCAGACCCATGGGCCACCCAGCCCAGGCAAGCGACCTCAATCCCAGGTCTGTTCCTCCAGCCCCACAAGTCCCGTATCCCTCATCTGCCTTTCTGAACGCCATGGAGTCACTGCATTTCTCGGGAAATACCACGCTTTGGCCAAGCTCATTCCTGAGCCAGCCACACTCTCCCGATTTCAGGATTCCCCGAAGAGAAGGCAGCCTCCTCACACCTGCCTCCCAGGTACCCCAGGACTGCCGGCAGCACCTACAGCCTTGCGCTCACCCTCAGGTCTGTCTCCAGGTACTTGGGACTGGGAGGGCTCGTGATGGAAGTCACCCACCTGTGCAGCAAAATGAGGGGAGACCTGGCCAGTGTCCCTCCGTCCCGCCTTCTCCTGCGGGTTGTGACCCTGAGGCCTACGGTCAGTACCAGTTGGGCAACCACAGGACAGATTGGCAGGGCGCCTGGAGGGGTGGGCAGGGTTATTTGCTTCTCCAGGGACACTTTGACCAGCTGTACCCCTGTTCTGCCATTGCTGGAACCTGGGGCCCGAAAAAGGATTCCTCTGGGGGGGGGGGTACCGCTTGGCCCGAGGTCCCCTGCTGGTCCCAGGGGGAAGCCAAGGGGACAGGATGGAGAGAGAGGCAGCCTGGCCACAGCTGGGGAGAGGATCTGGGCTCAGCGCCTCCCCTACACGGGGCGGAGCTCCAGCCGGGACCCTGGAGCCGGATCCTTTCTGCAGACACTCAGGCACTGGGCTCCCACGGGCCTGGCCTTCCAGATCCAGAGTCTCCGATTCCGCCCCGCCAACCCCATGTGAGAGGGCGTGGCTGGGCGCGTGGAGGCCTCTCCAGGAGCTGGGCTGCAGGGGCTACCCCCGGCCTGTCTGTCTGAGGCACCGCCCTGGGGTCCTTGTGCTTCTCATAAACAGGAAGCCCCCCCCCTCCCGCGCAGACAGCCCGTGCTGTACAGACGCTGGACTCTGGAGGCCCAGGACTCTTGACCTTTCTGGATGTGTTTCCTGTTAGCGGGGTTGGAGGAGGGAGCGAAAGACTAGAATGGCCTGGGTGGGGGAAGGGAACAGAAAAGAGAAGGCACTGAGGGCAGGAGCCAGTGGCCCAGCACATAGTAGGTGTTTAGTTAATGTTCTCTGGCCAGAAGCTGGGTGGGGAGGACAGCAGACCCTGTGGGACAGCAGGACTGCTGGAAAATAGAATGTGGCCTTTCTGGCCTGGCCCCCAAGCCTTAGCTTTCCCCTCACTGACCCTGCCTGGCCCCCACCCCACTCCTGGCTGCCTAATCCAGGCCACTGTCTCAAGGCCCTTTATTTTTAAAATCCCTGTGGTGTTCCTGCCCAAGCCAAGCTGAGGAGCAGTGCCAGCCGAGGCTCAGCCTGTGGCCGGGCTTGGGGCCCAGAGACGTGGGGGGAGGGGGCATCCGGCCACCCCACAGCTGCCGAGGCGATTCTGGGAGGGCTGCGAGGCCAGCTGGGCTGCTGGGCAGGGCGAGAGGCCTGGAATGCCCTGGCCCTGGCCCAGGAAGCAGCCCTTGGGTCTCGGAGGGACAGAGGGCCTGAGGGGTAGTGGCTGGGCTTCGTGTAGATCCAGCGGCATGGTCTTCTGTGAAGTTAATCTTCGTTCCCTGTCAACAACAAGCCAATGTGTGCAGCACCCACTGTGGGCTGGAGGGGGCACAGACTGGATCGTGCCAGGGTGATGGAGAGGGTCAAGATGTACCCCTTTCCAGACAGGTGGCGCCTGTAGAGAAAAGGCTTTGGGTCGGGGATGATCCTAGAAAAAGCCCTGGACTGGAACCTGCACCACCAGCTCTAGTCCTGGCTCCATCCCTTCTCAGTTGTGTGGCCTTGGGCAAGTCATTTAGCCTCTCTGAGCCTTAAGCTTTTCCCCCGTAACACAAGACACTAAAACTACACATGGGAGGCTGTTGTCCTTCACCAGACACAGCCAGGAACACACTGTAGGACTCGGGTAAATGACATGAGTTTCGAGGGAGGTGGACTTTCAGTTATCTGTGGAGGAGGAGTGTTCTATTGCAGAAGGAATGGTGATGCAAAGGTCCTGGGGCAGGAGGGCCTGGAAAGGCTTTGGCCTCTCAAGGGCTGTGCTCCTGGAAGGAAGTGTGCTTACTACTATCATTAGTACCATGTGTTGTTGGGAGGAAGTAGGGATGGCAGGTAGATTCATACCACAGCCTAGCTCCAAGTCCCTTCCCCTCCATTACTTTAGTAGAGACATCTGGGCTCACCAGCCAACCAGCATGTTGGGCCTCCTGCCCTGCACGGCGCATTCAGGCGCATTCACTGCCCCAACTTGTTTTTGCCTTTGATCCTCCCAACTGCTGTGAGGTAAGGCAGGTGGGGCTTATTATCATAAACCCATTTGAGAGACAGGGAAACTGAGGCAGGAGGGGCAGGATGGTGGTGTCAGCTTACTGAGCACACCTAGCTTGTCCATGGCAAAGCCACACAACCGAGCATCTCAGCCTCTAGGCTGATGTCCTCCCTCTTTGGAGGGAGGACCCAGCCTTGGGGACCCAGCCTTCACCCCTCCCCCACAAAACCATTTCCTGCCTCCCTACAGCCTCCATCCCAGAGCCCACAAACCCGATGAGTTCTTCTCCAGCACCAGGAGCTGCCAGCCACCGCCACCCCCCCACAGGCTCAGGCAGGAGAAGAATGTGGCCTGACCCTCCCTCGGGAGCTCTGGCCAGCAGGCCTTGGCAGGAGATGGGCGGCTGAGTCAACACAAGGCTGCCAGGGACTCCAGATGCCCACTGAAGCCGGGTCACAGACACAGAGGAGCTACCCACCCTCACTGCCCCCTGCCCAAGACCCTCCTTCCTCCTGCTGGTCCAGGCACCCTGTGGGCTGGCCCGGAAATGACCTGTTGTGCATCCTCAGGTCCCGTCTGCCACCTCTCTGGCTGGTGCCCTCACTCCGGCTAAAGTCCCTCCTACTGTCAAAGTCTCTATAAATTAATAAAGGTTACTCTGCCCATAAAACTGCATAAACGTCGCGTCCCCTCTGTAGGCTGGGGGGGCAAATACCTAAGTTCAAAGGCAATGGCGGCCGTACCCTGTTGCTGGGTACTGAGCTGGTGTTTAATTGTGCTTGCTGGGATGAGACAGTTAACATCTACAGAACAATGGGGCAAGGACGAGGAGCCTGCGCGGTAGTCGTGACGCACAGCCTCAGCGTCTGCGAGGCTGCTTTCCCACGTGGCATCCTTGATCACAGGCCCTCGGCCCCTTCCACACACAGCAGTGCCAGAGGGAAAGGAGCTTGCCCAGGGTCCCCAGCTGGGACCAGCTGGACCCAGGCCTTTGGAGAGGAAAGCAGTGGGGTCTCTGTGCTGCACCAGGAGGAGCACAGGGGCAGTGACCAGCAGAGAACGTGGACGTTTGGCAATGGTCTCAAAGCCTTAACCTCATTGCATGGGCACCACGGGTGCCACTGACCTGGACTTAGATTCAGCTGTGAGAGGGGAAGGAAGTCGCTGTACCCCTTGGCCGTGTCCCCATGGACGACGGGGCTGTACAGATGAGAGCGCAACGCCAGGTCCCCACGAGGGGCTCTTAGGAGACGCAGGTTCACGCCTGCCACTCCTGACCATCTTCCGCATCTAACTGTCCCACGAGCACAAGGGAAGCTGGGAGCTATGAAGCCAGGCAGTGTAGCCTCTGCGGTGTCCTAGATGAACCAGGTTCGAATCCCAGCCCTGGCATGAATGGGCAGCCGCCCTGGCAAGAGCTATTTTTCCTCCGCTTCTTCACCACCACACAAAGAACGGAGTGGCCGCCGAAGCCAAGGTGGACGGGCTTTTGTCAGAAGGACAGAGAAGACCATGCTCCAAGGAGCGTGCCATGGCGGTGGCGGTGAGGCCGTGCTGGACGCGGTCAGGCCGAGATGGACTGGCCCACCGCCCACAGCCTATCTCTCAGGCCAGGCCTGACCACAGAGAATAGGCCATTGTTCTGCTACTCAACGCATTTCCTGTCCCCAGCCCCCCTCCGCGTCACCCCCTCACGTCGAGAGCAAAAGTCTCCTGACAGACCCTTCCCCACCCTTCTGTCCAGGCCCGACGACACGGCCCAGCCCTGCAGAGCTCTGTCCCATCACCCACGTCCCAGGGACAATGGGATCACCTGGCCCTGACCTTTTCTGCGGCCCCAGGACCTCGGACCCCCACCGGCTCCGTCCATCCATCTGTCTGTCCTCCCCCCACCCCGCCCCACATCCTTCCTCAGCCACTCTGGAGAAAGCCAGCCGCCTGGGGTGGGGGTAGGGTCCTTCCCGCCTCCTCTTCCCTGAAGACCAGAGCCAAGGAGCCAGAGCCCAGCAGCCTGGAATTCTCCGCCCCAGAACTCTGCTCCTCACGCAGACCTCTTCCCAGAGCCTGGAATGCCGGAGGCGTTTCCAGCCCTGACAGCTGTCTCCAGGAGGGAAACATCCCTCTCTGGGGGTCCCTGCCCCACCCTCCAAAATACCCAGAAGATTAACTCCCATTAACTCCCTTCCTCACCTTCCTGCTCCCCAGACCCCTTCATACCCCGGGCCTCCAGCAGCGGCTGGGTGAAACACACAAGGATTCTCACGCCATCTCCCTGTCGCCTGCCAGCACCCAGCTCCTGAGGTCTCAGTCTTCACCACTGACACTGCCTGGCCGCAAGCACACTGCCTGGCCTGGCCCTTGTGCCCTCTGCCCTGCACTGCCTCCTCTGGGCAGCCCTCAGGAGTCCCTCGGGCCATGGCCCTGTGCCTGCCTGTCTGGTTTCCTTAGCTGTGCCATGCACAGTGCGTACTCAGCAGCCAAGAACTCTGCTGCACACTCTCTATGCAGCCCTGGCCTCGGTGTCCCCAGGAGGCTGCTAAGGGTCCTGAGGCTCCCCATCAAGTGCTGCCTCTCGGGGATCTAGGGTGAGAGGAGAGAACCAGAGGACAGGAGGTGCCTTCCAGGAGGGTCCCCCACGCCTGATTTCCTCAGAGCAACCCAGCCTCAGGTTGGCAAGGGGAAAAGCAGCAGCTAACAAGGAAGCCCCCCAAGGGCTCTGCGTGGCCCCAGGGACCCTGAGTAGCCTCCTGCCACAGAGATGCCCCCAGGCCCCTCCCTCCCTGAGCGTGGCATTCAATGCCTCTCCAAGCCCATTCTCCACCTGGCTCACCTCCACCCTTCCCAGTCACAAACCACCTTGGGTCTGCCCGTCCCCATCTCCACCCGTGCTGAGGCTGCTTCTCCCCAGGACACTAGGCCGCCTTCCTGAGGAAGCCTCCTGGGCCTCCCCCATCAGCGCTCTGCCCCCCTGACCTTCTAACGCTGCTGTTAGCCCTTCATTCCCACCAGCACCCTGGCCTTGGCACTCACCACTCAACCCTGAGCCTCCACGGAGCAGGGCCTGTGTCCCTCAGTCCCCACTGCCCCTCACGAGGTCCTCGGCCCAGTGCTGCTCCACACAGCACTGAGCAAAACTGTCTCCCAGGAAAAGGAAAACCGTCTGGGTCACAATGACAGCTGCCCTTCACCGGCCATTTGGGACAGCATAGGCAGTGAGGTTTTCTCGGTGGTACCGGGGATTGAACTCACGGCCCTCCCAGGCCAGGCAAGCGCCCTACCACCCAGCTGCACCCCAGCTCCAGGCTTTCCCCAAATGTGTGAGGAGCACGGGAGGCATCTCATCGGAGATCTAGATGCCCGAGTGTCAGACAGGCCGGTGTGGGTGGGAGGCTCACTCTGAAGGTGGCTAAGGGTGACCACAGAGGAGGCCAGCGAGATATGTGTGTGGGAGAGGGACGAGGACAGGCTTGGGACCCGTGTCAGTCAGCAGAAGCCAGCTGTGAGCCAAAGGGAGGGCACTGCAGGGTGGAAAGGGAGGTGGCAGTGGACGGAGCGACGCTGGATAGATTCGGGGGTGCATGGACAGATGCGGTGTGGGCCATGAGGGGGCTGGATGCTTGGCGGCTGGATCGGTATGGGTGTGGATCAGAGGTGGAGGGATAAGTCGATGGGTCAGTGCATGGATGCAAGTGAGCAGAGGTAGATGGGTGGACCGGCAATTGTATCTGTGAATGGACAGACGGCTGCACACCCAAGAGACAGAAGACTGGGAAGACCGATCAGTAGGCCAATGAGTAGATGCATAAATTGACCTGAAGCCCAGCCTGATTTGAGGGTGAAAAGGAAGTGTGCTCCTTAAGGAGCTTCTTAAGGATGGAGCTGATAGATGGGCCTAACCTCACTGGATTCTAGGAGGTAGCCACTGGCATCCTTGGGTCCCCAAAGTAGGACGCAGCCCAATCAGACGGTACCCCTCTCTGGCCCACAGAACACTTCTGGGTCAGAGCTGTGTCCCTCCCTTGAACTCCTCCTGGGCCCCAGTCTGCAGGGCTGAGGTGAGGAGCAGCTGAACACTGGGGGTGTAGCCCAGGGTCCTGAACCCCGGGGGCCCATCTCACCAACAGCTCCATTCCCCAGCTGGGAGGCATCTGTTCTGGCTCATGCACGGTGATTGGGTTCCGCCAGGGTTAACCCCTGCACTCCTAGCACAGCCTCTCAGGAGAAGGAAGTGGAACAGCAGGAAAGTGGGAGAGGGAAAAGCATGCTGCCCATCCCTGCTCCCTTCTAAGGGATATGGAGACCCCTCTTTTTCCAGGGTAACCAGCTGAACAGGATCCTGATATCAGTAGTGGAGCCAGGCAGGAGAATGTGACTCACCGAGAAACAGACTCCTCTCAGGGACAGGATGTGAGTAAAAGAGGGCTCTTCCAGCCTCAGTTTATCCATCTGTAAAACAGGGCGGACACATAGGACTCACAGCCACAAATGAGCCGTAAGAGACAAAGGTGAGAAGTTTTCAACCACTGGTACAGGGGTCCAGAGGACAGAGCGAGTAAGGCGCAGTTTGCCACGGCTTCCACTGGGACCTAATTCCCCCAGCTCTTGGACCTTGCAGCAGCCCCACCATTAACAAACGCCTGCCTTGGCACCAAATCCGCTTTCCAGGGACAGACTTGAGGTTCAGAGAGTCTCATGGTCAGCCACAGGGCTGGGATTGGAGCTCGGGGCCTTCTGTGCTCCAGGGACCCCGGACGAGAATGACGCGTCCTTCACTGTCTGGCCAGATCACCCGTAAAAGCAAAAGCAGCATTATCAGTCATCAGCCTGAGACAGGAAGTGTCCCAGGCAAACTGAGGAATCTCGCCTCCTGCCCATGCTTAGGACAAGTACCTTTACCTCTGTGGAGCATTGATGGGATGGCAGTGTCGTCCCTGCAGGGCTCTCAAAGGGATACGAGATGCACGATATGTGGAGCAGGGACGGCCTTGTACGCTGCAGGTGCTCAATAAGAGCGGGTAATGGCTAATGCTATTAACGGCGGTAGTCACAGCAGCACTAGTCCCTTCCCCCGCCGCTGCCCTTCAGGTCCATTCTCTGATCACAGCCAGAGCTTTTAAATGCACCTGCTCAGGCTGGCGACAAACACCTGCAATCCCAGCACTAAAGCAGCTGAAGCAGGAGGCTCGTAAGTTCGGGACCTGCCTGCACTACCTCTGGACTCCCCGTGCCTGCCTTGGGGACCCCAGAACCAATGTTAAACCCCCAAGACCTGGCCATCCTCTCTTGACAGTGCCCAGCACCATCATGGTCTCTCCTTGCAGAAGTGACTTTTCTCCTCCTTGATCGTGGTTTTCAGTGCCTTTCAAACATGGCGACACTGCTGCCTTTCTCCAGGGGACAAAACACCTCTGGGCTCCACCCAGGGAAAGATCTCTGACCCACTGACTAGGTCTCAGTCCTAGCACTGTGCCAAGGGAGCAAACGTTGGGACCCTCCGTGCCTCAGTTTCCTCACACGTCCAGCAGGGGAAACAAGCCTCCCTCTGTGACCAGCAGGACGGCAAGAGCAGTGGGGGAGGGGTAGCCTCCTCTTTACCATAAAACCTCACTTTCCTACCTGTGTGTCCCCCAGCCCCTCTTCTCCAGCCGGGACAATGTCAGGTGATCCCCCCCAGTCATGCCTGCCTCCTCCACAATACACCCCCACCCCTGAAAGCTCTGTCAGGGACCCCCTTGTGCCACTGCAGCCCCCAGGACTTCATGCTGTCCCTAGGGGGCTAGCAGCCTAAAGGGAGAAGTCAGGGTACACAAGTCAGGCGTGGTGACTGGCGCACGCCTGTAGTCCCGCCACTCGGGAAGCTGAGGCAGGAGAATCATCTTGAGTTTGAGGCCAGCCTGGGCCACACAGCAAGACCCTGTCTCAAAAACCGAAAAACTCAAACAAAATGAAAGTAGGGATGCCCAGCAACACCAGGCAGGGGGCAGAGATCTATCTCTCCGTCCTTGAGGATGGCACAAGATCCTGGGCACGGCCCTAGCCCCAACCCTAACCCTATTCCCCATGGGGGGAGGGGCCTCAGAAAACCTTCTGAGGTAGGACCTCATCACCCTTTCAGTAAACCTCTTGGTAGTAATATAGCTCTGGGAGCACTTAATAATACAACATCTTACATTGTCTTTGGTTATCTAATGGGGAAGCTGAGGCACCAAGAGGGTAAGTAGTGATGGAGGCCAGCAAGGAACCCAGGCTGTGTAACTCCGGGTCCACAACCTCGACCACCACACTACACTCCACAATTGACCAGCCAGGGCCCTGTGCCCCAGGATGGCTCCGTGTCGCTGGCACCCAGGGCCTATACAGTACTGGGTGGAAGGAAGACGGAGTTGGGTGAGAATAAGGAAGGGGCAGCATGCACTTGTAAGATTCAAGGTCTAAGGAAGTCTGGGGCAGTCAAGGCCTCTGAATGGAGCTTTCCCTTTTCCCAAATTGCGCAGGCAGCGCCCGGGGGGTCAAACAGCCAGGAGCCAGGGCTGCCAATCGGGATGCTCCCCCGACCCCCGACCCGCACTCAGGGACTCTAGGGGAGGGGCGGGCACAAGGAGCACAAGTTGCCTCCCCTGGACCGCAGCCCAGCTCCAGGCCAACCTCGCGCGCCCCAGATCGTCCTGCTAGGGCAGTGGGCAGAAACCAGGCCTGGCACCCCGCGGCCCTTTATCCAGCCTTCGCAGCAGCGCTGCGT
>NW_022900931.1:9553300-9565356 GCF_012274545.1 Fukomys damarensis | reverse complement strand
CCTCCCCAGCCGCCGCATTCCAGGCTGGGGCAGAGGATGAGGTCATCCTGTCCGGTTCCCCTCCAGCCCCCTCCCGCGGCAGCCCGGCGACCCTCCACGGCCCCCCCTCCGCGCGTCCCCAGGGGATGTTTTATGGCTAAGTCCTTCCTGGACATCCCTAGCGGGGCGTTCCAGATTGCTGTCCCTGCTCGGACAGTGCAAGAATACGAAGTCTGAAACCCATTTCTAGATCGGGAAACTGAGGCTCCGGGAGGCACAGAGGCTGACAGGGAGACCACAAGGATACGACACGTGGCTCTGGGACCGGATCCCGTTCCGAATGGAGGGCTGGCCGGGCCCTAATTTGGGGTGGTGGAGCAAAAGACGCCTTCCTTCCCTGTTGCTCCCCAACGTGCTCCTCCTCCTAAGTCTCTCGGAATCAAGAGCCTGGCCCAGCAGCCTGACCGCGGTAGCTGGAAGCTTGCTGGCCTTTTCTGGCCTCAGATTCCGTTTTCCACCTTGAAGGGGCTGGACTTCGTGAGGAAGGGGAAGCCAGTCCCCGGCAGTCAGCCCTAATGCCAGAGCAGGCTTGGGGAAGCCCCTGACCCAGTCGTCAAGGTGGTGCCCTGCCGGACGCCCTCAGGAGTGGCTCTGTGAACTGGAGCAATGGCGTCCAGGATGAGACTGACGCTGTCTCGAGAGGTCGGTGCGGTCCTCGGGTGACCCCAGCGTACAGCTGCCCCCAGCCTGGCCTTCCTCCACCTCCGGAGCAGCCCCTGGCCTGGGCACCTAAACTGTTCCCACAGCAACGCCTGTTGGTCCCTCCCAGTGCACCTCCCCGCCCTCAGCCCCACACCTCATCCTTGTGGTCAGGTCCGGGTGGTTATTGCCCCCCTGGGAGCTCTGACCTTACGTCTGGACCCTGACATCCTTTACAGGGTGAACAGACAGACTCTCGGGACACCGAGGCAGCATGGTGACCACTTTACCAGGTCAGACACTGCAAATGCCAGAGCTGAGCCTCCTGCCCCCAGGCCTGCCCTCCTGTTCTGGGCAGCCAGTGACCTGTCTCTCCCTGGCAGTCTTCACCCCAGCCCTGGCCATCTACTACTGATATTGGCAGAAACCCAGGCAGGTTCCCAGACACCACTTTTTTGCTGTGATCTGGGTGAAATTAAATCAGTTGGTTTCTGAGCCTCGTTTTTCTCATCTGTAAAATGGGGGTTGTGAGCATTAACAGGTGATATTCCTGGTCTGGTGGGTGGAAGGAACCTCATTCCCACACCAGTGCCCTACGCCCTCCTATGCCAGGTGGGACACAGCTGATGGCCCACAATCAAGTGCCAAATGACTGTCATCAAGGGTCCTCACAACGATAGGCGTTGGCTTAGAGGCACTGGGTTTGAACTCTGGGTGCCCCGTTCCTGGATCAAAGCACTGAGTTACCCACATCTTCCACCCTCACTCTGTCCCCTGGGAAGGACCTGCCTGCGATGCTGATCCCATTTGCCACCCAGGAGACGTGGCAAGGTCTCTACTGAGGTGGGCAGAGGCGATGGGAGGTGGGGGTCATCGCGAGATGTAGGGGAACCTGGGCTCCCAGGTCAGAGTAACCTTGGGGTTGGGTGGGGGCAGGAGCCGGTCTTTTCTGGGAGAGGGTGCCGTGTGAGAGTTCAGGGAGTTGGCAGTGAGGTGGGCGGCGCGACGTGGCAGACGAGCACTGTCCCAGACCGTGACATTTTGCATCTACCCACCCCGGCCCCTTCGCCCAGACTACTTAGTCCCTGGAGATTGGGAAGCCTGGTCCCTGCCGCATACCTGCTGCACGACCTTGGACAAGTCTCCTCCCTCTGAACCCCAGCCCTCCCTGTGCAGCGCGCCAGCCCCCCAGCCTTGAGGGCTTGTTGTAGGATCCGATGACGTCATGCTATGGTTGGCCAACTGCGGACGGCTTCATAACTTCAGCAAACATTCCACGAGGACGTCTCCGTGCGGTGCCAGGGAAAGGGGATGATTCAGAAGTCACCCCCAGGGGGAGGAGCTATGGCTGGGGGAGGGTCAGAGGGTGGGAAGGGAAGAGAATGTGGTCAGGAAACAAAGCAAGCTTTGTCCTATGCGGTCTTTGTTTTTTATCTTGTTATTTAACCTATTTTGAATTTTAAATAACATTAGGACAGGACTGAGATTTTTTTATGCTTGGAGGTGGTAGCAGTGGTTTAGGGGGAAGAATAGTTGAGACTTAAGCCTAGGTGTTCTTGTTAAAGATCATTATCAGCTTTTATCTGCTGAGCCTCAGGTCTGTGGAGGTTGGTGACTTGTCCAAGGTCACACTGAGAGGACACCAAGTCGCTAGCCTACCCTCTCCTCTAAGAAGGTGGCAGAGGGTGGCCCCTTTGGCATGACAGTTATCGCAACAATCGGTGATTAAACTGGTGTTGACTTGGCACCGGCCGTGTGCAGAGCTCAGGCTGGGTGCAGGAGGGAGGAGGGGCAGGAAAATCCAGGCCCTGCCCCATCTTCAAAGTGTGCTGCTGAATGGAGACCAGACCGAGGCTCCACAAGCCAGCCTTGGGCTCATGTGAGTCACAGGCCCTGGGTTCAGGTTTCATCTAGCTCTGTAGATGCGACCTTAAATCAAGCAAGGCCCTCTCTGGGCTACTGGAAAAGCAGAGGCCAACCTTAGGGTCCTAGGTGCCCTCTAGGCTGGACTTTTTTTTTTTATTTGGGGGTACCAGGAGTTAAATTCAGGACAGTCACACTGACCTACATCCCCAGCCCTTTTATTTTTAATTTTGAGACAAGGTCTCATTAAGTCACCAAGTTGACCAAGCTGGGCTTCAGCTTTCTTCAGCTTCCCAGAGCACTGGGATCGCAGGCATGTGAGCCACACCTGGGTTGTCCCAGACTTCATACAGTGTGATGCTCTCGAGAAAGAGGTTGCATACCAAAAGATGCTTACAGCAGGCTGGGGCCAGAGAGGATGTGCCACGGTGGGAGACCAGGAAGGAAGACGGTAGACAAGGAATAGCTTGGCACTTGTGCTTTTTCCAAAACTTGCTCCCTGACAGTAAGGCTCCTATATCAGTTTGACAGATGAATGAACCCTCTCCTACGGGCCTTCTCAGAGCCTTGAATCTGTCAGGTGTGCAGGAGGCAGCTGGAAAAAGCAACTTGTGACCCCAGAATCCCTTTTCCAGGAAGCACCTTTAAGGTGCAGGCACCCAGGGCAGCTCCGTGCTGGCTGTTCACGCAGAGCTCACGAGGCCTTGTTGAGGCACCTCCTCCCTCCTGGCTGCCCCGGATGGGATGGAAGAGATTGGAGCCCACAGAGAAGGGAGGTGCCCTGTTCCATGTGCCAACAAGACACAGTGTTGCCTGGGGCTCAAGGGTCCTGAGGTCTGGGCCCTGCTTCACCTAGCCTTGGGCAAGTCACTAGACTTCTGGTGCCTCAGTTTCCCCTTTCTAGTGTAGTGCCTCCTCAGGGGCTTGGGTTAAATCACTTATGCAAGTGAAATATGGGTGCTTTCAAGTGCTTCATCCGAGGCCCTAGGCTTCGTCACGCTGCACTTTACCAGTGCTTTTCCTAAGGTGCAGTTGGAGGGGTGCTCTGTGCCGCACAGGCTGTACCCGCTTACAGGTGAGCACAGCCCTGATCTCTGGCCATCTGTTCCAGAGCCTGCCTACCCTTGAGCTTTCTCTCCACAGGTTCACTCAGCCTGTCCTTCGGGCCCGGCTCCCACTCAGCATTTGGTGGAGACCTCCGTCAGTGTCGCTGGGTCTAACTTTGTTCTCTTCGGCTGTCATGGTTTGGACCCCACATTTCCTCCTCCGCACCAGCCCGCAGTTACATCACATCGCTGTTCTCTCTGTCCTTCCTCCAGGTCTCCACGCCTGGGCAGGAGGCGGCTGCCCACCTCTGAGGCCCATCTCGTGCCTGCTTCTGTGCTTGCTGTCTCGTGGACAGAACATCTGCGGCTGCTTCCCAAGGCCAGGAGCCGGGTCTTGGGGGAACAGCTTAGCACTGGGGACTGCGCCTTAGGAGAGCCACGCTGCAGCCTCCTGCGCCACCCTCTCTCCAGGGGAAGGAGCTGACAGAGGGACCCTGAGCCCAGCCTGCCCCTGCATCCAGCCCCAGGTGGGCATGGACTGGCAGTCCTGAGCAGCCAGAGCGGATGCCCGGCCCCCAGGGGGGCGGAGGAGCCCCCACCATGAGCCTGGGCAAGCTGTCACCCGTGGGCTGGGTGTCCAGCTCGCACGGGAAGAGGCGGCTGACCGCAGACATGATCAGCCCCCCACTTGGGGACTTCCGCCACACCATGCATGTGGGCCGCGGAGGGGATGTCTTCGGGGACACCTCCTTCCTCAGCAACCACGGTGGCAGCTCCAGAGGCAACCACCGCTCACCCCGCAGCTTCCTGGCCAGGAAGCTGCAGCAGGTGCGGAGGGTCGGGGTGCCAGCCAGGAGAATGGCCTCGCCGCCTGCACCCTCGCCGGCTCCTCCTGCCGTCTCGCCCATCATCAAGAATGCAATCTCCCTGCCCCAGCTCAACCAGGCCGCCTATGACAGCCTGGTGGTGGGCAAGCTCAGCTTTGACAGCAGCCCTTCCAGCTCCACGGACGGCCGCTCCACCTACGGTGAGGGACTGGGCTCCCTGCCCATTGTCCAAGGCTGAGGCCCGGCCTTGGCCTTTTCCCTAGGTGTGGTCTCACCCGAGGGTCAGGCCCAAGCCCTAGGCAGTGCATTGGGAGCCAATTTATACCCCCGAAAACGCCGCAAGGCTGAGAGGTTTTGAGTTCCAGCTGCCCCTAGTCCACTGTGTGTCTTGTGTGTCTCAGACAAGCCCTTTCCCTTCTCTAGGCCTGGTGGGGCCAGCGCACCCTCTTTCACCCCCTGCAGTTAAAGCAGTGCCTTACAGTCAGGTTGATAAGGTGCTGAAGTGAAAAGCCTGGGCTCTAGCTTCCAACCCTGGTTCTGCCTGATTCCCACCAAACCCTTTGACCCCTGCAAGATCAAGCTCTCGCCTGTAATGAGTCCCTTTATGTCGTTGCTGAGATCGGGTAAGATCATCCGCATGCCAGACAAGGCCCAGAGTCTGGCACAGAGTAGGTGCTTCAGAGACATAAGCTGTTGCTGTTAGTGGAGTAGAAGTTCCCATACCCTAACCAGTTAGGAAGACCCTTCGCAGGGGACCATGCACATAGGCAGCTGGAACTGCTCAGCTAGGCACTGTGGGCCTCTGCTGCCCCCTGGTGGCTGGAGTCTTCCACTGGGCTTTGCCCCTAGCAGTCTCCTTCCAGGGGCTGGTGAGAACCCAGCCGAGGACTGGCTGATCCACAGTAACCTGGCATGTCTCAGGCCTTGTGGTCTTAACCTGATGACTTCAGAGGGCAAGTGCCTGTCCTTGGAGCCTGAGGTTTCCATGCAGTCATGCCTTGGCTGGCTCCATCCTGGGCCCACAATCAGCCCACTTGCTGTGTGGGTTCCAGGGCCAGGGTCCTGGCAGGAACCGAGGGTTGTGGCCAAGTGTGCAGTTGGCACTGAAATGCAGGAGATTTAGGGCACGGCCTTTCCCATCTCCAACTGAGCCTCACTTTCTTCCTGTACAAAATGGGAGCAAAGATCATGACCGTGGGGATCAGGGGTCATGCAAGGGACTTTAATCTCTGCTTCCCCCATCTTTCCTATAAAGTCCCTTGCATGAGGGGGCAGTGACTGACAGAGGCCACATGGCAGCCAGGGCTGGCCCTGGTAAGGGGCCCCAGCTCTGACCCACACCCCACTTTTCTTCTAGGCCTGGACTCTGGGTTCTGCACCATCTCCCGCCTGCCCCGCCTAGAAAAGGCCAGTGAGCGAGACCGGGACCCTTCCTTCCCCTGTGAGCCTGAGCTGCGCCGCTCTGACTCACTTTTGTCCTTCCGCCTCGACCTTGACCTCGGGCCCTCGCTCCTCAGTGAGCTGCTGGGGGTCATGAGCCTTTCAGAAGTCCCTGCGGCTGAGACCCCAGCCCCGTCTTCAAATCCCCTAACCGCTGCCACAAACCCCTCAGCCCCTCCTGCAAATCCCGAGGACCCCTCTGCAAACCCGCTGGCTCCCACCCCACGGCCGCCTGCTCCTGCCACAAGCCCGCCGGCCCCTGTTGCACAGCCCGCACCCCATGGACGTTTCCCCAATGGGGTAACTGCTGGATTGGGCCCAGGAGTGGATGTGAGGGCCAGCCTGGTGGGAGAGGAAATCCCAGGAGACATGGCCCTAGGCAGGCACCGGGGAGCCAGCCAGGGTGGCACCCAGGGCAGCCGCCACTGCACAGAGGTGGATGCCGGGCAGGAGCCCACAGAGGGCTCCTGGGAGAGCCTGGAGGAAGAGTGGAGGGCGCCCCGGGCAGGCGGCAGGGCCTCCGTGCCCAGCTCGGTGCAGGCTGACACCTTTGAGTTTGCTGACGCTGAGGATGATGAGGTGAAGGTGTGAGGGCTGGGGCTCAGGACCTGCCAGGTCTCCCCAGATTCCTGCTGGGCTCTGCAGAGCAGACATGGAAGGGGATCGGGGGAGCCTGTCCTGGGACCTGGGCCCCACCCATGCCGCCCCCAAGGCTGGAGGGCCGGCCTCACAGTGTGGCCTTTGTGCCTGAGGAAGCTGCCCTAGGCGAGGGGCTGACCACACAGGGCCATTGTCTGCTCTTCCCAGTCAGATGCCTGCCCCAGCTCATGGGACACCGCCCCCCAAGGTCCCTCCCAGGCGTCCTCCCCAGCATTCCCGCTTGTCCCAAAGCCTCACAGGTCAGGTGCGGGAAGAATCCTGCCCTCCTGGGTCCCCAGACCTGCTCTGGGCTTCATTAAAGAAAGCTTTTTTAATAAAAGTTGTCCTGCTAGAAGCTTGGGGACCTGGGACAGCCGCTTAGCCCCCTACTGAGATGCCCTCCCCTCCTGGAGTTTGGAAAGTACTCAGCCCCATCCGGGAGGGAGGCCAGGTGGGTACTGAGTAACCAGGCTGGAATGTCTGCCCGAGATAAGGGCCCAGGTGCAAGCCTTATCTGCAGTTTCTGGGGCAGCCCCTGGTCCAGGAGCCCCACAGTCCCACAGGCCGCTTGACATTTACTCACGATAACGGGGAGCTAGGCAGGAGTGGGTACTTGGGGCCATTTGGGAGCACACAGCCCAGCCTCCCTATCTTGCAGAACTATCCTTGTGCCTCAGT
Organism: Fukomys damarensis; assembly: GCF_012274545.1. Lineage (NCBI taxonomy): Eukaryota > Metazoa > Chordata > Mammalia > Rodentia > Bathyergidae > Fukomys > Fukomys damarensis. Next base: position 9,558,185 of record NW_022900931.1, on the reverse strand, counting down.
TTCCTCTTTATATCATGAGAATGCCAGGAGCATTAAAATGCATGGAAAGCAATAATAACCACAGTTCTACCACAGAGACCTCCATAAAAGTGTTTACTCTTGACTTCAGGGGAAGAAAGGGGGGCAGGAAGTGCAAGTGAAAGGCTGGGAGAAAGATCCAGGAGCCAAGGGCCTCTGATTCTGGGAGCAGGGGAGCGCAGGAAGGCTCAGGACAGGGAGTCTAGGCTGGGGACTCGGGTTTGAGGAGGTGCTGCCTGCCCGCTCAGTCAACCTTGAAGGAGGAGATGTGGAGGCCCCGCACGCACAGGTAGCTCAGGTGGCTGTGGCCCAGCCTGTTGGGAAAGGTCAGTTCATATCCGTCTGGCAGTGTCACCTTGAATTCGTCAGCCTGAAAGGTCACGGAGAGCTGCAGTGGGGAGAGAGGTGTCAGCGAGGCAGGAGGGGCCCTGGACGTGGGCCAGTGCGGTGCCTGGTGGATTCACGCCCTTGCACACATACCCTCACGGGGCTGCCCTGTGACCTCACCTTGACCTCTGCCCCCTGGCCAAAGCACATGTGATTGTCTCGCTGCTCCTGTCCCCAGTTGCCGCTGTCCCGCGAGTTGCAGACGATGGTGGATTCGTTGAAGCGAGGGTTAAAGTGCAGGGCCAGTTCATCTGCCCCCTGGCCCAGGTTAACAGCAAAGCTGCCAAGAGCAGGTAACAGGTGAGATTCAGGGGCCAGCCCTGAGGAAACAGCCAGGTCAGGGGGCTTCAGCTGACCGCAAACCGGAAGAATCACCAAAGAGATTTTTAATTGAGATCTGTGCTCTAAAACAACCACTCAGACAGACTTGGCTCTGTAGTGGCACATGGCTGCTGATGGAGTTACTGATGGTGACAGTTTCAGAAATTAGGGATACCTGCCCTGGGGGAGAGGATCGATGATCTTAGACACTCAAGACCTCTCAGGTGGTGAGCTCCCTGTCCCTAGAGGTATGCAATCAGGGATTCTGAGCAGGATCACTCCCCTGAGAATAGGACATTGTGGATTATGAGGTTCCTTCACTGAGCGGAAGGGGCCTCTGCCTGGGGCGTCCTCACGTATCTGCAAACTTGAGGGAGCTAAGTAGGAGAGTCATTTTTCTCTTGACTTCTAATCCATGCATCTGTCTACCCACTTCCCAACCCAAGGTGGGCAGAGAGTGGTCCCAAGAAGGGCTGAAAATGTCCGAGCTGAGCTGTGAATTGTGACTCCCGGAAGCAGATCAGGTTCTAATGCAGAGGGGATGGAGGCACTGGGCTTTCAGCAGAGGATGGCACAGGAAGTCACTCTGGTCTCGCTCTATCCCAGAGTTGCGCCGCCCATCCTGACTCAGTCCTCCCAGTTTCCCTGTCCGTCTCACCCGTCCACGTTGTCGGCGATCTTGCCCTTGAGCTTCAGGGTTTTTCCCAACTTCATGTCCATGTTTGTCATCTCAAATTTCACCTGAGCCAACAGAGAAGCGTCCCACTGGAGAGCCCGCGGGAACCCCGTCACACACGTGCCCCGCACCCTCCTGCTGGTGACACCGGGCACGTGAGGGCACCACCGTGCTGCACAGGGAAGAGGGGAGCCCGGGATCCAGGCTTCCCCGAGCCCCTCTGCCCTTTGTGTTTTGCGTAATGCAGGAAACGACCTTCCTGGAGACAAGCGGGGCTCAGCCCATCCCAGGTTAGACTTCCGCCTTAACCTGTCCCTCCCCAGAGCTCACTTTTCCACGTGGAAATTATGCTGGTTTGATAGATTCATTAAAAAACAGTCTCTGGGCGGGGGTTCCACCCTGTGGTAGCGCACCTGCCTGGCTGCCATCTCCAGCACCACAAAGACCACAAAAGCTGCTGGGCGCCACCATGCTACAGATGCTGGCTGCAGAAGCCCTAACCCTGATACCCCCATCTTGAAGAGTCAGTGTGCTTGTGAGACCCCAGCCCCCAGCTGGGCCCGGGTCAAGGCAGATGGAATCACCGTGGTTATGATCTTGCATCACACTTAGCCACCTGCCCCTGCTTTTTTTTTACAGGCCCTGGGTAGCACCTGAGGTCTCAGAGCTGGGCTTGCAGAACCCCTCCCTTACCCAAGGCTGAGAAATCTTTCACATCCATGGCTGGAAGGGGAGGGGTTGAGGTGACTAGGATCAAACAGATGCCAAAGACAGAATCCAAGAGAATGCTTTGGCACTGTGGGGTTTCTGCTGCTTTGCCTGGGTTTAGCTTTGTAGAAGGCATTGTCTGAGAAGCCCTGAACCAGCTCCCACACGGTTGGGATGCTTAGCCACCCACAGTCAAGGGTATGGCCTTGGCGGGTAAGCAGTTCTCTTCCCCCAAGGACAGGCGAGGGTGGCCCACTGGCTCTCACCCTGCCAAGCACTCTGGGAGCAGAGCTTCCTAAAAAACGGTCCTAGCCAGGTGGGGGCACACATCTGTCATCCCAGCACTTGGGAGGCTGAGGCAGGAGGATCGTCATAAATTTAAGGCCAGCCTGGGCTACCTAGTGAATTCGAGGCCAATCTGAACTACGTAGTGAGACCTGTCTCCAAAAATCAAAAAAAATAAATAAATAAAAAATAAAGGGGGTCCTGAAAGAGGCGAATGTCACCCCAGGAGTGTGGGGCTGTAATGGGGCCACAGACGCAGTGACGCCTGAAGCACCCGGGACTGGATAACTCCCTTTCAGCCTGCCCTGTGCACTGGAGGCTGGACAACAGCAGCCCTGGGCTCTGCCCACTAGATGCCAATAGCACTCTTCCAACCAAAACTGGGGGTGGCCGAATGTCCCAGAAGGACAAAATCACCTTTGGGGACAACGGGATCTGGAGGCCGAGGCCTGTCTTCAGATCTGTGCGTGACGCAGCAGCTGCCCCCAGTTTTGGAACTGCACAGACTGGACTGAAATTCTCAGGCAGCCGCAGACTGGCAGACACGGTGTGGCCCCTGGGAGAGGAGGCTCTTGGGAAGGCAGCCACTAACCCTCCAGGCAGGATGAGAGGGCGATCCTGCCCGCTAGGTGGCAGTGCTTACAGACTCCAGCTGCGAGTGTACATGTCGTGTCTCATACCCACCCGTGTGTACAGGCACCACAGGGGCTGGGCCTGGGTCTGGTAAAAGTCACCGTGTTCCTGGCCAGAGGAAAGACAGGGCCAAAAGGGAGGCTGAGGCCTGCGGGGCTGTGCAGCTCTGAAACTGCTGTCCCCACTCAAGAACCGCTGAGGTCCAGGGAGAGACGGAGGCAGAGGAGTCAGGACCGGGCGGTTTACAGACCTGCTTGTAGGCCAGGAGCTGGGGGCCCTGGGGTCAAATCCAGGTCTCCCCCTGGCTGCTTAGGGACCTGAGGTCACCCTTGCCCTTTCTGGGCCTGGTCACCACCTGAGATGAAAGGAGTTTGGATCAAGTGGTCTAGGAAGGAGACAGGTGGGGTTAGGAGAGGAAAAAGGTTCAGGAAGTCTCCGTCCCTCTGTGAGGGACCTCCAGCCACTTTCCTGTCCTGTGTGCCACCTATGCTGGCGTGGATAATGTCACCCCAAAAGTCATTTCCACCTGAGACCTACAGATGCTACCTGTCTGGAAGTCGCAGATGTACTCAAGATGGGGCAGCACTGACTGGAGGTGGGCCCTAAATCCAGCATAGTTGGTGTCTGCATAAGAGGAAGGAAGCCGGGCATGGTGGCCCACTCATGTAATTCCCAAACTCAGGAGGCTGAGGCAGGAGGATCACCACAAGTTCAAGACCAACCTGGGCTACATAGCGAGACCCTGTCTCAAAAACCAAAAATAAATAAACAAATCGAGGGAAGTTTGGACACAGTGGAGAGGGCAAAGCCTGGAGTGAAGAAGCTATAAACAAGGGGACACCAGGGGTTGGCAGTGACTGTGGAAAACTGGAAGAGACCAGAAGCAACCTCCCTTGGAACCTGCAGACAGCCGCAGCCCCGCCCAGCCCACACCTGATTCCAGATTCTTCTAGAACTGGGAGGGAAGGACTGGACCATCTTGTTTTAAACCGCCTGTTTAGTAATGATGTGTCCCTGCAGACTAGGGAGTGAATGCACTATCTAATCAGAGGATGCTTCCGTAAATCAGAGGAAACAGGAGCCCAGGGGGGTAGGACTTGTCCGTAGTAGTCACAAAGCAAGCCATGGCAGGCCCAAGTATGAAATCAAAGAGAGACTTCAAAGAGGACCCATTCAACCCTTGCAATTTGCAGATGGTGACCTTGGGCAACTTCATCTTTGGGTCTGGACTGGGTGTGGTGGATGTGCGCCTGTAATCCTAGCATTCAGGAGGCTGAGGCAGGAGGATCACTGAGTTCAAGGCCAGTGAGTTCAAGGCCAACCTGAATGCGGAATGAGACCCTGTCTCAAAAAACAAACAAACAAAAACTCTAGGCCTCTGTTTCTTTGCTTTTCCTTCTTTTTATTGTTCTGGGATTGAACCCAGGCAGGGTCTTGAGCACACTAAGCATACACTCTACCACTAAGCTACATTTCCAGCTTCTGAGCCTCAAGTTTCTTTATTTTATTTTATTTTTGAGGCAAGGGTCTCACTGTGTAACCTAGATTGGTCTTGAAGTCACTGTGTAGCCCAGACTGGCCTGACTTGCAGCAATTCTCCTGCCTCAGCCTCCTGAGTGCTGGGATCACAGGCATGCACCACCATGCCTGGCTCAGTTGCTTCATCTTTAAAGGGCTCACCAGATACTAGCAGTCATCATTACTGCTGTTGCTGCTGCTGTTACTGCTAGAGAAAACTGAGGCTGGAGCGGCAGGAGTCAGGCCCAAGTTTCCCACGCGCAGTGACAGCACAGGAAGCTCAACGCTGCAGGACTGTAGCAGCCAGGTGTCTGACCTCCTTGATACCCGGGGGGGGGG
>NW_022900931.1:9549944-9553069 GCF_012274545.1 Fukomys damarensis | reverse complement strand
CCGGGGGGGGGGGGGACTGTGACCCAGATCAGGGCAGCAACCCCAGCCCACCCCAGCCAGGCAAAGACGCAGATGGGATGCGAGAGGTGGTGGAGGTTGTGTTCTTACCGACATGGTGGCAGCTCTGTGCTCAGGGTCCTGATCAGGATGAGCGTACAGCAGAGTATTACTGATTAACTCCACCCGGCCAGAAATAAGGACTCTGGCCCCTGGGACCCAGCGTTCCCTCCTGCCTCTCCAGGGAAGGGGACCAAACAGATGGATGATGCCTCACCTGTGCCCGCCCAGCTGGGCCCATCCTCCCGCCTCCCCCTCAGGTCTCCAGAGCTCCACCTCCCACACACAAACGAACGGAAACCCAGGAGCCTGAGATTTCCTGGCCTGAGCCTGGCTCAACTACAAAAAGAGGCTCACTGTGTTACAAGATCCAAACCTCTCATGAAAACAACGCTGAGATCCCACCTCACCCCCAGAAAGAATGGCTGCTCTCAAGAAATCAACCAATAACCCTGGAGGGGCTGTGGGGAAAAAGGACCCCTTCTCCACTGTTGGTGAGCGCGCAGACTGGTGCAACCACTGTGGAAATCAGTGTGGAGATTTCTCAAAGAACTAAAACTAAAGGTTCCTTTTGACCGAGCTGTATGTCTTCTTGGTATCTTCCCAAAAGAATTAAAAGCATCATACCACAGTGATATATGTGCACACCCCCTTTTTTGTTTGTTTTTGAGAAGGGTCTCATCATGTAGTTGAGAATGACCTGGAACTCACTATGCAGCCCAGGCTGGTCTCGAACTCACAGCGAGCCTCCTGCCTCAGCCTCCCGAGTGTTGGGATTACAGGCGTGCGCCATCACATCCAGCTCTGCTCATCCATTTTTATAGCTGCACAGTTTGTAATAGCTAAATCTTGAAAACAGCCCAAATGCCCATCAATTGAAGAGTGGATACAGATGTGTTTATTTTCTACGATGGAGTACTACTTGGCCATAAAGAAGGATGTGCTTCAAGATATTTCTAGCTACACAGATGAACCTTGAGACCACACTCTTAAGTGAAATAAATCAGACACATATGTTTATCCCATTGTTTGTCTGGTGTAAGAAACTGAATGTGGCAATAAAGAAGGAGATGTAGAATGGATGCTGGGAAGTGGGAAGAAAGTGTTCAAATAGCAAGGGGAACAAGGGAGGAGGGAGAGAGAGGAAGGAAGGGGCAAGAAAACACTGAAATAGAAGAAAAATGGAAACAAAGTTTTTGTACCTAGGGAGAGGGAGGGCTTGAGGGGGGAATGGGATGAAACAAAAATAAAATTTACTTTAAAAAGTAAAAATTTTAAATGTCCAAGCTTCTAATTTTCTATGATATCATGAGTCATCGGAAGAATCTTTTCTTCTCCGTTCACTCCACTGTTTTCCTGGTTGTGCATTATCATTAACATTCTCACTGTAGACAGAGACGTCAGATAAGAAGGAAAGCCGTCCTGCATACCCCACCACCAGGACAGCGCAAACCTCCTCCCTGTCTTGGCGCACTTCCTTCCCAGCGGTTTTCTACGAACTTATGTAATAAACATCTCTCCATCTGCAAGTGTTCAATCCTGCTTCATTGCAGAGACACTGAGGCCCACAGGTCTGTATTTCAGAGATACATTTCAGTGGCTGTGAAACATTCTACCTTCCAGCGGCTGAATATACCGAGCCAATTTCCTGCTGCTGAACCCTTACATTAATTCTCAATTTTCACTAAAATCAGACTGCTGTACGAAATCTCTGCCCACGAAGCCCAGCCGAATCCTGGCAATTTAAATAGGGCAGGAAGGAGAGGTCTGGAGCGAGTGCCGTGAGTGCTCTGGGTTTGGCTGGCCGCGGGGGCCTCCGCCAGCGTTGGGGTGTGGGGCGCTCTGGGTGGGGTGCTGGGGCAGGCTCTGGAGGTGGCTCCATGCCCGGTGCTCACGTGGAGCGCCACCTTCACAGCAGGGCAGCCCCAAAGAAAGCATAACTTCCTTATTGCACTTACAAGGAAATGAATCTTTTCTCAACCTTTCTCCCAGAGCAAGGCAAAGATAAGGATTTTGAAAGCGTTTCGGAGACAGAAACGCCACTCGACCAAAACTGCAACTTTTGAGGTGATATTTTTAAAATTATATTTGTGCTACCAGCTCATCATAAAGCGTTTGGACAGTGGACCAAGTAAAAAGGGTTTAGTTCATTGGTTTCAAAAGTATGTGTTCGTGTTGTTGCTGCTGTTGTTATCGTTGACACAGGGTCTGACTAAATTGCCCAGGCTGATTGCTAATTTGCAATCCTCCTGCCTCAGCCTCCCAAGCGCTGCGATTAAAGGCGTGCCCTATCATGCCTGATTTGAAAAGAATGAAAATGGGAACATGATCATGTTTAAGATTTGTGTGTTTTTCTTACATCAATGAAAGATTCTTAAAAACAAAACAAAAAAATAAAACTAGAAAAGAAAATAAGTGGAATTCCCTTCTTGCCCCTCTGACCTTATCCCCTGACGTGGGGCCTCTTGAGGGCTGTTTTCCCTTTCCCAAGCCCTTCCTCTGACCCTCGTCATTATAAGCTCATAAATTCTCGATACAATTATAATTCACGTCCCATTTTTCAAATGGGAACTAAGGGTCCCGGGACATAGACTGGATCCCTAATACTGAAAAAATTTCTTCTTCAACCTGAAAGTCTTTTTTGTTCTGATTTTATGAGAAGCTAAACCATTTTGGCATCATGGGGCCCAAGACCCAAGGCTGGAGAAGGTGCTCTGTGGCTGCCGGTGCACCTCGCGCACCCACCGCCTGCGGTTGGGGGACTTTGGTCCCTGCCAACCCCCTGCCGTTCTTCCCCACACAGACAGCAAACAGCTCCTCCCTCCCGCGCAGCCCTGTCCCACTTCCTGCCCGGCCACTGCTCCCTAACGGCCTCCTTCCAAGGCCACAGAGGACACAGCCCGTGGGGCAGGGGTAGCGTGGCTCTCAAGTCAAGTCATGCTGTGTCAGCTACAAGCTGTGCAGCCATTGGCAGGTGGCTTAGACCCTCGGGTTCTGCATTTGAGAAAAGGAGCTAAACCCATCCCCTTCCTACACCCTTTATGAGGATGTTTTTTTTTTTTTTTTTT
>NW_022900931.1:9533798-9546298 GCF_012274545.1 Fukomys damarensis | reverse complement strand
GCCAGCTCTTGCCGATGGCCTACTACGTATGAAGCCATGGGTTCCATGGTTGCTAAACACAAGGCAAGGCTCCCCCTTTTCCTTAAACGGAAAGGAAAAGACCTTTGCATAAGGCTGAAGGTTATTATGCCCCATTGAGTGGATGGGGAAACAGGCTCTGAGAGGAAGAGTGACCGCTGGGGTTCTAAAACAATGCAAGTAGGACAGAGTCAACTTCCCCATCTGTCTGTATCAGCCTCCAGGGGCTGAGCCCGGGGTCCAGAAAGAGCTCCCATTCCGCGAAACAGTGCAAGGGCGAGGTCACGTCCCCTTCCCCACAGCCTGGAGGCCGGAGCCGGGAGCCCTTCCTGGTCTACACACAGCCGTATTCCTCGTCCTGCCGTCCACCGGGCAGCACTGACCAGACCCTCAGGCACACGGGCCCGGCGGCATGGTGACAGGGGATGGGACTTAGAGCCATTCGTAGGTCACTTGGTCACAGGTCACAGTCCTGGGCCAATAGCGTCTCCATTTGCTCTATCAGCGGCCATCAGCCCCACCACCGCACACCCTAGAATCCGAGTCTGTGGGACTCCCAGGCCTTTTGGGGAGTGGGCACTGCTTCGGCCAGGCCTCCCGCTCCATGCTGAGGAGCATGGCGTGGACCCCACCTGCAGGTCAACTTCACAGCCTCAGAGACCCAGCAGCCCCTTCCTCCAGCCCCTTGGCGAGGCCCAGGCTCCGGATATGGTGCTGGAGGAGACAGAGGAGGTTACCCGAGTGTCCAGAACTGCCACCCGCTCGGAGGACAGCCACTGGGCTCACATCCTGACCGTCTCTTACCAGCCGTGTGACTTTGGCGGTCTGGTTAATAAGAAAGATTTCTATTTCACAAGATTGCCATGTGTGGAATGAGAACAGACATAACGGGCTGGGCGTACAGAGTCTGACACATAGTTAGGTGCTCAACTATCCCTACTCGGCCACCCACAGCCAAAGGACTGGCATTTGCAGATGTCTCCCAGGCACTGGGCCCTTGCACGGTTCTGGTTCCGGCCTCACCCTCCCCTCCATTCGCTCCGGGTCCTCGGCCCCGCCCAGTGCTTCTGGCCAAGAGGAAGAGGTGACTTCACCCGATCACCTGAGTCTACTTCCTGGCCGACAGTGGACACCTGTTTGGTAGCTGGAGGGAGCGGGAAGGGAAAGTAAAATGAACTAAGGTGCGTTATGTTCATGCACCCCACCGGGAATGAATGCAGTGCCAACAAACGCTAAGAAAATTGAGAAACAAAATAAGTTCAGGGTTGCAACCCTTGTTCACTGCTGACAGGAGTGGAAGAGTTTGGTGGTTTCTCAAATGGCTAAATCTAGAGGGACTGGGGTGGGTCTCAGGAAGTGCTCCTGCTTAGCATGGGTGAGGCTCTGGGCTCCATCCTTGGTACAAACAAAAACAGCAAAGAAAAGAGCAAAACATAGAATTATCCTTTGATCTAGCAATTCTACTCCCAAGTATATAGCCAGAGGAACTGAAAGAAGGATTTGTTTTTTTTGTTTGTTTGTTTTCTTGGATTTTTGTTTGTTTGTTTGGTTTGGTTTTTTGAGAGAGGGTCTCACTATGTAGTTGAGACTGAACTGGAACTCACTATGTAGCCCAGGCTGGTTTTGAACTCACAGGGATCCTCCTGCCTCAGCCTCCCGAGTGCGGGGATTACAGGTGTGCTCCACCATGCCCGGTTTGAAAGGATTGGAAAGGATACTTGTGTGCCAACGTTCATAAACCACACAATTGTCAAGAGACAGAAGGCGGAAAAACCCAGGTGTCTCTCCAAAGATGAACAGGTGAACAAAATGTGGTTGCATCCAGGGCAGGCGTGGGGATCGCATGCCTGTAACCCCAGGCAGAGGCAGGAGGATCACCTTGAGTTCAACTGAACTACAAGATCCTATCTCAAGCCGGACGTGGTGGCGCACGCCTGTAATCCCAGCACTTGGGAGGCTGAGGCAGGAGGATCGCTGTGAGTTTGAGACCAGCCTGGGCTACACAGTGAGTTCCAGGTCAGTCTCAACTACATAGTGAGACCCTGTCTCAAAAAAAAGATCCTATCTCAAAAACAACAACAATAATAAAAAAGTGGACCATCCAGGCCTTGGACTATTTATTACTCAGCCATAAACAGAAATGAAGTTAGAAGAGCGCACAGAGACAAGCCCAGAAAACATGTTCAGTGAGAGAATAATATTGTATGAGTCCGCCTATATGAAATATTGTAAAAACAAATAGAGCCAGGAAATAGATTAGAAGTTCCCAGGGGTTCAGGTGGTAGGGAGATGGGGAGTTAATTATTTAATGGGTACAGACCTTCTTTTATTTTCTTTATTTTTTGTTGCTAGAGATTGAACCCAGGGCCTTCACACTAAGCTACATTCCCAGGCCTTTATTATTATTTGTAAGACAGGGCCTCACTAAATCACTAAACTGCCCAGGTTGGGCTTACACTTGGGATCCTCCTGCTTCAGCCTCCCACCATGTGAGTACAAAGTTTCTGTTTGGGATGATGAAAATGTTTTAAAAATAGTGGTGATGGTGGCATAATGTGGTGACTGTAACTAATGCCACTGAATTGAGCACATAAAGTGGTTAAAGTGAAACATTTGTGTTATGTATACTTTTCCACAATTTCTTAAAACCAACCATGTAGTCAGGTGTGGTGGCGTCCACCTGTAACCCCAGCACTCAGGAACCTGAGGCAGGAGGATCACTGAGAGTTCAAGGCAGAGAGAGCCCAAGGCCAGCCTCATCTATGAAGCAAGACCCTGTCTCAAAAAAGCTAAAAACCAAAACAGAAAACTAATAATATAATATACAAAAACTTAACACTCTAAATGGGCGAATTATATATGAGAAGTACACTTTTCCTTTTTCTCACAACTTTTTTTGGGAGGGTACTGGGATTTGAATTAAGGACTTTGTGCTTGTGAGACAGGCATGGTACCAATAAGCCAAATTCCCGGCCCCTCCTTACCTTTCCTTTTAAGGCCCCAACTTTTAGGATAAATTCGTTACCTCCACCACAGAACCCAGCCACCACTGTTTTTTTTTGTTTGTTTTTTTAAGGCAGTTGATCGCAGGCCAGGCGGCTTGGGTGTTTGGAAAGAGAAAACATTTGCCTCCCCCTGCTGGCCACTAAGAGAATGATCTCTAAATAAAAAGGAAAAATAGCTTGTCAATTGCTAAGCATCTACCTCAAAAAAATGATGAAGTAAAACAGGCAAGAAGGGCCAGGAAGGTAGCTCAGTGGCACACTGCCTGCCTGGGAAGTGTTGCACATATGAGCAATATGAAACCTGCATGTGGCACATATGTTCAATCCCAGCACTAGGAGGCTGAGGCGGGAGGATCTCAAATTCAAGGCCAATCTGAGCTACACGGTGAGCCCAGGGCCAGCCTGGACTACATAGCAAAAACCCATCTCTAAAAAGCCAAACAAAAAACAAAAAAAGACACACATATGGTTAAATACACTGTGCACACTCAAAAAGAATTTACAAGAAGTAAATATCCCTTACCCCAAACCCCACAAACACCCAGAAACCAATACCCTTTCACATTTCCTTCCAAGGTTGTCCTCCACACCACACAGCCAGACCCATGGGACTGTAATTTGGCCTTATTCTCTTAGCAGTGCATGTGGGCAACCGTTCCATCTCCACCTCTAACAAATCCAGCTTCTACTCCTGGGGAAAAACAGACCTACAGGTTAGGGTAGAGAACAAGCCTAGCGTGTGTTTGGTCCTGGGCTTGATCCTCACCACCAAAAAGAAACAAAAATAGACCCTTAGCAAAAGGCAGCTTAAAGGCATTTACTCAGGTAGAGGAAGGACCTGGGAGGTGGGCTGCACCTGCCCTGTGACTCAGAAGTCACAGCCCGGCTCTGGGACTGAGTCAGGCTTGGGCCAGCACCATGAAACTGCAGGCTGCAGAGGAACAGAACAGAAAGTATCCATGGGCCTGATGTGTGGAACAACTGAGCACTGACCCCGTAAAACAGCTTAAATTCCAGACACTACTTGTCTTGGAGGGGCCCTAGGAATAGGGCTTTATGTGATCAAAAATGACAATTAATGTTTACATTTTTTTAAAAAGATGTATTAGCGGGGTATGGTGGCACACGCCTATAATCCTGGCACTTGGAAGGCTGAGGCAGGAGGATCGCTCTGAGTTCGAGACCAGCCTGGGCTACATAGTGATTTCCTGGTCAGTGTAGTGAGAGACCTTGTCTCAAAAACAAAAACAAGATGTATCACAGTAAAAGACACATTGCTATTAATTCTCCTCAAAAATACTCCCTTTCAAACACACTTTTCCCAGTGTTCTTGGTTCTTTCTGAAGCAGTTTTACAAGTCCTCTTTCATGAGTGTCTGTAGGTGCGCTGTCATGGCTGCCTGGATGTCCTGAATTGATTCAAAATGTTGACCGTGATGTCATTTTGGGGAAGAGTCAGAAGCCACACAATGCCAGATCCGGGGAAGAAGGCGAATAGGACACACCATAACGTTTTTAGTCAACACAAATTGCCATAAACTTTTTTTTTTTTTTACAGTCTCACTCTGTAGCTCAAGCTCACCACATAAACTACATGGCCCAGACTGGCCTCAAACTCGTGGCAATCCTCTCGCCTCAGCCTCCCAAGTGCTGGTATCACAGGCACCTGGCATTACTTTGCTTTTCTTTTGTTGTGTTGGCATAAACATTTTAAATCAATTTTCGAAAGGAATGGGGTCTGACCCACGATCAGTGAGGGCTGCCGTCTCCTCCCTCTTTCTTTAGACTTGCTCTTTGTCACACTTTCCCTGGCGAAGGGCACTATGTAAGCATTTTTGAGATCTGACTAACAGGAGGCTGAGTTCCATGTACATCTAGTTGGAATTCAGTGGGTTGTAGTTATAAGGCTCGCTGGCACTTACAGGAACAGTGACACTGTTACTCACAGTACCAATACAGCAGTGGCCTGCAGAAGCGCTCCTGCTGCCTGACTCACCTGGTTCCTGACACAACAGCGCAGGGACAGGGCTCGCTACACAACCGCGGGACACAGCCCAAGCGCCTGGCCTAGGAAGAATGCAAGCAGTGGAAGGAAACCAGATCTGCGCTGTGTGGCACCAGAAACCAGGCTGTGGAAAAGTTCTGGTTATCAGATAAGGGGTTTCATTGTTTCTATTTGGTTTTGTTTCCAGACAGGGTTTCATTACGCAGCACAGGCTGGCCTCGAACTGGAAATCCTCCCAGGGAATAGTGCAAAGGGCTGTATTCCAAGACCTCTCTCTCCCCCCACCCCACCCGGGATTGAACTCAGGGGTGTCACACTGAGCTACGTCCACAGCCCTTTTTAATTTTATTTCATTTGTTATTGTGAGACAGTGTAAGTCATTAAGTTGCTCAGCCTGGTTTCTAACTTCCATTCCTCTTGTTTCAGCTTCCCAGCGCGCTGGGATGGGCCTGTACCGCCAGGCCCAATTTGCCACTTGTTTTTGTTATTTATTCACTCTTGAGACAGGGTCTCGCTGTGTAGCTCAAGCTGGCCTTAAACTCACTATGGAGCCCAGGCTGACCACCAACTCATAGCGATTCTCCTGCCTCAGCCTCCCTAATGCTGAGACTACAGGCGTGTGCCACTACGCCAGGGGGGCGGAGCTTTTTTTCTTTAGAACCTATGAAGTGCCTATACCTTATTTCTAACCCATCAATGATGCCCAGGGCCGCCAGGCTCTGCTCTCTCCTGCCCAGCACGCCCTTCCCTGCTACCAAATCGGACTTCTTGGATCCCCTGAGGTGTCATTTCGCTCACACTGCACCTCCCCCCCCCCCCCCCCCCCCCCGTCGTCTCGCCCTCCGCAGCACTTTGTTACCCGGTACAGGACTGTGCCGCAGCTCCCTGGTTGATAGAGACACCAGCCCTATAGATGTTGTACGTATTGGTCCTTTACGTGTTTTATATTAGATCACTAGAAGGTGAATTCCTTGCTTCTTATTCACCCCGGTGTCCCGAATCCTGACACGGAAGTTGGCACAAGGCAGGGGCTCAATAATTCTTCCCTCAACTCTGCCTCCAAGCCTTAGAACCATGAATGAATATCCGCATCTGTCCACCGACCAACGAGAGATGAGCAATATTTGCATACTGCCTTCCTATTGGTTAAAACCCAGGCTTCTCGTTTTCTTCTGGCCAGTAATCTTCCTCTGTGGCCACATCCACGCCAACCTAAAGAAAAGGGGTAGGGCGGGGACAGGGAACAGGGAGGAGAGGCCCCAGGGAGAAGCTGATGTTAAAAATAGACGGGGCAGAGCAAGGCCAGGGGCCAGAGATCGCTTACAAGGTGGAATCAGATTTTGGGGTGAATCTCAGATCTAAAGTCCCTTGAGGCCTGGCAGGGGCAAGGGCTGGGACAAGGGCAACACAGGTTAAAGCTCTAACTCTAGGCTGCAGGTTCCCAGGCCGCACCCAGAGAGTCCCCCTGAATTCTCTGAGCACTCAGAAACCTGCATTCCCGACTAGGGTGTGGTGTGTGTGTGTGTGTGCACCCAGGGCCTTAAAACTGAGCTACATCCCCAGCCCCTTTCCTACTTTTTAATTTTGACACAGGGTATTGCTAGTTTCCCAGGCTGGGCTCAAACTTGCAATCTTCCGCCTCAGCCTCCCAGAGGGCTAGGATTACTGATACACATTACCATGCCTGGCTTCCCCGAAGAGATTTTGACACAGATGGTCCACTCTGGGAAAACCAGCAGAATAGACCCAACAGAACCTTGGAAATCATGCAGAACTTGGTTCCAGCTCCCACTTAAGCATGCAGTGAAGATTCCCTTTAACCTCTCCGGGCCTCAGTTTCCTGTTGTGTGAAATGGGGACAGAAATACCTGCCTCAAAGGACTGGCTCGCTCTATAGGGAAAGTCACAGCACACAGTAAGTGAGCGTTAAGAGAGTTATCTTACCATGACCAGAGCAGAGGAACCAGACGGACTGTGACAAGGGGACCTCTCACCGCGTTCTCTAGGACACAGAATAGCCCAGTGAATAAGTTCATTTCTCTGGTGGCCACAGTTCTTCCTCCCCTAGAAAGTGGCCCAGTTTCTCTTGGTCCAAATCTAATTTTTGCTGTCCCAGTATTTCAGGCAATCCAGATTTTCTGGGAAAGCCTTAATTGCAAACAAACAATTAGCTCATCTGCTGTAACACAGGCATTTATATTTGTGCTGAACTGATATTTCCTTTCACCTAGAGGTCATTGCTTTTTGGGCTTGGCATGGAATTCAGTGGCAAAGCAATTTGCCTGGCACAAGCAAGGCCCTGAGTTTAATGCCCACACCTCCCACATACAAAGATCATTGTTTTAAATAAAGATTTCAATACTTTATAAGCCTTTTATTGTGTAAATTTTGTTATGTAAAACATGATAATGACCTTGCTTACGCCAGCTGGCCTAGTTCTGATTCAGAAAATATGAGCCTCTCTCCCTGTCCCCTGCACATGGATATTAAGGTTGAAAATGAATATTCCATGGGCTCTACCATCCTCCTCATCCTCTGTCTGCTCATCCTCTGTCAGCAATTCACCTAGAATTGTGATTTCTGGGAACAAGCATGGACTCTGGGCCTAGACACTGCAGCTTGAGTTCAAATTTTGCTTAGAAAAATTTGGATAGTGGCACACTCCTGTAATCTCAGCACTTGGGAGGCTGAGGCAAATATCGCCACAAGTTTGAGACCAGCCTGGGATACATGTGAGTTCAAGACTAGTCTGGACCACACAGCAAGACTGTCTCAAAACAAACTTTTTAAAAATTCTGCTTTCAGTCTTCTTAGCTATGTGGCCTCAGGATCCTTGCACTTGCAATACTTGACTGTACAATTGGTCCCTTTTAGTTTTGATGTTAACTCCTCAAAAGGAACCACCCCCCAAAAAAGGAATTTCCCAGGCCACTTCCCACATGGTTTCTGTAAGGTCAGACTGAGGCATGATTGAGACCACAAGGAAGGCAAAGTCTAAGCAACATGTGATGAGTTTATTGCCATCTGGGTGCAAATGGGCCAAGGGCGAGAAGACCGTTGGCACTGAGAGGAGGGTGCTAGTGGTTGATATGGGGCATTTTAGGTAGGGGAGGGGGAACTGGTCAAGAGGGTGGAAACTTTTAGAATCCTGTGGGTGACAGGTGTGGGGCTGGCTAATAAACAGGGCAGTTGTGAGAGCAGCAGGGTGGCTGCTGGCTTTCTGTTATCTCTGTGCTCCTGTGGATTCAGGTAGCCAGCCCATCTGCTCAGGCGGGGTTGACTCAAGGGACTGGTCAGCAAGGGATCCATCGGTTTCCATTCTCCTGACACCAGCCCATTTGGATTTCATTTACTTTTGTGTTCTCCATCCTTTGAAGGGAAGCATTTGGTCTTTTGTGGGCCCTTGTGATAGAGGCCACATTACTCAGGGCCTCAGATTTTTCATCTGTAAAACAAAAAATAATACTCAATTGTGACTAAGCATAGTAGCACTTGCCTGCGGTGCCAGGACTCTGGGAAGCTGAGGCAGGAGAATCGCCAGTTCGAGCCCAGCCTGGGCAACTTAATGACTTAGCAAGATCCTGCCTCAAAAAAAATAAAATAAAATAAAAAGGACCAGGGATTTGGCTCAGTGGTTCTGCTGCCTGCCTCATAAGCACAAGGGCCCAAATTCGATCCCCAGTACCAAAAATAAATAAAATTAAAAATGGGGCTGGGAATGCAGCTCAACAGGAAAGCCCTAGGTTCAGTCCCTAGTGCCAATGGGGGAGTTACCTGTGAGGTCTGTATGAGGGTTAAAGGAACAGTGACAACCATTGTCCTCTGTGTCTTTGCCACGGGGTCTGCCTGGATGGGGCACGTGACCCAGGATTTGTCTGTGGTCTCAGGCACTGGAGTTGGGGCCCCTGGACCTCCTACAACTGCTCTCAAGAAAGGTTCGCATGTGACATGCCACCCCACCTCTCTGCCCTCCACAGTTTCCAGTGTGCCCAACCCCCGCCACTTCCTCCCTCCTCCCCACCCGTCCTCACCAGCATCTCTCCTGTCCTAGGGGTTTGGGGGGGAAAGGGCACAGATGAGCCTGGGGCTGCTGACCGATGCTAGGACAGTTTCCCCCTCCCAGGGGATCCCCAAGCTCAGAGCAAACCATTTGCAAAGGCTGGAAAATGACGGGAACAGCAGCCAGACACCGGATCCTGCATTTCCTGTGTGTTGGACGCTTGTTCACCAGCCTCAGGACCCCTCCTCCCTTGCCTCAGTCTGGGCCAAGCCCTCCCTGCAGGAGACCTATCTCCTGCTCCTCTTTCTGCAGCTCCGGGCAGGACGCCTGGGCACCCCCAGCTGACTCATTCATTCATTTGCTCAATGCATATTTACTGAATACTGTAGGGGAAGAAAAGCTTCTTTGCCTGCCTAGGATTTCTGGCTGGGTCTGAATACAACCAACCAAGACAGACTAATGGGAAGAAAGCATAACAAATGTATACAGTCAGTTTTATGGATGGGAGTGTTCAGAATGGAAACCCAGGGTGAAATGCCCATCTTTATGGGAGAGTTGATGAAGTGCAGGCAGCGTGGAGGAATCTGACTGGGCAAAGTGTGTGACCCTGGGGAGATGGACGGGGCAACTGCAAGGCCTGTTTGTCCCAGTTCTACCAGCCTCTGGGTCTCAGGGCAGGACCCTCTGAGATGAAGGTCTTATGGCCTCCTGACAAGAGCAGGTGAAAGAACACAGCTCTTACACACAAAGAAGGAGGAAATGAGCGTCACATTTCCAAGTGTTACGACTTTGGGAGAAATTAGGTCCTGGATCATAGAACCCACTGGGTAAAGAAGAATTGCTAGTTTCCATGGCAGGGGTGGAGCACGATGCGGTCCTTTTCATTTTGTTTATTTAAGTGTCACTGAGGATTGAATTCAGGGCCTTCACACTGAGCTATTCTTAGCCCTTTTTTTTTTTTTTTTTTTAATTTATTGGGTTTTTTTGTACTAGGATCAAACTCACAACGTCATGCTTGTGAGGCAGGCACGGTACCACTAAGCTAAATCCCCAGCTATTTTTATTTTTACTGTGAGGCAGGGTCTTGCCTCGGCCTCTCAGCGCTGGGATAACAATGTGCCACCAATGTGCCTTAGCTGAGAGGTCTCATGATGCCATCTCCGGTTTTCTTCTGTTTCAAATGCTGGGGCTCCATACTGTGGGGTACCATGCTCTGAGCCCCAACACCACCAAATAGGTACCAGTTACTGCTTTAGGCCTTAGGGGATTCACCCTAAGCCAAATAAATGAAATTCCTCATGGTAAGAAGCTCCTCAGGGAATGTAAATTCTGGTGAAGAAAACAAAAAACAGATGCAAAGAAATATATAGTGGTGGGCTGAGGGTGCAGCTCAGTCGTAGAGGGTACACCTAGTGAGTATGAGGCCCTGGATTTAATCTCATAGCTACCATATATACCTGAGTTAGATGCCAAGGTAAGACGCTGGGGGGAATAAACCAGGGGCTCCAGACTCACTTTCTCCAACCAAGCTTCAGATGAAAAGCCCAGGATGGAAAAGGACCATACCACACGTACAAGCCACACAGTATAATTTATAAACCAGTGATGTCAGAACCTGTACCCAGGTCAAATCACCACTGTCTTTAAATGGTGACTTCTGAGCCCTGTGATCTCAGCACTCAGGAGGCTGAGGCAGGACGATCTCAAATTTGACACCAGCCTGGGCTACACAGCAAGTTCAAGGCCAGTTTGGTCTATGTAGCAAAACCTTGTATCTAAAAACTATGAATAGAAAAGTGACTTTTGACAACATGGATATGCCCCTAAATCAACACAGTAAGCGTAGCTTGGGTTTTATTTCGGTAATAATTCATCTCTGTAATAAAAGAAAGAGCTCCAAGCACATATTGTGTTACAGCTTTTAAGAATGCAATAAACATACATAATCCTTTTCCTGTATAATTTTAATGGCTTGCGGGATGGAGAGAATTCAGCATCCCAGTCAGCTGAATGGGAGCGTTTAGTGGAAAAACTGACCCAGATGAGGTCACTGCGGTTCTGCAAGGTGAATCGAGGTCACTCACGAAGGAGCTCGCCCAACAGAACCGGATTCGCCAGATGCTCTAGTCTCAGCTTTGTCTTTAACTCTTTGCAGCGCAGGACTGCTGGAGAGGGCACCAGGGCACGTCCCCCGTGGGGCGCCAGGGGGCGACGGAGAGCAACCGACCCGGCTACCAAGCAGAGCCGTCCGGGGCGGCGCAAGGCCAGGGGTATAAAAGGCCGGTGAGGGAGAGGCATGAAACACTCCAAGACTATAAAGTGTGTTCATCCTGTCCTTTCCTATAGCGGTCTGTACTCCACCAGTACCTGCGCTGCCACCTAGACTTTTTCACCGCTCTCAGAGCTCTTCAGCGATTCCTCCTTACACACACACACACACACACACACACACACACACACACAAGCTAAGCACAGGACCTTCGTGGTCTTGCCCCAGCCTAAATCCTGGAACCTTACAGAAATACTTTCATTCTCTGATCTCATCTTACTCTGTCCGGAACATCTTTTCACACCAGGTCCACCTTGGAGAAATTCGACTGTTCAGCCAAGTCACCTCCTCTGTGAACTCTCCTGACAAGAACAGCCCATTGCACGCGCCAACACCCCAGTTAGGGGAAGGTCCCCTCCTGCATTTTCATTACCCCAGGGGCTTCCCCTATCACTTCGTGCAACAAATATCTGGCCTTGTCTTCCTCCTCCAGTGCCTGTCATGGAGCAAAACAAAAGCACTGAGCTCATTAAATGTTTGCAGGATGAATGCAGTTGGGAATCCAATGCAATAGGGTTCAAGCTTTAACACTGTGACTTCAGGCAGACCAATTATCTGACTCACGGGTCTGTTGTGAGGAATGAAGAGGCATTAAAAACTGCCTAAAACAATGCCTGGGAGACAGCCAGCACCAGACATCGACTCAACCACGTCATTCCCACAGCCGCCAATGTACATTACCGCCTTTTTAACCGACCCTCCCACCTTTGCGTCTAAGCGGAAGTACCCCTATGGGCTCCGGAAATGACCTCAGAGCCCCTCAGAAACATGGCACCCGAGCGTTCTTCCGGAAGCAGTCACAGGCATTCTCGTGACGCAGAACAAGTTAGAGCGTCCCGTGGGGTTTCCATGGTGTCCTCAGCCCCCGGTTCCTCTGCTTCCCCTTCAGCCTGAGCGCCGGGAACGGGAAGGCAGGCGGCGGATCCCATCAGCGACGTAGCCGCCGCCAGGGGAGGGGTCAGGCAAGCAAGTGACGCTCTAGGCGAGCGCGCCGGCATCTCTATGGTGCCCAGCGCTCTAGCGCACGGTTCCCGAGCGTCAGGGAGGACGCCATCCCTTTAACCCGTAGAGGGCGGTGCCGAGGAGGTCCCGCGAGAGCTGTGGGGGGCGGGGGGCGGTGCCGAGGCTGGGGGTCCTGTGGCGG
>NW_022900931.1:9527709-9533469 GCF_012274545.1 Fukomys damarensis | reverse complement strand
TACGCGGCGCCCCCTCCTCACGCCCCGCCCCCGGCCCAGGAGGGGAGGTGCCCCAAATCCACCCCTTGGACCCGGACGGGGAGAAGACCCAGCCAGTTGTGCGAGCTTCACCTGGAACCTCCGCGACTCGGAGAGCAGCCCCAGTTCCCTCAGGCCCAGGCTGCCTCTTCGAAGTGCGGCCTCCCAAGTCTCCCTTGGCGCCAGGAGGGAGCAAGTGAGCTGTCCCAGGACTGCATCTCCTACGGGGACGGGGACGGGGCCGGGGACGGACCCTTCTTGAGCCCCAAATCTTTCCCTCTTGGCCCTGCGCTGTGTGGTTCCCACCTGTCCGATCCTTGAGCCTGCAACTGTTCTCAGATGTGCTCCTTCCCTGTCCAGGAAGGGGAGGACTCCCTGCCCCATCTGATCCCCCAGCTGCCCCCAAGCACTGGCCACACCGTGACAAACCCCCAGACCCTACAGGCTTAGGAGAGTCCCGTCTCAGACTACATAAGTAAGTCCAGTTCACTGTCACTACCCCCAGCCCAGCCCTTCTTTCCTGCACCTCTATCCAGGATTCCTTTCGCAGCTCCTGCTTGGAGGCTTCTGCACCTCTTCCTGTGTCTCCTCAGAGGCCGCTTCTTACCAGACAAGCTTCCACCGCAGCTCCCTGTCCCAGGGGATCCTCGGTCCTCACATCCCTGGACTCTGCCCCTGAAAGCAGTGGTTTGCTTTTCCCGCTCTAGTGACAGCTCTTTCCCAAGGCTTTTCCTCCTGTTGGAACCTTGTCTGTGTCAGGTCATCAGCTAGGCCTCTAATCTGTCTAGGGCCTGGGCACTCCAGGAGCTACATAGTATGGC
The DNA here is from genome assembly GCF_012274545.1 of Fukomys damarensis. Taxonomy (NCBI): domain Eukaryota; kingdom Metazoa; phylum Chordata; class Mammalia; order Rodentia; family Bathyergidae; genus Fukomys; species Fukomys damarensis. The sequence continues at coordinate 9,532,630 of NW_022900931.1, read as the reverse complement.
TTGGGCTCAAGGCCAATCTTGAGCAGAGTTGACCCCTGAAGTTGGCCTCAGAATCACACATTCCCTGGGGATGTTTCAGAGGGATCCGGCCCATGGGGTGGGGGAGGGGATGGAAAGGAGGCACTCAGCGGCCTCTGACTGTTCAGAATGCCACAAGTGCCCAGGTCTCATCAGCAACTTGGGGCGATAGGCAGGGCCTTAGCTGACTGATCTCAGATAAGCTGTAGGATGTCAGCTCTACGGGATGCAAAACAGCGTCCAGTAAGGGCTGGGGGTGTCGCTCAGCGGTGGAGCACTTGCCTGGCCTGCATGTGGCCCTGAGTTCCATCACCAACACCGGAAAACAGTTCAAGGTTTAGATACTAGGGATTTTCTGAAAGACCAGAAGCCAGAAACAGGCAGGAGTTAGAGATACTTAACCCTAACAGGTTAATGCTCAGGTGGTTTTTTTCTGTTTTTCTTCGTTGCGTTATAGAAAATGTGAACTTTTTTCTAGTGGAGTTTTGAAAGTAAAGAGGAGCTTCTGGTGGGGTAAATGATGACATCGTCACCACTGTGGAGTGACAGGGTGGAGTCACATGCTCTTGTGAAATAGCTCTGTCTCTCCCCTGGTGCTGTCCCCTGCTGCCTTCAAGGGTGCTCTACTAGGTCAAGTTGAGAGGACCGGGGACCCAGGGGTTGGGAGGCAGGTCAGCTCCCCTCGGACTCAGAGGCCCTCAATGGAAGCCAGTTGCAGGGAAGCAAGCTGGTGTCTCGTGAGGACAGTGCTTCCTGTCGCCAGTTTCTGACTCAAGAGCTGGCTCCAGACTCAGCTTCCCCACCCTCACTCAGGGCCACATGTCTTTCACACTTGAAGGGACTTCCTGTTTTAGGGTCCCCACAACTTCATATTGACCAGGCAGTGTCCCTTTCATTGTCTGATTCCAGGCTGTCGTGCCCAGCCTTTGGCCCATGTTGGGGAGACTGGGAAGCAGAGAAGATAGATACCTTCTCCTGCCCAGAGTGAGGGCATTGCTGAGATCCCCAGAGGTCAGCAGAACTGACCTTCTGCTCAGTCTTTCTGTTCCTCAGAGGGACTGGAGGGTCCGACAGGACTCTCAGAGTCGATATTTGTACCCAGAGAGGAAACACTTCATTCTGATCCCTGTCCAGCCACGCCTCCTGGAGGGCCCATCTGGGAAGCAGCCAAAACTTTGGTGGGTGTTCCTCTGTTCACCTCACAGCATTGTAGTGTTCTGTGTTTATTTGTTAACCTGAGTGTTCATTGTTTCTCTTCTGGGCCTGAGCTTTAGGAGGGTTTTGTCTTGTTGGCTGCTGTAGCTCCAGCACCTAGAATGTTTATTGAATACATGTGAGTGGAGTGAATGGTTGCCAGACATAGGGATCCCGGCCTCAGGCACCCTGGTCACAGCACAGGGCCCTAATAACTGGGCAGGTGTCCCATACTGGTCTCCAGCCTCCTCCTACCCATCCTCTTGGGCTATGTTCCCATCACACCCCAGCTCAGTGCTTGACCTGGCAGAACTGGCTGGAGATAGGGAAGCCAGGAGAAGGCTATGGGGAAGCGAGGGCCCTGCTGTGGCTCTCCCAAGGCCTGAATGAGCCTGAAGAGTTTTGACACCTGAAGCTCGTCCGTATTCCACCCCAATTTTATAAGTACAGAAGTTATGTGACCTAGTAGATTGCTGTCTAACCGATGTTGGAGGTAACCCGGTCTTCTTTGTTTGTTTGTTTGGGGTTTTTTGGGTTTTGTTTTGTGTTTTTGAACCAGGGATCAAACTCAGGTCCTTGCACTTGCAAGGCAGGCAGCAGCACCACTGAGCTACATCCCCGGCATAGTTTTGTTTGTCATCCTTTCCTGTAGATGTGTCTGCCTTGTCCTGGCCACTACCCATTCCTGAATCAGCTATCCTCAAACCCAACCCCTCCTGGTGCAGCTGATCCTTCATTCACTGATTCATCCAAGGAGGGGAGGCAGGTGTGTGCCCAAGTGGCTAGGCCACCATGAGGGACAGCTTGGGGGACACAGAGAACTGACCCAGTTTTGCCCCCTTGGGCAGGAGCGGAGGGCTAGAGGACTGCCTGGAGGAGGTGACCGAAGCCTCTCCTGGGAAGCTGAGCTTTCTGACCCCAGCGTGGGGGTAAAATCCACACTTCCTCCAAAGCCCTTCATGGTCTGCCTGGAGTGCGGGGATCCACGTGTCTCCTTGGCAGCCTGAGCTGATCAAAGCCAGCCCTCCCTGCCTGGGTAGCTCTATTCAGTTTCTGCTTCATTTCCACCTCCCTGGCTCCAGGCTAACCTAGGTCCCCCCTTTCTTCCCTGTGTCACACTTTATTAAGCACCTAGCTGTCTTGGGCCCCCTGCCTTTTTTTCCCTGACCTCTGGACCTCTGAGCACAAATTCTATGAGGATGATGGGGCTGTAGTTTTCATGAGCAGAATCAGAAGGTGAAGTTGGCATGGTGGGGTACCACCTGCAGGGGAGGCAGTGGGCTGGAAACTGTGACCTGGGCACAGACTCTAAAAGTGAGGTTCACTGGTGGGCAGCTGCAGGGAAGCCAGCAGTCACATGATCATCTGTCTCTTTCCCCCACGGAACATCTGCACTCAGAGCGGGGGCTGCCTGGGCCACACTGACTCCCTCTCCTCCTACAGACAGAGCCACGAACCCCCTGAACAAGGAGCTGAACTGGACCAGCATCAACGGCTTCTGCGAACAGCTCAACGAGGACTTTGAGGGGTAGGTGGCCCCCCACACTTGCTGCCATGCTCAACTGAACCCAGTGTACGTGGTCCAGACAAAGAGCTGTCTAGATCGAGACCAGCTTCCCTGCTAATGTACTCATAGCTGGCCATGAGAGCAGGCCCTTTGTGTGAGGGCTGCTTATGTGTCATCCTCGGAGGGGGCTTTGGGGAGCCAAGACTGGAGGACTTAGCAGTTTGCCCCAAGATCTCACAGCAGGCATTGGCAGTCCTGAGCATGTCGAGCCCAGGCCAGGCTACCCACCAGCCAGTGGTTTATGGAGAGCCTGCCAGAGGGAGGGCTGCACACTCACCTGCTGGCCCACTGCTTAGGGAAGGGCTCACCCAGAGTGCACTCTGAGCCACCCCACACTTGACCCTGAGGCCTGGGTGTGCACACTCTCACCCAGCTCCCAGGAGGTGCTGGAGCCTGGGAACCACAGCTCCATGTATCTCACCTCCATCCCCCATCACGGGTGCAGGTGACCCATGCATGACACATGTGCTGGGGAGTCAGGCACATCCCCTCTCAGCTGAGTAACTTGGGGTGAGTAACTGCTGGCTCTGAGCCTGGTTTCTCCAGCAGTGTGCAGTGGGGATGATGGCGCTCTTCATGGAAGTTCCGAAGGTTTCCTCTTCTTGTGCAGGTCGGGCAGGAAAGGGCATGTGAAGCACCTCGCACGCCATCAGCGCTATTACTCCCCGACAGTGCTAGTCGTCACTGCCACTGGTGATAGGGCTTTTAGCATCCGGTAGGCACCGTCACCACCTCCATCATGGAGTGGTTAATTTCCCCAAGCAGAACGGCTCTTGTTGCCACGAGTTCCCAGAGAGCTGTGTCTGCCCAGCTGTCATGGCAAATTGCTCCTACACTGGGTCCCTGAAGGCTGTGGTCGCATGCTCTGCTTGTCCCTATAGCAAACCAGAGACAGAACATGTGGTTCTTAAAGCCAGCAGAAGGGCTGCATTCACACCTCTTAGTGGCTCTGCCTGGCTGTCCTGCCACCATCCCATTCTGATCCACAGAGCAAGCTGGGCCTTTCCCTGTGCCCTGCAGAAACTGTAGAGGGCTGAAGTCCCTGCAGGCTAATACAGTGGCCTTCTTGTAGAGGGCCTGGGCTCCACTGCAATCTTGGCTTTGTTCTTTTCACGCAGGCCTCCACTTGCTACCCGGCTGCTGGCCCACAAGATCCAATCCCCACAGGAGTGGGAGGCAATCCAGGCCCTGACGGTGAGAAGGGGAGAAAGGGTGTCTCTCCCCTGCCCCCTGACCAGGTGATGGTGCCAGGAGAGGCCAAGACTGAGGTCCTTGGAGTTCCATAAAGCTCTGTTTAGAGCCCAAGGGAGTTGTGACCAGGTGGCCCAGGATGGAGGTCTGGTTCAGCCTCAGGTTCCCACAGCAGCATCCTGCCCCAGAGGTTGTACATGTGGGCCTGTTGTTAGGGAGATACCCAGAGGTCCAGTGATCCAGGGTGCCCCACTTCAACTGCACAGCCAGATGCCTGTCTGAGAGGTATGTTAAATACCGAATCAAGCCAGGCGTGGTGGTACACACCTGTAATCTCATCTACTCCAGATGCTGAAACAGGAGCATCTTAAGTTCAAGGCCAGCCGAGATAATTTATTGGGACCCTATGTGAAAATCTGAGAATGAGAAGTTCTGGGGGTACCGCTCAGCACTTCCTCGGTTCAATCCCTAATTCAGGGTCCCTCCCAGACCTACTGAATGAAGACTTCAGTATGTGCATCCAAGAATCTGCATCTGCAGAGCTCCCCAAGTTCACTGCAGGAGCACCCAGGATGGCACTGTCCCTCCTGCAGAGGTGTTGGGGAGACACCCACACTCAGGCCTGAGGTGTCACAGCTGTGCCAGTAGCAGATGAGGATGGCAGGCTATTCATGCTGGGGCCATAGACCAACCCCTCAGAGCAAAGCTGCTCCTAGGCAGGGAGAAGAAAGTTTTTCTTTTTAATAATTGCATGTTTTATTTAGTATGTTTTATTTCTCAAGTGTACAGGAGTCCTGTGGTTTCACAAATAGTTTGGGAAAAGGCCAAAGTAGATGGTACCAAATTAATTTAAAGAAGAAAAGTGGGCTGGAGATGTAGCTCATTGGTAGAGTATTTACCTAATGTGTGCAAGGTGCTGGGTTCAATCCCCAGCACTGCAATAAATAAACT
>NW_022900931.1:9509464-9527184 GCF_012274545.1 Fukomys damarensis | reverse complement strand
TTTTTTTTTTTTTTTTTTTTTGGTACCGGGGATTGAACTTGGGTCCTTGTGCTTGCAAGGCAGGCCACCGAACCGCTGAGCTAAATCCCCGGCCCAATAAACTAATGTTTTTAAATGAGAAAAGTAATAAGATAATGTGCAGGGGCTGCTCAGATGTGGCCGTGGAGAGGGCAGTGCCAGTCACTCTCCATCCCTGACCCCGTGCCCCAGGGGCTGATGAACAGTTCTGGGGCCCTGGGAATCTCCACATCCTTGTCCTCAGGGTCGTTCCTTCCTGGGCTGGCCGGTGGCGGGGTGCGCTGCTTCCTGCCATCCGTCCTATGCCCCTCACACCCTTTCCTGTCAGGTGCTGGAAACATGCATGAAGAGCTGCGGCAAGAGGTTCCATGATGAGGTTGGCAAATTCCGCTTCCTGAACGAGCTCATCAAGGTTGTGTCCCCCAAGGTGTGTGCCCTGGCCTACGGTCAGACCTGCTGTGGGATGTTGATCAGTGGTAGAAGACCCCACAGGGACCTTCCCGTGGATGCTTTGAACTTGGTTGAACCCAGCAGACACAGAGGCTTTCTCATAGACCCCTTCCCAGCTGGGTTGGGGACAACCTGGGGCTCTAGGAAAAGTCCTTCCTGCTGGACCAGAGGGAGGTGCCAGGTGCCACTGAGCTTGGCTTGCCCAGCTCCAAGATCACTCCCACTTACCTGGCCACAGTATCCCCCTTGGTCTCTGGCACAAGATCTCTTGGTCCTCACCACCCAGGAGTGGCCTTCCTGGGCCTTGGCATCCAAGCCACAAACCTGAGCTGGCAGGTGGCCAGACCCCACTCTGGCCTTCGGTGTGAGGTCTCCTGTGGACACAAATGCACTCAGTGGCCCGGGCTGAGATCCATCTCTCATCACCTCTCAGCCCGTTCTGTGACCAGAGCTGCTGAATGATCCCCCAGCCCCATTCCCTTCCCAGGAGAATGAGAGCCTCTTCCAGCCCAGTTTGCTGCTGGCAATGGTGTGTGGGGCCCAGGCCCCCAGTTCCACACTTGCCCCTTCCATATACAGTCAGTTGGAAGCTGTTGGCTCCTCCTCAAGGTCACAAGGTTGCCCATGAGCTGCCTGTGGGAAAGTGCTGTGCTCTGGGCCTTCCCTGGTCAGCTCTTCATCTCCCCAGTGGGGAAACTGAGTCACGAGGGGCTGACGTGGACAATAGGTGGCAGAGCTAGGTGTGCTCAGTTACCCCAGGCTGCTTGGGCAGAGATGGAGGACACTGGAGGCCAAGGGCTCCCAGGGGAGTCAGCTGGGTTGGGCTAGACTTGGGGCTGTCAAAGTAAGGCAGTGTCACAGTGTCCCTCTCCTTCCCCTGAAGTACCTGGGCTCCCGGACGTCAGAGAAGGTAAAGAACAAGATCTTAGAGCTGCTCTACAGCTGGACGGTTGGCCTGCCTGAGGAGGTGAAGATTGCAGAGGCCTACCAGATGCTGAAGAAGCAGGGTGAGGCCCCCGTACCTTCTTGCTGGGCTTCGGCAGCTTCAGGAGCTTTGGGCCAGTGAGGTCATGGTCTGCCTTTAACTTCTACAGAACATACGGCCAGTGGAGCCTTTGGGTTCTGTGACTGAGGCCAGCTTGGGTAGACAAAAGTTGGGTTTGGGTCAGGCTTCACCCTTGCGTGTGGCCTCAAAATTCAGGTACTCAGAGGTTCTCCCCACATGGTTTGATGTGCATCTCAGAGAATGGCCCAGCCCCTCAGGTCTCTGGGCCCAGCATGCTGGAGAAAGGACTCCCTTCTACCCTCACGTGTCCCTGTCTCTGCACTGCCCCTGGCCAGGGACCTACTGACTGCCTTCCTCACCCTATCTACACCAGGCATCGTGAAGTCCGACCCTAGGCTTCCAGAGGATGCCATCTTTCCCCAGCCCGCTCCAAGACCCAAGAATGTGATTTTTGAAGATGAAGAGAAGTCCAAGGTAAGGTCGTGGGGAGGACTGGGCACTCGGGCACCTGGAGCAGTGGCTCATACAGAGCACAATCCCCGTAGCGGGTGACGGGTACCATTTATTGAGTATGTCCCATACATTGTCCCGGCATTTAATACACATAGGAGATGTCCCTGGGTTAGCTTGAAATGTTTGCATGTTTTTTTGTTTTTCTTTTTTTGAGACAGGGTCTTGCTATGTAGCTCAGACTGGCCTTGAACTCACTATGTAGTGAACTCACTATGCAGATCACCTCAAACTCATGGCCATCCTCCTGCCTCAGCTTCCTGAGTGCTGGGATTACAGGCGTAATCACCACCATGCCCCACTGAGTTTGCATGTCTTTATATAATAATGGATTAGATTATAAGAACTAAACAAGGAGGTGGAAGTGGACTCCTCTCCCCAGCCCTGCTGGCCCCAGAGGGTGACCACAAGGGGGAAGGTTCTCAAAGCCAGTGACACAGGACTCCCCTCCCCGAGGCTCTTGCTCACAGCATCTTTTGTCCATAAGGACAGCCACCAGGTGTTGGTAAATCCCTGCCACTTCCCAGAGAGCTTTAGCAACTTGCCCAATTTCTGAGGCCGGTAATTGGGGTGCTGGCCTGTGGTCCCCAGCTTGATGCTGCCCTCACAGTCACATACCTGTCCCCACAGATGCTGGCGCGCCTGCTGAAGAGCTCCCATCCCGAGGACCTCCGTGCAGCCAACAAGCTCATCAAGGAGATGGTGCAGGAGGTGAGGCAAGGCCCAGAGCACAGGAAGGAGATGAGGTGGGCAGGGCGTGTGCACAGACCAGGGTCCTGCAGGGCCATCACAGCAAACAACTGGCTGCCGGTAGGGGACCAGCTTCCTAGCCACCTGAACTAACACCCCGCACGGGCTTCTGGGAGGCCCAGGTTGTTCCTTGATGATAGAAGGGAACTGTGGGTGGGCATGGCTTAGCACTAGATCACTGGCATGGCATGGATAAGGCCTGGGTTCTGTCCCCAGCACTGTGAAAGAAAAATCAATTGGCCCTTAGTATATGTTTTAAAATATGTAGATAAGTGCATGTGTGTATAAATACACAATTTCATGTGTTTAATGTACGAGTAAATATAGGTTGAGGGTGTACACTGAATCTTTTTGTTTTTGTAGCAGCACAGAGGGTTGAACACAAGGCCTTCACACTGAGCTACATCCCAGTCCTTTTTTCAATTTTTTATGTTGAGGCAAGGTCTCAGTTGCTAAATTGCCCAGGTTGGGCTTGAATTTGCTATTCTGCCCCAGCCTCCAGGAGGGCTGGGATTACAGCCATGTGCCACAAGTCCTAGTTCTCAATATTTTATTGATAAGGGAAAGTCACTGAAAAGTTTGCAAGTGGACCAGGGCTTTGGCTCAGTGGTTCTACCGCCTGCCTTGCAAGCACAACGGCCCAAGTTCGATCCCCGATGCCAAAAAAAAAAAGTTTGCAAGCCAGGTGTGGTGGTGCACATCTCTAATCCTAGCACTCAGGAGGCTGAGGGGAGGATCACTGAGAGTTTGAGGCCAACCTATACTATATAGTGAGTTCAAAGCCAGCCTAGACTACACAGTGAGACCCTGTTTCAAATAGACGATCGATCGATAGATAGATAGATAGGTAGATAGATAGGGCTGGGGTACAGCCTACCAGTAGAGTGCCCCTGCCTTCAATCCCAAGTACTAGAAAAAGAAGTTTTCAGGGTAGTACTCAGTAGCACAGATGAGAGCAGCACTGATGCTTTACTTTAAAAGGTTAAGGGCTGCAAAGCAGACCCCTGAGGCAGGAGGCAGCAGGGCCTCCCAGCTGCAGCCCAGAGTAGTTAGATCATCAGATATGCTTTTCTTTAAAATCTGGGTAAGAAGTGTGGACCCCACAGAAGTTGCTAGCTGGTCCTTCCTAGGAAGCGAGTTCAGTCTTGGGCTGGTGGGCCAGGCATCAGCTTGGTCCTAGACCAACTGCCGGTTGCCCCTCTGGGTCTCCTGTGCAGGATTTGTGGAGGATGAGCCCAGGGGCTGGAGGGCACAAGTTCGGGGTTGTCTTGAAGGGACCACACCACGTGCCCTGACAGCTGAGTTGGGGCCCTGCCAGAGAAGGCAATTCTGCCTGCAGCAGAGCTTGTGCCCACCTGTCCCTCTGCGAGGGAGGTCGTGCCCAGTGAGAGGACCCACCGGGGGGTGGGTCACTTCCTGCAGCCAGCTTCAAAGGCCCATGTTTGCTGGGCACCCACAGACACTGGGAGTGACGCTGCACTTGTTGCTGGGTGGTGCTTGGTGACCACAGCAGTCCCCTGTTGCTGCCAAGCATGGAACCTTCCTTTCAAGGACCAGACACAGGACAACCGGAGTCACTTAGCCCTAGCTGTGGGTCCAGGGCTTGGCCCTTTAGAAGCACCACGGGAAACGCAGCTTCCTGTCCACCCTGATTCAATGAGCTCCTGCAGAGGCTGGGCCCGGGGGGCACTGGCAGCAGGGGTAGAAGTGAGTGGGGTTGGCAGAGGGCTTCCAAGACTGGCATGTCTGGTCCTAGGCATAGCGAGTCCCACCCAGAACCGGCGTCACAGCCAGACCCTGCGTGCCTCCTGGAGTGGGCCGTGCCTGATTCAAGCTCTCACTGTGCTTTGGCCTTCCAGGACCAGAAGCGGATGGAGAAGATCTCGAAGCGGGTGAATGCCATCGAGGAGGTGAACAATAATGTGAAGCTGCTGACGGAGATGGTGATGAGCCACAGCCAGGGCAGTGCGGCGGCCAGCAGCAGCGAGGACCTCATGAAGGTGCACTGTCCCCTCCCCACTCGGCCCATGCCAGAGCCTCTTGGCCCTGACGTGCCCACCCTGCTACCCCCAGGAACTGTACCAGCGCTGTGAGCGGATGCGGCCCACGCTGTTCCGACTGGCCAGTGACACAGAAGACAATGATGAGGCCTTAGGTGAGCCCAAGGCGGGTTCAGCGTTGTCCGGCGGCCTGGGCATTTGCAGTTGCAGAGAACCTCCATGAGGGGGCCCCCTTCCCCAGCACTGACTGGTTTCTCTGGTAGAAATGAGGGAGCAGAGTAGAGGCTGCTACTGCCTCAAGAGGCTTCTGAGCCACACTCATTAGCAGGCGTCTCACTCACTGCCCACCAGCTGCAGAGGAGGACGACTGTGTCCTTATCACAGCCGGGGCTCAGAGCGGGAAATGCCTGGCAGAATGGTAGGGGAGCTAGGGTGGACCGAGGGCTGTGTGCCTCCCACTGCTGCCTCCCTGGCAAGATTGAGCTGGAAGCCCAGCCTGAAGGTGCAGGTCTGTAATCCCAGCACTATGGGAAGCTGAAGCAGGAGGATCACAAGTTCAAGCCTGGCCTGGGCAACTTAGCAAGACCCTGTCTCAAAATAAAAAATAGTCTCAGGATGTAGGTCAGTGTTAAGGTTTTAGGTTCAATCCTCAGTACCGTAAACAAAGAAAAAAAAAACATTTTGGAAACCCAGAATGGATCCTGCAGCTGAAGCACTTCCAGAGCTGATCCTGGTGGCTTCTGCCAGGGCCACAGGTCCTTTTCCTTATCTCTGCCTGCTGTCTGCCAGAGCCTTGTGGGCATCTCCTCCCCTCCTGCAGCAGTGCACGGAGCCCTTCCCACAGCCCAGGCACCTGGTTCCCACCAAGGGTCTCGCTGCCCTTGCACCTGTGGAGGCAGCATGTGAGGACTCCTTGTACTGGGTGCTGTGCTGGGCCCTCAGGGATAAGGCCATGATCCCAGGTGACCAAAGCCTCCTCCCCGAGGTTGCAGCACATGAAAGGAGATGGGCAATAAGCCACAGCACCAAACAGTGGCAGTTTGTCAGATGGTGGAAGGGAGAGGCAGTGTGGGTCGGGGCAGGGAGGGCCTGAAGCAGATGGAGAAGCTGAAGACCAGAGAGCAGTAGGGGATGAAGCTGTGCAGAAATGCAGAGGTGTCCAGGGGCAGCGCAGAAGGGCAGTGTGCCTGGGATACTCCAGGATGGCCAGGCGGCGTTGCAGAGGGAGTGAGTGAGAGGGAGGGACAGAAGGCCTGGGTCTCAGTGGACGAGATGGGCAGCTCCAGCCTTTCCCCGCACACGAGCCAGACTGCATGGGGCGTTTGTCTTCCCACCCCGAGGCCCCAACATGTCTCCAGCCAGCCGCTCCCCTCCTGCCTTTGCAGCGGAGATCCTGCAGGCCAATGACAACCTTACCCAGGTGATCAACCTGTACAAGCAGCTGGTACGGGGTGAGGAGGTCAACGGCGACACCGCAGCTGGCTCCATCCCAGGTGAGGAAAGTGCAGACAGTGGGGCGGGGGTGGGCTTCAGGGTGCCACACTGGCCCCGGAGCTGGTGACGTGACTGCCAGGGTGACCCTAGCCCAGGAGGGAGCCAAGCTGAAACGCATGCCAGGCCTGCAGCTGTGGAGGAGGAAGTCTGGGCCGGGGGGCTGGCGAGGATGGGCGAAGAAGGCAGGCTTTTCTTCACCTGACAGATCTGGCACCTGTGGTGGGACTAGACGACAACCCCAGTGCTTGATTGAGTGATCACAGAGCAGGAGGGAGGATGGGACACAAAATGTCAGTCTGGGCTCTAATCAGGCCACAGTGGCAGCCCCAGGGATCACGGAAGAGGCTGGAAGTGGCCCTAGTGGGGAGGAGAGGCGGGCACACTGCACAGAGGCAGCAGAGCGTATGCAGGGCTCCAGGGATGGGTGACATTGGCCAAGGGACAATCGGGGAATACAGTGGTGCCCTGCACAACCATAACGCTGAGGTCTGGGAGGGCCCTCAGAGAGCTGTGGTCCCGCAAGATCTCATAGCAGTGGTCCTGCCGGCCTCACTGTGGAACTCCTTCCCTCTGCTCCTGCCAGTGACGTGTTTCTCAACATGACCCTGTCATTAATCGGGGTGTGACTTCCTTCCAAACAGAAGCGCCCCCTGTGCTGTGGAAAGGGCGCAGCGGGCAGGTTCCAGACATAGGCTGATGTGGAGGCTGGAGACTGGCGGGGAGGGCAGGAGGCTGGGTGCCATTACCATAAAACCCAGAGCACCCTGAGAGCCACATGCCACTCAGGACTTCCCCACTGTCATTTCCCACCCCAGGGAGCACCTCGGCCCTACTGGACCTCTCGGGCCTGGACCTCCCTCCCGCTGGTACCACCTACCCGGCCGTGCCCAGCCGCCCTGACGACCAAGCCAGTCCCAAGCAGCCCAGCGCCTCAGTTTCCCTGCTTGATGATGAGCTCATGTCTCTGGGTGAGGAGGTGCTGGGTGGAGGGAGCGGAGGGGCTCAGATGTGTTTGCCCTCCCAGACAGCGGAGTACCAGCACAGGCGCTTCAGACATGAACCCGTCAGAGGCTTGGGGTGGGCACTAGCTACATCACAGCTGAGGGGCTGAGGCTTAAGGCAGCTCAGGGCAGTGCCCACAGTCGGGGTGAGCCGGCCAGCCTTGATCTGCCCTCTGACAAGCCAGCCACACTCAGGTTCAGACACAGGACAGCTGAGAGACCTCTCTGCAGAGGACTGGAACTAGGGTTGGGGCTGTCCAGGTGAAAGCCTAGCAGTTTCTCTGCCTGAGAGGAGGAAGAGAAGAGCTTCACTCCAAAACCCTCAGAAGCTTGGGGCCAGCCCAGACTAGGGGTGCCAGAGCTCAGCAGAGGACCAGCATCATTCCACAGAAGTAAAGCAGGCCCAGCCTGTCCCCGAGAGCAGGGAAGAAGAGATGGCCTGCTTTTGATGGAGCTGGGTTAAGCAGAGAGAGGTGCAGGCGCTCGGAGCAATCTGAAGGGACGGTGGTGGTGGTGGTGCGGAGGCTGAATGACTGCGTTCTCCTCAGCCACTTCTGAAACGAAACTGAACCTGGAGCTGGGGTTGGGCGCAGCACTGGGGTGCCTGCCAAGTATGCAGGAGGAGATGGGGGTCCTGGGGCCCAGCAGTCTGCCACACCACACGCAGTGCTGCTCCTGTGCCCTACCTTGCCCCGGACAATCCTGCCCACTACCTCATGAGGCAGAGCTGGGGCCAGGGATTTAGCTCAGTGGTTTTGCCGCCTGCCTTGCAAGCACAAGGGCCCAAATTCAATTCCGGGTAACAAACAAACCAGCAAAAAAAAAAGGCAGAGCTGTCCGTGTGACCAGTAGATAGACAGGACAGTGGCAGCCGGGCTCCAGCGGTGAAGTAGGGGCTGTGAGTCTGCCACTGCCTGCTGAGCCACTCTGCGGCTCTGACCCATCCTGTTTGAAGGAAGGAAAAGCAGGACTGGATGGAGCAGGGCGAGACGGGAAGTGGCCCTGACCAGCCTGAGAGGCCTCATTCCAAGCCAGCGTGGCGAGGGAGAGAGCCCCCGACCTATTTCGCAGAGGCAGAGAGCAGGGCAAAGCAAGGAAGCCATGGGAGGCCAGGACGCATCCTGCCCAGCAGTGCCAGGCGGGCTGTGGTACACAGGGAAGTGACAGCAGTAGCGGGGGCAGAGCCAACCCCCGCAGGAGAAGCAAGGTGTGCTTTGCACTTCCTGCCCCCGGCTGCTTCCACAGCCCTGAGCCCCCAGCTTCCTTCTGGTTTCTTCTCAAAGGTCATGTAAGTAAGGGAACAGGAACCAAAAGGGCCAGGCCAACTGCAGCCACCCTGGGGCTCAGAGGGAGCCCCCAGCCACGAGAGATGCCAGTCCTGCGTGCTCCCTTGGCCGGAGGAGAGGTGGCGAGCAGGGCTCACGCCTGCCCTCAGGTGCTCTGCTGACGGGTCTGGCTCCTCACGGATGTACTCTGAGGTAGCTGCCATTGCAGCTCTACTTCAGAGGTGAGGCTGAGGCCTGGGAGGCCCTGCGGTCAGCCTGGGCCTCAGCAGAGTGACTCGGCAGTGTCCGGACCCCAGCCGTGAGGCTGTGCTCTGAGCACATCTGCACTTGGCTGCTTTCCTGCTGTGTGGCCTGGGGCTGGTCACATAACCCTGACGAGCTCAGCCTGCATCCCTTTCCTCCTCCTCGCCTTTTGTTTCTGTTTTGTGATACTGAGTCCTTGGCCACTCAGCTGCATCCACAGCCCGGCCTGTTTGTGGGCTGTGGCTGTTGCCAGCCCCAGGGGCATGACAGATGTTAGCAGTCACCTCTGCCTGCCAGAGAACATTCCCTCTGGCGCTCACCCACCAGCATTTGATAAAAACTGGATAACTCATCTTTTCTAGGTCTAATCTGGGGTGAACTTGGGGCAGTGGGCAGGGTGATGAGCAGATCAGTCCCGGGCCCTCCGTCCACCTCATCATCATACACATGGGGACATCAAGGCTCAGCTGGCACAGTGCCCTCTCCAAGGTGTGGGTCAGCCATCAGGCGGGCACAGTGCTGACCCCTGTTGGCCTGGACCTTAAGGTTGGGAACCACCTTCCCTCCCATCAGCTTGGGTCAGAGCTGAGTCCTGGCTCTGTCACCAAGCTGAGGGAAGGGAAGTGAGCGTGGACAACAGGATGGGCAGTCAGGACCCAGTTTCTCCTCTCTGAGCTGAGCCTCTCAGAAAGTGGGGCTACGCCAGCAACCGCAAGCCAGCATACAGCCCCACTGCCTCAGTGCCCCACTCCAGCCCTCTCTCTCTCTGCTTTCCCCCCAGGCCTGAGTGACCCCACACCCGCTGCAGGTCCCAGTTTGGATGGGGCCGGATGGAACAGCTTCCAGGTAGGACGGAACTAGCCTGACCTATCCCTGTCCCCAAGTCAGGGACAGTGAAGGGGTGGAGGGGCTGGGGGAGCCCTAAGGGACCAAGATGCCCACCCCAGGGAAAAGGAAGGCAGCCAGTACTTCTGACCTCCTCTTGGCCTTGGGCCACAGCCCAGCCTCAGGTTCCCATGTCACTTGCAGGGAGGGAGGGCACAGCCAGTGGCTCTCCTTCCCGAGAGCCCTACCCACCTGCTCTCTTTGGCCCGCAGTCCTCGGATGGAGCTGAGCCCCCAGGCCCCACTCCGGCCCAGGCCCCCAGCACCGATAGCCGGCCCATGGCACAGAGCAGCGGCCTGGACGACCTGGATCTCCTGGGGAAGACCCTCCTGCAGCAGTCGTTGCCCCCTGAGGCCCAGCAAGTGCGGTGGTGAGGCTGCCATGTGTGGCACAGGGTGGAATCCATCCCCGTCCCCACAGAGGAGCAGCCCCTGACAGGGGCAGGATGGTCACTGGCTGTTCCAGGAGCCCTAGGTGCCAAGAACTGCACTTGTTCTGGGGACAAAAAGTGACGACGGCAGGCTCAGCAGCAGTCCCCAGAGCACAGAAGTGACATGCCCACTCAGTGCCCCTGGGAGTCCAGCACCCTAGAGGAGGACACTGGCTGTGGCGCGGTGCAGGGCAAGGGAAAGATCAGGGCCAGAGAGATGGTGACCCGGGGCCGGGGCCAGGCAGCACAGCGTAGCACCTCCTGGGCCCTGGTCTCTTAGCACATGAAGGATCCCTTAATGCACTGTCCCCCAATAAGGGAGAAGCAGCAGCCAGCCCCCCGGCTCACACTCCGAGACCTGCAGAACAAGAGCACCTGCAGCTTACCCAGCTCGGGTCCTGCCAGCCTCCTCCATGCCGGGTCCCCAGAGCCTCCAGGGCCCCTGCAGCAGCCTGCGCCCACCGAGCTCTCCCTGGCCAACGTCACTGTGCCCCTGGAGTCCATCAAACCCAGTGAGTGGGGAACAGCAAGCCAGCTCCCTCCTCCTAGGGGCCCGCCACCAAAGAGCCCTCCCCTTCCCAGCCTCAGTCTCCTCACACAGCTGTTCCAGGTCACACAAAGTCACACAAGACGACTTCAGACGGGCTTGCGTCCCCTCGCCTCCTGGATTTGGGGCCTCCCTGAGATTCTGAAGCCAGACTGTGATACAGACCCAGCTACAGGCCTGGGCATCTCCTGCCTAGTACAAGCTCTGAGCAGACAGGACCAGCCGATCCTTGGCATCGTCCATCTCTGACCTCACTGTGACTCAGGGTGTCACACCCTCAGTTTCCTAGTCTTACTAGCAGGAGGACCCTGACCCAGGGATGGGAGTGACTGTAGCAGGGTCATGCTGAGAACGTGACATCCAGTGCAGGAGTGAACCAGGCTGTGCTTTGGCTGCAGGCTGGGTGTCACTTCCGCCATGAGACCCAGTGTGCTGGCCACCCACTGCCCTCCCACCTCTTCCCCGGCAGGCAGCGTCTTGCCTGTGACTGTGTATGACCAGCACGGCTTCCGCGTCCTCTTCCACTTCGCCCGAGACCCACTGCCTGGACGCTCGGATGTGCTGGTGGTGGTGGTTTCCATGCTGAGCACTGCCCCGCAGCCCATCCGCCACATCGTTTTCCAGTCAGCTGTCCCCAAGGTGACACCGCAGGGCAGACAGGGCGTGCTTCCTTCCAGTCCGGGCAGGGTGACTTGGGGCTTGGGGGGATTTGGGAGCCGGTGGGGTGGGGATGGGTCAGAGGGAGGCAGGGGATCCAGAGGGCAGAGCCCCCAAGACCCTCAGAGGGGTACTGGCAGGCTGGATCTGGTCCTCAGTGGCAGGGACGGCAGCCAAGCCATCTGTGCCCCCCTGGCTCTCCCATCCGCAGGTCATGAAGGTGAAGCTCCAGCCACCGTCAGGCACAGAGCTGCCTGCATTCAACCCCATCGTCCACCCCTCAGCCATCACCCAGGTCCTGCTCCTTGCCAACCCCCAGAAGGTGAGGGCTTGGCTGAGACAGGCGGTGTGGGGGATCCTCCTCCTCTCCTCCTCTCTCACTGACCCTCTGCCTTCGCCTTCTCTGCCCAGGAGAAGGTTCGCCTCCGCTACAAGCTCACCTTCACCATGGGCGACCAGACGTACAACGAGATGGGGGATGTGGACCAGTTTCCCCCACCCGAAACCTGGGGGAGCCTTTAGTACAAAGGAGCTGGGGAGAGGAGGGGATAGAGGGACTGGTCACTGTCCAGCCTAGGCGGAGGCTGTGGTGGTCTAGGACACTCTCTGTTCCCCATGGCCATGCACCCCCGGCCTGGTGCTTCTCCCCTCACTGCTGGGGCTGCCAAGTGACTTCTCCCTCCCAAGCTCCACTCCCCTGCCGAGCCAAACCCAGCAGGAGGCTGGGCCTGGGTTCACACTGCTGGGAGCCAGAAGCAGGGGGGCTGCAGGGCTGGGAAGAACTTGGGGTTGAGGGGAGGACACGTGGCCGGCAGGCCTCACCCCACCCCTGGCCTGGGGTGGGTCTTCCCCACCTGTCTTATGCCTTATGGGAAGGCCCAGCCATAGGCCGAGCTGGGGCTGGGGACCAGCCGGCCTCCTGTACAGGAACCCAGTACTGTGGGGGTACTACCTGTGCCCCCAGCTCTTTGCACTCTGGTATGTGGTTTTGGCTCTCTGCTTTTCTTTCAGAGTGGCCCTGGGGCCGCAGTCTTGGGGCCATGTTGGGGAGCTCCGTGCAGCCCCTCCTCTTGGGGGCCTCCCTTTGCTGTCAGCCTAAGGGTGGTGCCAGAAGCAGGTGGCCTCCGAGGGGCTGCGGAGCTCCTGGGGTTCTCAGTGTGTCTCCTCCGGTCATCGGCCCTCCCAGGGCCTCATATGGGCATCATCTCACATCTGTCTGTCGGTGGTCAGAAGTGGGGTCGGTGTGTGAGAGCAGGAGTATTTATGAAAATAAAACATCCTTTTTCCTGGACCAGCTGCTCTCTGGCCCTCCTGATGTTGGGGGAGACAGGTGGGGTCCTGGGGGCAGCCCTGCAGACCCCTTTCCTGCCACCTTGGGGGATCAGGCCTCTCCCCATTCCCACCCCACCCTGCACCAAAAGAGGCCCTATGTAGGGGCTGTGGCGGCTGCTGAGTCACCAGAGGGCCCCGAGCCACCCCGGCTGGAAGTGAGGGGCTGCAGCTGCTGCGGCACTTGGGGCGCCTGGCTACTCAGACACCACCCCCTCCTGTGACCTCAGAACATAACCACTGCTGCACCACTGGAGGCCCCTGGGCCCCAGCTTCCCCAAGGCCACTCCCAGGAAGCAGCCTGAGTCAGGACGCCAGGAACCCTGAGCTGGGCCCCCCAGTCCTGGCTCAGTTTTCTCTGGTGGCTGGGGCCATGCCAGGGCAGGAGCAGAGTGGAGGGGCCACGCAGACCATCAGAGCAAAGCTGGGAGCTAGTGCAGAGGAAAAGCCAGCCCCGTACTGCTGCTCCTGCTCTGGGGAGGGAGGCTGCCCACCATTCCGCCTCTAGGCAGATACAGATGTGCCCCTTAAAGCCCCTGCAGAGTGCGTTTAACCATTTTCAGCCCGCCTAATGTGTTTCCGGGTCTGGGCTCGCCTCCAGACCCTTCCATGGATACTGTCGGTGCCTGCTGGAGAGTAGCCCAACTCTCCCGCTCCCCAGCAGATGAAGGGCCCCTTGCTAGCCACACTGTAGGTGCAGGGTGAGGGCTTCTCCAGGTTGGCTAAAGGACCAGATGTACCCACTGTGACTGCATCCTGTTCCCTGCAGAGTGCCCACCTAGGGTTGTCTCGTCTCTGACTGCTGAGTTTGGAGTCTGGGTGCTGTGTGACAGAGCAAAGTGCTTCCCTTTCTGGTCTTTGTTTAGTTCCTTGTCTGAAAGGTATGGGGTAAGGCCCTTAAGAGTTCTGGGCAAAAGGGCTCAGGCTGCTACAGTCCCTCAGCCTAACCCAGCGTCCTTGTGCCTGAACAGCCCTGTACCATGCACACCCTGACCTTCCCAAAAGCTGTTGATTCAGACAGGTCTGAAGGTGGGGTCAGGCTGGGCTCCCCTGGGGAGCTGCATTCTCTCCCCCTTGAAAGGTGACCACCACCACCATGCTGAGAGCGTTGGGACTTCCCAGACCTCAAAGCCACATGTCCATCTCTACTTCTTCAGCCAGGGCCAGCTGTTTATTTTTTAATAACTGCAGCACGCCATGCTTGTGTGTTTGAGGAAGCCAGAAGCATCGCAGAAGCCTCTGCTGGCCTGGGGAGCCCACCTGTGCCTTCCCCTTATCTCTCTAGATCCCAGCCAGCCCTGCCCAACGAGCAGACATGGGGGGCCTGGCCTGACCCAAAGCTGCATCTCTAGGCAGCTCCCTGTTAACGCACAGAACCACACTGAAAATGCAGAGCTGAGGCTCTGTGAAGTACTGGAGGTTACTCATGCAGGGCAGAGTGGGGACCAGCAGTCTCAGGAAGTGGTGTCCACTGTGGTGGTGCATTGCTCCTACCTTCCAGCCACCCCTCACCACCACCAGCCTTCTGCCTGCCTGGCCTGTGCTCCTCTGGGCTGGGGTCCAGGGCCACCAGGACGATGCCTCAGCCCTGCGCCAGGCCTTTGGGAAACTCCTGTTGGCTTGGGGAGGGGCCAAGGGAGCTTCAGAGCCCCAGAAAGTACACCTGCTGCAGCTGCTCCATTTGGAAGCCTCCACTGGGAGGGCAGTGCCAATATGGCCGCAGAATGGCAGTGTCAGCCCGCCTGAGATGAGGTGTTGACTGCTGCCACCACCTCAGCATCGCCGCTGGCTGCCCTGCCCACATCCTGCTCAGGCTTCACTAGCAGGAGCTACCCGGGGTGTGACAAGTTTTCACAGACAAATCTGTGCCAAGGCTGCTGGGCCCTTCCCAGTGGCCATGGGTTAAAATGGGGGAATTGATGACATTCCTGGCAGTGCTTTCTGTCACAGTGGGAAGGGAAACAGCTTGAGGACCGTCAGATCTGCCTGCTGGCCTGGCCTCCACTACTTAGCCAGCTGGGGAACTGGGCCAGGAGCCTAGGTGTGCTCATGTATAAAGTAGGGACAAATATCTCACTAGAGGGCAAGCTAAGGCACGTGGCAGTAAGTCCCTTTGTCCCAGGTAACCCAGACACATTCTGAGCATAGCTGAGGTGGGAACGCGGGTTAAGGGTCTTTCCATTCCTGACTTCTTGTGGGCTGAATAATGGGTAAACAAGGAACAATCGCAGGTACTTTTCTAAGCATCTTATGCCTTTGCCTTCATTTTCTCATTGCTGAGACAAAATACCTGACACCCAAAATTAAAGAGAGAAAGGTTTATTTACCTCACAGTTTGTAGAGGCTTCAGTCCATAATCAGCTGGCTCCAAGGCAGGGTGGCTTGGCAGAGGGGCATTCAGAGAAATTCATGGCAAGCAGAAGACAGCAAATCCAACAAGGGAGGAGGAGGGGCCCTCAACAGACTTTCTGCCCTTTTATGCAGATGATTTAGGGCGAGTAGCGCTCACACCCTCAATTGTAGTGCCCTTGAGCCTAGCATTGCACCATGAATCAATTTTAGAAAAAGCCCCACCTATGACTGCATGAGGCTTTGAAGAGGACATCAAGACACAAAGCATAACAGCTTTATTCATTTAATCCACACACACACACACACACACACACACTCACCCATCCCCCGCCCCGGGCCCATCCTCCCGAGGAGGATGCCAGGGCTGAGAGGGAGACTGTCTTGCCCAAGATCACTTAGCTAGTGACAGCCAGATCTGGGCAGGCCAGCTTCGTTCACACCGTCCTGCTCTATCCTTGCAGATTAAGTGTCCATGGACACTACATCCTCCTTTGCCATTCAGGTCTTCTGAGGTCCCATGATTATGACAATGGGTTCCAAAGGACTCAGCATGAGCCAGATAAGACCCACATCCTCCCCAGAAGAGACTGGCGTGGTGAAGATCCACCAAATCAACAAGCCCCTTGGTTGAGGAAGGGAGGGTCAGCTGGTGACCTCTAAGGCTCCCCTCTGCACCCACAATTCTAAAGAGCCAATCCCAACATTCAGGTATCGAAAGTCCTGGGCCTGTCAAGCTCTGATTGCAACATCCTTCCTAAGAATAGCCTGTGATCCAACCTTTCAGGCTTCCAGCCATCTATGATTCAACACATGAGTGTGACAAGGGAGGCCCTAAGGTACACGGGTCACTCAGCCAAGAGGTACAGCAGCCCCACCCAACTGAATCCCAGAAGTCCCCTGGGTCTAGCTGCAGAGCAGCCTAGATCAGGGTGCAGTGAGGAGGTTGAGTGTGAGCACCCTGTTAGTGGACTCCGGTTGTTTGCCGCTACAGCCCACAGCTCTGCCCTGGGCCAGACCAGGAGGGACACAGGTGTAACCCAGACCTTGCCCTCAAGAACCTTCAGGCCAGCAGAGCACCTGGACATGCTCAAGCCCAGTGTGATACTGGCAAGAAAGCTGGAACAGAGCAGGAGCACCATGGAGTCCAGTGACCTCACAAGAGACTCACAAGGGGTGGCACCTGGGATCAAGTAGCTGACTTGGGAATTTTCAGTTTCTTCTCGCCACACCCACTAGGTGTCTACCCATTGCAGAGATGGAAAACCAAGCCCCAACGAAGTTCTCTGGCCAGTGGGGAAGGTGGGAGGCCAGGACCAAAACCCGGACATTCCAAACAGAGTACCAGTTTAGGAAGCCAGGTCTATACCACACCATGGTGTGTCCCCCCATCAGTGTCCCAAAGCCCTGCCCTCCTCTAGAATCCCTTCCCCCAAATCACTGGCCAGTCACCTTCTGGTTGGGGAAAAGACAACTCCGGCCAGAGCCTTTGACCCTGGGGTCTCCTAGCTTCCTGCAGACAGGCAGGCTTCTGCTCAGGTGGGCTTTCCTGCAGCAGCTGCTGGGTTGCCTCCCTCCCCAGCTGTGGGACCTGCACGGCTCTCCCTTCATGCAGTGGAGAGGCAGCCAGCTTCCGGTGAGTGGCCTGTAGGTACCAGGCCCTGTGCTGGACAGAGAAGATGGAACTGTCTGAGGCCAAGGTGCTGCCTTCGAAAAGTGCCCGGTCTATGCACCCTCACTCAGTAGGTGCTCAAGGAGTGTGCAATGGAGCTGAAACTAACGAAGTGCAGAGAGCTGGTGGGGCCCTCCAGAGCCCCCCACCCTCATCCCACCCCAGTGGCCTGTGCTTCAGAGGCTTGGCTGGCAAGGACAAGAGCATTTATATACTGTTATCCAGTACGGCTCTCTGGTCTTCCATTAAGCAGCAGTTGTGAAGCACCTACTGTGTGCCCAGATTGATTTGGGTGGAGGGCTAAACTCCTACTGAGTTTAGGGAGCAAGAGCAGCACCCACATCATCGCTTCACAGGAAGGATGGGCAGAGCCTGAGGACATCTGCCAGGAGGTAAGAGAGGAGGGCGCTTTACAAATGAAAGAGACCCCTCCTGAGGCCCGTGCTCTGGTAGAGTTCCTGGAGGCTGTAGGGCGGCATGACCCCCTTAAAGTGGGGACAGGAGCAGGAAATAGGAGGCCCGAAGCAGGCAGAAGTATATTGTTCACCTAGCAAGTGGGCAAGGCTAGGAAGCTGTCCCTTCAGGCCGCTAAAGACAGAGAGTGCAGATTTCCAGGGACTTGACTGAGGGAGTCCAAGAAGCAAAGGTCAGCTAGGCGTGGCGGTGCACGCCTATAATCCCAGAACTCCGGAGGGTGAGGCAGGAGGATCATCATGAGTTCGAGGCCCGGCTGCACTACACAGTGAGTTAAGGCCAGTCTGAACTACACAGGGAGACCCTGTCTCAAAAATAAACCAAAAAGCAAGAAGCAAAGGTCTCAGCGGGGCACAAGGGCCAAGCAGATATGGCCTCGGGCTCCACCCTGAGGTTCTTCCCGGAGAAAGTTGAGGCCAGCATCCCTCCAGGTGCCCCAAAGGCTAGGGCAGGTCAGGGAGGCCTGTCTTCGCCCTGTCCCTCCTGGGCACCGAGGACGGAGCCCTCTTCCCCGTTCAGAGGGGTAGAAAGGTTGTTGGTACCCCAGGGCGGCGGAGCGCGGGCTGGGGCGGGCGGCTTACCTGCTTCCTGCCACCGGGGCGGGGCGGGCGGGTAGAAG
>NW_022900931.1:9495455-9509241 GCF_012274545.1 Fukomys damarensis | reverse complement strand
GCTGGGCCGGGGGCTACAGGCCTCGACCCCCAGCGCGACCCTGCCGCCCCCAGCCTGGCCCCAAGATGATGAAGAGACAGCTGCACCGCATGCGGCAGCTGGCCCAGACGGGCAGCCTGGGACGGTGAGTGTCGCCCCCTTCCTGGCAGCCCCGCTGTTGCTCCGCGGGTCCAGAGCGGGTGTACACGGGTAGGGGGACCGGAGAGGACGGCGGAGGACAGCTGGGCAGCCTCCCTCCGGTCGGCCAGCCCTGCCTCGCTTCCTCCTCTCCGAATGCCACCAGGTCTCCTAGGCAGGGCTGGCCTTGGGGAGAAGTGGCGCCCCGGTCCCTGACAGGGACCTGCAGAGGGGAGAGCGCACCCTCTCTGCCCCCTGAGCTTCTGAGTTCTGCCCAGCCTCACTTGTCCCCTCTGGGTAATGGGGACAGTTGCCCACCTCACTGCTGGGTGGGGGAGGGGAGGGGAGGGCGGACTAGGGCCCAGACCTTGGGGGAGGGGAGAAGACAGGGTCCCGGCCTGGTGGAGGAGGGGCCTCCCCTGCCCCGCGCCTCCCGCCGCTCCTCCCGCCCCAGGCCTTCTGCTTCTCTGTCTTGCTTCTGCTTTTCCCAGGCTCAGGTGGAAACGTCCCCAGGTTTCCCCATTCCCACTCTAAGTCCCTGAGCTGGTGGTGCTGGGAGGCCGGAAGTTTGGGGAGCCTCTGAGGGCCTGTCTTCTCTGCTCCTCTTCCCCAGCCCCTAGTTCCCCATTCTCTGGGCCCAGGGGAGGGGACCGGGTGTCCTGAGACTTGTTCTAGTGTCACAATGGCACAGGCCCTGTGCGCACCAGCAGCCAGACCACCTTGCTCTGAGCCTCAGCATCCCCATGTAGCCCCGGGCAGGGGTCCAGGGCCTGCCCACCCTGCCCGCTCCTGCTGTCCGGGGTCCTGTGGGCCTGACAGCCTGGCCCTCTTTCCGGGCAAGGTTGGCACTTTGTGGGGTGAGCAGTAGAGAGGCTTTGCTCCTGTGTCCCAGAGCAGGGCCCCCCTGGGTTTCGATGGCCCACTTTCTCTCGGGACACACAGTTCAGGGTGGAGGAGGAAAACACCTGAATCCTATTCCCGCCCCATGGAATGTGCTCTGACTGGGATGAAGCCCGGCCACCCAGGGCGAGCCCACCTGGAAGGGGCTGAGAAAGCCCTGGGGTTCGGGTGTCCTCCAGGGGACAGGGGGAGGCAGGAGGTTTCCTAGTCCAGGCTGGCTCAGCACAAGCTGCCCTCCCCACAGCACCCCGGAGACAGCCGAGTTCCTGGGTGAGGAGCTGCTGCAGGTACGTGCCTGGGCGTGGGAGGCAGGCCTGTGCAGGCTGGGGAGGGGACTTGGGGCAGGCGGGGACGCTGGCTGCCCTGCCCCAAGGTTGAGTCACTCCCCACACTCTTGGCCATGGGGTCCCCAGGCAGAAGGAGAAGAAAGACATTTCCTGCTGGGGGAAGTGAGGGGGGTACGGCTGCACTGCAACCCACTGCCCCCACACCTCCTTCCTCCCAGGTGGAGCAGCGGCTGGAGCCTGCCAAGCGGGCAGCCCACAATGTCCACAAGCGGCTGCAGGCTTGTCTGCAGGGCCAGAGTGGGGCTGACATGGACAAGCGGGTGGTGAGTCCAGGGCTGGGGTTTCCCTGCCAATGTGAGCCTCGGGCACCAGGGGCACTGGGGTACCGCTGGAGGCCCCAGGACCACCCCAACCCCTTCTTGACCCTACTTCCCTCTGCACCATCCTTGTGAGCAAGGCCAGGCCTTGGCTGTACCTGAACATCTCTGTCCTCATCCAGTCATCACGCAGAGCAAGCTCTCCACTGGGCAGCCTCCTAAGGGAGCGACATGTGAGCTGGATTTTAAGTGACACTCGGGGGTATTAATCAGCAGATGGTATTTATTGATCCATGTCTGCCAGTCTGTTGCTAAGATAGGATACACTTTGCCTCACTGATTGCTGGCCCCCACCCTAGCAGGAGGTGCTGTTTTACAAATGAGGAAATGGAAGCTTTAAGTTAGTCACCAAATTTCACACTGCTAGCAAGTGACAAAAGCTAGGTTTGACCCCTGCTGTCTGTAATCTCAAAGCTCCTGCTGTCCATAACCTGAGCGTGGAGGGCATGTTGGGAAGTCAGTCACTGATTCTATGAGGCCCAGGCAGAGTTGGAGTTGGGAACTGGGAGCCATGGAAGGTTTGAGCTCAGTGCTCAGTGTTGGCTGGATCAACCACACATCCCCTGGGGAAGAAAATGTCCCACAGTCATGCTAGCTCCTCCTTCCTTTCACCCTCAACCTGGGCCTTGAGCTTCTTGCCCTCTGTGCTGGGTGGTTCTCTGGCCTGTGATGGGACTTGGTCATTTCTTCCTGCCCCATCAGGTGACTTCTTGGAGAGGGGAACGGGGACCCCAGATGGGTTGGGCTCTTACATGGTCAGCGGGGTCATCACCCCTTCCATGCCATGCTGCCCTCTAGTTTCCACTCGCACCTGTGCCTATGGCCTCCTGGGTCGCCTTGTCCCCTGCCCTGGGCTCACTGGGTTCTCAGGTGGGCTGGGGAGCCAGGTGCACTTAGGCTCACAGCCCGGCCTGCCCGCTGTCCCCGCAGAAGAAGCTTCCGCTCATGGCTCTGTCCTCCACAATGGCAGAGAGTTTCAAGGAGCTGGACCCCGACTCCAGCATGGGGTGAGTATGGCTAGGGCTGAGCCCTACCTAAGGGTGCGGAGAAGCAATCAGGGCTGGGATGGATCTGAATCAGCAAGGGCATCCAGGTGGGAAGGATGACCAGGCTAAGGACAGTGTTAGGTGGGTGAGGATGTAGGGCTGGGCGGGGGCCAGAGGGCTAGGAAATGATGGGGAGGGGAGGCCCCACCACAGTGAGGGTGGGGTGACGGTGAGAGCCATCGGGCCCGGACCCACGGCCGCTGTGTCCACAGGAAAGCCTTGGAGATGAGCTGCGCCATCCAGAACCAGCTGGCCCGCATCCTGGCCGAGTTCGAGATGGCCCTGGAGCGGGGGGTCCTGCAGCCGCTCAGCTGGCTGAGTGAGGTGACCCTGCCCCCGGCCCAGCTCCCCAGCTTCTAGCTCTGCCCCCCCAGGCCCCTGAACCCCTCTTGTCTGTCCTCAGGAGGAGCTGCCCGCCATCCTGAAGCACAAGAAGAGCCTACAGAAGCTGGTGTCCGACTGGAACACCCTCAAGAGCAGGTAGGAGCCTGAAGGCACCCGGGGCAGAGCACCAGTGGCCACAGAGCCTGAGTCCCCTGCCGCCCTGGGAGGACA
This sequence comes from Fukomys damarensis, assembly GCF_012274545.1. Taxonomy (NCBI): domain Eukaryota; kingdom Metazoa; phylum Chordata; class Mammalia; order Rodentia; family Bathyergidae; genus Fukomys; species Fukomys damarensis. Next base: position 9,505,959 of record NW_022900931.1, on the reverse strand, counting down.
CTGCAGGGCCCACAGAGTGACAGCTGGTCCATGGAAACCCATGTGATGAGGGTACATGGTTGACCCCAAAGCCCAGATACCCCTAATCTTCCAAGATCCCAGGAAAGCCCATGGGCCCCCATCCTGCACTCTAAACTGGGTGGCTGTGATTATCAAGTCTGCCACCAGGGGGCAACCCAGAGCACTCAGGCTCAGTCTGGGCAGAGACCCGAGGGATTTGCATCTGTAAATCCCAGAACCCTGTGTGGTCCAGGTATAAAGGGAACACTTGGCTCCGGGCATGTAGTGGGGCTAGTGACCACCCCACTTTGGGATCATCCACAGGCTCAGCCAAGCCGCCAAGAACTCAGGCAGCGGTCAAGGCCTGGGCGGTGGCCCGGGCAGCTATAGCCACACCACAGCGGCCGCCAACAAGGTGGAGACGCTGAGGGAGGAGGAGGAAGAGTTGAAGAGGAGGGTGGAGCAGTGCAAGGTGAGGGGTGTGGGCACCCTGGTGTGGGCAGGTGCCGCCTCCATTTCACAGAGGAGGAAACTGAGGCTCAGAGGAGACCTGACTTGCCCAAGGCCACACCTCTAAGAAGCAGCGGGGGTGGGCGTTGGATCAATACAGTTAGGAGCCTGGCACCGTATCCTGGCCATTACCTTGTGGCTTCCTCTGTCTACACCACATGCAAACATGGGAGGCAGGAACAGGATCTGATCACCAGACCCTGGGGTGTATTTGCTGAGTGAATGAATGAACAAATAGTGCTGCAACTAAGTAAATGAAAAATGATTATAGCCAGGTGTGGTGGTCATAACTGTAATCCTAGCATTCTGAGAGTTTAAGGCAGAAGGAGCAAAAGTTCCAGCCCAATCTAAGTAACTTAGCAAGACCCTATCTTAAAATCAAAAACAAAAAGGGCTCAGAATGTAGCGCACCACAAAGGTCCCAGACTCGATCCTTAGGATCCACTCCCCCCAGAAAAGAATGATAGTAGTCTAACACAGTGATACATTTCTGCAATCTCAGCTGCTCAGGAAGCTGAGGCAGAAGGATCACAAGTTCAAGCTCAGCCTGGGCAATTTAGTAAGAATCTGTCTCAAAATAAAATATAAAAAGGGCTAAGGATGTAGCTCAGAAAAAGCCCCTGGGCTTGATGCCTGGTACGACAGCAAGAAAGAGGACTGCATGATGAGTGACGTCAGGACCCACAGATGAGGACAGGAAGCTGTTAAAGGCCCTCAAGAGTTTGTGGGGTTCCCAGTGGGCTGGCCCCGAGTACAGACCTCGGAAGAGAGAGGAGCCAGCGGGGACCTTCCACACACAGTTGGACAGGTGGCTGTCCCCTCGGAGCCTCAGCTTCCCCACCAGACCCCACATCTCCCCTGGTGTAAACGCTCCTCTTCGTGTCCCCCAGGATGAGTACTTGGCCGACCTGTACCACTTTGCCACCAAGGAGGACTCGTACGCCAACTACTTTATCCACGTGAGTCTAAGACTGGGCCCAGCCATCAGAGTCAGGGGTAGACACCAGAACCAAGGGCCCCCAGGACCCCTGAGCGATGACGGGGTCTGCTCCGCCCCTCACTCCCCAGAGGGTGTTGCTCTGTCCCCACAGCTCCTGGAGATTCAGGCTGATTACCATCGCAGGTCCCTGAACTCTCTGGACACGGCCCTGGCTGAGCTGAGGGAGAACCACGGCCAAGCAGGTGGGCACCTAGGCCGGCCAAGCTTCACCCCGCCCCACCCGGCTCAGGACACAGTTCGATCTGTGGATGGATGAGCTCTGGGCGGGGGAGGCTGGAGCTGGGCAGCTCTGGCAGGAGAGGTTGCTGCTCTGTGGAGCGTGGCATGAAAGGTCAGGACCAGAGCCTGGAGACCTTCTAGGGGCCAGAAGGGAGGAGACAGCGGACCAGTAGAAGTTGGGCAGTTCCACGGGGGGATGGTGGGTGGTTCCAGATGTGTGCCTGGAGGGGGGTGTGTGGTGGTACCACCTTGCAGATGACTGGGGGTGCCCCCAACTGCCCGGCGGTAGGAGGGCCCTGGGCCACTGATCTGTCTCGTCCCTGCAGACCTCTCCCCCTCGATGACGACCACCCCCTCCAGCAGGGTGTATGGGGTGTCGCTGGGGACTCACCTGCGAGAGCTGGGCCGGGATATTGCCCTGCCCATCGAGGCCTGCGTGCTGATGCTGCTGTCCCAGGGCATGCAGGAAGAGGTGCGGAAAGGGCATCGGGGCCCTCACACTGCCCTGTGCCGGGGCCTGCAGTTCCCATTAGAGCAAGGTCCCAGGAACAGGCCTGGCTGCCTGCGGACTGAGTCCCCACGTCCCTATCGCCGGCCTCCCGTGGCACTCCTTGTCCCACTTAACAATCCCTTGTTGGCTCCATTTTAGAAAGGGGAGGCAGGCAAAGAGGAGAACACTCCCTGAGTCACACAAGGAGGTGACTTGGAAACCCAGGTCTCACCAGCTGGCCCCTACCTGTCCTCTGTTCCTTACTGATGATGTCAGTGCATCGGCCCCTCCCTAAGAATATAAATAGAGGCCAGGGATTTAACTCTGGTGCCGCCACCTGCCTCACAAGTGAAAAGTCCTGAGTTCAATCCCCAGTACCAAAAAAAATATAGGTGGAAAATACCCAAAGATAAAAGGGCTTTCTCACAGTCCTGCTGGCCCCCTTTTTCCTTTCCACTCCTGACCAGATTCCTGTCTCCCACGGCTCTCCTCAGCTCCCCCAGACTTCCCCGTTCTGCTCTTCGCTTAGAATTACAGACCTGGAAGTCGAGTCGACTCTGCCCACCAGACCCCTGGGCGCAGTGAGGGCACAGGCCATGGGCAAGCCAGGGCTTCCAGCCAGAGTCCTGCCCTGCCACCCGCCGTGACCTCCTGACCTCTGCCCCCTCTTGCACCCCAGGGCCTCTTCCGTCTGGCCGCAGGGGCCTCGGTGCTGAAGCGCCTCAAGCAGGCGATGGCCTTGGATCCCCGCAGCCTGGAGGGATTCTGCTCTGACCCACATGCTGTGGCAGGTGCTGTGCTGGGATCCCTGGGCAGAAGGGGTGGGGGCGACTCCCTGAAACAACACCCTGATGGCTCTGCTTTGAGGACTGATATTCTGCAGAGCAGACTTAGGGTTTCTAACAGGGTTTGCAGTGAACCCCTGAAATGCATGTACATTTTTCTGGGGGCAAGATCACTAACCCATCAGACCTGGACATGTTAGTGTGAGCAGGGGCCAGAAGTTCCTTCCACATGGAGAGAGCTAGGCACTGGGAGTGCAGGGGGAAAGTTGGGGGCTGCCTCTAACCTTGTTCCCCGCCCCTGCTTCAGGTGCCCTCAAATCCTATCTCCGGGAGCTGCCAGAGCCCCTGATGACCTTTGACCTCTATGATGATTGGATGAGAGCAGCCAGGTGAGGCAGGGGGGTGAGGGAGATGGGGAGGAAGAGGCTACAGAGCCCAGGCTCACTGGCTTTCCCTCCTCAGCCTGAAGGAGTCTGGGGCCCGGCTGGAGGCCCTCCGAGAGGTGTGCGGCAGCCTGCCCCCTGAGAACTTCAGCAACCTCAGGTGAGCCTGGCCCACCTACCTGGCCACCCCCAGAGCCGGAGCCCTGCTGGGCTCAGGGCCCTGGGTTGGAGTCTGGTCCTGTCACCAAATCCTAAGCAATACTTCTGAAATACAGCTTTCCTGAATGGGCCATATTTCTTTGTACTAGATATTGAAATAAACAAATACCTTGAACTTTGCTCTAGCCCTGCCAGCCACTGTGTGGCCCTGGGAGTAAGTCAATGTCCTCACCTGGAAAATATAGGCCATAACAGTCCCCAACCCGCAGCGAGCATAGCTCTGTGCCTGACATGTCTGGCATTTGATAAATGGATCAGCTGATTTAACTATGGAAAGTTTAAACTGGGGGTTGGGGTGTAGCCCAGTGGCAGTGACCTAGCATGCACAAGGCCGTGAGTCCTATTCCCAGCACTCTAAAATAGAAAAGTTAAAAGCCAGCTGAGCATGGTGGCGCATGCCTGTAATCCCAGCACTCGGGAGGCTGAGGCAGGAGGATCGCTGTGAGTTTGAGACCAGCCTGGGCTACATAGTGAGTTCCAGGTCAGTCTCAACTGCATAGTGAGACCCTGTCTCAAAAAACAAACAACAGCAACAACAACAAAAAGTTAAAAGCCAATCTGTATGGTTCCTTCCCACACAAGGCTCAGGAGGCTCTCAGGCCTTGGACATCTATGGGTGTTCATGGCCCAGGGTACCCCGGCCCCATCCCAAGCCCACCTCCTGCCCAGGTACCTAATGAAGTTCCTGGCCCTGCTTGCTGAGGAGCAGGATGTAAACAAGATGACACCCAGCAACATCGCCATCGTGCTGGGGCCCAACCTGCTGTGGCCATCTGAGAAGGAAGGGTGAGGAGCCGTGGGCTGGGAAGGGGACAGGAGGGAAGCAGCCCCCTCCCCCAAGCCATCTGCTGCTTTTTTCCGTGGGGCCTCAGTTTCCCCGTGTGTGGAGACTGGGCAGGGCAGCTCCTTTTCCCAAGGCTGCATGAGGAGCAGCCTGGAAGACCAGGGACTCCACAGGGCTGTCACAGGCACAGCACTGGGGTGTGGGGTGGCCTGAGCCGGAGGCTGGGAACCCAGAGATGGGCTTGAGGAGTCGCTCTTTGGACCTCCGCTTCCTCATCTGTAAATTGAGGACAGGTTGTAAAAACTTTCAGGGGCTTTGCTTTGGGAATCAGAGGAGATCCCGAGAAGTGTTGCAAACTGTAAAGTGCCGTGGCAGGTGAAGAGTCGTCGCTACTTTCCAGGTCCCACATGGTGCAAAGATTTCATCAGGGTGCGGAGACAGTGGCTCATTCGGGGCTGTCTGGATCCAAGAACCGGGGACAGGGACCCCGACTGACTAGGGACAGCTGTCAGGGTGCAGGACTGAATCTCTGCCTAGCAGATGACTCACTTTGTCTCCTTTTCTGTGCCAGGGACCAGGCCCAGCTGGACGCTGCCTCGGTGTCATCTATCCAGGTGGTGGGTGTGGTCGAGGCTCTGATCCAGAGCGCCGACATCCTCTTCCCTGGAGGTGAAGCTCCTGTCTCTGAAAAGGACCCCCTGGGTCTGCTCCCCTGCCCAGGCTGGTGAAGGTCTGAATTTGAGACCTGTTCTTTCTGTCCCCAGACATCGACTTCAACGTATCGGGCCTTTTCTCAGCCCTCGCCCCCCAGGACAAGGTCGGCGATGGACTGGCCCCTGAGGACACACCGCTTGTTGCTGTGCCCCGTCCAGCGACCACCCCGGCCCCAGCCCCGGCCTTGGCCCTGGGCTCAGCCTTAGTGACACCCAAGGAAAGGTAGGAACTGAGGAGTATGAACAGCCCCTCTCAGGACTTAGGGAAGGTCATTATTGGTATTTTCTTTTCTTCTGGTACCAGGGAACATACTCGGGTGCTTGCATTTGCAAGGCAGACAGCGGAACCACTGAGCTAAATCCCTGGCCCCATTATCGGTATTTTCATCTGAGGGACCCATCTCCCAGTTCCCAGGCAGGGACTTGGAGGCAATGCCCTACTCAGCCTTAGATGTGTCTCCTTATTTCTTATGTGGTGATAAACTGAGCACCTACTATGTGCCAGGCACTGTTTCAGGCCCTGTGGATTTAGGGAGCTACGAGGTAGCTGTTTGGGAATTCGTAAACACTTCCCATTCTTCTCTCCGATCTTTTAAGTCCAGAAGGGCTTCGTGGGGTGGTGTTGCCTCTGTACCAAGCAGGAATTATTCAGTTTCCCACAGACTGTGTGGCCCACACTGGGTTTCCTCTGATGAACCAGACAAACAAGTGCTGTCCTTTGAGCTGGCATCACAGGGTTGTGGAGAGTTTAGCATGTTCCCCAAGGCATCTGTGATGTCGGGGAGTAGGGGACACCCTGTGGGCTCAGTGAAGAGCCACAGGAAAGGCCTTCCTGGGGAGCAGAGACCTGGGAGTCACCCCGAGGTTGCTGGTGAACTCTAGGAGATGGCCAACTCCGCCCCCGCCCCTGTCCTCTTCTCCCCTCCCAGGCCAGAGTCCGAAGCGCCACCCAGACCAGTCTCACCCATGGTCAACAGGAGCACCTGGGAGACAGCTGCCCCAGCAGAGGACACCGCCCGGAGGAGTGAGTTCACTGTGGGAGCGGAGAAGGGGACAGGACAGACGGGAAGCAGGGGACAATCCCAGGCCACCCGCCCCTTTAGACCACCGGGGGAGGCCATGGTGGTTAGAAGCCCAGGTGGTTAGAGATGCAGGTGGGTAGAGGCCCAGGTGATTAGAGATGCAGGTGGTTAGAGATGCAGGTGTTTAGAAGCCCAGGTGGCTAGAGATGCAGGTGGTTAGAAGCCCAGGTGGTTAGAGATGCAGGTGGGTAGAAGCCCAGGTGATTAGAGATGCAGGTGGTTAGAGATGCAGGTGGTTAGAAGCCCAGGTTTCACTGCCTGGCACCGGAGGTTCAGATTCAGCTCTGTGACCGGGCAGGTGACATTGCCAGTCCAAGTCTCAGCTTCCTCCTCTGTGGGGTGGGACAGTAACTGCACTTGCCTGGGAGGACTGAGTGGAGAAAGACGGGCTGCAGGGAGAGGGTGGGGCCAGGACCAAAAAAGAGAAAGCATGTGTCGGAGAAGCCGGGAGGTCACAGAGGGCTGTGGGAACAGGAAGAGGTGGGGACAGGGAGCCTTCTCCTGAGACCTCTGATGCACTCACCTGTCACCTGGGCCCAACAGGCGAGAAGGGCAGGGAGTCTTTTCACCAGGGCCACTGGTACCCTTGGGAGGCCCCACCGGCCCTGGGCACCTAGAGTGGCCACTAGCAGCACCATGTCGGGCAGCTGCAGGAGCAGGGGGGATGCACAGGGAGCCTTCTGGATAGAGGGCAGCAGGGCATTTGCTCAGTGCATTGTCACCGTGTGTCACCCAATGTGTCCTCCTACCAGCTGTGGGATGGGTGGTCGGGTCTCTCACCTCTTACCAAATGGGGTCACCCTTGATCTCCAGCAGGGGGTGCTAGAGCTGGAGTCCCAACCTCCAGCCCTTGTGGGGTCAGATCTTTGGGAGCTGGGGTGGGATGGCTCTGGGGGGCCTCTGAGAGGAGGTAAGCAAGACCCAGCTGTCCACAGGAACAGGCACTGCCCATTTATTCGGTGGACACAGTTACCTACTATGCATGTAGCACAGGGTGAGGCAGCCACACACACAGTAGCCTCGCTAGCTTTATGTTGTCATGAGGGAGACAAGCAGTACCAAGAGAAAGTGGATGTGATCATTTCAAGGAACAAGTCCTATAAAGAAAGGGGTGGGGCAGGGTGCTGCTGTAGGGGGGGTGGTTCGAGAGGCCTGATGGGGTAAAGTTTGTGAAGGGAGACCTCCTCATGAGCAGCTGGCTGTCTCAAGTGTCCACTGCAGAAAGGACAGCATATGCAAAGGTCCTGGGGTGAGGTCCTCAGTGAATGCACCACTGGCTTGTGATGTTTAAACACCCTCCCCTCCATTATCCTTCCTCCACAGCCAAGCGCCCTGCACCAGCCCGGCCCACCATGCCTCCCCCACAGCTCTCCAGCACGCGCTCCTCTCCTCCAGTCCCACCCCCAACTCCTAGCAGCCCTGTGACTCCCCGGGCTCTGCCCCGCCGTCTGGTGGGCAGCAGCCTCCGGGCCCCCACAGTGCCACCCCCGTTGCCCCCTGTTGCCCCTCAACCTGCCCGTCGCCAGAGCCGACGTTCTCCAGCCTCCCCCAGCCCAACCTCTGCTGGCCAGGCTTCCCCGAGCTCACCTGTGCAGGTGGAAACACAGAGAGTGCATACAGAAGAGGGGGCCCCCCCCGAGGCTGTAGGTGGGGTCTGTGCCCCACAAGCTGTGCCCCCTCAGCCCCAGCCCAGGGGCCTTGCCTCTGAGACTGACTGAGCGTGCAGCTCCACCCTGACTGGCCCTCAGTGTCCCCATCCTTCTAGGGCAGCCCTCACCCCTCCCAAAGGGTGGGGCGCCCAGCCTTCGCCCACAAGTGCCTCAGTGCCTGCAGGGTTGGCCACCATGGCCAGGGGGCTCCGGACAGCCTCTATTTCCTGACCTTTTCCACCCTGAGCTTGGGAGTTCTCTCCATCCCTCCACTCCCCACCCTCTGGCAGGGTCCCAGGGAAACCACCAGGAGGAAAGACAGGCTTGCGTGCTTCTACAAGACTTATTTTTCTCTTGCCAACATATTTTTTGTAAGGCTAGTAAATAAATTATTTTGGACAAAACTGGAGCATGTGCCCAAATGACAGTTTTATTTTCTGTCCTTAAAATAAAGAAACCACTTTCATAAAGGGGAAGATTGCATATTCTTGGCCTCTTTTCTTTCTTCTGGTCTGAAATGCTAACAGTCAATGCTTGTGGAGATTTCTCTGAGCTGCACACTGAGCTTTTCTGGGTGTGGTTTTCCTTTACTCTTCTCCCCGTGAAGTGAGTACCAATACCGATTGTAGGAAGACTGAGGCCAGGAGGAAGAGGCTGCTGAGATTGCAGTGAGCAAGGGACAGGCCTGGCTTGAGGAGCACCAGCTGATGGTTCCCAAGTCCAGGCTTGGTCCGGACACCTGGGAGGCTTTCTTACCTCCCTAGTTTCCTGTTTTCTTCATCTGAGATACAGCCCAACAGCCCCACTCCCATGGTGTCCTGAGGGCCCAGGGAGGTGTTCCTGTCAGTTTCAAAGCATCAGTTGGAGCACAGAGGCCCAGGAAGCTTGGCAGCTGCTGTCCCTGTTTTCCCACCCCGTAGCATTCTGGGAGCAGGGATGGATGAGTCTGTCCACGACCTTCTGTGAGGCTGCTCTGGGTCAGCTCCTGGGTTCAGCCCCATAGGGCTTCTAGGAACAGATGGGCAAGAGAAGTGAAAACAGAATCAAGCATCCTGGTGGGAGAAGCCCATACTCATAGCCTGATTAGGAGTGGGCCACTTTCTCATTGCTGGGACACAATACCCAAGACCCACCCTGAAGGGGAAGTTTATTCCAGCTCGTGTTTCTAGCCCAGAGTCTGCTGGCTCCCAGCAGGACAGCAGAGGGGCATAGCAGGGGACAAGCTGCTCCCATCATAGCAGCCAGGAGACAGAGTGCAGGAAGAGCCAAGAAGGGAGATAAAACCTTCATGTCATTTAAAAAAAAAAAAAAAAACTTCAGGTCGTATCCTCCCCCAACCAGAACTCTGCCTCCTAACGGCAAGTCAGGCAAAATCCATCATCTTCAAAAAGTCCTGCCTATGAGCCCTGAGGTTCTTATGGGACATCTAGATATAAACCATAGCAGCCACCTGAAAGACCCGGATTTGTGATTGAGGAGGGGTCAGTCAAAGAAGGCCTCCTGGAGGTGATGATGCCTAAGGAGCCAGCCAGGTGGAAAAGGTGAAGGGAAGAGCGGGAACATTTCAGGCCAAGGAGACCACTGTGCAAAGGCCAGGGACAAAAGGCATGGGGCACTGGGAAAGGGGAGGTATTGGAGCCTCAACGAGTGGGCTGGAAGAACCCTTTGCAGTTCCCGCTGTTCTGGGGGGAGTGGGGCCAGGCGTCTGCAGCGTCTTCTCTGAGATTCATTCCTGCTTCCCACACTTTAAAGTCTTGGCTCCTCAGAGGTTCTAAGACCTGCAGTTTCCTCTACATCAGAAGCCCCCCTCCCCAAGCTGGGGACACAGGCATATGGATCACCTCATCACTGCCCTAGGGTACTGGTCTTAGCAACCCCAAAACGCCCAGACCCCACCAAAAACAGATTCTGAGCTCCTGGTATGCACTCGGGCCCTGAAAAAGCATTTGTCAAGTCATCGAACTGTAAGCTTGAGATTTACACATCTTACTCTGTGTAAATTATATCTCAAAAATAACTCCCCCAGGGAACTCTGCCGCACTCGCGGTGTGGAGAGCCACTATCCCAGCGTGGCCAAGAAGGCACCAAGCGCCACTTGTCCGACATTATTTCTCAGGACTTCGCTTGGAACTGGAGCGTGCGTGGTTCAGAGGGCCATTAGATCGCCGGGGGAAGGGAAGGGGAAGTAAACAAGGTTAAAATGTGGTTAGGTAATGAACCAACTCCCCGCGATGAATGTCATCATAATATACTGCAAACACGTACTAATACACATTAAAACAATACATTTAAAAAACAAAGAGTTAACCCAAAGACTCCTCTCAGCCTGTTTTCCTCCTAGCAACCTGCTCTCCTAAGCATCTGATTGGCTGGGGGACGCGAATTTGGTCACCCGGATTTTCTAGTCAAAGCTCCTTATTAGTTACAAAAAACGTCAGTCTCCAAGGCTCCGCCCCTGTAAGAGGGTAGTCGGAGTTGAAACTTGGCGACGATCGGCCCAGAAGACTAATGGGGCAGGGATAAGGACCGGCTGGTTCTACATTGGTATATGCCTTTCCGGGCAGTAGCTATTCCCGGCCCTTTCTCCAAGCTCAGTACGCTCTCTGCCTAGTTCTTCTCCGAGCCTCTATCCCCTATTGGCCGCGGTCCAGGCTGTGGCCCCGCCCCCTG
>NW_022900931.1:9494441-9494772 GCF_012274545.1 Fukomys damarensis | reverse complement strand
CCTGCGCTGTCGCCGCCCCTCGGCTGCTAGAGGCGAGGGTGCAGTGGGATCCAGGGAGGTGCCAGGGACAGTCACGTCTCCTCATTGCTGCGGCTGCCACTCTTGAGGGGCAGTGGCGAAGGCCCCGTTTGACAGATAAGCAAACCGAGGCCCATTGTCGCTCTGGGGCTGGCAGGTGGAATCCAGGTCTGCTTTCGGACTCCTGACATCCTGCCCTGCCCACCATGGGGTGGGGCTGGAGAAACCCAGGGGGACCGTCCCCTGTGGGAGGGTGGGACCAGCGTTCCTGAGGCCGAGGTGCGCAGGTAGGTGTGTGGAGAGCCGGGCAGGT
>NW_022900931.1:9488655-9494416 GCF_012274545.1 Fukomys damarensis | reverse complement strand
GGGGGGGGGGGGGGGGAGCGCTTGGATTACATAACCTGCAGGTGCGTCCGCTGAGTGAGCCTGAGATCGCTCACCAGCCCGCTGCCCCCAAGGGGACAGTGAACAGGACTGCGTGGCCTACTGTGGGTGTCCAGCTGTGTGAGTTGTAGGGAGCTGTATTGAGAGCTTCATGAAGCACCTTGACGTCTGTTCTTACTTCATTTCCAAATTACTGCAGAGGAGAGAGAGCCAGATTTAGTGGCCTATGCCTGTGATCTCACCATTTGGGAGGCCGAGGCAGGAATATCCATCCATACGAATTGGAGACCAGCCTGGGCTACATAGTGAGTTCAAAGCCAGCCTGTACCACACAGGGAGACCTTGTCTCAAACCATAAAATAAATAATTTATTGGGCAGCCCCACAGGGGAGGCAGGGTTCAAGTTAAATAAAAGTGGAGGAGGCAGCAGAACAAACAGTGATGAGTGTCGGGGGCGGGGACACAGCCGGATCCCTGTCACTGTTCTGTGCGGGCACCCACCCAGTCAGTCATTGCGGCCACATGGCGGAGGGGGCGGCGTGGTGTGGAGCATGGTGAAGGATGAAGAGGGCCTGGGAAGGCTTCCTGGAGGAGGTGCAGACAGCGTGACCGCGGGTGAGGAGTCACAGACACGGCGTTCACAGTGGCAGGGAAGGGATCTAGAGCTCAGGGCCTGTCCTGGCTCTCTGCTTTAGACCTACTCACGGTTGACCACACCAACCTCAGTTTCCCCCTAAACCCAAAGGGAAGGCTCTGGTCAGGTCTGTTCTATGAAACAAGCTTTTCCCTGAAGGTCTCGAAGCTTAGGTTAAGGCTCTGGGGCAAGAGGTTCTCTGGGGATCAAAATTGTGGTGTGAGGAGCTGGGGAGGGGCCTGTGTGGACCCAGTCCCCACTTGGCTGTGCCCACTACCCTGTGGGTCACTCCACAGCCCAGAGAGGAAGGCAGACACTTAAGGAATACTGTGCTGCAGGCATGGGCGCATCTGTGCACAACTCAGCGCAGTTTTGAAACAGTGACGTGAAAATATTAACAAACTGTGCCAATCTCGCAGCTTTCCCTCCCCTCCTAAACTGTATTCACCTTGTGCCACACAGCAGCCATGTGAGCTGGGAAGTAGAAATGTCCGTCTTAGAACCGTGGCATCAGGATATCAGGGTACCATGCACAGTCTCGGGCTCAGCTGGGAGATCGTGGGCTGCCGGAAGTGCCTTTACTGCCATGGCTGCCCTGGCTTGCAGGTGGGCCTCGGTGAACTGTAACTGAATGAAGAAAATGAGTCCTGGGGACCACAGAGTGATCCGCTCCATCCTGCTGGGCTGACAGAGCTGGGGAGCTGAGAAAAACATTTTGGGATGACTCATTGGAGACCATCAGGGTTGTTTTTTTTTTTTTTTTTTTTTTTTTTTTCTCCTGGTACGGGGGATCAAACTCAGGACCTTGCACTTGAGAGGCAGTCAAAGTGCCACTGAGCTAAATCCCTGTTCCTAGACAAAAACAAAACACCAGTGCAGCCAGGCTTGGTGACATAGGCCTGTAATCCCAGCACTCTGGAAGGCTGAGGCCAGAGAACCACATGTTTAAGCCCATCGTGGGGAATTTAGCAGCTTTGCAAGACTATCTCTAGAAGTGAAAAAGAGCTGGGGTTGGATCCTTGGTACAAAGCAAAAACAAAAACCAGACATGACAGTGCAGGGCTGTTATCTTAGCTATTTAGGAGGCTGAGGCCAGAGGATTGTAAATTGGAGGCCAGCCTTGGCAACTCGGTGGAACCATATCTTAAAATTAAGTTTTGTGAAAAGAAAGGGGAGTCTCAGGGTTTAGCTGATACATGCAAGAGTGCTTATCTAGTGTGTGCAGGGCCTTGACTTCGCTGCTTAGTGCCTGGTGAGGGGTGCAGCAGACGGTTCTGGGGCGGATGTCCCAGAGAGCTTTCCAGCAGAGTTGCCCTGAGCCAGCTGGAGCCCAGTCCCTGTGGTGATAGGGAAATTATTTCCTTCTAGTCAGGGGCCACAGGGATTCTCACTGTCCCCACTCACCTTTTCTGTGCCTTTGGTTTAACAAGCAGAGTATCATTGGCTGTGAAGAGAGGGAGAGGTGGGCCAGGGATTTAGCTCAGTGTCACTGTGCCTGCCTCAAAAGGGCAAAGTCCTGATTTCAATCCCCAGTACCAGAGAAAAGGAAGAGTGAGTGGCCGGGTGTGGTGGCACACGCCTGTAATCTCAGAATTTGGGATGCTGAGGCAGGAGGATCGCTGTGAGTTTCAGACCAGCCTGTGCTACATCGTGAGTTCCAGGTCAGTCTCAACTACATGGTGAGACCCTGTCTCAAAAAATAAAAAAAAAAAAGGTGGGGGAAGAGCGAGGAGGAGGAGGCAGCGGCGGACCAGAGTGTTAGGGTCTGGCCAGTTGTGTGCTGAGAAACGTCTGCTTGCCTACTGTGGCCATGATCTCGCTGAATAAGGAGCTGGGAGGCATTTCCACCCTTGCAGGTGTAAATGACCTCCAGGGCAGTGTGGAACAGGAATTAAGAAATGAGTGCTGAGAATTTGTCGCCTTTGTTTAATTGTAAATTTATAGGTCGGGTGGTGGCACATCCTGTAATCCTAGCACTGAGAAGGCTGAGGCAGGAGGATTGCCATGAGTTTGATAGTTCAAGGCCAGTCTGAACCACATAGTAAGAACTCACTCTGAAAAAAACAAAAACAACCAAAATGAGACACTTTTTCAAAATCAAACAAACCAGCTCACAAAATTTCTGAAAATGAAAGTTCACATTCCCAAGCCTTTCCAAGACTGAGTCACACACTGCCCTAATCTCAGTGCCCCCCCAATCTCAGTGCTTTTTTTCCTTTCTGAGACTGTCACCATGTGGTCCAGGCCAGCCTCAAATTCTCTACTCTCCTGCCTCAGCTTTCTGAGTGCTAGGATTATAGACATGTCCCACCATGCCCAGCTTTGGATCCAGGTCTGTTTGTGGTCCTTTAACAGGCAACCCAGAGCAGATTGCTTCATGCTTCTGAGCCTCAGCTTTCTCATCTGTAAAATGGGCTTCTGTGAGTGCCCAGCACAGCCCATGGCCCATTAATAAATGGCATTCTTCCTCGTTATCATTTGGTCGGTGACATTATTGTGAAGGCAGAATGTTCTGCCATGGGACGGGCACAGTGGATTTATTGTTCCAGCAGAACGGTACTGGGCTGGAACAGAACTGTTCTTTTCCGAACAGTCCTCCCACTGTTAGACACGCGGGCACTGTCTTGAGCGGGACCTTTTTTATGTCTGGTTGGAATTCTCTTCTTGCAATCACTTTTGCCACGGATACCAACTGGGTCAGAGGTGCAAATATTTCTGTGCCCTGTTGCATTCCAGAAGGCAGTGCGAGTTCCCGATGCCAGGGACACGGCCTCTGTAGCAATAACCACTGTCTGCTAAGTGCTTTTCTCTTTTCAAAGCCCCGGCCATCTGATGCCCAGAGTACCCGCCCTTTTTTGTGGTACCGCGGACAGAGTGCCCTTTTGAGGATAGGTGTTAGCTGAATCCCCATTTTGCCAAGCCCAGGGAGACTAAGTGGGTGAGCGGCTCGCCCGAAGGCACACAGCTGCCAGGGCAGAGTCAGGCTGAGGGCCTCAGACAGGACAGCGCCTGCCCCCTGCAGGGGCTCCTTGAGTCCTTCCAGTACCCAGTACAGGTAAGTACCTCAGAGGTCTTCACAGGAGAAGGGAAAACTGAGGCACTGGAGATTAACCAGCCTGCCCAAGACAGTGGGGATGGACTCTGAAACCAGGGATCTGACGGCAGGGGTCCATCCTCTTCTTTCCACCCTGAGACTCAGAGCCAGGCCTTAGGTGCCCTGGAATTCCGGTTCTGGGCCCTGATGCTGTTGCAGCCACCTCTCTGCTGACCACTCTCCTATCTTCCTCTCCCCCTCCCTGCAGGCACCGGGAGCCTGGCCGCAGCTGTGGAGACGGCCTCGGGGCGTCAGGCCCTGGTGGTGGGCAAGCCCAGCCCCTACATGTTTGAGTGCATCACCGAGCACTTCCGTGTGGACCCCGCCCGCATGCTCATGGTGGGCGACCGCCTGGAGACTGACATCCTCTTCGGCCACCGCTGTGGCATGACCACTGTGCTCACACTCACGGGCGTGTCCCGCCTGGAGGAGGCCCAGGCCTACCTGGCAGCCGGCCAGCACGACCTTGTGCCACATTACTACGTGGAGAGTGTCGCAGACTTGATGGGGGCGCTGGAGGACTGAACCCGCCTGACCTGCAGCCACAGCCCAGCCTCCCGACTCCCCGGTCCTGTAGATGGAAGTGATGGGTCGTGAGTCTCGTTCGCCCCGGTTTGGGGGCCCTGGTGGAGCTGCCACGCAGGAAGGTGTGAAGACCTTTGTGCCCCCTCCCAGCAGTGGCTGGGCGCTCTGTGTTCCAGAAGCTGTCCCTGCAGCTTGGAGTTTCAGCCTGGCCTGACCCAGCCAGGTGGCCCTTCTTCCTGCCTTGTTACCTCCCCTCCCTGAATATGAGTCTTGATGCCAACTGAAGATTTTCCCCTGGCCTGGGCCCTTGGTCACCTCCACTCCCTGGGAACTCCTGAGTCCTGCCTACCCCTGGGTCCTGGCCTTTGGCTTCCTCTTGGCCTTTTGGAGGTTGAGGTGGCCACACACTGTTACTGTCTTGAGTGGACCACTCGAGGCTAAGTGGCAGTGGCTCGCTGAGGCCAAATCCTGAATGGACCAATGAGGAGCTAAGGAACAACGACCCTTGCATGTCCTAGGTCCTGGGTAGACCTATCTGGACATCAAGTAATGCTGAACCACTGGTCTCTTAGATCCTAGAAAGAACAATTTCAGGAGTCCGAGAGACAGTGGCCTCTTGACAATCCAGGTCCCATTAGATCAGCCAGGGTTGATTTCAGTCAATACGTAAGGCACCGGGTGTGGAGACCTCTTCCCGGGAGATTATGACCCAGCTCACTCAGTGGCCCTGGGGCTGCTGGGGCTGAGAGCCCTCCCTCCCTCATCCCATCCAGGGTTGGCAGCCACTGCTCCGAAAGGGACTTTGGGATCCCCGTGTAGCCAGTGTTTGCCGTGCCACCTCCCCACCCTCCGTGCCCACTCCCAGCTATTTGTTTATTTATTACTGTGTGCCAGTGATGTGAGGGTGGGGGCTGGGCCTCCTCGCCCCTCCACCTGCTGTTACCAGTCCTCCGTACTTAATAAAGCGCGAGTGGGAGTGTACCGCGTCCCCGAGTCTGTGGCCAGGGCGGGGGAGCCCCTGCGGCACCTGCGGTCCCTAGAACCAGCCACCTCGAGGCCTGCCCCACGTGACGCAGTCCAGCTCGCTTCTTGGTACACAGGACACAGTATCTCGGGTGTACTTCATACGCCGCCGGGCCTCACCTACCAGCTCGCTTAGTCCTCTGGAAAACCCAGTAAGTGTCTCTTACTCATCCTGTCTTGTGCAGTCTGATCAAGAGATAGCAGCAGGTGTTGTGTTTAACATTTTTTATTACCATAAAAGACGTTGCCATTCATCACCCTCAAAATCCTCACCACACTTACCCCATCATTCTTTGCTCTTTCTAAAGCAGAAGTCCTCTTCCGTGAGTGTCATTAGTTGCATGCTTCTGGCTACCTTATGTCCCGAATCGATTCAAAACATTTACCTTTCTGGGCCAGGGATGTAGTTCAGTGGTGTAACACCTGCCTGGCAAGTGTGAGGCCCTGAGTTTGATGCGGGACCCAGA
>NW_022900931.1:9477217-9488574 GCF_012274545.1 Fukomys damarensis | reverse complement strand
AAGAGAAAAAAAAAAAAAAAAAGACTAAAGCCTCTTTTAAAAGGGGGTGGGGATGTAGCTTAGTGGCCCCATGCCTGCCTAGCAAGTGCAAGGCCCTGAGCTCAACCCCTGGTACCAAGAGCGGGGGGGAATTACCTTTTTTGGTCATTTTGACTTTGGGGAAGTCACGGTCCCAGATCCAGTGAATAAGATGAATGAGGACTTAACCATAACTTCTTTTTGGTACCGGGGATCGAACTCGGGACCTCAGTAGCCTGTACTTGGGAAGCAAGCAGGTGCGGGGCTACCGAGCTACATCCCTGGCCCCCCATATATTTTTATTTGACAGAAGTTGCCATAAATGTTTGATCAGTGAGGTATGATAAAAATATATGGCTAGTGTTTAGACCAGAAAAGATGAGTAATACGACATAAGAATGGTCTGATGGGAGCTTCTGGGGAGGTTTCATTTTTAAAGGATATCGGCGCTAAGGACTGAGCTCAGTGGTAGTGCACTTCCTAGCACGCACAAACCATGGGTCCATGCAAAACAGCTCGGGTTTCAGAGCTGGGTGTTGCCAGCCCTCGGAAAATCACACGTTAGAGGCCAGGCCAGGTTACACAGTGAGACCCTGTCTCAGTCTCCCCACCAAGGAGAAAGAAGGATACAATGAGCCAGGCATGGTGGCGCACACCTGTAAGGCGCACACTCGGGAGACTAGGGCAGAAAGGTTACCATGAGTTCAAGGCCAGCCTGCACTACAAAGTGAGACAGACCCTGGTCTGGGGGTGGGGGGCAGACTGATAAAACGAACACTTAGATCTCCCTTATGAAGTTTCAGCAGTTTGCACAGTTTGCTGAATAGCTCCTTATCTATACATGAACCGTGTGACAGAAGTTCGCAGTTTTCCCCTAGATCTTCAGTTTGTATCTCAAAAACAAGGACCAGCTGGCTGCATGGCTACAATCCATCCCTACCCAAGAACCAGCATTCATGCTTCCATTGACTGCTGACTGGCCCTGCCCTGTAAACCCAGAAGATCCGGATTTACTATGTGAAAGCTTTCCTTTTGTGTGTGTGTGTGTTTCAGTGGTGCTGGGGATAGAACCCAGGACCTCACACATGCTAGGCAAGTGCTCTACCACTGAGCCACTTCCCAGCCCTTGGTTATTTTGAGACAGGACCATATAGTAGTACCTTGGCTCAGGAGCTTAGTTCTTTCCGTGATTCTGGACATGAACCAAATTGGATGAGAGTTGAATGAAATTCAGTGATTAGATTCATTGTTGACCTTATGGGGAAATATGATTCGGTTCTTGTCCAATTCAGTGCACAACCAGAATGGTGGGAAGAATTAAGTTCATAAACTGAGGTACGGCTGCTCGCTTGCCCAACCTGGCCTTGAACTCAGAGTTCTCCTGCCTCCACCTCCTTAGTGGAGGTCACAGCATACAACACTACGCCTTTCCTTAATTTTACACCACTAGCTTTCCTTAATTTTAAAGCAATTTCTGCCACATTTTCTGTTTCTTGCAGCCACAAACCTTCAAACACATGCACCAAGCATAGCATAGAAAACACTTGAAAGAGCCAGGGATTTAGCTCTGATGCACCTGCCAGTCTTACAAGCACAAGATCTCAAGTTGGACTCCCCAGTACTAACAACAAAAAAAGAAAAAAACACTTAAGAGCTCGGGCTGGGGAATTAGCTCAGTGGTTCCACCACCTGCCTTGAAAGCGCAAGGTCCCAAGTTTGTTCCCTAGTACCAAAAACAAAAAAACTCAAGTTCTTGTTCAGAGGCAGAGCACTTGGCTTGCTGTGTACAGAGCCCTAGGTTCAATCCCCAGTATTGCAAACAGCAATAACAAAAGTGCCAGAACATATCCCATCCTGCATTAAAGATATGTCTATAATGCTTTTTAAAATTGAAACACACTGGGTATAGTGGGATACATCTGTAGTCCCAGCACTCAGGAGGCTGAGGCAGGAGGACTGCCACAGGCTGAGAGCAGCCTGGGGTACGTAGCAAGTTCAAGGCTAGCCTGGACTGCCTAGTGAGACTGTCTCAAAAATAGATAAAAGTGGGCCGGGGATTTAGCTCAGTGGTTCCGCCGCCTGCATCACAAGCACAAGGATCTGATTTCCATCCCCAGTACAAAAAAAAAAAAAAAAAAAAAAAAAAGATAAAATTAAAATATAATATTTGTACATCTGTCAGATACTTATTTTTTCATATTAAAAAGAATGGCCACCATCAAGAAATCAAGTGGGGCCAGGGAGTTAGCTCAGTGCTGCCACTGCCTGACCTGCAAGCGGAAGGTCCCAAGTTCAATCCCTGGCACAAAGATAAATAAATAAAAACTATTGTATTTTCAAGCATAAAGTAACACCAAAGTTTTCTCTCATAGAATTGAGCATATTGGAAATAAGTTGTTTCTGGTGAGGTTTCTGATGACTGAAATCGAGAGAGGAACCCTAAAGTTTACAGGGTCTTGGTTTTGGTTGTTTTTTGTGTTTTGTAATGCTAGGAATTGAAATTAGGGCCTCACACACATAAGGCAAGTGCTGTATCATGTTTTGAGGATCTCCATATGTAGTGAGACCTGGCCTTGAGCGCACTGTGTAGCTCAGGCTGCCCTCAGACTCATAGCACCCCTCCTGCCTCAGCCTCTTGAATACTGGGATTACAAATGCCACCATATCAGGCTTTGTTTTTTTGTGTGTGTTTTGTTTGTTTTGTTTGAGATGGGGTCTCACTATGTAT
This sequence comes from Fukomys damarensis, assembly GCF_012274545.1. Classification (NCBI taxonomy): domain Eukaryota; kingdom Metazoa; phylum Chordata; class Mammalia; order Rodentia; family Bathyergidae; genus Fukomys; species Fukomys damarensis. The sequence goes on along the minus strand of NW_022900931.1, from coordinate 9,485,828 downwards.
TCCAGTATGGCCTTGAACTTACTATGTATCAGCAGTCCTCCTGCCTCAGCCTCCCAAGAGCTAGGACTATGTATATTACATTCATCACAGGAGTTGATATATATACGTGACACATCTTAATTCCTTTTTCAGTCTCTTCCTCCCCATCTTTTATTCCTCTTCCTATTTGCAGGAGATATATCTTTCTGTTTCCTATCATCTATCTTATATTTTGCTCTTTATTTACATTTTGAGTTTCTTGTGTAAGAGAAACCATGCAATATTTATGTTTATGTATCTGATTATGATTTATTTTACTTAATATTATGGTCTTAAGGTAAATTCATTTTCCTATAAGTGACTCAAATTTACCCTTCTGTACGGCAGAGTAGTATTCCATCTGTATAAATACCACATATTCTTTGGTTTATAGGCTGCTTTCAAGGCTTGGCTATTATTCAGGCTGGGTGCACCTTTAATCCCAGTGTTTGGTAATTTTTATTTTCCTTTGGTACCCAGGATCAAATTCAGGACTTTGGGCTTGTGCGGCAGGCGGTGGCACCACTGAGCTAAATCCCCGGCCCCACTTGATTTCTTGATGGTGGCCATTCTTTCTGGAGTAAGATGGAATTGCAGTGTTGTTTCAATTTACATTTCTCTAATGAAAAGGGATGGTGAACATTTTTTCATATATTTATTGGATATTTGTAGGAAATGCCTTTTTTTTGGTACCGGGGAATCGAACTTGGGCCCTTGCACTTGTGAGGCAGGCAGAGAGACCACTAAGCCAAATCCCCAGCCCTGTAGGCAACACTTTCCAAGTAAGAATAACCCTCATTGGGTGTGGTGGCACATACTTATAGTCTCAGCATGGGAGGCTGAGGCAGAAGGATCACAAGTTTGAGGTTAGCCCAGACTACATAGTGAAAAAGAAAAGAAAAGAAGAAAAAGAGAAGAAAAATATAACCTACAGAGTTTTCAAATGTAATGAAATTTTTGACTATCCTTGAGCACAGTAAACCTTTATAAATTTCAGCTTTGCAGTGTTAGTACTTAAGAGCAAACCCAGACTTTTCTTCAGGTCTCAAATATTTTCTGAGCTCTTAAAAAGCTTACCTTCCTGTGAGTCTAATTAATTTCAAAATAAAGTGTTTAAAACATTTAAGGACCAGGGATTTAGCTCAGTGGTGCTACCGGCTGCCTGGCAAGCCCAAGGTCCTGAGTTTGATTCTCAGAACCAAAAACAAGCAAACAAGTTAAAAAGCTCAGCTTGAGCCTTGGAGCACTATTGGAGAAAGAGGTCTGGGTCCCACCCAGAGTTTATGTGATAGGAGGGGCCGCTCCCCAGGGAAGGGCTGGGGGCTCTGACCGAGGGAGATGAACCCCAGCCCGGAGGTGAAGGGCAGGAAGCCCACAGTGGGTGGGAGCTACTGTGCAGGTGCAGGCTGAACGACCTGGGCCACAGCAGAGGTGGGGATAGGGTAGCATAATGAGTGAGACTGCATCACAGAGCGTTCAGAAAAGTGTCTGAGGTTGGGGGCCGTCCAGCCCACGAGGAAGCTGAAGCCAGTGCCGAGGTTCAGGCACCAGCCCTGCCTCCCCCTTCTTTGCTTGGCTCACAGATGAAAGGCTTTGGCCCCAGCTCCCCCTGCACCCTCGGTCCAGTGACTCCCTGGGGTGGTTTCTGTGTCATTGAGAGGGGGAGCAGGTCAGGCAGAGTTTATCTCCCTCCGAGGCCTCTGCTCTGACATCTAGGGGTGTGGATGGCACCTCCTTGGGCCCACAGCCTCCCACCAGTGCCAGACACAGAGGCGTTGTCCATCCGGGCAGGGTGGGAGCCTGGACAAGCAGGACCTCTGAGTCAGCAGCAGCCCAGGCCCACACTGAAGACAAGGAATTCAGAGCTGTGAGCGCCGTGAACAGGAGCGAGGGGAAGAGAATCCCAGAATCCCTGGCACAGGGACCTTGGCCCTAGGAGACACAGGAGGGAGGCACACATTTTCCCACATCCTCACATCACACCTATCACTCTGGGCAGCAGCCAGGCAGTGACTCATCCCACCTTCCAGGCCCAGAGACAGAGGCAGGGAAGTCAAGGGCCTCGCAGCTCCCAAATCAGAACCAACCGGCCTCCAGGTCCCATGCTGGCTGCAGCTGCCCTTCCCATGAGACACTCAACCCTGCGGGCAGACACCCAGCAGGGGTGCTGGGGTGACACAGATAAAGTATGACAGGAAGGCGCCAGGCACAGGGCCTTATCTAAGTGGGTGCCACTACTAGGGGGCCCTGAGACCTCCTTCGTTCTGTTTTAGGTTGTGCTGGAATCTGGGAAGATTCTGCCCTAGCCTAAGCAAGAGGGGGGTGTTAAGGGCCAGTGGGAGGAGGCAAATCCTTTAAGAGAGGCTGCCACACCCTCAAAAAGTAATAACAACCTGGGAGAAGGGCAAAGAGAGGTTAAAACCTGATGTCTAAGCCTTCTATGATGGCACATGCCTGTAATTCCAGCACTCTGGGAGGCTAAGGCAGGAGAATTCCAAGTTTGAGCCTAGCCTGGGCAATTTAGCCACATAGCAAAACCTTGTCTCAAAAGAACAACAAAAAAAGGGTTGCACACCAATATGAACACCGTAGGTTCTATCCCCACTATAGGAAAGGAGACAAAACCCGGAGTCCATGAAAACATTCATCACCTGTTTAGTACCACATATCCCAGGTATGTGCAAGAAAGCAAGAGTTCACCTGCCCAATTGCAGATGGGGAGACTGAGCCAGCAGGTACACAAGAGCAGCGTGGATAGCAGGGCCAGATGCAGAGCCAAGTCTCCAGCTGGGGGGAGGTTTGCTTGCTGGGGACCCGTTCCCATGCCAGGGTGCCCTCTCCAGCCTAGGCAGGAGACCCAGCGGAGGAGACTGCTGTCCCTCTCCCCCAGGGCTGCCACTCTGGCGGGCCAGTGAGGAACGGGTGTGCAGCTCCTCTGAATGGCGTGGTCCCGATCTAGCCGGGGCAGCCCCGCAGAGCAGGGCAAGGCAGGGAGGTAGAGCTGGGCTGGGCCCCACCCACACCTCCCCAGGCCTGAGGTTTTGGGGAGGCTCGGCAGGAAGAAGTGAAGCTGCTGTGGTTGGTTTCCCAGGCAGCCACTGGGGTGGGAGGAGGGGAAGGGGCTTCCCTCTCATCCTGTGCCAGGGTCTTCAGTCAGGGGAGGGGCCTGTGGGATGGAGAGGGAGGGGAGCAGGACAGGTTGGCCGACCTGGCCCCCAGATGTGGCTCACGTTGGTCTGCAGCTTCTGCCGCTCCAGAGCTGGCAGTTTCAGAAGGGTACACGACAGCTTCCCCAGCCGCCCCTCACTCCGCCTCGCTCCCGAGTGTGGGGGGAGCATTAATCTAGCCACCCTCGACTCCCTGCAGCCCACATCTGGCCTCGGTACTCACTCAGGTGATAAATGCCCAAGCTCTTTCCCTGCTCCTGGAGGCTGCTTCAGGATCCAAGGACTTAGCACCGTCTTTCCCTAGGTGCCCAGAGGCTCCCTGCTCCACGCCTGTGCCTTGTGTTTGAGCTTTTACCCAAGTTGCAACACCATCTCTTCTTTGCTGGTCCTTCTCCACCTTCACATTCCGCAGCGTCCCTGCTGCCACCAGGCTAGGGCATGACCTCCCTTAGAGCTGTTGCTATGCTACTTTTTAAAATTTTTAACTAGATATTGAACCCAGGGCATCTGGGCTACATCTTCAGCCCCCACCCCCCTTTTTTTTAAATTGTGAAACAAGGTTTCACTAAATTGCCCAGGCCCTTCTGCCTCAGCCTCCCTGAGTGTTGGGATTATAGGCGTGCACCACCATGCCCAGTTTCTTCTCCTTCTTTTTTCAGTACCAGAAATTGAACTCAGAACCTTGTGCTCGCCAGGCAGATGTGGCACCATCAAGCTACATCCCCGGAACCCACGTGCTACTTTTTAATTAGGTTCATGGTCAAGATTCCTGGAGAGCAGGGACCAGGACATGTACATACGTCTCCGAACCCCCTGAGGCAGCCCGGGATCAGGCACAGAGAATATCTGTGGGACAGGTGGGGAAAGGAAGGAAGTTCCTGGCCTCAGAAAGGGAGAATGCGGTGGGCCTGGACGGGGTACCCAGAGCCAGGAACCCAGTCCTCTTGGCCCAACCTCACTGCCTCCCAGGCCTGACCCTCTCAGATGGGCAGAGGATATCAGGCGCGGCTCTAAGAGTCCCAGGAGGCCTGTGGGGGAGTGCGGCCGGAGACTCCAGCCTGGCGGCAGCCTCTCGCCTGGCACCCTGCCCAGCCTTTCTTTAGCCCTAGCAAGCACAGCATCAAGAGACTCAGTCTCTGCTTCCGGGGAAGGCCGGGTGGGGCCGAGCCTTGTGGTAACGGGTCCTTAGCCTTCTGCAGAGGCCCGCAGTGGAGCCACACCCTGGTCCCCGCCAGGGAGAATCCTCTCCTACTCCCTTCTAATTCCTCAAGATTCTGCACCCCCTCAGCTGTCCCTCTGGGCACCACCCCCAAGCCTCCTGGCCCCAGGCCTCTTCCCGCCAACTCCAGGCCTAGCTCATCCTCAAACTATTTTCCACTGGCTTCCCCCAATCTCTGCCACGGCATAAATTTTAGGTTTTTTGTTTTTAGGTTGGGGAGAGGGATGGAGAATGGGAGGTGGTGTTTGGGTTCTGGGGGCGTGGCTAGGTGAGAGGGAGGTTCTCGCCATTCTGATTGGTCACCTTTACTCCAGAACTGGCTTCAACATTCCACTGACTCCGCCTCCGGTGGCCCCCCCGGCCCTGTCCTGACTTACAATTGGCTGGGTTTCCAGAGGGCGGGACTTACCAGGTCTGGTCCAGTTAAAAGGGTGGGAGACGCTGGGGGCCCATCTATCGGGTGGAGTCCTCAGACAACTGGTGCAGCAGTCCCGGAACATCCTCTTGGCCTCAATTATGGCTTGTGTAAGTGTGGGGACCCCACCCCAAAGCCCAGGGGACAGGGCGGGAGCTAACGGCCGGGAAGGAGAGGGGCAGCACCGGTGCCAGGTTCTAGTCTTTGCTGTGTAGCCTTTTCTTTCCTGATCCTCAGTGGCCACACCTGCAAGATGGGGTTGGGGGCCATGGTCCCCCAAAACTTTCTCTGGCTTAGGAATTTTCTGGACTCCAGAGTCTGACAGCACAATTACTTCTGCAAGGCCCAGCATTCTGCAGTTCTGCAGCTGTCTGAGAAGTGGGAGTGGGAAGGGTGTGGCCAACGGGAGGGGGTTCTTCGGCCCAGGCCACCGTCCCTTCCCCTCCTCCACGCCACAGAGCCTCCTATCCCCTCCCCCGCTGCAGCTGTCTGCACTCTCAGGGCCAGGGCCAAGTCACTCTCTGCCCCAGAGGACTCCAAGGAGTCCCCGGCGCTGGGGACAGGCTCCCCGGGAGAGGCTGCCTGGGTCAGGGGTGGAGGTTGGTTCTGTCCAGACAGGTTCCATGGGGTCTGGGCAGGATGTGTGCGCGCACGCGCGTGTGTAGGGAGGCAAGAGTCTCCTGCAAGCAAGTTTCTTGCAGAAGGAACCACGCATACCAGTTAACGCCTGCCCAACCTCGCAGGCCAGGGACGGGTGGTGCAGTGGCCAGTCCTGCCATCTTGTTAGTCCTGAGCCACCCTGGCCCGGTCCTGACCTCTGGCTGCTCTCCCTTGTGCAGAGGGCCATGGCTGTGTCCCTCAGCGTGTCATCTCCAGCCCTGTGCCTGTCTGCAGAGATGGGTGAGGTCGAGGGGTCCCAGGCCACTTACAGAGCAGGAAAGGGGCAGCCCATCTGCTCAGCAAGACCTGGGGGATGTGGCTGCCCGATGCTCCCAGGAGCTCTCCATCAGCAATAGGAGGCCGTGGTGCACTGCACCCCGCCTCCCAAGCCATGCGAGACTGAATCCACAAGCAGATGGGCAAACAGTCCTAATTGGAGCCCAACTCCTGGAACAGCTCTCCTGTTTCACTCTGAAACAGACCATGCTGGGAACAGGGAACTTCCCAGGGTCACCGGGATAATCAAAGCCTAGATCTTGCACCCTGTCCTGTCCCGACTCACCTCCTGCCTGGTCTAAGGACCCAGGGTTCGAACCACCTTTCCCACCCGCCACCACCCCGGGACACCACAGGCCCAGAAGGCCACGTCCTCCTAACCCAGCTGGGCGGGCGGGTCTCGTCTGCGCAGGGTCTGGTCGCCAGCAACCTGAACCTCAAGCCTGGGGAGTGCCTCCGAGTGCGGGGCGAGGTGGCCCCCGACGCCAAGAGGTAAGGGACGGGTGGCTGGGGCGGGTGGGGAACTGGAAAGCGCTTGGCCGCCAAAACCGCCCCTCGCCGCGGGGAGGGGGTTAATGGCCAGCTGCCGATGCTTCGTTTTCTGGGTGAGTCACTTCCTGCGCTGGCCCTGGCGCCCTCACCACCGTTGCTCCCTCCCTCCGCGCTGGAGCATCTTAAACCGAACCAGCTGGGGCAGCGCTGACCACCTCGGCTTGCCCCGCCCCTTCCGGCTGGGGCGGGGCCAAAGCTGGGGAGGGGGAAACGGCGAGAGGGGGGCGGGGACCGCGGCCTCTCCCTGAAATCCCAGTCCTCTCGTGCTCATTATTCATTCAGCTGGCCTGGTTCCTTAGCCGCCATCTGACCTTAGATGAGTCAGCCAACCTCACCGAGCCTCAGTTTCTTAATAAGCGGAACTGTTGGGTCATGAAATTGATGCTGATCCGCTGGTCATTACCAGCTGCCCATTCTCATTTCTTCGCAATCCCTCGAAGGGAAGTAGGCGTCACTAAAAGCTCTACTCCACAAATTTATTATATTATATTGCGAATATATAATAATATTATTCATTCATTCATCCCATGTTGATTGAGCGGCCAGTGTGTGTCCATCTGGGCACCAGGGATTCAGAAGTGTACAAGACAGGACACAGCCAGGCATGGTGGCACATGCCTGTAATTCCAGCACTCAGGAGGCTGAGGCAGGAGGATCGTCTCAAGTTCAAGGCCAGCCTGAAACACATAGCGAGACCTTGTCTAAAACAAGTCAGACAGGACCCTTACATTTCCAGCGGTCACCATCTGGAGGGAGTCCCTGACTTTGACAAAAGGGGCTAGGACACTAATTCAACACAAGACCCTTCGACATCCTTCCTATGCAGCCCTCGTTGTACAGGTGGGGAAACTGAGGCCCAGAGAGGGGCAGGGACTAGTTCAAGGTCACACAGCAAGGAGGTTGCAGGGCTGGAACTAGAATCCAGGCTTCTGGTCACCTGCTGATGAGTCTCTGCGAGGTCCACTCCACTCACCGTGTCCTGAGTGGCAGACCGGTCCGCTCTGCTCGGGTCCTGGAGCTGACTGAGCCGGCTCCGAGCCCACGTGTCCCTCCTAGTTTCGTGCTGAACCTGGGCAAAGACAACAACAACCTGTGCCTGCACTTCAACCCTCGCTTCAACGCGCACGGGGACACCAACACCATCGTGTGCAACAGCAAGGACGGCGGCGCCTGGGGGGCGGAGCATCGCGAGCCTGGAGGTGGGCGGGGCCTGGAGGTGGGCGGCCACGGCGCCCCAGGGCGGTCAGTGGTGAAGCCGGGTTTCCTGGCTGGAGATTTCCCTGCCACCCTCTTCCCCTCGGGGTAGGGTCACATGAGTGCCCCCCTCCGAACCACCCCGTCTGCTGCTGGGGCCCCGTAAAGAAGGGCCCTGCTCACTGTCCTCTCCCCCCACCAGATCTGCGTCTCCTTCGACCAGACCGATCTAACCATCAAGCTGCCAGATGGACATGAATTCAAGTTCCCCAACCGTCTTAACCTGGAGGCCATCAACTACTTGGCAGCTGATGGCGACTTCAAGATCAAGTGCGTGGCCTTTGAGTGAAGCCAGCCAGCCTATGGCCCCCAATAAAGGCAGCTGCCTCTGCTCCCCCTGAACCAGCCTCCTGTGTACGTGTGTGGTGTGTGTGTGTGTGTGTGTGTGTGTAAACCGGTCCCCGGGCCATCACTTCCTCCGCGCGTGCTCTCTGAGCTCCCCCCTCCTAACCAGGCACGTGGTAGAGCACTGGGGACCACTGAGCAGGAACCAGTCTCTGCCTTTTTTATTATTATTTTTTTCGGTACAGGGGATCGAACTCAGATCCTTGCGTTTGCAAGGCAGGTGGCAGAACCACTGAGCTAAATCCCCGGCTTTATTATTATTATTCATTAAGTTTATTGGTACACTTTAGGTATACAATATGACATTCATCACTGGGAATTTATACCTTTATATAATATATCTTGGTTCCCCATCCCCCTGCCCCCCCCAACCGCTCCACCCTTCCCTATTTACAAAGACTCTGATTCCAGTTTTTCCTTTTCTCATATTTTTTCCTTTACCCTACTTTTCCTACTTGCTCTTCCTTTTAGACCTTTTCTTCCTGTTTCACATGATCTGTTACACATTTTGATTCTTATTTATACTTTCAGTTTCTCACACCAGAGAAATGATTCAGTATTTACACATGTGTATCCTATTTATTTCACTTAAGAGTATGGCTGAAACAGGATTTAGCTCAGTGTTCTGCTGCCTGCCTCAGAAGCACAAGGACCTGAGTTTGATCCCCTATACCAAAAAAAAAAAAAAAAAACGGTCAATGTGCA
>NW_022900931.1:9450226-9477173 GCF_012274545.1 Fukomys damarensis | reverse complement strand
GCCCTTTTTTTTTTTTTTTTTTTTTTTTTTTTTTTTTGGTACTGGGGATCAAATTCAGAACCTTGCATTTGCAAGGCAGGTACTGTGTGGCCACTACTTCTTAAGGAAAAAATTTTAAAGACCTGGAGTCAGATAAGGGGTTTCCATCTATGTACTCTGTGTGTGTTAATTGACCCCTCAGAGCCTCGGTTCCACATTTATACAAGGGGTGGGGGTGATACAGCCTATGCTAGGGTTTTGCAGAGATTAAATGAGGTGTTGCCAGATGTGGTGGTATGTGCCTATAATCCCAGCACTCAGGAGGCTGAGGCAGGAGGATCATGAGTTTGAGGCCAGCCTGGACTATATAGCAAGACCCTGTCTCAAAACAAAAAAAGAAATGTTACATTAAAGAGGCCAACTTCAGTGCCTGTCATATGGTAAATGTTCAGGGAATGGATAATGGTTTTTCCACTACCTTTTGAGATGTCATTTCTCCAATGTGAAGGGGAGAAAATGGGCTCTGTGTGACATAATGAGTCCTAATGCCAGGCACACCTGTAATCCTAACACTTTAGGAGGGTGAGTCAGGAGGGTTGCAAGTATGAACCCAGTCTGAGCAATTTAGCCATTTGTTGAAAACCTGTCGTAGAAGAATAAACAAAGGGAGCTGGGGATGAAACTCAGTTTGATGGTCCTGGGTTCAATTCCCAGTACTGGGGGGAAAAATCAAAACATTCTAGGCCCAACTAAGCCTGAGAGGTTTCCCCCAGGTCCCTAGCTTCGTGGCTGCTGGTCATTTACCCCTTTTCTGGAATTTAAGTACGACCAGGAGGCTGGCCTGAAAGCTGGGGGCTCTGTCTTCCCCTAAACCAGAATACTGGGTACTCAGGAGTGGGTGACAGGCCTGGCGCCCCACTACCAGCCCTATGAAGAGGGGGCCAAAGAGGATGAAGCACACAAGCTGAGGAAGGTCCCATGAGCTACATCCCACCCTTTGGGGCTCCCTGGCGGCCACCCAGAAAGCAACAGCTTTAGCAGCCTGGCTGCAGAGGTCGCCCTCTGCTGGACATTAAAGGAAGTGTTTCCTAGGCTTTCTTGCCACTCAAATTTTCCTACACTGAATCCCCGCTAGGCTGGCTGAGCACCCACTTATACTCCAGTACACACAATTTTTTTTGTGCCAGGGTTCGAACTCGGGACCTTGTGCTTGTGAGGCAGGCGGCGAAACCACTGAGCTAAATCTCCGGCCCTAGGACACACAATTCTACGCAGGAAAGGGAAGGCCACGGTATTAAATCCCAGCTCAATTCCTGGGTGTACTTGGGCCAGTTACTCAACATCTCTGAGCCTCCTGTCTGTCAAACTGAGTCAGTAAAGTACTAGTGTCTAACCCGTGGAGTTGTGAGGATGAGCTGAGATAAAGCGTAGAAAGGCATGGTGCCCGGAAGCTGGCGGATGCTCTGTAATGTTGGTCCTCTTCACTTTTCTTTTCTTTTTTTTGACACAGGGTCTCACTATGTAGTTCAGGCTGAATTTGAGCTCACTATATAGCTTGGGCTGGCCTCAAACTCACAGGGATCCTCCTGCCTCACCCTCCCAAGTGCTAGGATTACAGGTGTGCACCACGACACCCAGCTATTGATTTGTTATCTTCATCTTTTCTATTCAGAGAATGGGCCATCTTTTGCTGTGCCTGGAACACAGTAGATGCTCATTAAATTAAGAAACATCTTCTTTCCTGGGGCCCAAGGGCCCTGAGATGCGCTAGGAAAGGTCTGGAGCAGCAGCAGACCCAGGTGGCAGCCTCCACTCTACTTAGGAGCTGGCCTGGGCCTCCCTGAACCCTTCTGGGCCACACCTAAGGCTGGACAGACACATTGCCTGCCCTGCAGCGCTCCCCAGCTGTGGTCTGGTTCGAGTCTCTGCCTCCTTGTTGGTCCTGTCTCTGTGCCATACCAGAAGCCTGAGAGGGCAGAGCCACACGATGTAGATGGCAGAGTCAGGGGAGTGGCTCTGATCCCACTTGCTGAGAAGCTTCTGTCAAATCCGTGTCCTTCTCTGAGCCTCAGAGTCCTCACCCATAAACAGTATAACTTTGGCACAGAAGTTTTTCCAGATGATGGGTAGAGAGAGAAGGGTCTCAAGAAGGGGGAGAAAAGAGAAGTGGGGGGCCAGGGACTTAGCTCAGTGGTTCTCACGCCTGCCTCACAAGAGCAAGGTCCAGAGTTTGATCCCCGGTACAAAAAAAAAAAAAAAAAAAAGGAGCAGGTTTCTACCCAAGTGTGGACTACAAAGCAAGAAAGAAACAAACAAATCCCAAATGAGAGAGAGACAGACACAGGTAGGTTTCTGGTTTATCCAGCCCTGCACCACAGCCTTCGATTTTTATCGGCTGGCATCTGGATGGGCACTGGAGCCTGGTGCTTAGGAGGCAGCCCAACTGCAGAATGTGGCCCCTCTGAGCACCCTTAGGGGTCATCACTGCTGCAGACGGGGCGATGCCTCTACTCAGAGGGAAGGTGCTAAGGTAGCAGCCAGGAGGCAGAAGTGGCTGTACAGAGACAGCTGCCTGGCACCCTGGGCCCTGGGCTTTGGAGGCTGCAAAGCAGCTGTAGTGTAAACACGGCTGTAGTGGGCACAGTATTCAAATCCAGACATTGTGGCTTGTTTTTGGAGTTGCCAACGAGTTGATATCAGAACCAAATAAGGACTAATCTCTTTTGACCATTCACAGATAACTCTATATTGACCACCTACTCATGCCAGACCTAGGCGATGGGGCTTGAGAGCCCATCTGGGAGAGAAGGAGGCGATGGTAGTTACTCAGAGGGCGGGGAACCAGAGAAATACGCGGAAGGGAGTAAGAAACAAGCTGGAGCCAGGCAGTGGCCCATGACTATAATCCCAGCACTCGGGAGGCTGAGGCAGGAGGATTGCTGTGAGTTCGAGACCAGCCTGGGCTACATAGTGAGTTCCAGGTCAGTCTCAACTACATAGTGAGTCTCTGTCTCAAAAAACAAAACAAAAGAAAAAAAAAAGAAAGAAAGAAAGAAAGCTGGGCGGCTCCTTTAAAAGGCAGGGCCTGGCAAGCGGAACTGTGAGGAAAGCTGAAAGGTGCACCCGGAAGCCCGGAAGCGCTACACCCGGAAGTCCTTTAGGACTTTAGAAGCCACGCCGCCGGAATCCTCGATACTATGGGCCGTAACAAGAAGAGAAGAGATAGCGATGACCGGCGGCCCCGACTCGTCCTCAGCTTCGATGAAGAGAAACGGCGGTGGGTGGCAAGGACGGGTGGGATCCCCCTCGCGCTGCCCAGCAAAGCCGAGGCCAGACCCGGGGCGCGCGCGCTCTCGCTGATGTCTTCCGGCCCCACCTCTTGGTCGTGGCTTCGGGGGTTGCCCTTCCCGCCCGGCGCCCCAACACGCCCAGAGCAATGGCTTGGGCCGCCTCAGCCCAGCCCGGTCGTCGGCCTCGCACACAGGAGGCTCTCAGCCTCCGCTGATGAGCGACGCGCCTAAGAAATGAGAGCAGCTTACGTTCATTCATTCACCCGAGACTCGCGTTGGGCTCCTGCGGTGTTGCCAGGCTTTCGGCCCGCAAGCCAAACCGCTGAGCCTCTGCGTCTGGCGGGACAGATGGCACACGGCGGCGCGTCTGCGGAAACCCCAGGGCTGGGACATGAAAACAGCAGCTGGCACCAGGGAGATAAAAAGGGGCACAGATCAGATGAGAGGGAAATTCCCAGGCATCCCCCAGGAAACTCCGGGGTGACACTGATGGACCCCACAGCTGGGTTCAGGGGTCAGGTGTGGTGGAGAAAGGGTTATCGGTGCAGCGGAGGATTTTGGAGGCTTGGGTAAAGGGGTTCTTGAAACTCGTGCCAGAAGGGGCCTCGTTCCTGAATAATGAAATATGTCAATTTAAAAGGGGTTACCACCGGCCCCCTGTGCCTCTCACTTGGCCTTGTTTGAGGAGGCTGAGAGTGTGCAGTGGAAAGATGGCACCCTCGTTTTCCTACGCTGTAGTATTTTTTTCTTTTTTGATACCGGGGATCGAACTTGGGGCCTTGCACTTGCAAGGCAGGCGGTGGCACCGCTGAGCTAAATCCCCAGCCCAACGCTGTGGTATTTCCATCGCGGTGAAAACCACATCACGGTGTACCGTCCCGCTGGGTGGCAGTGGCTGTCCCAGTGTATTGTACTGTAATGTCTGAGCAACAGCAGTCACCTAACAACTTGTTTCTCAGAATGTATGCTTGTCACTATGCAAGGAGACCACCCCTCCATATAGAATTAGGCAACTATGGATTAACTAGGTGATTATGCTCTAAGAGTGTCTGTCCAGAGTCCTCAGTTTCCTGCTTCAAAACGTGTGCCTGAAGGGCCGGGGATTTGGCTCAGTGGTTCTGCCGCTTGCCTTGCAAGCTCAAGGATCCAAGTTCAATTCCTGGTACCAAAAAAAGGAAGAAAAAAAAAAAAAAAAAAAAACACATAGGTACTGTCATTTAAAAAAAAAAAGATGCAGCTGGACATGGTGCCCCACGCCTGTAATCCCAGCACTCGGGAGGCTGAGGCAGGAGGATTGTGTTGAGTTTGAGACCAGCCTGGGCTACATAATGAGTTCCAGGTCAGTCTCAACTACATAGTGAGACCCTGTTTCAAAAAACCAAAAAGAAAAAAAAAAGTGTGCCTGAGACCTGGGCATGGTGTCATGTGTTTAATCCCAGCCCTTGGAAGGGTGAGGCAGGTGGGTGGCTGAGAGTTGGAGGCTGGCCTAAACTACATAGTGAGACCCTGTCTCAAAAATTAATAAAGTATGTGATCTTGGGCAAGGAACCTAGACCCTAGAAAATAGGGACTGATACCGACTACACAGGTTGTTGTGAGAGTTAAATGAATTATGGAAAGGTGCCTAGGACATAATGTGGCATTGGCTGCTTTTCTTAGAGTGAGCTCCCGCTTTCCCTTGTCTCCTCTCAACACTCCTGCTTCCACTGCATAGGGAATACCTAACTGGCTTCCACAAGCGGAAGGTGGAACGGAAGAAGGCAGCCATCAAGGAGATTAAGCAGAGGCTGAAAGAGGAGCAGAAGAAGCTCCGAGAGGAGGTGTGGGGGACAGTGGGGATGTCCAAAGCCCCAGATGGCACTGATGGTACAGGGATGGGGAGCAGTGGGCTGGGCCCGGGGAAGGTGAGGATGGAGTCTCCTGACCTCACCCACTGTGGAGTGGAGCCGTGCCCTGCCTGAGACTGGGCTGAGATGCTGGCCTCACCGTGATTTCTTCCTGTGTGTCTTCAGCGCCACCAGGAATACTTGAAGATGCTGGTGGAGAGAGAGGAGGCACTGGGTGAGTCCTCTGCTTGGCCTGACCTGGAGAATAGCCAGTGGGCCTGGTTTCTGTGTTCCTCGTGGGTGGGAGAGGAGAGATGTGAGAGCTGTGCGGGTGACTTCCTCAACTGGAGAGGTCCTGGGGGTGACCTGGGGCCCCACTAAGTACAAGTGGATCAGAGGCCAAAAGGAGGCCCAGGCTTCATGGTAAATTGGGCCTGAACCCAGAGCTCAGTTGCTTTTCTTTCTTTTTTATTTCTTTTGCAGTATTGGGGATTGAACAGGGAACCTTCACACTGACCTACCTACATCCCCAGTGCTTTTATTTAGTTTTTATTTTGAGACAGATCCTTGCTAAATTACCCAGGCTGGCCTTGAATATGCAATCCTCCCACCTTATCATCCCGCAGTGTGGAGATTACAGGTGTGCACTCTGCACCCAGCTTTAGGTGATTTTTTTTTTTTTTTTTTGCAGTTGTGGGGATTTACCCAACCCAGGACCTTCACATTGAGCTATATCCTCTTTTTTACTCTTCTAAAATTTATTTTGAAATGGGGCCTCACTAAGTTGCCAAACTGCTTAGGCTGGACTCACACTTAAAATCTCCCTGCCTCAGCCTATCTGGGATTAGAGCTGTGTGCCACTTGGCCCAGCTAGAGAGCTGAGTTTCCGAAGACTGAAAGGACTGAGTGGAAGTCAGGGAGGCATCAGCTCCCGGTGTTACTTAGTTTGCCCTCAGGGCTGGGGGAGACTGGAGCCTAGTTGCTTGTGTGGGGGCTGAGACCTGGTCTCTGCCCATCCTACAGAGGAAGCAGATGAGCTGGACCGGCTGGTGACGGCCAAGACTGAGTCGGTGCAGTATGACCACCCCAACCACACAGTCACTGTGACCACCGTCAGCGACCTGGACCTCTCAGGGGCCCGGCTGCTTGGACTGCCGCAGCCTGAGGTAGGTCCCAGCACTGGCCCTGGGGAGGAGGATGCAGGCCTCATGCTGGCCCCTTCGTATTGCAGTGCAAGGGGCTTGTTCCCTTCCAGCCTCTTCAGTCCCTGATGCCCAGGGCTACAGAGCCGGGATCACTGCCGAGCAGCTGCTGAGCATGGGCAGCTTCCTCGCCCTGCTGCCTCCCTGTCTCCTGCAGTGAGGTGGGGGTGGCTGGTGGCAGCACCTGCCTCGTGACATTGCTGGGGGCTGAAGAGGCAGATCGAGGGGTTCAGCCTGTAATAAGGGCTCACAGAAGATCATGTTGATTGTGGTCATTCCTTTGTGTGCTATGCAGCAATAACTTTGCACTCTCTGTACACTGACAATGAGTTAGCAATGTGGGGTGTAAGTCATTGGTAGCCGGTAGCTTGCATTAAAAGTAGAAAAAAAAATTGAAAATATTAGAAAGGTTCACAGTAAATAAGGTTTCATGAAACATTCTTGTGGGGGATGACTGGGAGAGTCAAACCCTGGGTGCTGTACCACTGAGCTACATCCCCAGCCCCTTTTCTGCTTTGTTTTTATTTATTTTCTTATTTTATTTTATTTATTTATTTATTTTTAAACAGAGCCTCACTTTATAGTTCAGGCTGGCCCTGAACTCATTATGTAGCTCGGGCTGGCCTAGAACTCACGTCAACCCTCCTGCCTCTGCCTCCCGAGTGCTGGGATTACAGGTGTGAGCCACGACGCCTGGCAAAAGCACACCTTTTTTTGGTGGGGGCGTACCAGGGATCAGTCTTGGGGCCTTGTGCTTGTGAGGCAGGTGGTGGCACCACTGAGCTAAATCCCTGGCCTCCTTTTGCTGTGTTTTCTGTGGAGACAGTCTCACTAAGTTACTAAGTTGGCCAGGCTGGGTTTAAGGTTTGGATCCTCCTGTTTCAGCCTACCTAGTGCTGGGATTACAGGTGTGCGCCACAACGTCCAGCTTCATCATACTTTGTTTCATCACACATCTGTTGGGTCTGTCAGGGGTGTGAGTTTATACATGCGTATGTCTGCCCCTTGATACCCATGCGTGATTGGTTCTAGGACCCCCTTGGATACAGAAATCTGTGACTGCTGGTGTGGGATTTGCATAGAACCTATGTGCAGCCTCCCGGATGGTTGAAATCAGGTCCTAAGACATTGTAAACACCATGTAAATGACAGTTACGCTGGGTCATTAGGAAGTAATGATACAGAGGGCACATGCTAGGTACAGGCACAATGGTGTTTTCCTGAATATTTCCCATCTGGGTGGTTGAATCTGACCCCCAGATAGGGGCTGACTGCATGGGCAGTAATGGTAAAGCACATTTCCTCAGGGTCCTTACATCCTGAAGCCACTACCTTCTGAGTCCTTACCCATCCCCATCCTGCACTCAACAGTCCAGTCCATGTTGTGTCCATCATTCTGCAAAGTCAAATCCTGTCTCCTGGCCTTCTGCCTGCTGGGAGCTAGTGAGAGGCAGCAGAGTGTCCGGAGCCAGCACTGTCCTCTGTGTGACACTGGCTCGGGTACAGACAACAGGGTTCTTTTGCCCAAGGCCTCCTGTGGCCCCAGCCCGGGCCCGATCTGCTCTCTATGACTGTTTCTGTTCTGTGCTTCCTTAGCAAGGGGCTGAAGACCAGCCGAAGGAGGAGGCGTCATCTGTGGAGAAGCCAACCAAAGCCTTACCCAAGAAGTCCAAAGACCCTCTGCTGTCTCAGCGGTGAGCCATGCCTTTCTTCTCCTGAGCTCCCACCTCCAGCGCTGCCATTGCTGACTAGGCCTGTGGAACCACTTTCTACTGGCCCCTGGGGGTGGCACAGGCAGCTGTAGGGACGGCAGGCTCTCTGGAGTCAGAGAATGCCGTCTTTGGGTGCATATGGTGCTCTGGGCATTTGGACCTGTCCTGACTTGCCCTCTGTGGGCCAGATGACCACTCACCCCTTGCCAGACTCCCAGCCTTGTTCCCTGGGGTAAACTGAGGCCCAGCCTCACCAGCCTTCCCCCTCCTTGTAGGATCTCCAACCTCACAGCATCACTGCACGCACACAACCGCAAAAAGGTGAAGAGGAAACATCCCTGGCGGACCCAGGACTCCACCAAGAAGCCTCCGAGCGCCACTCGCACCAGCAAGACCCAGCGGCGCCGACTGACGGGCCGGGCACGGCACAGTGGGGAGTGAGCCCCAAGGCCCAGTGGTGTCACAGCGTGGCTGTCCCTGTAACCCCACCACATGAAGTGACCCCATGGCCTGAGCCTGGGAAGCTGGGACCTCTCTGTCCTAGACTATTGGTCATCCATGCTCTGGGCCACCTGGGTGTGAACCCCAGACGGGGAATGTCCTCAGGGAGCCTGTGGAGCCAGCTTGGTGTCTCCCTAGTCATCCTGCCAGGGACACAGACTGGGGACACAACACGTGTGTGCGGTTTGTGCTTGGCCTTGACACCATGTACCATGGGCGGGCTCTGAGTGGTAGAAATGTCAGGGCTGAGGGGACAGTGAGGGCCTCTTGGAACCCAGTATCCACTTGCTGCTCTGGAAAGCGGACTGTGGGCTCAGACTGCCCATCACAGCTCAGACCCTTCTGTCCCTGCCACCTCCTTGTGCCCTGTTCAACATTAGGAAGATGACACAAGAGGCTGAGATGAGACCCTGAGCAGCACCCCTTCTTGACTCTCCAGTGTCATTCATGCAGGGACACTGGGGCTGTTGTGTCTATTAAATTTCATCCACTCCTCCTGTGTGATGTTTGTTCTTTCAGCTCCTGGGAAGTTGAGTCACAGCGACTTGGCCTGTCTGGGGTGGTGGTGGTGGTGGTGTTGTCTGAACCCTCTGGAGACCTTGACTTCTAGGAGCCCCTCCCGCACCCTGCTCGTGGGTGCTTCCTTGTCTGGGGCTGAAATTGGGCCACTAGGATCCTCACTAAGAAGGTGAGGTAGGGCTGCATACAGTATCTAAGGAGACAGCACATAGCTCACATGAAAGGAGTTCTTGGGCTGGCAGGCACTGACCAGCCCAGAGCTGGAAGGCTGGAGAGCTTGTAGCAGGCTGTTAGCTCTTTTGTGCCATATTTGATGCATGGCTTCTGCCTGAGGGGCCAAGATGGCTGGTTGAGCTACAACCATCCCATCTGCTTTTCAGTCAGGAAGGATGAAGGACATGACCCTCTTTATTTATTGCTTTATTTTATTTGAGATATGGTCTTACTGTATAGTTCAGGCTGGTCTTGAACTTGTGGCTATCTTCCTACCTTAGACTCCTGATTGCTGGGGTTTCAGGTGTGCGCCACGATGTCCATCTTGTCTTAAAAACTCTGGGTGCTTGTCATAATCTGTGGGCAAAGCAGAAGCCAAGGTGATTCCTAGCTGCACAGAACCTGTCAGTTCCAGGCTATTCTGGGGAATGAAGTACCTGGATGAAAATAGAGAATTGTATTGCTAACCAAGGGGAGAAGGTTATCGGTATGAGCAGCAGATTCTCCCCCACACCCCAACACATAAGGGGATCCAGCTGTGCTAAAGGCACCAGGGAGCTGGAACCTAACAGATCAGGCTTGTGCTGGGATGGCTAGGAGCTGTGGTTCCCAGGAGCTGGGCTTATTAAGGAGTTTCCTTACTTCTTGCTGGCAGTGAGGGCAAAACCCGGAGGACTGTGTTCTTGGGGAGGCTCTGCCTGTGTCATCCCAGGGACGTCAGAGGGCTCATTACCCCCACTGTGAGCTGCTGACCTTCCTTTGGTGCAGATGGCTCTGATGAGAACTCACTGCCTTTTTCCCCCCTCATTATTGGGGATTGGAAGTGGGGCCTTCAAATTGAGCTACATCCCTAGCCTTTTTGTTTAATTTTTTATTTTAAATTTTGAAACTTTCACTAAGTGGCTGAGTTACTCAGGCTGGGCTGGAACTTGTCATCCTCCTGCCTCAGCCTCCCAGAGTGCTGGAGTTACAGGGATGTGCCACCAAGCGTGAATTCACCTGTTCTGTGAGTGGGTTGATTAACACAGCCCCCTTCATCCAGTGCAGAGCCCTTCAGGTGGTGGCAGGTGGATCTCAGAGCCTTCCTCACACCCTTACCCTCAAGCACCTGCTCTGAGCAGCCTTCCCCGACCCCACTTTTCTACTGGGCAGAACTAAGCATTTCTCCCTCTGGTTTCCTTCTTTTAAACATGGAGCGTGTTGTGGCCCAGAAGGGCTGTGTCCCCAGCTGAACAGTGAGCTTTCTGAGATGTTGGACCCGTGTCACCCCCATAAATTCAGAAGACTGAGGCTGGTTTCAAAATAAAATTTAAAAAGGGCTAAGAGCCAGGTGTGGTAGCACACGCCTGTAATCCCAGCACTTGGGAGGCTGAGGCAGGAGGATCGCTGTGAGTTTGAGGTCAGCCTGGGCTATGTAGTTTGTTCAAGGCCAGCCTGAAGTACATCAAAAGACCTTGTTTAAAACCAACAAAACCAACAACTAGGAATGTCGCTCTTTGATACAGCGGTTTCCTTTCAGGCTTGAGGCCTTGAGTTCAGTCCTCAGTTCTACAAAAAAGGAAAAAAGGACTGCCCACAGCTTTTATCGAGCACTGTGGTTATGGCAGACAATTACATACTAGCGCACAACAGCATCACGTGTGTGCGTCGGCTCCATTTGACAGAGGAGAAAGAATCTCAGAGGAAGTAATGGGGGTGGCTGATGAGACATGGTCCTCCACCTCTCCTGGAGCAGAAGGACACACGGACGCCCCCTGGAGGCAGCGGGCAGACATCTGTACAGTGTGACACAGCAGGGGATCCTGGAGAGCTTCCTAAACGGGGTGACCCTGGTCGCCAGCCTTGAAAAATGACTCCACATGGACTGGAGGGGGTCGGGGGACAAGGGGCAGACAGGGTCAGGGGAGGAGGAAGCGACTCCAAGCTGAGGACCTGGCCTCACCCTGGGGAGGGGTCTGTCATTTTAGAGCCCTCTCCCTGGTGGCAGTGTGGAGGGATTACTGGCAGACTGGAAGTGCCCAAAGCCAGTTGTGATTATCATCTGGTCCACAGGTGAAAGACACCTGTGAGAAACTCTAGTCCTGCACAGCATCTCCGCAGATCCCAGGAGGACTTCCTGAGGAGGGAGCATTTGAACCATCATGAGGGAATGAAAATCGACCTTTTCAGAGATCCTCTGCACAGAAGAAAAGGCCTGGAGGTTAGTTCGGATTTACTCACAGTGTTTCAAAACAATTTGATTTAACAACAATATTTAGGGGCGGGGATTTAGCTCAGTGGTTCTGCCACCTGCCTCGCAAGTGCAAGGTCCTGCGTTCAATCCCCAGTACAAAAAATTCATTTGCTGGGCATGGTGGCACAAGCCTGTAACCCCAGTCCTGGGGAGGCTGAAGCAGGAGGATCACTGTGAATTCAAGGCCACCCTGGGCCCCATAGTGAGTGAGTGTAGTCCAGCCTGGCCTGCATAGTGAGACCCTGTCTCAAAAGCAAAACAATACAGGCCAGAGGTTTTAGTTCAGTGGTTCCACTGCCTGTCTCGTAAGCTTGAGGACCCAAATTCAAACCCTGGCACCCCCCAAAAAAAATGAGAGAGAAAGAAAGAAAGCGAGCCTTTGGGCCAGAGATTTAGCTCAGTGGTTCCGCCACCTGACTCGTAAGCTTGAGGACCCAAGTTCGATCCGAGGTACCACAAACAAAAGAAGAACAGCAACAACAATCTGGCTCCTCCAGGAAAGCAAGCCTGGCCATGTTGGACCTTCACTTCTTAGGTAGCCATGGGCCTGGAGTCAGCCCAGAAGACCCAGGTAGAACCCTGTCCGCCTGCCCCTGCTTCATGGGCCCATAGGCCCCACACCTCTACCTTGCCTGGCCAGGGTCTCAGCTTCTCCCACAGGCTTGTGGGCCTGCAGGCTGGTATGACTGTGTCTCCCTACCAGGGGACACAGCAGGGTACAGCCGGGCCAGGACTATCAGAAATCACTCCCCTGTCCCAGATCTCTGAGAACAGGGTGGGCAGCTGAGGCGGACAGACAGCGCAGGAGCGAAGGTGTGGAGATGAACACATTCAGAATCCTTAGAAGAGAAGGGGGATTTGAGGGTGCAACTCCATGGTATCAAGTGCTGGCTCTGCCCTGGCTGCCACCTCGAACCCCCGAGCCAGCCCTCAGAGCTCTGGAGGGTACTTCTTACACCAGACTGTCATGGAGTGACCATTCACTGAGCCTGAGTTTCCCTTTGGTAATATGGAGGCTGAGGCAGGAGAATCACAAGTTCAAGCCCAGCCTGGGTAACTTAGCAACTTAGGGAGACCCTGTCTCAAAATAAAAATTTAATAAGGTACGAGGGATAGAGCTCAGTGTAAAGGCCCTGGGCTCAAGCCCCCTCCCCAGTAAGATGACGGGATACGGAGCTGCTTGATGGCTGGCACCGTCACAAGCATGCACTGGGAGGGTGCCTACAGTCTGGGCAAAGCGGGCTACTACCGCCTGGGTTACTAAGAACGAGATAAGACTTCCTCCCACTGCCCCCTTAGCCCCTCCGCCCCGCGCCTCTCAGTCCTCTCCTCCTCAGCTCCAGCTGCTGCCTGCCACCCACCCTCCTCCTGTGTCACAAGGGGCCCATCCAAGGGCCGGGGATGGAGCTCAGTGGCACCATGCCTGCCTCACAAGCTCAAGGTCCTGCGTTTGACCCCCGGTACTGGAAAAAGAAAAAACAACAAGCACAAGGGGACCATCCCGGCAGCTCCACGGCCAAGGAGAGAGCTCAGGCACTCGCCAGGCCCTTCCACTCCTCCACCTGCCCCTCCTGCTCTCCACCCAGCCTCACCTTCTGACCCCTCAGCCAGCCGAGACACTGCTCTGGTCTCTGTCCAGCGTCACCAGCCACCTCAGTGTGCCTTCCCTGCCCACCTGCGCTTTCCCTTTCTCCACTTTCTTCTTGTGTGTGCAGCATGCTGCATGTTCGCTGGCCGATCTCAGCTTGGGTGGGTTTTTCTCCATTAACATAAGCACCACACAGGCAGATGTGGGCTTTTGTGCCAGACGCACGCTCAGCACACACAGCTGACGAGGTGGACGCCTGGTGGATACTTGGTGGATGAGGCTGTCGGAGGGGACATCCTGAATTGGTTCAGGGTTTACTGATTGGTGGGGAAGAGTGCTGCGGCCACACCCTGAACTAGGCACCCAAATATCCAGTCTGTCCCAGGCTGAGAGAGGGACAGAAATCTCCAGGTCACCCAGCCAGACGTTGAACATGCTGTCACTGGCCTCTCTGTCTTGCTTACAGGAGGAGATGAAACAGGAAGCTCATTGTCCTTGTTCAGAAGCTGTGTTTTAGCCAGTTCCATGCTCAGCTTCTCTGACCTGCTTAAGGGTTTGTCTCTCCTACAAGCCAATGGGACCTCACCCTGGAAGGAGCCACATGTTATTCACATTTTCTTCCCCCCATGCCATGCCCCTCACATGCACCAGTAAATTAGTAAATAAAAGTGTTCGAGCCCCGCCTCTGCCACTTACTAAGCTGTGTGACACTGGCAAACAAGTAAGTTTTGTTTTGTTTGTTTTTTGGTACCGGGGATCAAACTCAGGACCTTGCACTTGGGAGGAAGGCAGAGGAACCAATGAGCTAAATCCCCAGCCCACAAGCACGTAAGTAAATTAACCTCTCTGATCTTCAGCTGATGTGAAATGAAGACCTTGGCACTTGGTGCTACAGGTTACAGCTGTGTCTTTAAGGGCGTGAAGATCTGGAATAGAAGCTGCCGTGTAGACAGTGCCAAATAAATGGGCCCTTAAAAGAGCCAGTTGTGTGTGGAGGGGCGCGTTTGTGATTCCAAAGCAGTGGAAATAGAAGTGTGTGGAATACTGAAGACCCTGGGCAGACATGGCTGCTGGTCCTGGAGGCCCCGTCTGGAATACTAACACAGTAGTTCGGCTTTAGTACTGTGCATCCGTTCAGCATGTAGCAGGTGCCTAAGCTCTTCTTATTTATTTTTACTGGAGTTTGAATCCAGGGCCTTCCGACTGAGCTATATCCCCAACCCTTTTATTTTTTATTTTGATACAGGATCTCATTAGATTGCTAAATTGCCCAAGCTGGGCTCGAAATTTTGATCCTCCTGCCTCAGCCTCCCGGAGTGCTGGGGTCACAACTGCCCAGCTCACATCTTGCTTTTTACTTGAAACTGTTTTTCTTCATCCTAGAAGATACTTTTATCCGGCAAACAAGCACGAAGGTTGCATTTCTAGACCAAGGTCCCGGCTAAAGCCAGCCTAGCGAATTGGAGCTTGAGTGAAGCAACGGAAGAGTGAGAAGAGGCCAGATCCGCCCTGCTAGCAATTGCAGGACCCCTGGGACACCGTCTGGGCCAGGGATGGGGGCCGCCCAGGCTAAGCGTGCGGCGGCGAGACCCGCGCTCTAAAGCATCTGGGCACCGCCCGCCTCCGCCCCGCCCCTTATCCTCCGCTTGCCCAATCCCACAGTCTTCATGTAAATGAAGCTCTTAGAGAGAGCCTATGCGAGAGCCGCAGGGGCGTGGTCTCCCGCCCAACTCCCGGGCAACGTTTTGATTCATTGTTAAAAAAAAGAGGCCGTGACCCTGGCACTCCCACAGCCACAGCCCAGGCGCTTGGAAACCCGAGCCGAGGTTAGTGTAGTACGGGGTGGCAGAAAGAGCAGGCGGGGAGGGAAGACCGAGGGAGGGGTAGGATACCGGGAGGAATTGGCTGCAGGGCAGGATGGGGTCCATCCTCCGGGCGGGGCATCCGCATCTGCTGAAGGTTTTTCGTTATTATTTCCACAACTAACACGTATTTCAGGGAAGGATTCTGCCAACTTGTTGGGGTGTTGGGGGAGGAAACAGGAGCAGCAAGGGTCACGTGGAGTAGAGTGTCTCCCCCCACCCCCGTCCCCAGGGAGAAGGGCGGCGGCTCTCTGTCCAAGGCGTTGCTCTTTTATGTGTCCAGACGGAAAAGCACCGCCCAGGTTGGTGGGCAGGGAAACGAGGTGGGGAGATGACCTCCGAGGAAGGATTGGTGACCCTGGTGCCAACGAGGGGCGGGCGATGCCACATCTCATCGTGCCTTGACCCCTCGGGGCGCCCCTCTCCAGGTAAAGGAGCTGGAGCTTTCCCCTCGATGCCCCTGGGGAGGATGCGAAATTCCTCAGCGCTCTGTTGAGATTGGTGACAAAGCCTCAGCTTTGGGAGTTTTGGAAGAAATTCTCCAGGCAGGATGGGTAGGGGAGGGCCCGGGTGTGGTAGGTGTTTGTGTGTTGGGAATGTTGGGTGCCTGCCCCGCCAGGACTCCGTGTGAATGGGGGATCCTTAAGTCACTCAGGGCTTGGACCTTGGAGCCCTGGCTCAGGTCAAGACAACAACAGGGTTTCTCATTGGCTAAGCTCTGTCACAGACATTTTTGTCTAAGATTTTTCTTTTGTTTTCTGAGACAGGGTCTCACTATGTAGTTGAGTCTGACCTGAAACTCACTATGTAGCCCAGGCTGGTCTCGAACTCAGCAATCCTCCTGCCTCAGCCTCCTGAATGCTGGGATCACAGGTGTGCGCCACCACGCCTGGCTTTTGTCTAAGACTTTGACCTCAACTCTGGGAATACCTGGCCAGCCTTTGCTTACCCGCTGTTTCTCAAGGGACCTGTGTGAGTTGGCACTTTGACCCTATGTCCCTCCCTTCCAACTCCGAGAGTAGGAGGCACACAGACCTGGATTTGGTTTTGGTTGGTTGACTGGTTGGTTTTTCTGGGGATAGGGTCTCACTGTGCAGAGCAGGCTGGCCTCAAACACTCCATTCTCCTGCCTCAGCCTTTTGGGAGCACAGGTGTGAGCCACCATACCTACCAAAGACCGGATTTCAATCTAGCTCAGCAGTGTGGCCTTGGGTGTTAAGGAACCTCTCTGAGCCTTAGCTGCCTGATCTGAAATTGCCATTAATTTAAACTGCAATACCAAGGTGCTATCAGGCAGAGGCAGCCACATTTTGGAGTGCATTGGAATCACTGAGGCTAGGGACTTTGTTTAAACAGCACATTCCCAGGCCTTGTGCCTGGAGAGTCCGACTGGGTGGATCAGGAGAAAGAATGCAAAATCTGCTTTGTTTTTTGTTTGTTTCTTTTTTTTAGAGACAAAGTGGTCTTATTTGTTGCCCTGTTGATTCTGAACTCCAAGGCCCAAGTGATCCTCCTGCCTCAGCCTCCTAAGTAGCTGGGACTATAGGCATGCAATACCATACCTGCTTGGAAATCTGCATTCTTATGAGCAACCCAGAAGAATGTAATGTAGGGTCATTAGAACACACTTTAAACAACGCTGCAGTAAGTACGAGAAATCACACATCAAATGCTTGGCAGTGTATCTGGGTGCTTAGTAGGCATTGTAGTGTTTGCTGAGTGCGTGGATAAACTGATGAGTGGATGGATAACCTTGTATCTTGGTCCTTGTCTGGAGTGGGGAAACTGGAGCTGAGTTATCCAGCCAGTTATCTGCTCCTTGCCCAGACCTGGGTCCTCCCTGCAGAGTCATTAGCAGGTTGTGGGAGCTGCTCTGGCCTGGTTTACCAATATGGAGGAGATGGCTGCGAAGGCACCGTGTGAACCCTTGAAGACCAGCGTGCCTTCCCAGAGCCGCTGTCAAAACTGCTTCCACCCAGAGGAGGGCCACCGAGCAAGGCACCAGGTGGGCCTGCTTTCCGGGGCAGTCTGGAATGGGGCATGAACTTGCAGATGAAGCCAGGTGCTTTCTCCTGGTCATTGGTCCAGTTTTCCTACCTGTAAAATGTGGTGAGTGGACCTTGTTAATATTTCCCAGTCTTCCATCACCATCCTCCTGCTTACTGCAGTCTCATCTCATCTATTACTATATTGTTTCAATCAGCATCCTTTTATAGGGTGCTGGGGATCGAACCTAGGGCCTTGTGAATGCTAAGCACATATTCTGCCACTGAGCCACAACACCATGAGACCCAAAATCAACATCCTCTTTTCACTTATATGAAACAAACCTTTACATCATCACCATAAACAGAAAATTAAGATCATGTTCAGGCTGGGTGTGGTGGCGCACGCCTATGATCCCAACACTAGGGAGGCTGAGGCAGGAGGATCGCTGTGAGTTCGAGACCAGCCTGGGCTACATAGTGAGTTCCAGGTCAGTCTCAACTATATAGTGAGACCCTGTCTCAAAAAAACAAAGCAAACAAAAGATCATGTTCAGAGGGTAGAAATGAAAGAAGAAATCTATGGGCTGGGGATTTAGCCTCGTGGTTCCACTGCCTGCCTCACAAACTTAAGGTCCCAAGTTTGATCCCTGGTGCCCCCCTCAAAAAAAAGAATTGCTCTCACTTTCAATTGTAAGGGTTGGGTGTTTTGGGTGGGGGATTTAGCTCGGTGGTGCCTCTGCCTGCCTCCTAAGTGCAAGGTCCTGAGTTCAACCCCTCTGTGTAGTTTCTTCTCTTCCCCCTTCCTGACAACTACAGACCCCTTAGAGATTCCTTTCTACCTGAGATTCTGAGACCTCCAATGACAGCTCCCCTTCCCTCGCCCCGAGCTCAGGAAACAGATGCTGGAGAGGCCTCTGTGTCCAGCTCCCAACACAGGACCTTCTCCCAGCATGGGGCGGGAGGAGCCTGGATCCAGAGGGGCCTGAGGTCCAGCCTAGGGCCCGCTGTCCCCCACCTGAGAGCTTGAGTCATCACACATTTTTCTGTATGTTGAATAAGTGCTGAAAATGTGCGGGTGCTGTGCAGGGTGCAGGGGAATAGTGATAAAGACAAACACATCCCTGGCTTCTTGAGGCTGGAGGGCAACAAGGGAAGTGGGGAGTAAGAAAGTAATCGTCTATAGGGGCCCGGGATTTAGCTCGGTGCCACTGCCTGCCTTGCAAGTGCAGGGTCCCGAGTTCCATCCCTGGTACCCGACCCCCCAAAAAAAGAGAAAGTAATCGTCCAGATGATAACTTCACCCTGGCTGTAATAAATTTCATAAGAGAATAGCAAGTAGCATGAGGGTAAGTGACAGGGCCAGGGGGGCTTCAGGGACAAGTTGAGGACTTTGGATTTTATCCTGAGAATCGTGGGGAACTGCTAAGGATTTTAAACCAGGGAGTGCTCATGAGACCACTCTGCAGTCTTCATAGTCGCTGTGATGGGCACGGTGAGTGTGACCCAGTACAGAGGCCAGGAGGTTATCTATGGCCCAGGCCTCCACTTGGGGTGGGAGTGTGACAGGAGACAAAGCCTCCCCCACCATCAGGATCTGGCACTGGCAAAAGTCTTGCTTATGGGTGAGAATTGGGGAGACCCGGGAATCAGGACGTTTTTCCCTGGGAGATGAGGATGGAACCAGGGCCTGGCACCCGGAGGAGTCAGCTCAGAACCACCGGTCACAGCAGGCAGACCCAGCTCCATCCTGGACAGGGAGAGATGGTTTCGGGATCAGATCCTTAGCTTGCCATTGTCGGATGCCTCCCCTGAGGGCTGCTGACACTGAGGGCGAGTGGGGGCAGGACCGAGGGCCAACTCCAGGAGACACAGTTCCCTGTGCACCCGATGGGATCACCGCCCCTAGGCTGGGGTGTGGCTCAGTGGCAGAGCCCTTGCCTAGCACGTCCGTCCATCCTAGGCCCTGGATTCCATCCTCTAGACCCAGGAGGGAAAAAAAAAAGATTTAAAAAACAATTAGGCCTGGCCCCAGAAGATGGCAGGGACCTCTACAGGACTTTCTGTCCCGCTCCCTGCCCACCCGGCCACCACTCTGGGCCCCATCACCTGATGCGCCAAGGTTAGGTAGGGAAGGAATGTCGGTGGATTCCTCCTGTGCTGCCCCGAGGAACCAGGTGCCCGGCTTTGGGAGCTGCTGAGGAGGTAGGGTTGTCCTCTCTCCCATCTCTCCAGGTCTCCTGAGAACCAAGGGTTTTGTTGTTATTGTTGTTTTGTTTTGTTTTCCTTGAGACAGCATCTCCCTCTGTAGTTCATGCTGGCCTGGAACTTGCAGCGATCCTCTTGCCTCTGACCCTGGAGTGCTGGGATTGCGTTTGTGCATTACCACACCCAGTGTGCACAGAACCAAGTTTAGCTAGGTCTTCCTCCAGGGACTCTGGAACTTTGGCCCCACTTGATCCTATCTTTTTGTTTGTTTTTGTGATACCTGGAGATGGAACCCTGGGCTTTCACACTGAGTGACACATGCAGCCCACTCCTTTAAGTTTTTATTTTGAGACAGGGTCTCATTAATTCACTTTAATTGCCTAGGCTTGGCTCAAATTTATGATCCTCTTGCATCAGCCTCCCAAGAATGCTTGATTATAGGATGTGCCAGCATACCTAGCTGTTCCTATAATCAAGGGAGTCAAACAGAAAATCAAAAAATTCTGTGTGTTTAAAAGTATTCCCTAGGCCAGGCGTGGTGGCGCACTCCTGTAATCCCAGCACTCGGGAGGCTGAGGCAGGAGAGTTGCGGTGAGTTCGAGACCAGCCTGGGCTACATAGTGAGTTCCAGGTCAGTCTCAACTACATAGTGAGACCCTGTCTCAAAAAACCAAAATAAAAAAAAAAAAAAAAAAAAAAAAAAAAAAAAAAAAAAAAAGTATTCCCTGTTGAGCCAGGTGTGGTGGTGCACTCCTGTAATTCTAGCACTCAGGAGGCTGAGGCAGGGTGATTATAACAAATTCAAGGCCTGCCTGGGCTACATAGTGAATTCAAGTCCAGCCTGAATTACACAGCACGACCCTGTCTCAAAAAATAAAACGATGACAACAAAATCCCCCTGCCAGGTGCTGTAGTGAAAGCCTGTAATCCCAGCTACTCAGGACACTAAGGAAGGAACATCGTGAGTTCAAGGCCATCCTGGATACTTTAATAAGACGCTGTGTCAAAATTTTAAAAAGAGGGATTTAGGTCCGTTACACCATGCCTGCCTGGCAAGCACAAATCCTGAGTTTGATCCCTGGTACAAAAAATATTTTAAAAAGAGAAGATCTGATAATGGGGCTCAGCGCCCCCCGGGTTCTATCCGCAGAGGGGGCAGGCATTGTACATCCTTGACCAAGCTGAGCAGTTCTCACTGGATCCCTTCTCACACCGGGGTGCTAAGAAGCAGGGTTGGATCCCAGTCTGGCATCTTCAGCTACCCTAGAATGTGCAGAAATAGCCCAGGGTGTCCTCTCTCCCCTCCAAGAATGACTGGCTCTTTCCCAGCTGGTCAGCAAAATGCCTGGTGAGCTACAGCTTCAGGAAGCCCTGCCCCTGCTCTGCTCAGGGCCAGATCCCCTAGAGGCCAGGAGTGGGTGAGGGGTGGGCCCTGGATGTCACTTGGCCCTGACTGGTCACAAGTCTCCTGAGGGCTCAGAGGGAGGGAGGGGACCCTAGGCCAGCCCCATACCTCCCTTTTCAGTTGATTGGTTGCCGCACTGGAGATTGAACCTAGGGCCTTCACATTGAACTGTATTCCTAGCCCTTTAAATTTTTATTTTATTTTTTATTTTGAGACAAGGTCTTGATAAGTTGCCCAGGCAAGACCCAAACTTTTTTTTTAATTAATCGATTTTATTGGTACATTTAAGCTATACAATGTAATGACATTCATCATTGGAAATTTGTACCTTTACATAATCCATCTTGGTATGACCCAAACTTTTGATTTTCCTGCCTTAGCCTCCCAAAATGCTAGGATGACAGTCGTGCATCACCATCCCTGGCTCAATTTATTTATTCTTTTTTTTTTTTTTTTTTTTTTTTTTTTTTTTTTTGTACCAGGGATCAAACTCAGGACTTTGCCCTTGTGAAGCACAGTGCCACTGAGCTAAATCCCCGGCCCTTGATTTATTTTTAATTGTATTTGCCATTATTCTACCAATTTAATATGCATACAATTCAATTTAATGTTTTTTCATCATTTATTATATTTAAGATGTACAGACCAGATGTTACTGTAAGCTGTTCTAAGCAATACCAGCTCATTTAATTCCCTTAACACCCTGGAAGGGGGCTCCTATCATGCCAGTTTTACACATAAACATAACTGAGGCACAAACAGGATGAGTCACTTGGCCAAGGTCTTGGTCACCCTTCTGCCTCTATTTCCAAGACAACAGGGCTCAGAGAGGGAAACCTCTGAGCCAGGTCACTCAGCTGGGATGTGGAGGAGCCAGGACCGAACCCAGGCCTGCATAGGGCCAGGGCCCACGCTGACCGCCAGACAGGAAATCAGAGCTGGGGACTGAGGATAGGTTGAGTTGGGTGTGGGCATGACAGGGCCGGGCTGAAACTGAGGTATGTGTCAGGCTCTCTGTCCTCCTGGGCCGGGTCCCCTGGCAAGCTGCTCCTTTCTCATGCTGTCCTGTCCCCTGGGTGGCCATGGTGCCAGGACCGGCTGTGGATCTGACACCTCCTGCTGCTGGGCCCTGATCAGAATCTGGCTGCAGGGCACGGGGTGAAACCAAACCTAGGCAGGCCTCCCAGCCTGGATGTTGCTGTGGACACCCAGACCCATCCTCAGCCCAGCCATTGGCGGCCTACGGGGATCCTGAGGAAGCTCTGCCCACAGGGCACTGGCCAGGCTGCAGCCTCGGCCCTGGACTCTGGGCTCCAGGGTCCCCAGGGAGCTGGTGCCCAGGCTCCCACCCGGCCTGCCTCTCAGGTGAGCGGCTGGGATCAGATTCCTGGGTTTCATGTCCCGCATTGTTCTTGGCTGGGCCTTGGCTTATGAAACAGTAATGAGGGGCCCCTGCTCCTGAAGCCGGCCCTCTAGGGTTTCCACTGCCTCTGCTGGTGCCACCACCACGGCCCAGAGTCGGGCCTGGGAGGGCGGCAGTGCGGGGACCTGAGTCGGAGCCCCCCGGGGACGAGGGCGCTGACAGCCGCCAGCTACCACCATTGCCTTTGGAGCGTGCTGCCCAGGTAATCTGAGAGGAGGCGGGACGCAGGGTGCCATGCCCCGGTCTCCCACCATCAGGGGAGGGCCCTGCCACTCCAACAGGTGGGGGGAGTGGGGGAGCCTTCCTGGAGGCGAGCAGCCATTCCCCCATGAGCTGGGCACCAGCCTCACAGGTGTGGCCTTGCACGGGCAGGAGGGAGACAGGAGCCAAGAGCTGAAGGGCCTATCGTCACCCCTGGGGCTGGGAGAGGCAAATATCTCCCCCAGGGTCACTCTTTCCCATCTCCTCCTTAGGCTGGCTCTGCCTCCCTCAGACTCCCTGTGCTCCAGGCTGGTGTAATCGTCCTTCCTCCCGTTGGACTCAGGGCACCACTGATACTTTATGGGGCCCTTCTGGGTGCCTCACATTCTTTTTTTTTTTTTGGTACTGGGGATCGAACTTGGGTCCTTGTGCTTGCCAGGCAGGTGGTAGAACCGCTGAGCTAAATCCCCAGCCGTGGGTACCTCACGTTCTCAGGTACACACATGTGCATACGCTCCTAAGTGAACTTTTGACATTTGCAGAAATGTGCAGGAGTCCCTGACGGGCCTGCTTACACGCGCATGCGTGTTTGCACACTCACTTCCATGCCTGTGTGCATACATGCCCAGGCACACGGGCCTTTATGAACACCAGTACCTGCACCTAAGCCCGCCCATATATACACTTGTCCACAAGCGCCCACCAAGACCCCTGCCAGCCCCCAGCTCAGGTCCAAAGGGCCCTTCCAGCCCTACGGCAGCTCTCCTTGAGCAGGTGAGCGGGTGAGATCCCAGGAGGAGATGTCTGGAGATCCCACCCCGCCCTTGGGAGGGCTGTGAGGGGAGGGGACCCCACGTGGGCCTGAGCTGCCTCCTCTCTCCAAGGAGCCAGGGAGCCCTCCAAGTGCCGAGGTACCCTACTGCGACCTGCCCTGCTGTCCGCCTGCCCCTGAGGACACGCTCAGCACTGCAGCCTCCACCTGCCAGCCTGTGGTGGGCCCGGGCCTCAGGCAGGGGCCGGAGAGGTGGGTAGAGCCCCAGAGCCCAGGGAAGGGTGCTTTCACCTCTCCACCCTACCCCTGCAAGGTCCCAGCATCTGTCTGGTGGCTGCTGGCATGGGTCATGTGCTCAGACCAGGCATTTTGGGCACAGGCCGGCAGCGGGCATCCTCCTCAGGCCCACCTGTGAGAACTCAGATTGGACCGCCCCCTTTTGCTGCTGAGTCTCTGAGCTTACTGTCCCTAGCACTTCACTGGCTTTCCTGAAGGTTCTGCCCTCCCTCCGACTCCCCAGGACCTGGCTCAGCCATTCCAGTAGGTGTGAGCAGCTGTCACATTCCTGGCTCCCTTTGTGCTGCTTTAAGAGCCCACAGTCCCCTCATCCGGGGCACCTGCTGTCACCCCTGCCCTTCCAGGCTTTGGGTCCCTCCACCACAAGCCTGTACTGGCCTGAACCCTCTTCCGAGTCATGGGACCGCAGGAGGCCTTGGCCTGAGGGTCCACAGACCTGGGTCCCAGATCCACATGTGTCTCCCATGGGCTGTGGGACCTTGGGCAGGGCATTGCACTTTTCTATGCCTCATTTTCCCTGTTCACGAAGTAAGAGGGGTTGAGTCTGGGGCTGGGGGTAGAGGGGTGTGGCTGAGTGGCAGCACATGTTTGAGGCCTGGATTTGATTCCCCCAAAAAAGGTGTGAGGGCTTTGAATCAAATCAAATTACTTTGGGAATGTGTGCTCCTTATAGGGCAGGATTATTTAAAAAACAAACAAACAAACAAAAAAAACCAGTTCTGCTATCGAGGTGTGGTGGTGCACACCTGTAATCCCAGCACTCTGGGAGGCTGAAGCACAAGAATCATAAGTCCAAGCACAGCCTGGGCAACTTAGTGACTTAGTGAGACCCTATTTTGCTCAATGCAAAGGCCCTTGATTCAGTTTTTAAAAAGAAAGCTCAGGCTAGGGATTTAGCTTAGTGGCTCCACCACCTGCTTTGCAAGCACAAGGACCTGAGTTTGATCCCCAGTATAGAAAGAAAGAAAGAAAAAGAAAGAAAGAAAGAAAGAAAGAAAGAAAGAAAGAAAGAAAGGAGACTCTGCTATTAAACTGCCACCAAATATGTTTCAGACAGTGTGGGATAAATGGAGTTGACCATTTTTCCTCAGGACTTCGAGCATTTAGTTTGCAGGTGGCATCGTGAAATTTAGACAGAAGAGCTAAAGAAATATGTAATACGTCCCCAACCTTTTTGTCCACAGAACTCTTCTGTGGCCATCACCCACTGCCATTATTGGGCCAATCTGTGGGTCCCTTTGGGGATACTGCCAGCTAGAAGCCAGGCCACATCCCCACCAGCCTAGCAGGAGCCTATCCCCCAAGTCATACTGAGCTTGGGGTCCCCACCCCTCCTCCGATGACAGAGGGCCGGGGTCTGGGTTGATCCGGTTCACAGCCCAGCTCTGCTCTTTTGTAGCTCTTGACCTTGGCCGGAGTCTTGACCTCTCTGAGCCATAGTTCTTCATCCATCCAAAGAGCCCCGCTCTGGGGACCTCAGCGTGGCTTCCCATGCTGCAGGAGCAGGCCGATTCCTGGCACCTGTGGAGTGCATGTGTGTGTGCCCCCATGTGTGTGCGTTGTATGTATCTGGCTGGGGCAGGGGTTTCTCCCTGATCCCCTGTTACTTCCTTGGGAAAGTCATGGGTCTGCTGCTGCAGGAGCAGGCCGATTCCTGGCACCTGTGGAGTGCATGTGTGTGTGCCCCCATGTGTGTGTGTTGTATGTATCTGGCTGGGGCAGGGGTTTCTCCCTGATCCCCTGTTACTTCCTTGGGGAAAGTCATGGGTCTGTTTCTCCCCCCAGGGACTCGTCCTGCACAGCAGGGCTCTCTGACGAGGGCCCCAAAGCCATTCTCGGGAGTGGGCGTGGGGACCTCGAGGCAGTGCTCTATTTGGAAAGCCCGGCTTCCTCTCTGTGTGACAGTTGTGACAAGAGCCCCAGCTTTGACACCAGCTCTGGCCCCGACAGTGACACCCCTGATGATACGAGCAACTCATCTTCTGTGGTGAGTTGGGGGCCAGAGACAGGGCCAGGGTGATAAGAGTAGCTCACTCCTCCATCCCTAGTCCTGGGATCCCTAAACCTCTGGAGCAGGGTAGAGCCTCTCACAGCAGGAAACTGAGCCTGACCATCCCGAGGGGCAGGAGTCTCCGGAAGGTGGAGGAGGGGGTTTCAGGTGACAGGGAGCTTGGATGAGTCACCTGCCGGCTTCTACTGCCAAGCACTCTCGGGTCACAGAGGCCTGCGTGTTAGGCGTGGCCTCCACTGAAAAGACCGGCTAAACCTTGGGTCACACTGCTGGGCCCGTGACCAGTGCTGGCACTGAGTCCCAGAGCCAGGGGCAGGGCTGGGAGGGACTGGGGCTACCCTCAGCATGATGCTTAGAGGGGCTGTCACTGGGAAGGCGAGCCAGGCCCACCCTGTGAGAGCCAGCCCTCCCCACAGAGGAAAGTGACCAGAAGTGAGGGGCTCAGCATGAGTCACCTGGCCTGTAGCTGTGCCTGATAAATCCCAGCACTCTGGAGGCTGAAACAGGAGCATTGCACATTTGAGGCCAGCCTGGGCTACATAACAAGTCCAAGGCTAGTGTGTGGCTGTATAGTGAGAATCCGTCTAAAAAACCAAACAGAACTAAAACCACCTAGCCTGGGCACACACCGTGTGGCTGGCACTGTACAAAGGACGGGAAGGCTCCTCCCACCTTCTGATCTAGAGACTATTATGGCCTGTTTGGGGATGAGAGGGAGCCACTTGCTGGCCACACAGCTGGACAGTGGTGGGGTTGGGATCAGAACCCACAGTTCCGGGCTGTGTGACTTAGGCCCCCTTCTGGGTCTCAGTGGACGCTCTCCTTCCCAGTGTTGGTGGAAGGGACCTCCTGCCATGAACCTGCACACTGCCAGGCATACAGCAAGTGCCTTTAAAGGCCAGGTCCCCTGAGACCATCCACCCTCAGGCTGAGAGTATAGGTCCTTGACCGTCTTCTCCCAATAATAAGCATTTCACTCCCTTTCCTGGCAGGACTGGCACGCTGTTGAGAGGTGGGACGAAGTCCCCAGCCAGGACGAGCTCACCGTGATGATCCCTCGGAGGACCCAGGAGGGGCCAAGAGCTGACAGTGCCTGGAGGGTCACCAGGTCCCCTGTGAGAGGAGGCACAGCAGGCCAAAGAAAGGAGGGTGAGTCCTTCTGCTGGGATGGTCCCTGTGGCCATGGGTATGGTGATGGCCTGGGTCCCTCAGTAGATGTCTCACTGGCCAGGACCCTGGGCAGGGCTTACTTTAGAACCCTTTGTCTTAATAAGAGTAAAGATTCCTATGTAGTTACAGAGCAGCCAGGATGTGCTATGCTGCATGCTTTGACTACATCACCTCACAGCTAGTGGGGTTAGGGCCTTTAAGGTGCAAGAAACAGAAACTGAATGGACATGAAAAGAATGACTCACATAAATATAATGTCTAAAAGAATGTGACTTTAGGTATGGCTGGATCCAGGTGTTCAAAAGCACTAGAAATGTGGTCTCTGCTCTGCTTTTTTCTGAGGTGGCTTCAATCTTTTTCTTTTTCTTTTCTTTTCTTTTTTTTTTTTTTAAAGACAGGGTCTCATTATGTAGTTGAGACTGACCTGGAACTCACTATGTAGCCCAGGCTGGTCTTGAACTCACAGCAATCCTCATGCCTCAGCCTCCTGAGTGCTGGGATTACAGGTGTGCGCCACCACGCCCAGCTCATTCTTTTTCTTATTTCTTAT
>NW_022900931.1:9427824-9449930 GCF_012274545.1 Fukomys damarensis | reverse complement strand
TAGACAGGATCTTACTATGTAGCCCACTCACAGTGATCCTCCTGCCTCAGCCTCCTGAGTGCTGAGATTATAGGTGTGCACCACCACATGCAGTGGCGGCTTCATTCTTAACCAGACCCTTCCTGATGGTGGCATGATGACCATCTGTACTGAAAGACTATATCCCACCTGCTCATCCTCTTCCCCGGGAAGACACAGTCTTCCCTATTGGTAGAACTGAAGTCTCAGGAAGTGATCTCACTGGGCCCAGGCTCGGGATCCAGATCAGTCCCCTGTTCGAACCTCATGACCCGAGATGGGGGGAGAGGCGAGTCCCCAAAGGAAATCAGGTGACCGTTCCAGAGAAGGGCAAAGGTTGCTGTCAGGTCTGGCACACAGGCCGAGGACACTGGCGGTAATCTCACTGGACCCTCAGTCACTCCTGCGCCGTGTCGCTGCCTGGTGTTTGTCTTCAGCACAGACAGGATTTGGGGACACGGGGCCAGGACAGCCCCTTCTGGTCCTATGGGCAGTTCTGGCTGCCTGTATTCCTGAGTGGCACCATGGAAAGACAGAGGCTCATGTCACCTAGTAAAGCAGACAGAAGTGTGAACAGGACCCCAGGTCAGAGGCGGGACCGAGACAGTAGTGTGAAGTGAGCAAAGGGCTATGGGGGGCAGCAGACCCTCAGGGGACGGCATCAGAACCAAGGGTGACGCGCAGCTGAGGGACAGCTCAGAAGAGCTGGGAGGCGGGACCGGGGCTTGAGCCCAGAGGGGGGCTAAACTTTCTTCCCTAAGTTGTAAGGAGCCATGGAAGGTTTGGGAGAAAGGAGTGACATAACTCACTCTGTGCCCTAGGAGGATTCCCAAGGCAAGAAGCAAAGAATGAACCGAAGCAAGGTGCGGGTGCAGGGTAGAAACAGTTAAGAGAGCCTTGTGGCCACCGTAGCAATATCCGGTTTAGGCAGGAATTAGCGGCCGAGGCCTAGGCTCTGGGCAAAAGGTAGTGAGGGGAACAGGATAGTCACAGGTGCAAAGCGTCCCCTCAGATTACACACTGACTGTACAGGAAAAGGTCAGCCCTAGGATGGGACTCCGGCAGACCCCACCTTAGCCAGGTGGCCACTCAGCACCCCCAGAGTGGGACAAACTGTCGTCGTGCTCCCTGAGGTGGTGCTGGGGCAGCGCAGCATCCCTTCCCTTCCGGTTTCTGCTCACATGCAGCACCTGTTCCTAACCCAGACGAAACACTAGGCCGACCCACATGGAGGGACGTTCTGCAAAAGAGCTGACCTTCATGAGAGGCTCCAGGGCTGGGGTATGGCTCAGCGGTGGCCGCCTGCCTAGCAAGTGTGAGGCCCCGGCTTCCATCCCCGGCAGTGGAGGAAAATAGAGGCTGCGGAGCTGGGGAGGTGGCGTGATGGCGCGGGGACCCTGAGCGCAGCCTGGGGGGAGAAGATGGGCTCTGAGAGACACCCAGGCCCGAGCTGGGCCCTCAGTGTGGACAGTGTGTCAGGTGGAGCAGCGGTCACCTTGTCTCTCCCGAGTGCGGCTCCGCGGTCTGGAAGGAGCATGGCCTTGTTCTCAGGAGAAGCCACATGACAGACTCTCCTGACCAGTGGAGGGGCAGAGAAGAAGAGAGCTTGAGGAAGTGACTCCATGGGACCGGGCGCAGGAGGACAGGGCTGCTGGGCACCCAGCCTGGGCACTGGTGGGGATGTCAGTGCTCTTGGACTTCAGGTCTGCGTCACCAGCAGCTCCTGACCCAGCCTCCTCCCAACCACACCCTAAATCTGCTCCTGTTGGCCTCTCAGTGACAATCCCTGGCTGAGCCGCTGTCACGCCAGGCTTCTCACCAGAGCCTCGGCCAGGCTGTGGCTTCTGCCCTGGACCTCCAGCCCATTCTTGCCCCGGGCGCCGGAGCTGACTCTCCTAAACAGTAATTACACCACCACCCAGATAGAACCCGGAAGTGGGGTGTGGGAACGTGTAGTGACACAGGGAAACCAAATGCCTCTCTGGGGTGCCAGTGGTCTGACAGCCAGCTGGGATTTTATCCTAAGTGCCTGCTTTCCTGCTCCTAAACACCCCAGGCAGTGGGGAGCTGGGCGGGAGCCTCACTCTGACCTACTTAAAAAAACCAGAAACAGTCACCACTGTCCGCCTGGCGGCAGATCCCTGAATTGCAGACAGACGCCAAGGCCCAGCAGGGATTTACCAGCTCTGTGACGTTGGGGACCCTCAATATTTATCTTTCCAGACACCTCTTCAGTCACTGAGTTCGCTCCTCAGGCAGGCTGTGCAGAGCCTGGCTGGTAGGGACAGGACACAGAGTTCCCAGGGACCTCTGGAACCTGCCCTGTGTGCCCACAGAGGGGCTGCAGAGTGGAGGCGGATCCTGAATGAGGCAGGCACAAAGGGCAGCTTGAATCTGTTTGCGGTGGTGCCTGTCATCCCAGCACTTGGGGCGTTGAGGTGGGAGGATCACTGGAAGTTTGAGACCAGCCTGGGCTGCATACTGAAACCCTGTCTCAAAAATCCAGAAGGGGGAGCTGGGGATGTAGCTCAGTGGTGCCACTGCCTGTCTCACAAGCGCAAGATTCTGAGTTCGATCCCTGGTACAAAAAAGAAAAAAAAATCCAAAAGGAAGAAAAAAACCCCAATAATCCCAAAACAAAACAAAGCGGAGAGGTGGCTTGAGATGGTGGGGAAGAGAAGGCACCAGACTGGGAGCTGAGCTCAGAGGGTGCGTGGGGAGCCTCCAGGCCGGCAGAGACTAGAGCAGGAGGTGGCGGTGCGGCTGCTGAGCGCCAAGCCTGGGGATTCCATCTGGAGGGCACGGTGCTTCCCAAACAGAGCCTCCGGGACAGAGCAGGAGAGGCACAGAGGTGCACAGAGGGCTGTCCTGGAGCCCGAGCCTGAGAAGGAAACAGCCAGGAATGAGGGAAGTGCCTGAGCAGAGGGACAGCGAGAGCAAGGCCCTGGGCAGCCAGCCGGTGCTTGTGTGAGGTGGAGGAGCTGGAAGCAGGGTGGAGCGTGAGGGAGGAACCGTGGAGCGTGGCCCCAAATGCCAAATGCAGTAGGGAACATTTGAAGGGTTTTTTTTTTCCAACTTTTTGCTCTGAAGTAATCTTAGATTTATAGAAGAGTTGTGCTGTACTTATTGTCCTGAGAGTTGCTACCGTACCCTTCACCCAGATTCCTTTAATGTTATAGCATGGTGATCCAAACTGAGAAACTGACATTGGTGGGAACTGTGGATGTTGCTAGTGGTAAAGCCCTTGGGTAGCCTGTGTGAGGCCCTGGGTTCCGTTCCCAGCAACACACACACACACACACACACACACACACACACACACACACAAGCTGGGTGTGGTGGTGCACGCCTGTAATCCCGGAACTCTGAGAGGCTGAGGCAGGAGGATTGCCAAGTTCAGGCCGGGCTAGCCTGGGTGACTCAGTGACTTAGCTAGACCCTGACTCAAAAAACAAAAGGGTTGGATTGGCCGGGGATTTGGCTCAGCGGCACAGTGCCTGCCTGGTAAGTGTGAGGTCCTGAGTTTGACCCTGGTACACAAATACACACACACACACACACACACACACACACACACAGAGGCTGGAGATGTAGCTCAGTGCAGAGTCTAGGTTCAATTCCCAGTACCACAAACAAAATAAACAAAACGAAACAGGAAAAGACAGGGTGGTCATGGACACTGGGCTAACCCTAAGGAAGCTAGACTTTATTTGTAGAACAGATGCCCTCGTTCTCCTTCTAATGTCCTGTTTTTGTCCCCGGATCCAGTCCAGCACCCCACATTGTAACTTGTTGCTGGTCTCCTCTGAGGCCTCTGATCTGTGACAGCGTTCCCATCCGCCTTATCTTCCCCTTCCCCTGAAGGGCTTTGAGCAGGGCCATCTGGTCACTTTGCTCTGGAAGTGGGGGAGCGATGACACTGGGGCCCGGGCACACAGTGCAGGTGCCGAGGTCTAGGGTTGGGGGAGGAGCTGAGATGAGGAAAGGGGTGACTTCGGAGTGCATTTGAGGATGACGTGGGGCATCAGCCCACAGGAATGACAGTGCCAGGTCCTGGAGTTCAGACGTGATTGACACCAACTTGGCAAGGTTAAAGGAAGAGAGGGGACCTCCCGCAGGCTTCGTGAAGGCTTCTTCCAGATGAGGCTACAGTGTTTCTCCCCTGAGCACCACTCCGAGGACACATGCAGTTGATTGCCATAGGATCGAGAGGGATAGGGAGTGCACCAAGGTCACAGAGACCCTGTTTTGGGGCAAGGAGTTATGGAGGGGTACTGGTGAGGGCAGGTGCACCAATCCCCTGAACCAGTGCCTCAGAAACTGAGGGTGAAAGGCCTGGGAATCTGCTTACATGGAATCTGAGGCTGTGCATCCAGGGCAGGGCCTGAGGGTCTGCATTCCTCCCTGGCACCTAAGAGGCCAAGCTAACCCTGGCCTGGTCCTTCTTACTGCAGCCTCAGGCACAGGGCACTGGAGCCCTCTAGAGCCCTCAATCATCAAAGGTGCCCCTTAGAAGAAATTGGCTTGATTTCTGGGAATCCAGCTACAGGAAGTAGAACCAGGAAGGGAAAGTTGCTAGGTAGCGGCTGTCAGATACCCCTTCTCCCCTTGGGGTCATGGCGTTGTCAAAACTTCTCTCCGTGAATGTGTGTTTGTGTCCCCTTTGACGCACCCTTGGACCCCAGACCTCTATCCGGCACCTGCCCCCTACTGACCAAGTCAGCTTGGCCCTGGGTTTCACGTTCCTGCCCCAGCTGGAAGGAGGTGTCCCTACCCTTGTCTAAACCAGCATTGGTCAGAGGGGTGGGGTCTTTTTGTGTGGGCAGTAGAACCTTTGAGACACCAACATGGGGTCTTCCCTAATCATTGATCCCAGGGGACAAAGAAAAACAGTGTGAGAGCTGCTGGGAGCCTCCCCCTACCTTGAACCTCCCTGTCTCTCCCCAGACACTCACAGCAGGAGCAGGAGTCCCGGACAGCACTGGGTGAAGCTTCGGGGAGACAGTGGCAGCTTCTTGGAGCGACATCGCTCCTTGCCAACCCAGGCTTCCTCTGAGAAACCACAGAGTGGACCTCGAAGTGCCACCCACCAGGTGTCCTCTGCCCAAAGGGACATTGCCCAGGCTCCTTCTACACAAGGACTCCTAAGAGCCTCCTCTCCCCATCGAATCACCCAGAAGGACAACGCCAGGACCTCATCCACGCGATGGGACACCCCCAGGGCCTCATCCACACAGCAGAACACCCCAAGAACGTCCTCTCCCTCAAGAGTCTCCCACAACCCCAGAACCTCCCCCCCTCAACAGAACAATCCTCAACTTTCTTCTCTTCTCAGAGCCACCCAACAAGACAGTCAGAGAACCCCTTGTACCCAACAGGACAACCTCCCAAGCTCTTTTCATACTTGTCCTCCTCAGCGGGAAACCCCCAGGATATCCTGTGCCCAAAAGGACAATGCCAGAGCCACCTCTCCCAACAGAGCCACCCAACGGGAAACTCCCAAGGCATCCTGTCCCCAATGGGACAATCCCAGAACCTCTTCTCCAAATCGAGCTCCCCAGAAGGAAAACTCTAGAACATCCTGTGCCCAAAGGGACAATGCCAGAGCCTCCTCTCCTAACAGAGCTTCCCAAAGAGAGAACTCTAGAACATCCTGTGCCCAACGGGACAGTCCCAGAGCCTCCTCTCCTAACAGAACTTCCCAAAGAGGGAACTCTAAAACATCCTCTGCCCAACGGGACAGTCCCAGAGCCTCCTCTCCTAACAGAGCTTCCCAAAGAGAGAACTCTAGAACATCCTGTGCCCAACGGGACAATCCCAGAGCCTCCTCTCCTAACAGAGCTTCCCAAAGAGAAAATTCTAGAACATCCTGTGCCCAATGGGACAACCCCAGGTCCTCACCTCCCAGCAGAAGCTCCCAGAAGGAAAACCTCAGAACTTCCTGTATCCAACAAAACACTTCCAAAACCTCTTCCACCCACCGAGACAACCCAAAACCCTCTCGTAGCAGATGGGAGCACCTCAGAAGCACCTGCACCCAGCGGGATTCCTCACACTACTCTTCCCATCAGCGAGATGGCCCTGGGACTTCCTCCCCTCAGAGGTACACCCAAAGGGACAATCCTGGACCGTCATCTCCTCGCCACGCCACTCAACGGAGCAATCCCAGGAGTCCCTCTCCCCATCAAACCAACAAGGACATCCCCTGGGCGTCCTTTCCCCTCCGGCCTACGCCAAGTGATGGTGCCCGAGCCTGTTCCCCATCTCGCTCCAAGCAAAGCGAGGTGCCCTGGGCATCCATTGCCCTCCGGCCAACCCAAGGTGACAGGCCTCGGACCTCCTCTCCCACCAGACCAGGCCAGCGTGACACACCCCAGTCCTCCTGTGCACCGGTCCGGCACAATGCGCCACCCCAAGCTGCCTCTTCCTCCCATAACCCAGGCCACCTCAGTGCCTCCCGGACTTCCTCACCTCTGTACCCTGTGACACGTGGGGCACCCCAGACCTCCTCCGAGCCCTCCCAGCCTCCATACTCTGTGTGCATCGGCCACCGCGACGCCCCGCGAGCCTCTTCGCCTCCTCGCTCCTTGCAGCACGACCCGTTCCCCTTCTTTCCGGAGCCCCGTGCCCCCGAGAGCGAATCATCTCACCATGACCCTCCCTATATGCCACCTGCTGTGTGCATCGGGCACCGCGATGCCCCTCGGGCATCCTCACCCCCTCGCTACACTCAGTTCGACCCCTTCCTCTTCCTCCCAGACACGTCAGATACGGAGA
The DNA here is from genome assembly GCF_012274545.1 of Fukomys damarensis. Lineage (NCBI taxonomy): Eukaryota > Metazoa > Chordata > Mammalia > Rodentia > Bathyergidae > Fukomys > Fukomys damarensis. The sequence goes on along the minus strand of NW_022900931.1, from coordinate 9,443,135 downwards.
ACCACAGCGAGTGTCCCCAGCACGACCCTCCACACTTCCCCCCACCTGTGTGTATTGGGCACCGGGATGCGCCCCGCGCCTCCTCCCCGCCACGCCAGTTCCCAGAGCCCTCCTTCCTGTTCCAGGATCTCCCCAGGGCCAGCACCGAGAGCCTCGTGCCCTCCACGGACTCCCTGCACGAGCGCCCCCACACCCCCACCTCCGTGTGCATCGGCCACCGGGACGCCCCCTCCTTCTCATCGCCCCCGCGCCAAGCCCCTGAGCCCTCGCTCTTCTTCCAGGAGCCCCCGGGGGCCAGTATGGAGAGTCTCGCCCTCTCCACTGACTCTCTGCATGGCTGCCCCCCGACCCCCCCGCAGGTGTGCATCGGGCACCGCGATGCGCCTCGAGCGTCCTCCCCACCCCGACACCCGCCCACAGACCTAGCGCTCCTGGCACCCTCGCCCCCACCGGGCAGCTCCAGGGGCCCTCGGGGCTCAGCGCCTCCCGGGGAGACCAGGCACAACTTGGAGAGGGAGGAGTACACCGTGCTGGCCGACTTGCCCCCGCCCAGGAGGCTGGCCCAGAGGGACCCAGCACCCCAGGCGCAAGGCAGCAGCGGGGGCCGCACTCGAAGCCCTGGCCGCACTGAGGTGGAGCGCCTCTTCGGGCAGGAGCGCAGGTGAGTCCAGGGCGGGCAGCCAGGTGGGCGGGGAGGAGGCAGTAACAGGACAGGCGGAAGGTTCTCAGGGTTAGATGGCCAGAAGCAAAGCTCGGGTCCTCCTGCCAGTCTCTAGCTGTGTGACCTCGGGAAAGGTCATTTCATCACCTCTGTTTCTGCATATTGAGGGGTTCTGAGGACTAAGCGATACTGTGCAAAGCCTTGTGGTCAAAAGCAAACGCCAGAGTGAGAGTGAGGCAGGCTGGGTTCAAATCTCTGCATCCTGTGTTATATAAAGTGACAACCTGCCTGTGCCTCAGTTTCCTCATCTGTTAAACGGGGGAGAAAATAACAATTTATTTATATGAGTTTAAACTCTCAAACCCCCCGTTTAAGAAGAAAGTCTCTTTAATTCTTTTCTGACTAAGCAGAGAAAACTCGCTATTTGTTTCCCAAAACAGAGTCATCCATTTCAAACCTATGGCCAGAGCCTCATGTTTGATTTTATTTGGCAGAGCTGGGGCTGGAACACAGGGTCTTGCACATGTGCAGGGGCTCAGGGTGAGCTGCACCCCAGCCTGGAGCCATGGATTTTGATTAAGAGAGCTTGCAGGACTATAGACTTTTTAGAGGTTAGACATTATGTTCCCAGGCCATGGTGACAATGCCTAAAACCCAGGTGTCTTTCTAGTCTCCTTGGTCAACAAGACCCCCGCCCTGCTGCAGGAAGGGGAAATTTTCCCACTTTATCTTGCTGAGATTTCCTTCCCCTGCAGTGCCAGCCCCTGAGCTTTCAAAAATCAGAGCTGGAATTACATCCTAGGGTCAAGAGAACCAGGAGAAAAAGTGTGTCTGGAAGTCTCAAAACTGTCAAATGTGTGATCCAGTGACTTCTAAATGTGCTTACTGAGCTGGACAGCCATTGCCACACAACCTAACTTTAGAACTTTTCCTGCACCATACAGGGAAATATATTTTGTACCTAAAATTCCTCTTTTTGCTGCCTTTGAGGCAACATTTCGCTAAGATTTGAATATACGTGAGAAACCTGATCTCTTATTCCTCAAATTTCCTTTCAGTAGACTTGAGCTGCTTAGTATCCAAATGACAATCTTCATAGACTGTAGGATTACTGTAATTGTTTCTTTGGCTTTTTTCTTAAAGAATACTGTTTTGTTGGGTTTTATTTTAACAGCGGTTTTAGGTTTGCAGCAGACTTGAGAGCAAAGTTTCATGTACCTCCACCCCAAAAGTACACAGCCTCCCCCCAGCAATGCCCCACATGACAGAGGTGCTTCTGATTATAATCCATGAGCCTACACCTCCCCCAGAGTCCACAGTTTAAATAATTAAGTTTCACTCCTGGTGTTGTGCATTCTATGTGTCTGTAGAAGAATGTTATCAGTATCACTGCCCTAAAAAAAATCCTCTTTGGATCTTACCTTTTTACGATCACTATTTTTGGTCTGATGTCAGTTTGCATACCTTTGTTTTATCTAACATTCCAACAGAGACGGTAAAGTGTTAAAATCAAGATTAATTTTTTAAAATCTCCTCTCTGATAACGTTTATAAAGGGTTTGTAACAGAAATCAGAAATATTTTTGCACATGTGTTAGCCTTTTAATTGTTTATACACAGTGACTTCTATATTTTTCATTCTGGTTCTCTTTGAAGTAGATTATTTGCCTTTTGGTCAAGATTTTGTAACTCTACTGAGTAAATTATTTCCCCTGTGGTATATCACTTTTTCAAAGTGGAATATCATTTATTTTCGGAAGACAAATTTTGTAAAATATGGATTTGTGTAAAGGATAGATTGGAATTTCTGGGTGGGTGGCTGTGCAGTTGTACTTTTAATTTTCTTCTATTTATTCACCTCATCTGTATTTATTGAGCATCTACACTGTCCAGCCACTGTTCCAAGCCTGGGATATTTTTCCTGAAGAGCTGTCACATCAAAGCATTCAGAATTTTCACTTGATACCTTAAATTTTTCCTAATGTTTTTGGAATCTCTTATCTTAGAATCATTTATAAGCCTTCTGTGTTTGCCTGAATTTAAAATAACCTTCACAAAAATTAAAAAATAAAATAGCCTTCCTCATGGTGGTACACACTTATAATCCCAGCATTCTGGGAGGCTGAGGCAGGAGGATGACAACCTCAGCCTAGGCAATTTATTTATTAATTTGTTTGTTTATTTATTTTACTATTTTGGGGGGGGTACCAGGGATTGAACTTGAGACCTTGCGCTTATAAGTGGCAGAACCACTGAGCTAAATCCCCACCCAACCTGGGCAATTTAGCAACTTCGGGAGACCCTATCTCTAAAAGCAAACACCCAAAAACAATGGAGGGGAAAAATGGGGAGGCCGGACTGGGGATGTAGCTCAATGTGAAATCCTGGGTTTAAGCCCTAGTACTGAAAGAGAACATACCTTGCCTTGCTCCCTTGCGTGGGTACACTTGTCACTCTTACCCTCCCTCCTTTCGGCTAGCCCAATGTCCCCATGTGCCCCCAGGTTACACTGGAAGGCTCTAGACCTCAATTTCAGAGAAGATTCCACTCTTGCAGAGCAAGGAAGCTCTCTCAGCTCAAATTTGGTTAAAAATGAAATCTGATCAGGGAGCCCTGGAGCTTAGAAACTCACTCCAGGAAACATGGGTTTATCTCTGAGTGAGCTGCTGAATACCACTAACAACACAAATTACTTTATGGATCTGTTCACAGGCACCTGGGCAAAGGACACAAGGACAACTTCAAACCCCAGCCCTGCACTTCTGTTTTTTTTCCGGTATTGGAATTGAACCCAAGGCCTTTGCACTGAGCTACATCCCCAGAGCTTTTTTATTTTATTATTTTCATTTTAAGACAGGGTCTCAGTCAGTACGCTGTGCAGGCTGGGCTCAAACTTGTGATCGTCCTGCCTCAGCCTCCCAGAAGGCTGGGATTGCAAGCGTGCAGCGCCATGCCTGGCTCATACATTTTTGATTCAGCCCACCCCTTGCGGTGTTTGTGCAGCGCTTTAGCTGCAGGCTGCCCATTGCTCATCTGCTGAACCCCCTTTCTGGCTTACTTTGGGCTCACCATGGGTCCTATTTTTCAGGCTTCTCCTGCTTTTCTTTATCTACCAAAAACACGGCTCCACTTAGCAATTTATCTTATTGATGTATATTTGTGGTGCTGGGGAGTGCATCCAGACACACACAGGCTAAGCCCATGCCCACGCCCCACCTATGTAGCAGTTTAAACATTGTCACACTCTCAAACCCCATGGAAATAAATACTTATGGAGCGATTAGGGGCTTAAGGTGACCCCCTCGCTATGGGAGGGGACAGATGTGAGCAGAGTCTATTTGGGGTTCTCAACAGAGAACTGCTGAGTGCTAATAACCACAGCTACCCATTATTAAGCAAGACAACTGCCTGGAACCAGGCTTTTTACAAAGTTTAGAGCTATCTCTGTTGGACATGGTCACATTTGCCTGGACAGTTTTTGTTCGTCTTTCCGGAGTTGTTGAAAGGAGAAAAATTTTTCCCTTCTCTCTTTTTTGGGGGGTGGTACCAGGGATCAAAATTGGGTCCTTGCGCTTTTGAGGCAGGCAGCAGAACCACTGAGCTAAATCCCTGGCCCTTTTTCTTTTTTTTAAGACAAGGTCTTATTATGTAGTACAGGCTGGCTTTGAACTCACAGCAATCCTCCTGCCTCAGCCTCCCAAGTCCTGGGATTACAGATGTGCATCACCACACCTTGACTTTCCCATCTTGCTAAGAGCTCTTTTACCAACAGCCAGAATGGCCTGGAGTTTTCAAGGCTGAGTGCTAGAGTCCTGTTGGTTAGCTCTGAGCGGAGGACAAGAAGGCAGTGGGCTTGAGGAATCCTAAATTTACCATATGGACAGGAAAAGAGCAGAAAGAATGGAATACAGGGCACACAACATCCTGCCTCTCTTATCACCATCACATGAGCTGTGTAACATGAAACAGAATCACAGTACAAGAGCTTGGCTCCTGGAACATAGAAGCACTCAATAAATGTTTGCTTGAACATTGTGATTATGTGTGCACAGTGCCTGGTACACAGTAGGTGCTCGATAAATGTGAATTCCCTCAAGCACCAGTCTGACCATTGTCTGGGCAGCTGGAGGGCTGTTTTAGAGGGCTGGAGGGCGGCTGGAGGGGAGCTAAGACCAAGGCCTTGACCCCCTCCCCACCTCTCCACCTTCACTAACCCCTTTCTTCACTGGAGTGCAACCAAAAGGCTGACAAATGATAACTCTGTTTCTCATGGTATTGTCACAATAGCCCCACATTTCAGTTTCAGAAGGGGAAACTGAGGCCTGAAAGGGTCCTACCTCATTAGGGCCCTTGACAAGCTTGCAGTGGGTCTTGGGTCTCCCACATCTCTTCCTGTGGAAGTGGAGGTGCTGGGGTGCTGGGTGGAGCCCTCCCAAAGGCCTCGGAGCAGCTGCATTTGCTCCTAGGAAGTCCGGGTCTCCAGGAACCTTCCAGGCTCGGGATGAGGGATGGTCACCGCGGCCCAGCCAAGGTCAGAGCCAGCCTCTCCGAAGACAGCCCAGCCCTGCCGCAGGGAGGCAGGTGAGCACTGCCTCTCTCTCCCTCTGGATGACAGGCAGAGTTCTGGGCAGGGAGGCCAGCTGTGAAAGGTCAGAGCCCCAGCCGTGTTGCCCAGCTCTCCCCTCTCTCCAAGGCCCAGCAGTTGTGGGTGAAATGTAAAGGACCCCAAATTAATCCTCTGAAGAGCCTTCTGACACACACACACACACACACACACACACACACACACACACACACACACACTATCCCCTTCCTTCATTAGGAGATTTGGGGACAGGCTGGATGTTTAACCTGGCTTTAAGACCACCTTCTCTAGGAAAGGGACTGGGTCTTGAAAGAAGCTCTTTGAGGGCAAGGCCCACCCCAGGGGAGTGAGTATCTTGGATGGAAATTCTGGCACTTGATAGCCCAGGGTGGAATCAATATCTGGCAGGGAGGGGAGCCCGAAAGTGAGCAGCTCTTTGTAGATCTCTTTCTGGAGCTGCGGGAAGTAGATGAGAGGGAAGAGCTGACACCTCAGGGAGGGACCCAGGGACCCCACCTGCTCTTATCTAAGCTGCTTGTGAGGACCCAGCCTTGCCTGTCTCATGCCTGGCTCAGACAGACGGTGGCCGTTTTGCTGGGTCCCAGGCCCTTGTCCACCCCTCTCCTCCTTCTCAGGTGACCAAGGCCCCTGCCAAGCAGGCAGAATGGACCAGAAGGAGCCCAGCAGAGCCCGCTCGATCCAGGAGTCTTGAGAGACAGCCTGAGGGGGATCAGCAGCAACAGCGATCCTCACCGCCCCCCAGGACATCAGCCAGGCCCCCTGAGAGGGAGCTGCTGCGGACAGAGAAAGCTCCGGAGAGGGACAGAGGTGGCCCAAGGCAGCCACTGGTGGGGTGGCAGAGTCAGCAGGAGCTGCCAGGATCCCAGGTCCCTCACAGACACCTGGAAAGGAGCTGGAGCAGCCAGGAGGAGGGCCCGAGCCCTGGGGGCTTGCCAGGACTTTGGGAGCCCAGCCTGGGGACTGCAGGAGCCCTGGAGGGAGCATGGCAGGGCCTTCCCAGAGAGAACAGGGAGAGCTGGGGGCAGTCTGAGGCCTGGGAGGAGCCCCCCAGTAATGGGCTGCAGGAGTGCCCCCAGAAGCCAGCCCTAAGGGCCTGGAGCAGCCTACAGGAGCTGTCCTTTCCCCCCAAGCCTGGGAGCCTCCCAGAGCACTCCTGGGTAGGCCTGGAAGAATCCTCCCATCCCCAACGGCCTGAGATGCCCACGGCCATGGGCTGGGGCCCTGAGAGGCCACCTGAGCTGGACTGGAGGGACCTGCTGGGCCTCTTCCGGGCCCCTGGGGAGGGGGCCTGGGCCCGACTCCCGAGGCTGGACTGGGAAGGCCTCCTGGAGCTCCTGCAGGCCAAGCTGCCCCACAAGGACCCAGCTGGACACTGGGGTGACCCGGCTTCAGGGCCACAGCCGGGTCCCCCAGAGACAAAGGATGATGTCCTGGAGCAGGAGCAACACAGCCAGCCCGGAGGCTGGGCTTCAGCCACTGTAGCCAATGGGCACAGCCCTGGGCAGCAGCCCCAGATCCCAGCCCAGCTGCCCAGCCCTGCCTGCACCTCCACCCAGTGGCCGAAGACCCAAGAGACAAGTGGGCTAGTGACCTTGTCTCTGCCTGGAGGGCAGCAAACAGTCCGGCTGGAGCAGAACAGGCCGGCAGAGGGCCCCAGCCTCCCGGAGCCAGAGGTAAGTTGTCTGCCTCAGAAGTGTGGCCAGAAAGCCAGGCCCATCCCAGCAGGTCTCCTTAAAAAGGCTTCCTGTCACATGACCCCAGCCCCTGCACCCTCTGTCCCAAGGCCCAGCCCAGGTCCTCCCTGCTGGCCTGGACCACACTGACCACTGCACCCGACAGCAGGGTCATGACTGGCAGAGCATGCGTTTACTACACACCCAGCCCTGTCTGGGTATTTCACGTGCCCTTTTCCCATTTAGTCTCCATGTTGGCCCAGTGAGAAGGCCTTACTCATGTGGATAAGGAAACGGATACTCTGAGTTTCCCACAGCTGCTGAGGCAGGGGAACCCGGTCTTCTCAGTTTGATCGCCCTGAGCCTCAAGCTGGGCACTCTCCCTCCTGGCCCCAGCTCCTTTGGGGCTACCTGGTACTGCAGCCAGTGTGGTTGTGTCCCCTCCCCTTGCCATATGCAAGTTGCTGCTGGGGCCAGGACAGCCTCACCCACCCGCCTCAGCTCCTCACACAGAGAAAAGGCCACAGAGTGCTTCCTGGGTGAGCTGGCTGCTTAAATGAGGGCCATGTGCACAGTAGGCCCAGCACCAGGCACACAGTAGGTGCTCCCCAGGTCCCTCCCCCTGCCTCAGTGGTACTCCAGTCCTACTTCAAGCCCAGAGCACTGGTGTGGAGGTGGTGGGTGGGGAGAGCCCTACCACCTGCCATAGCTCAGCAGGAACACAGCACAGTACCTCTCTGGGCCTTGGCCATAATACAGGACCAAGCACTTCCCTGAGCAGGACCACTAGGGTGACCACGTGTCACCCAAACCCTCCTTTGCTGGGTTCTCAGTCCGGCACTGCCTCCCCCATGGATGACTTCCAGGCCCCGGGTTTACTGGGGACAGTACCTCGTGTGCTTTGTCATGTGTGTCACAGATGGCCAAGAGGCAGCTGCTGCTACTCCCACTTTACAGATGAGGAAAATGAGCCTCCAACTCATTAGGTATTGTCAGGGGTCACACAGGCAGAAGTTGTGAGAAATGAGGCTCACGCGTCCAGTCCAAAGCTGGCTACATTATGGACCCAGGCAGGGCCGAGGACCCCTCCCTCCTGTGGCTCCCTATGGCTTTCTCCACAGACTCTGTGCTGCAGGCTGCCTGTCTCCAGTGCAAGGGCAAGTGGGAAAGACTTCAGCTGGAGTTGCCCCCCGTTGAGGCTACAGGATCCCTGGGAGGCTAGGGGGTGATGACTGGGGAGAAGCCAGAGACATCTGCACCAAGGCATTTCACAGATGACAAAGCAGGGTGTTCACCAGGTCCGGCCAGGGCTCCAGCTGCTCCTCTCTATAGAAATCCTTAGAGACTGGCGTTCCTGGCTTCCTTCCCTTCTTTCCACCCCAGATCTGCCTCTAGTTGTGCTGAGCCGGCTTCAGGACTCTGCATATCTTCCTGTTGCCCCTGCTCTTCCCTGTGCCTAGAATGCTCTTCCTTCCCATTTCCCCGGCGAGTGTCTGTTCATTGTTCAAGTCTTAGGTCAAGTATGCTGTCCTGAGAAGCCTCCCCGAACAATCAGCCCACCCCCGGGCTCTTGATGTTCCCCTTCTGGGATCGGCTGTCTTGCTTCCCTCCATCTGTCACACTGTATTGTCATTTCCCCAGAAAAAACATGAGCTCCATGGGGCGGGAGCTGTGCCTACTTAGTCTCTAATACCTCTGGCCCCCAGCCCAGGGCCTGACATGAAGAGGGGCTCAGCTCAGTGGGTGCCTGATCCGTAAATGCACGCGAGACACAGGGAGGGCTGGGGACGAAGCATGGTGGTAGGTGGCTTGCCCAGCACGCACGAGGCTCTGGGTTCCAAGCCAGGGTGGTGACACATACCTGTAGTCCCGACACCTCCCGAGGCAGGAGGGTCATGAGTTTTACATCAGCCGGGACTATGAGGAGACTCTGTCTTCAAAAACAAAAACACGACAGGGTAAAATAGTGAGCAGGTGATGGATGAGCAATGGGTGATGGATGGATGAATGGAGTGAACGTATGATAACAGGTGATTGTGACGGGTGAGGGATGCTGTCCAGCTGGTGGGTGAGTATGCAGTGGTGAGCACATGGTTAGGTGGATGGAAAATGGATGGATGGATGAAAGGATGGAAGGAAGGGTGGATGGTGGATGTTTTATGGATGTGTAAATGTTGGAAGGCAAATGAATGTTGCAAGGATGGGCAGACGGAAGAGTGGATGTTGCACGAATGGAGGAAGGATACATGGATGTTGGATGTATGGGCAATGAATAAGGAGAGGATGAATATATGAGCAAGTGACAGACAGTGGATGTGAGAAGGTGTGTAATGCAGGATGGATGTTGGAGGGACACATGCATCTCCTGATGCTGGATGGTAGGTGGATGTTGGGTGGATGGATGACACTGGCGGTGAGGTGGATAGATGGATAGACTCCAGGCCACAACCTGGGCTAATCTGTAGTCTCTCTCATCTCCAGTTCCAACCGGAGGAGCCTGAGGCATCAGAACCAAGCAGAGGCCAAGACTCACTGACTGAGCAGGAGCAGGCAAACTCGGTAGTTGGGTCCTGGGCATGGGCACACAGGGAGGGCATGGAAAGGGAGACCAGGTTGGAAGTGGGCCGAGTTCCTCTCTGGGGTCTTCCTGGCTCTGCTATGGGGATGGGACCTTGAAAAGAGGGGCTTTGGAGCTGGGCAGCAGTCACCTCTGGTTTAGGGATCTGAGTGGGTAGATGATCCAGGGGTCAGAAGCCCAGGGCTCTGCTTCTAACTTGCTGGGCTGCAACAAAAAGTCACTGCCTTTCCCCAAATAGCAGTTTGACCCTGATGGTCTCTGAGGGTCAGGTCCTTCTGGTTCTAGAGGGCCAGACAGAGGGCAAGAAATGCCAAAGAGAAGAAAGCTGAGGAGGGGCTGTGGTCAGCTGGGCCTGGAGCTGTAGAAATGTGTGCAGGAGGGAGCCCCAGAAACTGCTCCGCCGAGGCCTGGCTCTAGCTAGAGGCAGCTCTGCCCTGCCCCTCCCTGCAACCTGTAGAACAGACCATTCTTGTCACCCTCAGCTTCCAGAGGGTGAGGTCAGAGGGGAGGGAGTGCGAGACAGACTGTTTAGGGCTGTTTTCCTCATCCTGCTGTTCCCTGTGCCACCACCAGAAAAGCCAGGTGTGCCCGGGAGCGCTTATCTGGCAGCCCGGAGTCCCCAAACCTGGCCATACTGCTAGTGCAAGCTGGTGTGGGGACTCTGTCCAACCCCGCGCCGCACAGATGAGGAAACAGAGGCAGGGAATAGACCCAGGTCATCCACCCAGTCTGTGGCTGGACTCAGACTAGAACCCTGGGCAGGGGGCTCCCACCCAGTGCTCCCTCTTCCCCCACCCTTGCCCGCACTGCTTCCTGGCTGTGCATGACCTGTCACTAACTGCCAGTCTTCCCATCTGTGAAATGGGGAGGTGACAGGGACTCTGGAAACTTTGTTCTTCCTCTTTCGGGGTTATTTCTTCATACTTCCTGGAGACAGCTTCGTGGACAAAGAGGAAGTAACGATACTGGCGAGCTCTCTAATCTCCCAGCCGCCCCTAGTCCTGGGCAGTCGCAACTGGACAGAAGTGCTAACCACTTGTCATTAACTCACTCACTCATTCATTCACATACTTAGTGAGGCCCTTCTCGGTGCCAGAGTCAGGGGTGAGACAGAATGCCGCCACAGTTCCTGCAGTGGGGACAGTTCCATGCCAGCGGCCAGGGCTTGATGGGGGCATATAACCAAGTGTGGGCAGGACACACCTTCCCAAGTTCTCCCCAACCTATGCTTTAAGACTTCGTGCTGCCAGGCGTGGTGGTGCACACCTGTAATCCCAGCACTCGGGAGGCTGAGGCAGGAGGATCACTGTGAGTGAGACCAGCCCGGGCTACATAGTGAGTTCCAGGTCAGTCTCAACTACATAGTGAGACCCTGTCTCAGCGCCCCCCCTCCCAAAAAAGACATCATGCTAAAGGGACCGGGGATTTGGCTCAGAGGTTCTGGTGCCTGCCTCGTAAGCACAAGGGCCCAAGTTCAATTCCCGGTATCCCCCCAAAAAAAGACTTCATGCTAAGAATCTGCAGATTCCAGAGAGGGGACACCGCAGCTGTGCCCTGCGCCTGCCTGTAACCTGCTTTGTACTTCTGTGCCAGTGCCTCTGCTCTGCTTGGTCCTCAGTTTCCCCAACAAGGATGACCTTGAAGGGAGAGTATTCTGGGGCCCTGTGAGGGTGTCTGCAAGAGTCTCTCTCCTGTAATTTGGGGTCACAGCCCTAATGCCAGGCAAGGAACAAAGGCCGAGAGTAGAGACTCGGGTACTCGTGTACGACCCTTTGGCTCCGGTGGTTATTGCCACTAGGAAGATGGGCCTAGAGTTTCCATATCTTTAGATATTTCAGGAGAAGTCAGAGATAGGTACTTAATAATCTCTGGGGTATTTAACATTAGGAACCTAGTGGAAAATAATCTGTAGACACCACATCTGTGATCTATACCCCCCCATTGGCAACCTGGGGCTTGACTTTAGGGGCGTGGGGTGCACAGCCCCAAGGCCGCTGAGCCCCAGGGGCCCTACAAATTCACAAGCTTTCTTTTTGGCAGTTCTCCAGGAGGGGTGGAGGAGAACAATGGTCCATGGGGCCTCTGCAGTGGCAGAGCAGGCAGGAGAGGCTATGGCCAAGGATGTCCCCATCCCGCCAGAGGGACCTGTGGCCAACATCGGACCCTGTTTGACAGGCAGACAAGAGGCCAGCAGAGGGCAAGGCTGGGAGCCCGCTCAAGGGCCGACTGGTGACCTCATGGCGGATGCCCGGGGACCGGCCCACGCTGTTCAATCCGTTCCTGCTGTCCCTGGGGGTCCTCAGGTGGCAAAGGGTAGGCTGGCTCCCTTGGGGGCTGGACGGGCAAGGGTGGACAGAGAGGGGAGGTCCCAGGAGGGTCCCCTGGGAGGGGAATGGGCTGCACAGCTCCTGAGCTCCTTGATCTCTTCAAGGTGATTGTCCCACCTCCGGGGCAGGGCTGGGGGTCCTCACAGGGGTCAGGATGAGGGGTGACTGATGATCTCGCAGCTGAAAATTTCCAGCCTGCCGCTCTCCCCAGACCTGGGCCAGGGAGCCAGGTGGGGGAGAAGGGAAAGGGAAAGAGGCCTTCAGGGGCTCTGGGACCACAGAGCGTGTCTGAAACCTGGGCCCATGCCAGTTTTACAAACATCTGGCATTACGTAACCCATCCCCTGCCCAGAGAGGCCTGTAAACACTCAGGCCTCTGTCGGGGGCTTCTTCAAGGGCAGGGACGGGAGGCAGCTGTGACTTGCACCCTCCTGCCCCTTCATAGAAGGAAAGAAGCGGGTTGGCCTCACTCGGTTGGTCAGGTACCTTGCCTCACTGCTGTTGGTCAGGTACCTTGGAGAGAGTTGACCCATTTTGCAGATGAAGGGACTGAGGCTCAGGGAGGTGGGCAAACTCACCTGAGGTCAGGTAGCAAGGGTGTCAAGGAGCTCATTGTCCTTGCTCCTGAGGGGAAGAGGTCATGGCAGAACTCACAGTGTCTTGGTTGCCACATCTGTCTGTTGGGGAAAATCTCAGGGCTACAGGGAGGATGCAGGGTCAGGATACACAGAGATGGGGAGGGCCGTCCAGATACTCACTTCCCCATCCACCTCACAATCCCCTCTCTCCTGCTCTTTGGGGTTAGGGCACCAGGGCAGCCGGGCAAACATGGTTATCTGGGCAGGGAAGCAGCTGCCCTGACGAAAGGTCATTGACACGCAGCAGGACTGGTCAGCAGGAGGGGCAGTTCACTTTGCAGCAGAGACAAGGGAAAGGGGAGTCTCGAGAGGCACTCTGGGATGATGGTGATAGCAGTGGTAGCCGGCAATTATTGTGCACCTACTGTGCTCAGCGCTTGGCCTGCCTGACTGCAGTTACTCCTCACCGGCAGGCCCCGTTATTCCTGCTGTCCATTGTATAGATGAGGAAATGAGGCTCAGAGGAAAAGTCAGTTGTTCCAGGTCATACAGGGATAAGGGACAGAGCCAACATTCAAACTCTGCTCTGGCTGACCTCAAAGCTGTGTTTACAAATCCTCCCTGGGCGGTGTGTGCTGATCTCCTCAGGGTTCCTGGGGCCCTTAGAGTCACCACTGACCTCCCCATTGAGATAAATGTGGCAACCGAGACTTGAGGAGCTCGGGGAGCAGCTGTTTTCCCGTTGGGGGATGAGAAGACGGGGCACTAGGAATGGGACTGCGCTGGCCTCCCAGATGGTTATCAGAGACACTTCAAATATGTCTCCCACTGGAGGCGGCCCAAGGCCAAGTACCACAGGAGGCCTGGGCTCAGATTCTCTGTTTGCTCCTAACTTCTGTGTTTCGGGCCACTGTCTCCCTGCTCTGAGCCTCATTGAACAATGGCTTGAGACTGGACAACCCCAAAGTTTGGTGGCTCTGGTCTTTGCCAGCTTAACATTGCATCTCTGGGTACCTGATGCTGTGTTGCCTCTGCTCTGCCAAAATGAGTTGTGGTTTCCTCATTTATGTATTCATTCATCTGACCAGTGTTTACTGAGGACGTACTGCGGCCAAGGCTGGCCCTGGGCTGCCTCTAAGAGACAGAAAAAACCCCAAGCATCTGACGTGCACTGCTCAGCAGAGTATGGCTATTACTATAGGGGAAGAACTGCAGATTCAGGGAGCACTGGGGAAGGAGTTTCTGACTTTAGCACATTGGTTCTCTTTGAACTGGGACTTGAAGGGTGAGGAGGAATTTTTTAGACAAACTTCTGGGGGTGGCAAAAGAGTGTGTGAGTGCGTGTGTGTGCTGGGGTGGAAAGACAGGAAGGGAAGTGCTCTGGACATGGCAGTCAGGAGGTACAGAGGATGTGGCTTATCCTGGGAATTCCCAGGAGGCCAGTGTGGAAAAGATGTGTGTGCGGATGGGGATCGAAGGCTGGATGCCAAGCACCCAGAACAGGAGCACCAAGTGACCTCCTGGCCCTGGCAGAAGTGATAGCTCTGCGCATGGGCACACTCTGGGCACAGCGGAGGCACTAGAAGCCAGGAAACCAGCAAGGTGCTGGTGCTGTGGGCCAGATCCCTGTGGTGAGCAGGCTCTTGTGCTGCTCCCTCCTCTCAGGGCTGAGAGCCTGACGAAAGTTCAGGGTGAGGGCAGGAAACCTCACAGGTGGCGGAGACCACCAATGGCTCCCCAGGTGACTTCCTTGTGGCCTCATCCCTCCTGGTGGGGATGCTCCCAGTGGGCAATGCTGGCAAAGAACTTCAGCCCCCTGGGCTTCCATTTCTTTATGTGTGAAATGGGGACAGGAATTACAAGAGCAACAATTTTTAAAATCTAAATCAAGACAGTGGAATAACAGAAATGAAAGTAAGCCAGGCTTGCTTAGCAATCCCATCTAGGACAGCTAACTAGAGATAAGGAGGTGGTCCTAGGTGCTTCACTTGGATTAATGGTTAACATGCTCACAATGGGGCCATAATTCCTATGTACTGCCGCCAGGCCGCTTTGAACCACCCGTGGTACATGTGTGACTGTCCCATGCCATCAATGGGAAAGTCGTGCTTGTACCACAGGTTGTTCAAACTGGCTGGAACTTGTTAATCCTTAGCACCTCATGAGGTAGTAGCATTAGCCCATTTTAGAGGGTGAAATTGAAGCACAGATAAGTGGACCGTGTTGCTTAAGGTAACAACGGGAGTTGAATGGCTGTGCTACACAAGCTGTCACGTGCATTTAGCAGCAAATTCCATCCCTCAGCTGCAGGCCTCAGATGAGCTTTAACAAACTGCCAGTGCTCTTGCAAACTGAGTGATGGGTGTACACCCACACCCAGAACCCCAAGCGAAGTCCTTAACAATTCCGTCTTTTACTGTGTGACCTGAGGCAAGTCTATCCACCTGTCAAAGCCTCCGATGTTATTAGTAAAATGGGGACAAGGAGCCCTGCCTCTCAGGTCTGTGTTGAGGACGAAAGTCCACTACACAGGTAACAAGTGGGAGCCGCCGAGTCGTTTTATCCACGTCTCCATCCAACCAGGCTTAGTGGTCTCTAAGCCCTGCTGTGGGGGATGGGGCCGGGAGCTGGAGCTGAGCGACAAGGGGGCCACGTCCGCAGGTCTCCAGCCCCCGTGCTGTCGCCGGACGGAGTCACCTGCGCTCCAAGCCCTTCCTTCCTCCCAGTCCCGGGCAGGGACCTCCCTCCTGGCCGCCGCCCCCATCCGCTGGCCCGCACCGCCCCTTCGCGCAGGCCCCGCCCTTAGGCTAGTCCCGCGCTCTCATTGGCTAGAGCTTTGCCCCCGCTGCTGTTTGTCCCAGAGTCTCCGCAGGCCATTGGCCCGTCCGG
>NW_022900931.1:9384566-9427378 GCF_012274545.1 Fukomys damarensis | reverse complement strand
TGCCAGGGGCACCGGACCGCTGGAGGAGTGCAGACCGGCGGGGCGGGATCCAGTCGTCACTGGAGTCGGGTTCGGGGGCTCTGACCTCGACTGGGAAAGGTGGCCGCCCATGTGGGCGCTGGCCCGAGGTTGGGGCTGCTGAGAAGGGCGCGTCGCGAGAGCCCAACCTGGGACGTCTGAGGCGTTGTCTTTCGGGGTGGGGCGAGGTGAGTGGGGTAGGTGTGTGATGGCCCGGGTTTGTGTTTTTCCTGGGACCGGACTCTTCACAAGCCTTTCTGTACCTGTGACTTACTTATTATTAGGAGCCTCACTGCCATCATCGCTGTTCTTTCACACCAAGGGTAAACAGAGGCTTGGGGAAGGGCGTAGGGGAGTTGACCAAAGGAAGAAAGATAGATCCCCTTCCCAAGTCAATGGGGCCACCTGATGGTGATGTTTTAGAAACATCTTGATTTCTGGCCACTGCCTTTGGAGGCTCAGAGAGGCTGGGAGGAGGATGAGCAGCGCGCGCGCACGTGTGTGTGTGTGTGTGTGTGTGTGCGTGCAGAGGTGGGGGGTGGACCTTGTGTGTGTGTGTGTGTGTGTGTGCGTGCACAGATGGGGAGTGGAGGCCTGGTGAGGAGTGGCCCCTGCCCCTGTGAGCCTGATGACCTGGCCCTGCTGTCTGGACTTCCTTGGCCTCCACACATCCTGCCACCTCCCTCCTGGCCCTTCCTGTGGTGGGGAGCCTCACTTCCCTGGCAGGGAGCGGAGTGGGGTGTGGATTGAGGAGCTGCCTCGATGTCCTGGTCCCAGGGGGAGGTAGTCTCATTGCCTCCTGGGTGCTTTCAGGGCCCCTGATGGATCCCTTAAGGTTGGTGGTCCCGTCCACACCAAACAGCAGGGAAACGGGTGTAGAGCGGTGAAGTGACACATCCCGGGAACAAGGTTGGTTCCTGGCTGGGCCAGAATTTGTCCAGATCCGGCCCAGTTTTTTTCCCAGGGGAGAGATAAGAAATGTACACAGTTGCGGCTCCGGGATCAGGGCAGCCAAGCAAGGGTGAGGCAGCTAGGCTCAGCATGTTGGGAGGAGACACTGTGCGTCATCACCACTAGTGTGAAGAGGGCTTCCCAGGCCAATGTCCTGGGATAGGAGGACCTTGTGAGGCAGAGATGGTTTAGGGAAGGGGGCAGAGCATTCGGAGGTGGCTGCAGTGTGGACCAAGGCTGGTGGCCATGTTTGGGGAGTGAGGGAAGGGGCTCGGGTAGGGGTGCCTGCCTTAAAGCTCAAAGAGCTGTGTGGGCTTTGAGTCAGGAAGAGTGGGAAGCAGCGGGTTGTAGAGCTGAGACGTGATCACCATTCACGATGCTCACTGGATTCATCCTGGTCCCATTCAAACCCGAGCCCACCCCAAGCTGGTGTTCTGGGGTCCCTTCTTCATGCCCTCCTCTCTCCGGGCCCATCTCCCCGTTCCCACACCCAAAGCTCAATGATCTGCACAGAGCAAGCGGCATAGCTGCTGAGGATGGGTAATGGCCCAGAGGTGTCAGGGAGCTGGTGATTTCCGGTGGCCCTGAGTCGGGATCCTCTTCCTCCCATTCCCTGTAAGAGCCTCAGCCCCAGCACTGCTTTGCTGAGGAACCTCATCTCCCAGCACTGCCGGGCATCAAATTATATACTTGTTCTCTTGTTTATTGTCTGTCTCTCCCCTAAGACCCACAAGGTAGTGGCTGAGGCTCTTGTTCACAGCTGATGCCCTGCCCTAGGACGGTTGCCTGGTGCTTTAAAGAAAAAAAAAAAAAAGACTCTTTTAGCCCCCATCTGTTCTGGGTGCCAGTGGGAGAATAGCCCAGCAGGAGGGGCAAGTAAAGTCCTGGTGTGACAGGGCCTGCATGAGGGGCGGCTAGCACAGTGTGTGGTGCGCGCCAGGAGAGGGATGCAGAGGTGGCAATTAAAGCTGGGGTTTCAGGAATAAGCAGGGACTTGCTCAGCAATGGCAGGGGAAGCCTAGCATTTCAGGCAGAAGGCACAGCTGGGAGGGGCCCAGAGTCAGCGTGTTGGGGATCTGGGAGCACTGAGAGATGGGGCCAGATCAGAACGGAGATTGAGGCTTCCGTGCCATCTGAAGGCAGTTGTTCTTTATTTTAAAGCCAACCCTGGAGATTCTTTTGTTTGTTTGTTTTTTGTTGTTGTTGTTTTGGTACCGGGGATCGAACTCAGGATCTTGCACTTTTGAGGCAGGAGGCAAGGCAGGCAGCGGAACCACTGAGCTAAATCCCCAGCCCTCTTCTGTTTGCTTTTTGAGATAGGATCTCCTTATGTATTCCAGGCTGGCCTTGAACTCACTGTGTAGTCCAAGCTGACCTTGTAGCAATCCTCCTGCCTCAGCCTCCCGAGTACAGGGATTACTTGCCCAGGTGCTTGGAGGTTTTAAGGAGATTATAACACTAGGCCTTTCTGAGTGGTAGCCCTGGCAGTGTGTGCTTACAGGTCTGGGTGGAGGGCAGTGAGAGCCGTTTGGTGCTTCTCAAGGGGGACAGAGGAACTGAAGCCCTTTGGCTGTAGAAGTGGCTGGGCCTTAGGAGCTGAGGTGAAGCTGCAGCATGAGTTGACGGTGACTACAGGTTCTCCTGCTAAGGGGCTTAAAGACTCACTGTGGCGGGGTATGCTGGGGCACACCTGTAATCCCAGCACTCTGGAGGCTGAGGCAGGAGGATCGCTGAGCGTTCAAGGCCAGTGTGGGCTACATAGTGAGTTCAAGGCCAGCTTGGACCCTGTCTCCAAAAAAAAAAAAGACTTGCTGGACACAGTGGTATATGCCTGTATTCCTAGTACATAGAAGGCTGAGGCAGGAAGATCAGATATTCAAGGCCAGCCTGGACAACTTAGCAAAATCCTGTCTCAAAATTTAAAAATGCTAGGGGTGTAGTTTGGTGGTAGGGCGCTTGCCTAGCATGTGGAAGACCCTGAGTTAAGACCCTAGTACTGGAGAAACAGATGCTCTGGCAGCCTCCTCTCCCCCAGGTCTCATGGTAGGTCATGTGTGACAGGACACCTGGTATGACAGTGCTGGCTCTGACGGGGTCACCAGGCTGCTCTGTCTGTAATATGTCCAGAACTTGTAGAAAACTGGTTGGAAGGGCAGGAGGCTCGATCACCTGTCACATTGGGCAGCAGAGAGGGTGTGTTAGAAAGGTCACAGCCCTTGCCTCTCCCAGGCAGTCCCGGTGGTCCCCACAGCCTTTCATTGCAGCTGGGGAGCCCTGGTTTAGCTGGTGGAGCCCCAGGGCCCATCTCTCACCTGACTGGCTGTTACCTGCTTGGTCCTCCAGGCTCGCCGTGGTCAGCCTGGCAGCAGCTTGGTGGGTCTTTCCCAAGGAGCTTGGCACCTTATAGCCAGGTTGGGATGGGGCCTTGCCCCCAAAGCCCAGGACTTAGCCAGGGACATGGAAGCTGTTTCTTCTGCAGCCTCTCCTAAGTCCTGTGAGGCCAGGCCCTGGAGCCACGATGGTCCCAGACTAAAGGGAAGTAGAGGCAGGTGTGGTGGTCACCATTCTTCAGTCTTGGCTTGGGCATCCTTGCCACAGGTGGTGACAGGTGGGCAGAATAGAGAGCACACAGGACAAACACAGCCCCGGGGATTCCCGGCTCCTACCTCCGACAGGTATGCAGGGTAAGGCTGCCAGCCTCTATAGTCCCCTACCTTGGCTCTGGATGCCCACGCTGCGGCCCATGCCCCTTTCAGCCCACCTCCTTCACCTGAGGAGGAGATGAGGCTCCCTAGAAGGAGGTTGGGAAAGGTAGCCAGGTCAGGTGGCTCTAATTTCCAGCTGTCGCCATCCCCCCTTGCTGAGCCCTGCCATAGCTCCCTCTGCGCAACCGGACACCTTGGCCTGGTGAGGCCTCGATGTAGGCGCTGATAGGTGGGCTTAGAGCCATAGCAACAGGTGGCCGCCTCCTCCCTGCCTGCCTGCCTGGCCCATCCTGCTCACCTCCCTCCCTGTGGGCAGGAGCTGAGGCTGCAGCGGGACACAGCAGACACAGCAGGCAGGCGGGTCTAGTGGTGGTGCCCTCCGCCTGGGCAGTCAGGAAGATGCCAGGATGAGCAGCTTTGTCACTTAGGCGGGGCAGGTTGTCTGGCTTACAGGGCCCTGTAGACCATGCTGCAGCTGCGAGCCCCCAGGCCCCGGGGCTGTGCCCCCCTGGGCAGGACCTGGCAGGTAGGGCTTGCCCAGACCGAGGTGCCATGGTCTTTCCAAACAGACCTAGGGGTCCAGAGGCTTTTCTGACCCCAGCCTGGGGCCAGCTCACCTTTCAGAGTCTTCAGGAGGTGAGGGAGGGGCAGGAGTGGCCAGACCACAGGCCGATGGGGTGGGGTGGGCACAGTACTGATCCTGGTGGTGCCTGGGCTTGGTCAAGAAGCACCTGGACAGATCACTCATCCTGCTGCTCTGGGCTGCTTGCTGGGCTCCACAGGGGTCTCTTTGCAGGCCATGTCCCCTGCACCCCCCACCCCCTGTCTGCATGGAAGGGAGCTTGGACATCTGTGCTGTATGTGTCAGCCATCCAGCCCAGCCTCCTGGCTCCCAGAGAATGCCGGCTGTGGGGTAGGAGGCCAAGGCCTCTTTAGTGTTAGAGGGGCTGCTTGGATTTGGGGGTTCTTGGGCCCTTAGTACTCTTTGCTGACTTCTCAGCACACTTGGGCAGGGTGGGTGCAGCACCCCTTCCCCAGCCCAGGATGCTTTCTCGGGGCCTGACCCGCCTGCCTCCTCCTCTCCCCACAGCCTGATCTGCTCAACTTCAAGAAGGGATGGATGTCAATCTTGGATGAGCCAGGAGAGGTAGGAGGGCTGGAGTGGGAAGGAGAGGTTGGCTTGGGCTGCTGCAGGGTTTCCTGTGCCTGTCCAGCCTTGTAGAGACCGTGGCCTCTGGGAATGGGCGGAGCCAGGTGAAAATCTCAGGGGGGTGCATTTCCTGCCCAGGGAAAAGGGCTGGGCATGGTTGTGTGGGTGGGAGGGACAGCAGCTGCTGGTCATCTGCCTCCTGGGCAGTGTGCTTGTGCAAGTTACTGGGGTGGAAGTCTCCCTGCCCCTCACACTCCGCACGCCAGCCCCTGCTCCAAGTGCTTCTTGCCCCTCTTGTCTCATGATGACCCGGGCTGGGAACCTGAGGGTCTGAGGCAGGATGGCCTGTACAGAACATCTGATCCGAGACACCAGATTCCCAGACTCAGCCCCAAAGGTGGGGCTTGGAGCAGGGGCTCAGGAGTCTCACCATTGTGGGTCCACACAGCCTTCTCTAGGCCTCAGTGCCCCATCTGTTATGTGGGCATGAAGGGTAACAGGTAAAGATCGCAGTTGCAGAGATCAAGCATGTAAAGCTTGCTTACACACAGCCCTGATAACCACTGGGGACTCTACTCATTACCCTCCCTTTGCTAATGCATCTATCCTTGGAACCAGAGGGCATAGTGGCTGCTTCAGCACTGCCAGGCTGAAGCCTGAGAGCTGGAGCTGGCTTCCTGCCCACCTGGCCTGCGTGCGCCCCGCGGCTGTGCTCTGCATGCAGCCCACATGCTGGGCAGGGCCTCGAGCCAGAGGGAATCTCATTGTGTTTCCTGCCCACATGCTTTCTTCCCCCCAGCCCGCAGCCTTCCGTCCCTGCGTCCCTGCCGCCTGCCTACCATTGACTGGTGGCTGCTGTCCAGACTCACACAAGGGCTGGCGCCCCGCCAGTGACCCCTTCCTGGCCTTCCCACCCAGGATCCCTGGAGGGCAGAGGGATTATGGGCCCCACCCAGAACTGGCCATTACTCGTCCTCTTTCGAAGGGTTCTGGAATGTCCAAGCTGGAAGGGCCCGGGAGTGCAGTCCGCCCAGCTTCCGGTGCACAGACAGGAGGCAGCCCCTTGAGCCTCCATCCCTGCCAGGCCAGGCTGCACCTCGGGCAGCCCAGGGCTGGAACTTGAGGCTGCAGCTCCATCTCAGACCCAGAGTAGGCCAAGCCATTTGCCGTGGAACCTGCCCCTCTCTGCAGAGCCACTAAAGTTCATGCAGGCCAAGCAGGGTGGCCCTAAGGGACCATCCTCTTAGAACTTTCTCCAGCAGCCTGGTGCCTGTCCCTGTGCCGAGAGTACAGGAGACAAGCAAGGGCAGTAGGTACTTCTCACTTCACCGGATAGCTGTGCGCCGTCCCAATAGCCCTACTGCACAGGTCAGAAGACTGTAGGTCAGCAAAGTGGAGACGCTGCCTGAAGGCACACAGCTAGCAAGGGAACAGTCTTAGAAAGCATAGAAAGAAATAGTGTCTTTTTTTTTTTCCAGACAGAGTTTTACTATGTGGCCCAAGCTGGCCTCAAACTCACGGCAATCCTCCTGCCTCAGCCACCTGAATGCTGGGCTTACAGGCGTGCGCCACCACACCTGGTGTTGTTTTGAGATTATTTTGTATCTTTATTGAAGTTTGATTGATTGATTTGTGGTACTGGGGATTGAACCAAGGACCTCATGCATGCTAGGCAAGCACGCTATCACTGAGCTACACACCCCACAGTAGTGTCATTCTTGCATATGCAGGAAAACTACTGTGTCCAGAAGATGGAAACTTGAAAGAACCAAACAGAGGTTGGTGACAGCTTGGTGACACGGGGGAGCCCCATGTCACGCACTGACCCTGGCAGTGGATGGGCTTCCCTCGACTGGCATTCCAGTGAAGTGACCGGAGCTCAGAGGCAAGCTGAGCGGGGCATGTGTGGCATCGGGCTGATCTGCTTCCTTGCTCCTTTCCTACATGTCCTGCCAGCCTAAATTGGGCTGGAGCAGAGTTACCGCACACTAACACCCTGATTGTAAATCAGGTCACAGGGCCAGGCGTGGTGCCACGGGCCAGTAATCTCAGCACTCTGGAGGCTGAGGCAGGAAGCTCACCTCGAGTTTAAGGCCAACCTGAGACTCTTAAAAAAAAAACATTCAGAACTCCTCATGCAGAACGCAGGATCCACCTAGCAGATCAAGAAGCAGACCATGGCTAGCTCTGGTTCACCAGCCCTGGGCCTCTTTCAGGGCCTCTTTCCTGTCTGGACCTTTGTCTGACCACTGTGACAGTCTGGCAGGGTGGGGGCATATAGAAAAGACTTACAGAGTTCTAAGCATACTAAGTCCCTAACTTGCTAGAGAAGTGACCGTCCACAGGTCCTACCCCTCTCTGAGCTGCACCTGGAGAGCTGTGTGAGGAGCCTTGGAGATCTTCAGAGGGTTCTGGGAGCATCAGCAAATCAAAGAAGGGTCAGGGAGGGTGTGGTTGTGGAGAAGAGGCAACCCATGTCACAGGCACTGCCCCTGCGGCTCCAGGAGCTGAGGGAGGGGCCTCTTCAAGTTTGACTCTCCAGCCCGACTGTGTGCAGTGCCACCCCGGACTCCAGCACTGTCACACACACAGGCCCCTCATTCCTCCTGCCCGCAGTGCCTGCCCCTCACTCACACACCTCTCTTCACAGTGGAAGAAGCACTGGTTTGTGCTGACAGATTCAAGCCTCAAGTATTACAGAGACTCCACCGCTGAGGAGGTGAGGCAGCTGGTGCGGAGACCCCTGGGAGGGCTGGATGTCCTGGCTGGGGTCAGCGATGTGGGTCTCCCCAGGACCTGTGTGGACCACGATGGGTCCCTCTGCTCTAGGCAGATGAGCTGGATGGCGAGATCGACCTGCGCTCTTGCACAGATGTCACCGAGTATGCAGTGCAGCGCAACTATGGCTTTCAGATCCATGTGAGTCTGCACGCAGCCAAGGTGCCTGGGGAGAACACAGAGCCAGGGAGCTCTTCCAGGGTGGAGGAGGGGCCCCACCCTGCCCTCAGACCGGAAGTAGAGCTGCCCTCGCTGGGGTCTACAGTGGGGAGGGAGTGTGGGGCTGGCCACATGGGCAACACGTTCATGGTATGGCCTTGCAGACCAAGGACGCTGTCTATACCTTGTCGGCCATGACCTCGGGCATCCGGCGGAACTGGATCGAGGCTCTGAGGAAGACTGTGCGTCCAACTTCAGCCCCTGATGTCACCAAGTATGTCCTGGGCTGAGCCCCTGGGGGAGGGGCTGCCCTCATCAGGGCTCTCAACTGGGGGCCCGGTGGCCGTGCTTTCTGGGCCTCAGTTTCTCTAGCAGGAAAAGTGGAAAAGAGCAGTAAGCATTCTCGACATTGATGCAGAAATTCATTAAGGATTTTGGGTCTGCCCCACCATCCCATCACGGCCCCCCACATCCTGAAGGAGTAGGACAGGGCCCAAGGTTGCCATAGGAGAGGGCAAGCAACTGTGTTACCTGGTGGCAGAGTGCCTTTGGGCTGGGGCTTGCAGAACAGAGTATGGCGTTGAAGGGGGCTGAGCAGAGTGACCCACCTGGCCACACCTGGGTGTTCGGCCTTAGGCCAGTGGCTTTCCCGTCTAGTGTCAGAGTCCTTATCTGTCACGTTGGCTGTTGTGCCTGCACGTGTGCGACATGGCCAGAGCCCTTTGTAAGGACCGTGACTTAGTATATAGGCACTGCTGCTTTAATAAGTCCCAGATCAGTGGCTTAAGCAAGACAGGTGAGTAATTCATTTTCAGGCCCGGACAGAGGTGTGGAGCCCAGCCTGTGGGCGTCCCTGTGGTGCTTGGCTCTCCGCTTGGCCTCTGGCTGGGAGGGTGCCGCCCGGGCTCTCCTGGAGTCCCCACTAGGAGCCAGGATGGCCCAGCCCCTCAGAGGGAGCTGCCTGTCATGGCTTGGGGGAATGTGGTCACATGGCCACAGGCCACTCTTGGGCTCTGAGAAGTGCAGTTTCTGGCTGGTAACTGTGTCCCCAGCTGTTGTGGAAGGAGAGAGCTGCCATGATCATTGAGTCTCAGCAGCCTGTGCTGTGTGCACCCAGATGTCACTGTCCTCACCCTGTCGGCAGTGACTGTTACTGTTCCCGCCATTGTGGGTCTCCTGAACTCAGGCCTTTGTCTCATACATTTTTTTATTTCATACTTTTTTATTTTTTCATTTGCAGTCTTGGGATTACACCCAGGGCCTTCACACTGAGCTGCCTCCCCAGCCCTTTTTTATCTTCTGTTTTGAGTTTTGAGACAGGGTCTTGCTTGGTCACTTTTAAGTTGC
Organism: Fukomys damarensis; assembly: GCF_012274545.1. Taxonomy (NCBI): domain Eukaryota; kingdom Metazoa; phylum Chordata; class Mammalia; order Rodentia; family Bathyergidae; genus Fukomys; species Fukomys damarensis. The sequence continues at coordinate 9,418,270 of NW_022900931.1, read as the reverse complement.
CTGGGCTGGGCTCAAACTCAGCTTGCAGAGTCCTGGGATTACAGGTGTTTCACACTTTTAACAGTAACATGCTGACCATGCTGGCACAGGGCTGCTTGATTGCTTTGCACACATTTGTTCACTCAGCCGTCGCCTTTCTGCTGTGTGGAAGGTGCTGTTCCACGTTACAGATGAGGCGACCGAGACTGAGCGGGGAAGGGGGGCAGACTCAGGGGCCCTGCTGGAAAGTGGCAGAGCTGGGATGTCTCCAGGGTCATCTGACTTTGATGCCACAGCTCTCAGCCGTGAGGGTGGGCTGCTTGCCTGCTGGGCTCCATGTGCACGGGGCCTGGCACCCAGGTGCCCCCAGAAGTGCTCTCGAGTGGCCTAGGTCCCCCTGACGCATTCCTGCTGGTGCCTTAGGCTCTCGGACTGCAACAAGGAGAACACGCTGCATGGCTACGGCCCCCAGAAGGGCTTCCTGAAGGCGGGGGAGCAGCGAGCCGGCTCAGAGGTTGGCGGGCGCAGCGGCCCCCGCAAGGCAGACGGGCCCCGGCAGTCCCTGGACTATGTAGAGCTCTCACCCTTGACCCAGGGCGGCCCACAGCGGGCCTGCACCCCAGCCAAGCAGGAGGAACTGGAGCGGGACCTGGCCCAGCGCTCTGAGGAGCGTCGCAAGTGGTTCGAGGCCACCGACAGCCGGGCCCCTGAGACTGGCGAGGCACCACGCCGGGGCCTGGGTGCCCCACTGACCGAGGATCAGCAGAGCCGACTCAGCGAGGAGATCGAGAAGAAGTGGCAGGAGCTGGAGAAGCTGCCCCTGCGGGACAACAGGCGGGTGCCGCTCACCGCCTTGCTCAACCAGGGCCGCAGTGAGCGCCGAGCGCCCCCGAGTAACACCCACGAGGCCCTGGAGAAGGAGGTGGGCTCCTCACACCCATGCTTTGCCTTGCATACCCACAGTGACAGGGAGCTCACTCCTGATCTCTCACCATCTCGTACCTCAGGCTCCTTGTGAATAGGAATCTTCTTCCCAGGACCATGGTGTTTTTTTTCCTGCCTTGCTCTACCTTTAATAGCCACACAGAAAGGAAATAGGAAGCCAAGGGCGGGGCTGCTTATCAGGCATCTCCTCTATGCCTAGTGTGATCCCACCTAGGAGACCTCACTTTTACCAATGGGGAAACTGAGGCTCAGCGAAATTTCCCCAGCTGCCATCACAGGTTGGTGACTGTAACTGCAGTGTGCGGTGCCCAGCCCCATCTTCTTGTTTCCAGGCCGAAGTTTTCCCAGGCAGGATATCCCTTTTTTTTTGTTGTTTTTTTATTTTGTTTTTTGAGACAGGGTCTTGCTCTATAAATTCAGATTGGCTTTGAACTCACTGTACAGCCCGGGCTGGTCTAAACTCACGGCGGTCCTCCTGCCTCAAGCCTCCCAAGTGCTAGATTACAGGCTTATGCCACCATGTCCCTCTTGCCCACCCCTCCATCTAGGACTCATTGCCCTTCTCAAACCAGAGCTGTTCCCAGCACAAGGGACCTGGGCTTGTACCGGTATGAAGCTGGGAGCCCGGGCTCCTCGGCGCCCACTGACCTGGTCTCCCCTATAGGTGCAGTCTCTTCGTGCCCAGCTGGAGGCGTGGCGAGTCCGTGGGGAGGCTCCTCAGAGCACACCCAGGCCACCAGAGGACAGCCACATCCCGCCAGGCTACATCTCCCAGGTAGGGCTGAGGCGCTGTCTCGTGGGGTCGGTGCGGCTTCTGGTTGCTGTGTTCTTTGAAAACGGCTGGCATTTTGGCAGCCCTTGCTGTGTGCCGGGACCCGTGTGTGGTAGTGGTGGCGTTTAACATGCATCATCTCATTTAATCTCCCCGCAGCTGGTGGGCATGATCACTGTGCCCATTTTACAGACAAGGCCGCTGAGCTCTGAGAGGGTATGTGACTTGTCCGAGGTCACCCGGCCTGCAGGTGTCAGAGGTGGGATTTGAGCCTGGGTCCAGCGGACTGCAGAGCCTGTGTGTGAGTCCCCGTGTGACACTGCACTTGGACCCCTTCCCCTGCACCACCCTGGGGAAGTGGGGAGCCGGTGGCCCTGGGGGTCACACCCACCAAGCACAGGGAGACCCTGCCTGGGCCTACCAAGGAGGCCTGCAGGACGTGCCAGCTCTCACGGCCCTAGGGAGCGAGCGCACGTCCACCTTGGACAGCGGTTCTCAACTGAGGCTGATCTTGTCCCCCAGGGACATTTGGCTCTGTCTGGGGCCACTTTTGGTTGTCACCACGGGGACAGCTAGGTCTCCAGAAAAAAATACATGTGTGTGTGTACACAAATTTATTATAAATTTTCTGATATAAAAGATGTTTAGTATATAATTTACAAATAAAACATAAAACACTTTTTTGTGAATTCCATGTAGCAAGTGAGTTTTTCTCAGAATGCTGCCAGTGAGTTTTCCACACACTTCTAGCCACAGCTAACTGACAGTGTGTAAGTCTGCTGCGTACCACGGGTGGACATTTTTGTTTATGCTAATGAGTGAGATGAGAGGGTAGGGAAACGTTTTTCTTGGTCAGTGTTGCGAGCAACTTCTCTGCTGAGTGATTAGGAATTTTCATTTTGAGATTAATATTCTATTAATGATGTTTCTGCATTCTTTTCATTCTATGTACAATGTAAAGGTTGTAAACACAACATGTCTTTAAGTTTCATCACACTCTTTGTGTTTTCTCGTCGCTTGCTTAAGTCTAGGGAATCTATAAAACAATAAATGAAGCCCTGATCTGTAATGTTATTAATTTCCTCAGTGTAAACGAACTTAAAATAGACTTAAGTACATAAAATAATAAAGTGCTCTGAAATAGGAAAAAGAAGTGCTGTGAAGTAGGGAGTGACAATTATAAATATATACATTTAATATTTTAAAATGGCACTGCAGGGCCAGGGATTTAGCTCAGTGGCACTGCGCCTGCCTTGCAAGTGCAAAGTCCTAAACTTAATCCCCAATAGCGCCCCCCCAAAAAAAATTCACTGGGTGTTAGTGGCACACACCTGTAATCCCAGCATTCAGGAGGCTGAGGCAGGAGAATCACCTCGAGTTTGAGGCCAGCCTGGTCTACATACTGAGCTCAAGACTAGCCTAAATTACATAGCAAGACCCTGTCTCCGATAAAATAAAACCTTAAAAAGACCTCGCTTATCAACCAAGTCACAAAATTTCTAAAAATTTGAGTCACTTGCCTGCTGTCAGCACACGAATTGCCCAAAGAAGGAAAGAATGCAGGGATCCCCGGCCCTGAGCAGTGAGATTCTTCAGAAGTTTCCGGGGGTGGGATAGTCACAGTGACAGGGGAGGGGCTCTAGGACAGTTTCCCAAGGGCAGTGCCCTGTGAGTGGGGACATTGGCTGTGGCAGGACAAGAAGGCATGTTGGCACCTGTGGTAGTCATCCAGGGACAAGCTGAGTGTCATTCCATAGCCCTTAGGAGGTCACCAGCGAAGTAGGAAGGTGGCTTGGGAGTGCAGGAGCCTCAGGAGAGGGAAAGGCCCAGGTCTGAGGAGCTGGGCCATCGATGGAGTGGGGTAGTCCGCGGGGCATCACAGGAAGGGTTTAGGACTTGGTGACTGGGTCCTGGGGACATAGGGGCCTTGAGGCTGAGGCTGCCACACCATAGGGGTTGCTGAGGGCCAAGGAGAGGATGGGCAGTCCAGTGGAGAGGGCAGGGACAGTCGGGACCTGGGGGCCCCTGGCCTTGGGCTGGGCCTCTGCAGGAAGGCTGGGCCCATACGGCAGCTTGGCTGCTGGGAAGACCTCTGAGGCCCTGCCCAGGGCTTTCCGGCCAGGCCAAGCTCGCACTCGCACCGCTGTCCCCTCTCATAGCTCTGGGGTGCCTTGGGGCACTTCTCCAGGGTCCGTCCCTTCACTGTTATCAGAGCAGCTCCCTCGCCTGCTTTGCTGTCAGAACCTGCTTTCCATTGCATTTGGAGAAAGGTTTCTGGCATTAAAGTGAAATTTGCAAAGCACTGCTCTGGCTTCGCTACTTATGGATGGGGAAACAGGCCCAGGGAGTGGATGTGACCCTGTGAGCTATAGCCAGACCTGGACTCCAAAGCCGAGAGCACTGTGTCCTGTTAGGTCTGGGTGGGTGGGGAGGGAGAAGGAAATGGTCTGGAAATATTTGGAAGCAGAGCAGAGAAGCAGTCACAGGAGGCACGGAGCTAAGGTGACTGGAATTCCACGGACCCTGAGAAGGTGATAGCTGGTGCCCAGGCTGCCTGGCCTAGTGTCTCAGGTTGAGTCAGAGCCCTCTTACAGGGCTGGGGGGGCCTTTCCATTGCAGGACAGTTGTTGGGAGCTGGGGCTTCTCACACTGGGACCCCAGAGCCTTCTCTGACAAAGTGACTCTTCCCATCTCACGTGGGAGGCTGGCATTTGTCATCTACTTTGACATCTGCCTCATGTCAGAGGTGTGCCCTTGTAGGACTCCTGAGCCCCTTGGGAAGTCGGTCAGAGCAGCCCCTGGCTTGCTTAGAGACCTCCCTCTTCCTGGGCTGATTCCCACCTCCTGCCCTTACCCCTATGCCTCATCAACCCCACCCGCCACGTGCCAGCACTGGCCCTTTAAGACTGCAGGCCGCACCCCCTCAGCACTGGGCTGCCTGACCTTGGCCCTTCAGGGAACCTCCTGGGTGGTCTTCTGAGGCCCCCTTGACACACTGCTGAGGCTGAAGCTCAGAGAAGGCAGGGCTTGTTCAGATCCGTTGTGGGGATGCAGTCTCTGGGGCTCCAAAGCCACATCCTAAGAGGGAGGACAGGCAAGGAGGCCCAGTGAGCAGACAGCCCTTCCTTCCCTCCAGACAGTCTGCAGGTGAGCGGGGAGCAGGCCCTGCTGGGGGTACAGTCCCTTCTCAGGCCCTCTATGCCTCGGTTTTTTCACTAACTCTTTCTCTTCCCTTTTTAATGACTTTAAAATTTTTTTTTAGACAGGCTACGTAGCCCAGGCTGACCTCAAACTCACCAGCTCTTAAACTTTTTTTTTTTTTTTTGGTGCTACTGGGGATCGAACTCCGGACCTTGCACTTATGAGGCAGGCAGCAGAACCACTGAGCTAAATCCCCAGCCCCAACATTTTTAAAAACTATCTGAGAAACACATTGACACTTTCAAAAGTAACTCCAGAGCCACCATGCCTGCCTCTCACAAGCACAAGGTCCCGAGTTCAATCCCCCCGTACAGAAAAAAAAAAAAGTCACTCAGAGCTAGGTGGCACATGTCCGAAAACCCAGCCCTGGGGAGGCTGAGGCAGGAGGATCCTCTCAAGTTCAAAGCCACCCTGGGCTACATAGTGAATTCAAGGCCATCCTGTCTCAAAAAAAATCAAAAGTAACTCAGACAAAGGGATGGGGATATAGTGCAATGGTGGAGCGCTTGCCTAGCAAGTGCCAGGACCTGGGTTGTTGCCAACGTCGAGAATTCACATGACATGGGCGCGCTTCTCCCTGCCTGCTCCGCCCCAGCCTCACTGCAGTGACCATGACTCCACACACATTAGCTTCCCGTGGCTGCTGCAAGGCCATCATGATCAGCGGCTCACGTGACACGAAGGCATTAGGCTGCTGAGCTGTGGCCGGAAGCCCGGCACGCCTCCTCCAGGCCGGCTGCACATCTGCAGGACTCTGCTCCTTTCTGCACACTCCAGCTCGTGGTCCCGTCCAGCATCCTCAGGGCCTGCACGGAGGAAGTCCAGGCCTCGTCACTTTGTCACTGACCGTCCTTTCCCTTGGATTCTTGTCTTCTGTCCTCCCAGTCCATTTTAAGGACCCCGTGGTTTCCTGTGGCCCCACCAGATCGTCTGAGATAATCTCCTCATTTGGAGTCAGCGGATTAGCAGCCTTAATTCTTTTTGCCATGAACGTGACATGGTCATGGGTCCCGGGAGTAGGGCGTGGATATCTTCGGGAGGCTGTTACTCTTCCTCCCACAATCTCCTTCCATACTTTTCCTGTGTTTTGCTCCCCGATTGAGACCACACCACGTGTATCACTGGGAGCCAGCGTTCATCCCCTGGCCTCTTGGACACCTGTCCAAGGTGGTACCTGCATCTTTTAACTGCAGTCCAGGGTGCTTGGTTGGGCTTGATCCCATCATTTATTATTTTGCGACTTAGCTTGATTGTAACTGTGTTTCCAACATTGCCTTAGGGAATTCCCTTGTCCCGAGTCTTGGAACTCACGTGACTTCTTCGGCTCACTCCTAGGAGTGGGCCCGCTGGGTTAAAGGACAGGGTTGTTACACTTCAAGGGAGCTGCCACATGGTTCCCATGCACCTGTCACAGTGGGCATTCCCAGGCTTCCAAGTGCTTTCCATCCTGTGTATTAAGTCATCGAGCTCAGTGACTAAGCACCTGCCACGTGTACCCTGGCCTGGACCCAGGACTCAGCTGGGTATTACAGTCGGGCAGAGGCAAAACCTTTGGAGGCTGGGGAGAGGGTACCCAGAGACGGCTAGGAGGGCGATTTCAACTGGACTCCAGGCAAAGTAAACCAGCCAAGGAGAGACCGAATGAAAAGAATGTTCCGGGCAGGGGGAAGAGCATGAGCTACCGCTCAGAGGCCTGAGCATGCCTGGAGTTGTTTTGTAACTGAGGCTGCTTGGTGGAAAGGGCCAGGTAGGAATGGGGCCACAAGGGCCACCACAGAGCAGGGCTCTGACCTTGCAGGATAAAGCTCCAAAGGGTTGGGGCAGGATGGTGGTGGGTGAGGTTTGGGGATGGGGCGGTGGGGGCAGGTGCAGGCTGGTGGCCCGGTTCTGGGGACACCTGTGAGCCTGGCTCTGAGGCTCCTCGCCTTGCAGTGGCGGCCCTGACGCCCAGCCTCTGGCCCGCAGGAGGCCTGTGAGCGCGGCCTGGCAGAGATGGAGTCCTCCCACCAGCAGGCGATGGAGCAGTTGCAGCGACACCACGAGCGAGAGCTGCAGCGGCTGCAGCAGGAGAAGGAACAGCTGCTGGCCGAGGAGACGGCGGCCACAGCCTCCGGTGAGTACCAAGGAGCATTGCGGGGTGTTGGGGTCAACCTAGGTTGGAAGCCAAAGGGAAAGTGAGGCAGCAAGACCTTGCCACAGTGGGTTTACTCCTATCCCTCAGGGGTCTGCACCCCACTCCGGGACAGTGGCCTGTCTCTAGCACACGAGCCCCACTCTGTGCCCCGCACATGCTTCACAGGAGCCTCCTTAGTCCTCACAGCCCCCCCACCAAGCAGTGCTTTGCACAAGTGAGGAAGCCAGGCCTCAGAAGCGTCACTGACTTGTCCCAAAGGGTAGGGCAGGTATGGGGGTGCGTACCTGTAACACCAAAGAGTGCAGCCTGGAGGTGGCAGAGCTGGGGTCATAACCAGAGCCCTCTGGCTGCGACCGCTCTGAAATCCCGCCAACACCCACTAAGCCAGAAATAGGAAATGCCCGAGATGCCTGCTGACCTCCCCCAAACCCTGCTGTCTTCAGCATACGTCCTGCGTGTGCCCGGCACATTCTAGGCATCCCCCCAGGGATCTGCAGGCTACCAGAGGGCACGAAAGATGTCCAGAGCCCACATCCCGCCAGCACTGGGCAAGCACTTCATTCACTTAGCCCATGGTCCCTCCTGCGCAGCTGTGGGCCCCTGTGCCTACGTATCGGGAAGGTCAGCAGTGCAGGCTGCAGGTAGTGGTTACTGTGCCCCAGCAGGGGCCAGGTGTCACCCTGTAACCAGTACTGAGGCTTCACAGGGAGATGGATGTGGAACAAAGACCATGAGTAGCCTCTTGTCCCTGAGCCCTGGGGATTGCCCACCAGAAGGGTGATGAGAAACTCAGTGCTCAGAGCTTTTTGGGTTTTGAAATTATGGGTAAGCCAGGCATGGTAGCTTATAATCTTAGCACACAGGAGGCTGAGTCAGGAGGATCACCACAAGTTCAAGGCCAGCCTGGGTTACATAGAGTCGGAGGCCAGCCAGAGAACTACTTAGTGAGACACTGTCTACAAAACAAACAAACAAACAAACAAAAAAAACGTGTGGACAAAACTATGGATGAGGATTTAATTATTACTGCAACCCTGTGTGATGTGAAAACAGCTCTGTCCTTGGGAGCCCATAGTCTGAGCATTGGAGCTACTGTGCTGGTCTTCACTCTGCTGGGCCTTGTTGTAAATGTGCTGCATGCAGCTGCCAGTCATGCCCTAGACAGAAGGTGCTTTTGTCCCCCTTGTCATATAAGGGTCCTGAGGCACAGAGGGGTTAAGTGACCTGGACAGTCAAACTTGTACCAAATGCACAGCCCAAGCTTGGGGCAAAGCAGATAGGTGTTCAGAGGCTCTGCAGGGAGCGCGCCCACTGTGGAGCCTTAACCAGAAGCCACTGGCAGCGAGAGGTGTCAGTGGAAGGACACTAGATGTCTCCCCGGGGCAGTGCCTCCTCCTGTGATGGGCAGAGAGCACTTCCCCAAAGGCACTCAGTTCAGGCCCCGGTCCAGTGCTCTTTGCACCTGGCTTCCTGTCCTGTTCACCTTAGTGTTGCTCCTCTCTGCCCTCCTCTGCCTCTTCCCTCTTCCTTGCTCCCAGCTATCGAGGCCATGAAGAAGGCCTACCAGGAAGAGCTGAGCCGGGAGCTGAGCAAAACCCGGAGTCTCCAGCAGGGCCCCGACGGCCTCCGGAAGCAGCACCAGTAAGGCAGTATCTGGGCCCTGGGTTGTTGGTTGTGGGCTTCTGGGCCAGGGTGGGTGAGTTGGGGACTTTGCTTAGGACCTAGTGGGTCCCCCAGCTGAGATCCCATCCCAGCCCCATGAAGGAGCCAGGGCCCGGGGCCTCAGGCAGCCCTGGCCTGGCCCCTACCCTTGTCTTAGCTGTCTGTCTCCACTCCCTTACCTCTGTGAGTCCCCTAGAGCTGGGCTGCAGTGTCACTCCTGCCCAGTAGATGTCTCTCCCATCCCAGCCCTGTCTGGACTGTGGGTCTGTAGGGGATTTAGAGGACACTCCTACCGCCCAGAGAGGCTGTCCCTGCTCACAGTCCACCTCGGCCGGGGGCAGACCTGCAGGGGGATCCCAGGGCCTTGGTGGGTTGCAAGAGCCCACCACAGCCCGGCTGTGACCCAGGTCCGACGTGGAGGCGCTAAAGCGGGAGCTGCAGGTGTTGTCTGAGCAGTACTCACAGAAGTGCCTGGAGATCGGGGCGCTGACACGGCAGGCCGAGGAGCGGGAGCACAAGCTGCGGCGCTGCCAGCAGGAGGGCCAGGAGCTGCTGCGCCACAACCAGGTGGGCCTTGCGGTGGACTCAGGCCCGCCTCCAGCCCTGACCGGTCCTCCCGCCCTAACCGTCCCTCCCTGCAGGAGCTGCATGCCCGCCTGTCAGAGGAGATTGACCGACTGCGCAGCTTCGTGGCCTCGAAGGGCACCAGCAACAGCTGTGGGCGTGGCAGTGAGCGGAGCTCCTGTGAGCTGGAGGTGAGCACCCTGTCTGGGCTTGGAGTCCGCTGCATGGGGCTCAGGGTCCGAGGAGCTGCCCTGCCTGTCCACCCCCCGCCCCCGGGCCTGCTTCCCCTGGTCAAGTCAGCAGCCTGAAGGGCTCACATTTAGGGCCCCAGTGTGGCTTCCTTTTTATCCCCTCACCCCAGTCTTGGCCCTGCTGCTGCGTTGGGGCTACAGCAGGGATGACAGGTCAGAGCGGGACCCCAGGGAGTCTGCAGGGTGTGGTTTCTCAGTGCAGGTTTTGTTGCTGTCTGGGGCTCCAGGCAGGGAGAAGCCAGACCGTGGGTGCTGCGGGCCTCAGGAGCCGCAGCCTGTGGCCCTGGGTCAGCCTACCCTGTCTCCCCAGGTGCTGCTGCGGGTGAAGGAGAATGAGCTTCAGTACCTGAAGAAGGAGGTACAGTGCCTCCGGGACGAGCTCCAGACCATGCAGAAGGTGGGTGTGGGGGAGCACTCTGGGGCCCAGCCTGAGAGCAGCACCCCTGCCTCAGCTTCTCTTCTGCTCTCTTCATGCCTCCCACAAAGGTAACACTGTGCCCAGTTACTGACAAGGAAATGTAGACCAGGAAAGGGGAAGTGACAGACCACACTATTCTATTTATTCAGCATTGTTTAATTTTCTTATTATTGTTGAGCCCTACCGTATGCTGGGCGCCACTTAGGTGCTGGGGAATATACCTGCGGGCAGACGGACCTGAATCCCCTCCCACATAGTGCATGTGATCCAGTCGGGACTGGGTCACTCTTGGCTGCCCAGTCCTTGACCAGTTTGGGGCAGGAAGTGGCAGCATTGGTGGCTGTGAGTGGCACTGTGGTTACCGCCCTTAGTGAGCAGACAATGTTTGTTCAAGCAAAGGCATGAGCCTTGGGTCACTCTCTTCCTTTCGCCTCCCTAAGCCCCAGCCTCTCCCTCCAGCAGGATGAAAGTGACAATTAGCCCTAAGCCCAGCATCACCAGGAAGTGCTGGGAGGGATAGGCCCAGGACTGGGGGCTGCAGAGGGCCAGGCCACTCTGTGCTGGCCAGCAGGGAGCAGAGAAGACATGGTCGTCCCCTCCCCGCCCCCCAGGACAAGCGCTTCACCTCGGGAAAGTACCAGGATGTATATGTGGAGCTGAATCACATCAAGACTCGGTCCGAGCAGGAGATTGAGCAGCTGAAGGAGCACCTGCGCCTCGCCATGGCCGCCCTGCAGGAGAAGGAGGGCACGCGCAACAGCCTGGCGGAGTAGAGGTGGGCGCCTTGGACGCCGTGAGGCCTGGACCCACCCACACCTGTCCCGCAAGGGGCTTCCAGTGCTGTGTCTTTGCTCTGGGAGGAGCAGTCCGCCTCAGCCCTCAGCATCCACCCTCGTCTCCCAGGTCTCTCGGTCCACCCAGCTGCAGTCCTTTCAGCCAAATGGGACCAGTGGCCTCCTTTCCTGACAGATGGGAGTCAAACACCGAGCTTCCTCCCCACCCTCTGTGGTCCGCAGGCGCGTGTGCACCTGCCACACACACAGGTACACACAATCACGCGCATGCACACACACACACACACTCGGCATATCTGAGCATGCCCCTCGCACTGGGTCTTACCTTGCACCTTCAGGATTTTCTATGTGAAGAGATTTTTATATAGATTTTTTTCCCAAACACTTTATACTTTTTGAAAATGCTAACCCTGGTGGCCTGTGTCTCCACACTGGCTCTGCTCTGTCTCCAGCCTCTGCTTGGCTTCTGTGCAGTGGCCCTGGCAGTGGACACTGCCCAGGAGGGGTGGGAAGCCAGCCCCCTCCTCCCACCCTACCTCCTACTAACAACTTCCTGCCCTGGGTGGACCCACACCCAGTGGTTATGGACAGAGGGGCGGAGGGAGCCAGCAGTCCCGTGTCCCCTCTGAGGGGCACTGGATGTGGATCCGCTGGTGTCACCCATGAAGGCTCCTCTCTCCTCTGGGAACCTTCTTAACTTAATAAAACATTCCTTTGGCTCAGATGTCCTAGATGGCCAGGCAAGGTGGGACGTGGAGATTGGGGTTTCTTATGGTGTCTTCCAGCTCGCACCCTTTCCTTCCTGATATTGGTGACTGCTGGTGGCTGTGGGCTGCTGAGAATCTAGTTCTTCCACAGGCCAGGGACTGTGACGTTCCTGTGTGGTGCCAGGGAGTCCAGCCCACCCTGACCTACTGAGTCAGTGTGGCTGTCATGTGTCCCAGTGAGTCAGGCCACCTCATTGCCAAGAGGCCTTGAAGCAGGGCCCTGATCCCAGGCCTTGATAAGGGGGCTGGAACAGGGGCTGCCCTTGACCATGGCCTCGGCAGGTCCCCTCCTGTGCTGGAACCTCAGGTGGGTTTTTCTTCCAGGCCTGGCCGAGGCCCCCAGGGACAGGTGTCCCATCATGGCTGGGTGTCAGTCATGGTCACACATGGGGCTGAGCCACAGAAACACAGTGGGTCGGGTCCCAAAGGCTGTGGGACCTCCGAGGAAACCCACACTGGCCACAGCTGCTTTTGGGAGCAGCTTTGAAAGAAGAGTTTTCCACATGGGAAAGTCACGAGGGCCATTGGAGCAGAGGGAACAGCAGCAGAAATCCCAAGCATCACTGGTGCATGCTGGGAAAGACCTGGGGCAGTGATGGCACAGCATCAGGAATTAAAGCTCCGGGTTTACTGTTCCACCAAGGGGATGCAAAGGAAGTGTGGGTGGGGTGGAGAGGGACACCCACAAGCTCTTCACTTTTAAAAGGAAGGGAGGCCTTCAGAAAGCAGTGGCAGAAGTCTTCACTCTGGGCTCTCGTCTCAGCCACGTGCTGCAAGTGAGAGAAGCCAGGCTCCCCAGGCTGTCCACCCACCCAGCCTTCCCCGGGACTCCCTGTCCTGGAGGAGGTCTCCGAGCCACCGGGAGATGAGATGCCTGCAGTTGGTAGCACCACACCCTCAGTCTGAGGCCAGGGCCCGGGCACCCCCCACCCAGCTCCCACCCTCCAGCTTCAATCCCTACGTCAGCCCATCACACCTGCTCTGGCAGCGGCTGACTCACTGGCCTCCCCACTCCCACCCTGTCTCCAGGGCTGCCTGAGTGAGCAGGAAAAAAAACAGGCCAACATGAAAAGCTGCTCCCCATCTGTCGTAAGTCATCAGGCACTTCACATTAAACAGACCGCAAGAGCCGGGTTATGGTGGCACATGCCTGTAATCCTAGCACTGAGGCAGGAAGATCGCAAGTTCAAGTTCCACCTGAGCAATTTAGCACCACCCTGTCTCAAAATAAAAAGAACTAGGGGTAAAGCTCAGGGCAAAGGCCATGGGTTCAGTCCCCAGATTCCCGGTATCACAAGGAGCCAGGAGTGGGGATATAACCTGGTGGGACAGCGCTTGTCTAGCAAGCACAAGGCCCTGAGTTTAATTCCTAGCATCGCAAGAAAGAAAAAGGACTAAGCCAGGGTTCTAGCAGGTGCCCAGCTAACCACCAGGGGAAAATTTCATCACCTCAGTTACACATGGAGTTTGGCCCACACACGTCACTGCAGGGTCTGGCCCAGGCCAACCAGCCCAGCTCCCACCCCAGCTGTTGCTTCCCTCCAGCTGACTCCAGGACATCGCTGACTGGCTTCCCCGTCCAGGCTGTGTTTCCCCGTTGCCATCTGTTAAAACAGGCAGTGCTGTCCCCAGAGGCCAAGTTGGAATTGAGCCACCAGCTGTTGTGTGGCCAACTCCCACCACCTTCATAGCTTAGAATAAGTTTCTGTTAGTGCTCCTGGCCCTGTGGGTGGAGCTGGCTCGCCTGGGCAGTTCTCTGTGTCCCTTCTGCAGCTGTGGTCAAACAGGCCAGGATGGAAGTCCCCCCACTCCCTGTCTGGATGTCCACGATGATGTCTTCCTTATAGGTCTGAGGTCTCAGCTGGGACCTACACAGAAGCCAGGCATGGTGGCACACACCTGTAGTCCCAGCCCTCAGGAGGCTGAAGCAGGAGAATCTCAAGTTGGAACACAGCCTGGATAAATTAATAACTTAAAAGACCTTATCTCAAAAAAAAAAGGGGGGGGTAGAGATAAAGTGCAAAGGTCTTGGGCTTGATCCCCAGTGCCCAAGAAGGAAGGGAGAGGAGAGGGAGAGCAGGAGGGAGAAAGAGATTGGGAGAGGAAACCTAGGTGTATACCTCGAATTAGCCTTGGGAACCTGTGGCATTGCCCCTACCACCTTAGTCAAAATGTCAGAGCCCAGGCTCCAGGAGACAGCACAGCAGCAGGGCCCGAATGCCAGAGGGGCGGGCCATGGGAGCATGGTCCCCTCAGCCTTCTACCCTCCACCCACCTCTCCAGCTCCTCCACCAGCCCTCTAGTGCTGTGCTTCCCCGCTCCGCCCCAGCTCTCCTGTCCTCTCTCACCCTTGGCTTTTGTCACTGGCTGGGCTAACCACGCGTGTCTGTATCCAGACCTTTCTCAGGACTCTGCACCTCTGTCAAGGCCACCCGAAGGCCTGTCTTCCCACCAACCTGCTCAACTTCTCTCCCTCATCCCTCTCCTCCCCTCCTCTTCCTCCCCTCTGCCCTCCCCCTTCCTCTTCCTCCTCTTTTTCTTTATCCTCCCCCTTTTTCTCCTCCTCCTTTTCTTTAGCACCAGCAGTTGCACCCAGGGCCTCTGCTATATCCCCAGCCCTTTTTAAAATTTTTGCTTATGCGATAGGGGCTTGCTAAGTAGCCCAGGCTGGCCTCAAACTTGCAATCCTCCTGCTTAGGCCTCAGAGCAATGAGGTTACAGGCGTGCGCCACCCTTACAGATCCTGCTCCTCTATGAGTGCTCAGACCTGAGTGTGCCTCTGGGTCAGGCCCTGGGGACACAGCATGGACCTAAGCATCCTGTCCTCAGGGTGTCTCTGTCTCCAAGGAGGGTGGGGGCTCCTGAGTGGGCACAGTCAGCACAGAGAGTGTGGCAGCCTGGCCTGGGAGTCGGGGGCTCTGGAAGGGAGCTGGAGCTGCGGGGACCAAGTGTCGGGTGCACCGCATCTCCCTTGGCTCCAGAGGTGGAAGGCACTGCCCAGTGGGGCTGTACACAGCTGCATTTGTTGGGAGCCTGGAGCTTCAAAGGGACCAGGGAGGCCAGTGGTGGCCTTATGTCCTGCCCTAACTTCCTGTCTAACCAGGGGCAAATGCTGGGGCATCTTAGGAGGCCATGCCCTGGCTCAGGCCAGAGCCCCAGGGGAAGTGGGACATAGTGGGCACGTGGGAGCTATCGAAGGCCTCAGATCAGCCCAGGGGCAGCAGGCAGCTGGAGGAGAGCAGAGGACAGAACCTCCAGGAAGAGCAGATCCCCAAGGTGGAGAAGGAGGAAAGGACAGAGAAGCTGGCATGGTGGCCTTCGTGAGCAGGTGCTAAGGACGGAGGAGGCCACCAGGGGCTCTGAATTTGTCAGCACCAAAAACGCACTTCTCCGATGCCCTGTGCCTTTGTGTCCCCGGGGCTTTTCCAAGCCATTGCTCTGTGTCCCCAGCACCCCACTGACCCCTGGACACTGTGGCCAGTCCAGTCCCCCTGCAGTGCCACTTCCTGTCACCAAGGAGGCTGACTTCATTCTGCCTCCATTTTCAAAAGCCAGGGCTGTCTCCCCAGCGCTGCCCCATGCAGGAGGTGTGGGGCCACCCACTCACTCTTGGCCCCAGGGGCCTGTAGGGAGGGGACCCTGCCAGCCAACAGCAGCACATCCTTGGAAAACTGAGAACACAGGCCCCAGTGGCTCTTCACGTTCACACCGCTGCCCTCCCTGACCCAGAGGCCTTCACCCAGCACAGGCACAGTGGGCAGGAGGATGTCCAGGGAGAGGCCAGGTCCAGGGCTCAGGCAGCCTTCTGTGGATACCCTGCCCCACTCTGCAACCTTGGGCAAGTTACATGGCCTTTCAGTGTCTCAGTTTCCTCATCTGTAAAACAGAAACAGTAGCTACCTTGCTGAGTGTTGTGAGGATTGAGAATGAGCTAATACTTTATGCAAAATGCTGAGAAGAGCGTCTGGTGCCTAGTTAAAATGTCATACAGGGCCAGGGATTTGGCTCAGTGGTTCTGCTGCCTGTCTCATAAGCACAAGGACCCGAGTTCAATCCCCGGTACCAAATTAGCTATTGTTATTGTGATTGTTGTGAGGACTGAATGAAATGATGCTGCATTTAAAATGCTACACACACACACACACACACACACACAAATGCTTGACACAAAGCCAGGCATGATCCTAGCACTCAAAAGGCTCAGGGCATGGCCCTAGCCCCCACAAAAATAGCAGAGGTTAGGTCTCCCCATAAACCCACTGGGAAGCCCAGCAGCCAGCCCGGGGGACTAATGGCAGTTTCCAGTACATGAAAGGGCAGGCTGTGACTTTGAGTCACTTGTGTCACCCCTGCGTCGCATTTGTATTTTACAAGGGCCGGGTAGACTCTGAGGCCCAGGAAGGGAGGAGCCTGCTTTGATGGAGCATCTGCCCAAGCACACTTTATAGACAGCACCCCTCTTCATGCTCAGGGCACGCTTTGAAGTACTCGTGACTCTCTCCATTTCACAGGGGAGGAAACCGAGGTCCCGAGAGGGACCGTGACTCACCCAAGGTCAACAATTCAAGAGCTAGACCTTCTGCTCAAGCAGCCTCCCCTGGCAGTAATAACATCCACTTTTGTTGGCCCCTGGCTGGGGCCACACCCAGTAATAAGCATCTCACACTCTGCCTCCTTTAATCCCCCGAACAGCCAGTGGGAAGGCAGGCCAATCATCCCCAGTCTGCCAGGGAGGGGCCAGGGCCCAGCTCAGTACCCTGAGTCACTTGGTTATGGAGCTGAGGTCTGGGTTTTGTCCGGACCTGGTCCAGGGCTTCTCGATGGAACCCACTTAGAAACCAAGTCCCTTAATTCCCCACCTTGGGGGCTGAACTTGGAGAGTAGGGAGGGCATTTCTACACCTCTGCCTCAGTTTCCCTGGAGAAGCAGAGCAATGTATAATCAAACCATCTCCTGAAGGGCTCAGGAAGGCTGCAGGCTCCCAGAGAGGGTAGGAAGGTATTTCAGGGGCACCCACGTGGTAGGCCGGCCCTCTGTCACTGTGTGCATAGTAGAGGGCCCGCCAAGCTTTCTGCCCAGAGTGCCCAACTCTCATGCCCATACCTTCACACCATTCCCTTAGTGCCAAGGCCAGACACTATCCGCTCTGGCTGCCCTGGCCTGGGTGCCTGGCCCGGGTGCCTGGCCCTTGTAAACCCCCTCACAGCTTCAGGCTGGCTCCAGGAGGCTGACAAAGGGGAGGAGGTGCGTCCTGTAGTTGCCCAGTCCCTGCTCAACCATCTACTGGCCCTGTGTCCTTGGCCTAGACAGGTCCAGGGCCATGTCCCAGTGGCCACATCCTCCCTCACAATCAGACACCTAGATGCACTGGCCAAGTGTGCCCAAAAGGTGACCAGTGGAGATGCAGCTGCATCGTTATGAGGCGCCATGGGGTGCTGATGCTCAACTGACCTCTCATGATACTTGGCTGGCCGTGACCACAGGGGCCCCCGAAGTCAAGGCTCTGCTTCGCTTCCTCTGGCTCACCTCTTCACTCATTCATTCCTGGTCCATGGTTCTGCAAAAGTCTGTGGGAGAGGAGAACAGCAGCACGATGGTAGAAGAATTTCTCAGGAGATGGCTGTGGTGGTGCACACACCTGCCAGGAGGATTGCCATGAGTTCAAGGCTACCCTGGGCTACATGAGACCTTGTCTCAAAACAATGAATAAAAAAGGAAGAAAGGAAGGAAACAGTACAAAAAGCAGGGTACGCAACTGTGTGAGGGGGACTCACTGGGTAAAACAAAAAAGAAAATATGTCCAGTGCAGGCTTGCACGTGCACCGCACGTGTTCAGGCTCTCTCAGAAGGGCTCACATATGAAAGCACATCCCGGAAGGAGTGAACCACGTGAAGGGACGCAGGGCACGAAGACCTGGGGAAAGAGTCATGAGATACTTGCGTCCATGTGAGATGCTCCCCCGGGTTCTGAACTGCTGCCTGTGTGCGTGCGTTACCTTTCCCAATGTAAACAGAAATGTGTGGGTGTTTTTTGGTTTCGCTTTGTTTAGTTCTGTCCTTTTTGTAGCTCTGGGGATTGAAGCCTGGACCTTCGTGCTGAATACATTCTCCATCTCTTTTAATTTTGCATTTATTTATTTATTAATTCTTGGGTTTTTGAGACAGGGTCTCAGTATATCGCTCAGTCTGGCCTTGAACTCACTGTGTAGCCCAGGTTGGCCTCAAACTCCTAGTGATCTTCCTGCCTCAGCCTCCAGAGTGCTGGGATCATAGGTGTGTGCTACCATCCCCAGAACCTTTTTATCTTTTTACACTTGATCTTAGCCAAAAGGCCGAGAAGCAATACCCTTTTATCTTTTTGAGAAAGGGTCTTGCTAAATTGCCCAGGCTGGACTCCAACTTGCCCTCCCCCTGCCTCAGCCTCCCAGAGTACTGGGATTATAGGCACCTGGATTAACTAGGAATAAGAAATAAGAAAAGAGCCCCGAACACAGTACATTGTGGGTGGCAGGCTGCAGCCATGCTGGCCTCACACCCCGGCCCCTCTGCTCAGTGACACTGCCTAAGGATGCACCCCTAACCTGAGGGGATGATAAAGGGCTTAAGTGAAGTCGTGAGTGTCCCTGGACAGGTCAAGCTAATTCCAGACATCCGGGTGACACAGGGATGGGCAGAGAGAGAGAGAGGAGAGAGAGAGAGACACACAGACGGCAGGGGCAGCAGAGAAGGGGGAGGCTGCGTGACAGAGGCAACACCTCTGACTCCTCCACTTCCGCTGAGCCTCCAGGGATAAACCAGGGCAAGAGGAGGCCGCTCCAGGCTGGAAGACACTCCCTGCACACGCCCATCTCCACACCACACAGGTGTGGATGCACGGGTTCACAAGTACAGCACCTCTGCCGGTCCTGTGCACTCCTGCTTGTGTCTGCAGCCCACACACTTGTGCATCGGCCTCCAAGGGTGCACACAACAAAGAAAGCCATCTGATGAGCTGTGTGACCTCAGGGAAGTCACTCAATCTCTCTGGGCCCAGTTCCCACCTCTGGCATGGTAATCACAGTATGGACCACATAGGAAGGAGCGAGGAATCCCCGAGACAGTGTCTGTGGCATCCGGAGGGCAGTGTCTAACTGATTCTCACCACCAAGTTTTCCTCCCACCCCCTTTTTTTGTGACAGGGTCTCACTACGTAGCTCAGGCTGGCCTCTAACTTTTGGCAATCCTGCTTCAGCCTCCTGAGCTCCGGGACTACATACAGTATGCACCACCACGCCCGGCTTGTTATGATTTCTAACGCGGATGTTCATGTACATAATCGCACATTTAATGCTACGGTAATGTCACATTACAGCTCATATTTCACAGGACGTGTTACAGTTTTGTGAAGGACAGGCTTAGAGGCTCTGGGTGTGTTTCATCGGCACATACACAAAAGCCTACTCACCTGCTCACAGATCTGGCACACACTTCAAAGTGTGTGTGTGTGTGTGTATGCATGCGCACGCGCGCGCACGCAAGTGCAAGCACTCTACTCACCCCAGCATGTTGACGCTTATTCACCTGCGCACTTGGGCAGACGCGTGAACAGACACACCTGCGCGTGTACCACTCTCCTGCGTCCTCTGCTTCCTCCTCCTAAGCTGAGTGCCGTGCTGGGCAAAGGCAGATGGCCTCAAATGTTGCTCTCCACTGGGCCAAGGCAATCCTCCAGGCCCCAGGCCCTTCTCAGTGTTGGATGCCCCTGGGCAGGAGGCGGCTGTCCTGGATGGAGAGAGAGAGTCAGGATCTCAGGGCGTTTAGTCCGGGGCTCCTAGAGGCCATTCACACGGCTGCCCCGGCGCCCAGTGGACCGACAGGTGAGCAAGTGGACACATTCCGCGAGTATGTGTTTCATCTTTGCCTCCTCTCTGGGCCCAGAGTCCACGAAGATAAGGCTTACATTGGGTATCTCCATTCCCAGCAGCCAGGCAGGTTCCGGTCATCAGTAGATGAAACAAGAAAGATGCTTACCGCCAAGCATGGTGGCATATCCCTGTAATTGTAGCTACTTGGGAGGCTGAGGTCGGAAGAGCACAAGTGCGAGTCCAGCCCAGACAATTTAGTGAGACTCTTTCTTAAAAGAAAAAATAAGACTACGGTGCTGAAAGACTTGGATTCAATCCCCAGCACTACAAAGGAAGAAAGGAAGAAAGAGAGGTATTTTATTTATCTTACCACAAAAAGTCTAAAGGGAAGGACCCAAGGCTGAGCCGCAGTGACCATGCTCAGACTCTGTATACACCTTCCTCTCTGGCCACAGCCTGTCACACACGGCCTCTACCCACAGATGTACCCGTGGCCTTCGATAGCTGACCCGGGTCCAGCTCTCACATCTCCACTGCAGCAAGAGAGGGAATGAAAAGAAGGGACACAGGGCCCACGCTGGGGTCTCCTCCCTGCCTGTAGCAACGAGCTCTAGCACACTTCCGCTGATGCCCTCTCGGCCGGAACTTGGTCACGTGACCACTGGCAGCTGCAAAGCAGTATGGGAAAGGCGGTCTCCTTATGGGTGGGTGGCTGGCTGAGCGCCGCCGCCAAACCCCTGCAATGGGTCACAGTGCTCCACCGGGCTGTGGGTACTGACTCATCTGTACCAGGACTTGCTGACCTCAGCTGCCAAAACTTCAGGGGTCCTCAGCGTGGGGTTTCAGTGTCGGGCTGGGGACACAGAAGCTGTTCTCTCAGCCCGCACACAACAGCGGGCAGGAGCTCACGGTGGGCTTTCCAGGCCAGTGTTTGCATTCTAGCTCCAGGGCCTTTTCCTGCGCATCACTTAAGCTCCCTGGGCCTCACCTTTCTCCTCTACAAAATGGGAACATTCGTCTCCGCCATGAAGGTGCATGACGTCACAAACAGGCACAGGGGAAGCCTGGAAACCCCAGGAGATGAGAGGGAGAAGAGAGTGCGGGGCCTCCTCATCCACAGTGCTCCCCGCCACTGGGAAAGGGCTGGGCTGCTGCCACTGCTACCAAGGGCCCTGGAGAGCTCTAAACCCAGCAGGAGCCAACTGTTTTGCTGTTTTTTCCTTATCCTCTAAATGGAAAAGATTACTCCTTCTCACGTAAGTGAGCAGTATGACAGAAAAGCAGATGAGCTAAAAGAAAAAAGAATCATAATATAGCTACCACCTGGGGCCAGAGATTTAGCTTAGTGGTACCATGCCTGCCTCACAATTGCAAGGTCCTGAGTTTGATTCCTGATTACCACCCCCCCAAATATATCTGTGTATATCTCTACCACCCAGAGATTGAACCCAGGGCCTTCACACTGAACTACATCCCAGCCCTTGTTATTTTAGGACAAGGTCTTGCTAAGTCACTAAATTGTCTGGGTAGAAGTCAAACTTTTGACCTTCCTGCCTCAGCCTGTCAGTGTTGGGACCATGGGAATGTGGCACCATGCTCAGCTTTATATATTCCCTTTAATGAAAAACTGATACTGCTCATGAGAGTCACATTATGTATAGGTTGCCAAAAAGCCTCAAAACGCTTAACCCTTCCCTTATACCCCCATGCTGATAATCAGATCATCTTTGTCCTTCCTGTCTGGCTAGGACTAAGATGTATTCCACTGGCCCCTCTGACTGCTTCACGCAGAAAGTTTTTTTCCCCATTCTTCAATTTTCAAAAATAATGATGAAGCTGGGTGTGGTGACGCACGCCTGTGATTCCAGTACTCAAGAGGCTGAAGCAGGAGGATCGCCACAAATTCAAGGCCAGGCTGGGTTATACCAGCCTGAATTACATGGTGAGACCCTGTCTCAAAAACAACACAAAAACAAAACAAAAACAATGCAGTGAACATCTTCACACCCAAATACATTTGTGTGAATATTTAATTATTTCTTTAAGCTAAATTCCTGTACCGACCTCCTCCGATTTGTGAAAGCTGTCTTCTTGTAAACTGCACGAAGAGAAAAAGCACCCAACATCTGTTTTCAACATTTTCAAACTTTAATCAAAGCCACAAGGAACTGCCAATAAAAGCTGGTGGGCCAGCAGGAGAAAAATCACTGTCCCCACCCTGAATTCATACCAATCTTACCCAGGAGTCAGGACACTGAACTGGCCAAGTCTCTGCCGCCTTGCTGGAGGCTAAACACATAATTTCCAGCCAGGTGTCTGCAACCCCAGCAATAAGGATCACAGCCAACTCTTAACCTGCTCTTGACCTGCGTCAGCAAGTCTCCTGGGATGTAATGACACTCATCTGGTGTGGCGGCGTCATTTGTCAGCTACTCAGCACCCACACATGCTCACAGGCGCTCATGTGCATGTAGTCCTCGTGAAAACTCTGCCAGGGAGATGCGTGATTATCCCTAATGGATGGAATCCCCCAGAGAAGAAACGGAGGCCCGGAAGGGTCAGCTGGACAAGAACCTCTAACCTACAACCGTTAGGCCTGGGGTTTGAACTCAGACAACCAGGTGCTTGAGGTCCAAACCACCCCTTAGTTTACAGGAGGGAGCACCTGGGTGCAGAGAGGGTTAGCAAACAACCTCAGGTCATGCGGTGGATTGGATGCATCTGGTATTGCCCTACATTGCTAGTGCCTAGGGGGTCTTGAACACCTTCAGGGGTCACTCCTCTCTGTACCCAGGATACCTGCAGGAAGTGGCGGATGGCGCCGCTGTGTTGGGGCCCCAGGTGGGCATGGCCGTTGCCAGTGAGCAGCCAGGCTGAGGCGTGGGTCCCTGTGGGAACTGGTGCTGGTCAGGGCGCCATGGGTACAAGGCAGAGAGGAAAGACCTGCTGGTCTGCCCAGCCAGCCTCTCGTAACCGATGATGATTCTCATGTTTAGAGTTTTAGAATTTTAATACAGATGAGTCCAGAATTCTTAGCTTCTGCCATTCTGTTACTCGGAATTCTTTACTGCATATTCCCAGGAAGCTCATGGCTCCTTCTGCCGGGCAGCCTGGGAGGAGGGCGAAGTGCTGAGGACAGTAATCAGGGCTCTTACCCCAAGGGATGGGCCATGGTCTCTTGCTTTGTCATCTCTTCTGGAACCTCTGCTCTGCCCCCCCCCACTGCCCAGGGACCCCCTCCTTATCTCCTCCTCCAGCCAGGCTCTTGCTCCCAGGAAGGGCCCCAAGGTCAAGATCAGCTGACCACCTCCTCTCAGAAATGTGCCCAAAGCCAGGAAAACAGCTGGTGCTGAGGCTTCAAGGTGTTACTGCTTTCTGTAAAAGACCCTCCCTCCCATAGCTCCATGCATCCCGGCTTCCCCGGCCACCAACAGGAGACTCTGCAGGAGGGGAAAAGAACAGGACCTCTGCTGCCCACACATACCTGCCTAGGACTGGAAAGGACTCTGATGGGGCAGGGGATAAGTGAGCAGGAAGCCACCTGAGCAGGGAGGAGACCAGATGCTGGGTTCCAAGCAGCATCTGGGCAGGACCCTGTCTCCTAGGCAAAGCCCAGGGGTGCACGCCTCACCCTGGAGCCAGGGTCTCGGTCTGTGCAGAGCAGGGAAAGAGGAAGGGGTTGCTGAAGCTTTGCAGAGGGTCTGGGCAGGAATCCAGTAAAAAGACCTGCAAAGGAGCCAGGGATTTGGCTCAGTGGTGCTGCCGCCTGACTCAAAAGCACAAGGTCCCAAGTTCGATTCATGGTACAAAAAAAGAGGGCTGCAAAGGGTCTCAGCCCAGAGGCACTGCAGGGGTGGGGTTCTCAGGATGGGGAGAGCAGGTACAGGTGAGTGTGGCACTTGGGACCAGAGCCAGGTCTTTGCCAGCAGACTCCTCAGGCCTTGAATGCTTTTCCTCCAACTTACTCTGCAAACTTCCAAACCCACCAGTGAGTTGCATGTAGTACAATGAACATCTGCATAGTCTCTGCCCAGGTTCACCTGTGCTAACCTGGGCTGCCCCTGCTTCCCTGAGCCCTCTGCTGACAGACAGCGACACCACTTGTACTGTGTTTCCTTGGGGGCAGATGGGACTGGTTCCAGGACATCCCTCGGATACCCACACCCATGGGTGGTAATTGTGTCCCTTAGATAAAATGCGAAGTGCTTGCATATAACCTTCCGCCTGTAGACAGTGTATCTCTAGATTACTTATTCTCACTACACAACGTACGCATTGTGTATCCACTACTACTGGATAGTTACATTGCTTAAAATAATAACAAAGGTAAAAATACTAGTCATGTTCTGCACAGATGTGTTTTTGTTTTTTGTTTTGTTTTGTTTTGGTTTGGTTTTGGTTTTTTGAGACAGGGTCTCACTATGTAGTTGAGACTGACCTGGAACTCACTATGTAGCCCAGGCTGGTCTCGAACTCATAGCGATCCTCCTGCCTCAGCCTCCTGATTGCTGGGATCACAAGTGTGTGCCACCACATCTGGCTCTTGTTTTTTGTATTCTTTTGAGGGGAATACCAGGGATGGAACTTGGGACTTTGTACTTGTGAGGTAGGCAGTGGCACCCGTGAACTAAATCCCTGGCCCTGTTTTTTGTGTTCTTGATGATAGTCGTTCTGACTGGGGTGAGATGGAATCTCAGTGTCGTTTTAATTTGCATTTCCCTAATGGCTAAAGATGTTGAACACTTTCTCATTACTTATTGACCACTTGTACTTCTTTTGCGAAGTCTCTGTTGGATTTTATTTGTTGACTAGGCTCTTGGGTATTTTTGGTGTTAAGTTTTTTGAATTCTTTATCCACTCCAGGTTTACCTTTTTGAGGTAGAGTAGCTGGCGGAGATACCTACCATTCTGCAGGCTGCTGCTTTGCTCTCTTGGCTGTGCTGGGATCTGTCAGATCCATGCAGCTCCATTTTTTTTTTTTTTTTTTCTGGTTCCAGGGATTGAACTCTGGTCCTTGCACTTGCAAGGCAGGCAGTGAAACCACCGAGCTACATCCCCAGCCCCACATGCAGCTCCATTTCTTAATTCCTGCTATTATTTCCCAAGCCAGTGGAGTCTTTTCAGGAGGGTTTTGCCTGTGCCTGTATTTCAAACTTTTCCCTTCTGTTTTCTTCTAATCGTTTTGAAGTTTCAGGTCTTATTCCCAGGTCTTTAATCCATTTTGAGTTGATTTGTGTATCGGATTTCAGTCTTCTACAAATGGGTACCCAGTATCCCAGCACTGTTTGTTAAAGAGGCCGTCTCTTTCCCAGTGTAGTGTTTTTGTTGTTGTTGTTGCTGTTTCATTTTGTTGGTACTGGGGATCGAACTCAGGACCTTGCACTTGCCAGGCAGGCACAGCACCACTGAGCTACATCCCTGGCCCCTTTTTTCCAGTGTAGATTTCCATTTCTTCATCCAGAATCAGATGGCTGTAGCTGTGCAGGTTTGTTTCTGTGTCCATGGTTTTATTCCCTTGGTTTACAAGCCTACTTCCATGCCAGTACCATGTTGTTCCTGTTAGAACTTTGGACTATAATTTGAAATCAGGTATTGGGATGCTTCTAGCCTTGCTCTTTTTGCTTAGGGTGGCTTTGGCTATTTTGTTTTTGTGTGTGTGTGTATTTCCATATGAATTTTAGGACTTTTTCCTACTTCTGTGAAGAATATCATTGGATTTGATGGGCATCGCATTGAAACTAGGTCATTTTTAGCAATATGACCATTTTAACAATATTAAATCTGCCGGTCTACAAACATAGGAGGTCTTTCAATTTTCCCATTGTCTCCTTTGATTTCTTTCTTTGGGTGTTAAAAAAATGGTATTAGGGCCGGGGATTTAGCTCAGTGGTGCTGCTGCCTGCCTCACAATGGCAAGGTTCTGAGTTCAATCCCCAGTACCAATAAATATATATATATATATTATATATAAATATGCAGCTTTTAATTTATTTTTTTTTACTTAAAAAGTGGAACAATACAATGTATATGTATGTATATATCTGTCATCAAATCAAATGCAATGGAACTGATATTTAAAAAAATTTTTTGGAGTATTGGGGATTGAACTCAAAGCCTTCACACTGAGTTGCACCCCCAGCCTTTCTTATTGTTTGTTTTAGGAAAGGGGATTGCAAAATTACTACATTTCCCAGCTTGGGCTTGAACTTTTTTTTTTTGGTACTGGGGATCGAACTCAGGATCTTGCGCTTGCAAGGCAGGCAGCGGAACCACTGAGCTAAATCCCCGGCCCTGGGCTTGAACTTTCAACCTTCCTGCCTCAGCCTCCCAGATTGCTGGTATCACAATTGTGAGCCACCATGTCCAGCTGAAAGGTCTTGATTTTATAGCCCCCAGCCATGAGCCAGTTCTCAGAACAAACAGCCACTGCTAATGTGCAGTGTGACCCACACACCCACGGCCCGCCCGGAAGCAGCTCGGAGGGCGCCTGTCACCTGTCACAGTGTTCGGCTGTCTTTTAATCAAACTCTCCTGCATCTCACACATTTATTAGTGAGAAGCCCAGCATCTCCCTCTTGAGGTCTCTTCCAGCCCAGCCATGAGCCAGTTCTCAGAACAAACAGCCACTGCTAATGTGCAGTGTGACCCACACACCCACGGCCCGCCCGGAAGCAGCTCGGAGGGCGCCTGTCACCTGTCACAGTGTTCGGCTGTCTTTTAATCAAACTCTCCTGCATCTCACACATTTATTAGTGAGAAGCCCAGCATCTCCCTCTTGAGGTCTCTTCCAGAATTGCCTGAGAATCCCAAGAGTTGCTGTGTCTCGAAGTCATCCCACGTCACAGGGCTGGGGGACACAGCCCTCTCAGTCCCTTGGCCCAGTCCGGCCCTGGCTGCTGACTACAAATGACACAGAGAGGGTGGGTCCCTCGGCCCAACCACAAGTGGTGTCTGCCTGCCTTATCAGCCCCTGCCTTTCTCCAAGCTTGGTCACTGCCCACACCCCTCGCACACCAGGAGTTATTTCCTCTGAGGTCCAGGTGCCCTCTGACAGCCGACTTTGGACAGGACTGTCCAGATGCCCAGGTAGGGCTCACCCTACTGAGCCTCACAAGGGAGGGGCTGGGACCCTGGGGTCTCCTTCCTGCTAAGGCTGTCCAGCTACCCACCTGTTTCCAAGGTGGGAAGGAAATTTTGTTTTGTTTTTTGTGGCATTGAGGACTGGGGCTAGAGTGTTTACATTTAGCTACATCTTCAGCCCTTTTTTATGTTTTATTTTTGAGACACATGGTCTTGCTAAATCCTCCAGGCTGGGCTTGAATTTGTGATCTTCCTGCCTCAGCCTCCCCGAGGGCTGAGATTACAGCTGTGCCCCTCCATGCCTGGCTACAAAGGAAGGGATAATAATAGTAACGGCAGAGGGTTGAATACATCAACAGGTCACTTTAACACAGGAACTGCCCAATAAATATGAACTATGATCATATACCTGTGTGCCGCTAAGTTTCCTATTTTATAAAAATAAGATCTCTCACACATATTTTCCTTAGCTTGCCTTCTGAAATTAATATAGGGCCGATATGCTGTCAGTCTACACGAGTCCGAGTCACTGAGCCTTCCAAAGGCTAAAGCAAGCTGGGTGAGCCGATGCTCACCTGTAATCCCTGCTACTGCGGAAGCTGGGCAGGAGGGTCACAAGTTCAAAGTCAACCTGAGCAACTTGGTGAGACTTGGTCTCAAAGTAAAATAAAAAAGGCTGGGATGGAGCTCAGTGGTAGAGCACTTGCTTAGCATGCACGAGGCCCTGGGTTCCACCTTCAGTACTGCAGATAAGATAAAAGAACAGTGTCCAGGCAAGGAAGAAAGCTACCTCTGCAGGAGCAAAACCTCAGTGTTTGCCTTGGGAATGATTTCCCTCACTGGAGAATTTAGAAACCAGTTCAGGTTGACCTTAGATCAGTTAAAGTTTAACTGCTGGGCCATTCCTGCTTTTTTCTGTCTTGGTCTGGGAGTGTTTGTTTTTGTGTTCATTCACCTCTCCTTCCACGTGAGATAGCGCCTGGTTTCCTATCCAGGGAGAAGTGAGTGAGAGTTTGCCTCTGAGGGTGAGGTCAGGAAGGACCAGGACCACCAGGGGTGCCACCAAAGAGAGGCTCAGGTCAGACTCCCCGGCCGAGGCATCTCTGACTCACTTACCTTTGCTTCCGCTCCAGAAAACCAGAAGTCTTCCATTTCTTCCTCACCACCCCCCGCCAATCAACCCTTCATGTCATCCTTGGATTTGTCCCCCAATATTCTTGTCGTCGGCACCCCCTACTTTTGAGACAGGGTCTCCCTATGTAGCCCAGGCTGGCCTCAAACTTGCAGTGTGTAGCCTGGGCTACACAGTGAGATTCGAAATTATCTTCTGCAGCTTAACATTGCAAGATGAAAATTCTCCAGTGGTTTCTCCCTGCACTTAGAACAAATCCCACCTCTCTCGGGGTGCCTCAGCACATCCCTGCCCTAGGGCTCGAGGCAGCCCACACAGCTGTCCCTGTCACCAATCTCCTCCCCTCCTCTGTAGAGTGTGTCACAATCACAGGAACAGTCAAGCCTCACGAGGGTGAGCGAACCTTCGTCCTGTGCACGCTAGGCGCCAATAAGTGTGCAAGCACAACCCACACCTGTGCCTCTCCCTGCACGGGGGTGGTGGCTTCTGCCCTGCAGTTGGGGCTCATACCTGGGGTAGATGAGGCAGATGGAGGAACAGAGGTCCTGAGGGGACTCGGGCAAGACTTGGAGACAAAGGGTGAACAGGGGAAAGAGGGACCCGTGGCAGTCCCTCACTTGAGAACGACAGCTCTGGGTCCCATCTTTTCAGCTCAGCCCTGTTACTCTTTGCCTGTGGGCCTGGCAGAAATACAGACTGCCCCCACCTGGACGAGGTAGCACTTGGAGTCTTTTAATTGAAAAGCAACCCGTAGTAGCTGGGTATGATAGTACACACCTGTGATCCCAGAACTCTGGGGGGGTGAGCCAACAGGACTACAAAGTTGAGCCCACCCTGGGCAATTTAGCAGTTTAGTAATACTTCATCTCAAAATAAAAAAGGGCAAGCCAGGTGGCGCAAAACTGTGATTCCCAACACTGGAGAAGCTGAGGCAGGACAATCACCAAGAGTTCGAGGTCAGGCAGGACTACAAAGTGAGTTCAAAATCAGCCTAAACTACATAGTGAGACCCTCTATCAAGAAAACCCAAAACTCAAAACCACAACAATGACAAAAAGGGACAGGGATAAAGCTCAGTGTGAAGGCCTTGGGTTCAATCCTAACCAAATCCAGCAGTTTTACCAAGGCCCCTCCCTCCCTCCCTCCCAGCGCAGCAGGACACAGGAACTGCACAGCAGGCTCCCAGCCTCCAGCCCAACTAGGATTTGTCGGAGCCTGGCAATTGCCCCGGCCCTGGGTGGGACTGCCCTCTTGCCATTGGTTCTCAGGTGGTGCTGGGGTGGCCGTGGAGGGATTCTGCTCAAGTCTTCAGCCCCTGGCAGTGTGCATGTGAAGCAAGTGTGCAGGCCCAGAACAATGCCCCCAAAGATGCCCATGTCCTTAGCCCACCCACATGGCTAGAGGGTCTCACTCTCTTCCTGCCTCTGCCTCCCAAATAGCTTAGGTTACAGGTGTGTACCAACAAACCCGGAGTGAAGTATTCTTAATGCTGGGGACCCATACTTCCTTCCTTCCTTCCTTTTTTTTTTTTTAAGCAGGGTCTCACTATGTAGTCCAGGCTGGCCTTGAACTTGTGATCCTCCTGCCTCAGCCTCCCGACTGCTGGGATTGCAGGCATGCACCACGGCCCCTGGCTCTGACCACACATTTTAAATGGTGAAGATGATATGTCATAAGTATTTTACCACAATTTGGAAAATGAAAGGAAAGGCGGCTCTGGATACAGTGGCCACCATCACATACCAAGGCCATCCCCCACCCGGAAGAAGGCTCCGTCTGGGGAAGTTGTACCATCTGTCACCAGGAAGGGCCACACAAGTCCACTCGTTGCTCAACAGAGGTAAGTGAGGGGTCCCCCACTTAAGAACCAGAGGATCATATTACATCCTGCCTTCCAACAGGAGGGAACACGGTCACCAGGATTCTGAAAGGCCTCTGTCCCTCCATCCCTGGGCTGCGGAGCCCCCAACCCTCATCCACTGTGGTTTCCTTCTGCATTTGCTCTCTGAGAGAAGCGCCAGGGGAGGCGGCTAAGCACTTTGACGGCAGGCTGGCCTCGATTTGAAATCCAGCTCCTCTCCCAGCTGGCTGTGCGACTGCGGCCAAGTTGCTTCACCTCTCTGATTCACGCATTGCCCGATATCCCTCAGGGGCACAGAACTGCCCCAGGTGAGGAAGGCTGGGATGGTGCAAGACAGAGGAGCTAAACAAGAGGCGCCCTCTCCCAGTCCCCATCCCGTGAGAGACCCGCCAGCCGCCCACTCTCACCGCCTCACTCTCTCCTCCAGACGGGCACCTGACCCTGTCTCTGTCCCCACAGCTACCCTCACTGGACACCTTCCAAAAAGCCACAGCCCTGCCCTGCGGCTCTGCCTTCTGCTTGGCTCCAGGGTGAACCCCGCCCCCGGCCCCACCTTCCCAGTTTCCCCCTTCTGGGCGCCGTGCCTTGTGGCCAGGAGCTCACTGCTCCCCTGGAAACCCCACTCACCCTTCACAGCCAGCTCCAGCTGTAACCCCCAGCTCAGCCCTGCAGAGCGCCGCACTTCCGCTGGTCCTCAAGGATAGATGTCTCCAAGCAAAGCGGAAGGGGCTGCCAGCGGCCACAGGTCCCTCTCTCGGAACTCGGGCCAGGTGTCTTCAGTGACCACCACGCCACAGGAAGGACACTGTCTGCTGCCCAGCGGGCGACATGCAACAGGACTGGCCTCTCCCTCCCACTCCCTGACACGCTCTTTGCTCACCAACTGCCCCCCCCGTGCACACACACACACTCACACTCGCACACACCTCTTTTCCTGTCCACCTCTCCTGGTTCCTCCTACTTGGTGTCCTTTGCAGATGTCCCCGGCCCCGTCCTTGTCCTGTTGTCTGATTGTCCCTCCACTGCTACCACCTGGCCAAAGTGCCACTCTCTCACCTGCATGCCACCACAGCCCCCACCCTGGCTCCTGCCCTTGCCTACCCTCTGCAGCCTCTTCCCAGAGCTGAGTGTGGCACAGATCATGTCTCACCTCTGCTCAGGACTCTCCCGCAGTAACTGTCTCACTCAAAGTGAAAGCCAAAGTCCCTCCAATGGACCAAAACCTTACATTATTAGGTGCCCGCTGTACTTAACCACATCCACCTGCCTTTTTGTTTTGTTTGGTTTGGTTTTTTGAGACAGGGTCTAACCATGTAGCTGAGACTGACCTGGAATTCACTATGTCACCCAGGCTGGTCTCAAACTCACAGTGATCCTCCTGCCTCAGCCTCCTGAGTGCTGGGATTACAGGTGTGCGCTACCAAGCCTGGCTTCCACCTGCCTTTTTAGTCATCTCATTGCCCTCCTGTACTCAGCCATGCTGTACATTCCTGCCACGGGGTCTTTGCACAAGCTGTGCCTGCTACTTGGAAGATTTTTCTTCTGAGAATAGGAATGGCTTCTTCCCTCACCTTCTTCAGATCTCAACTCAAATGTCAGCTACTTAAGGAGGCCTCTGGGACCACCCTATTTAAAACTGCAGACCACCTGCGCTCAGTATAGCCTAAACCCCTACCCTGCTGTTTCTTTGCAATCATGGTGTGACAAAGAAGTATTGAAAGTATTGTGTACTTTACTTCTTAGAACATCTGCTCCACAAGGATAAGAATCTCCCCGCAGCCATATCCCAGGGCTGGCAAAAATTAAGCACGTACACTAGGAGTCCTGAGTGCAGCAGGAGTGGACCTCTTGCCAAGACCATGGTGGAAGGGTCGGGGATTTAACTCAGTGGTGCCGTCGCCTGCCTCACAAGCACAAGGTCCCGAGTTCAATCAGTACTAAAAACACAACGACAAAACAAAAAAACCAACATCGTACCAGTGGAAGGGCTGTAGACACTGGTACTGCCCCAGTTAAACAGACCCCAGCACGCTAATGCGATTTACACTTTTAGACTCAGGAGTTCGTGTCCCTCTCACTGTAGTCCTAGAGGCACGTGGAGCCCCCTTTAGACAGCTGTAGAAAGTGAGGTTATCCCACCCGAGGCGGCGGGCCGGAGTCTCCGGAGGGTCAGGCTGGGCTGGAGACTACATTTCCCAGGAGCGTCTGCAGGCGGGGCAGGGCGGGCGGGCTTTATAGGGCCTCGCGTTCCAGGGGGCGCTGGGGGTGGGCCGGAGGGCAGCAGGAGAAGAGGCAGTGGGTGGGCCCGGCTGGAACCGAGCCCCCCCTCGCCCTGCGGCGTGTAGGATGCCAGGCAACCTGTCTCACTTTGTCCCCCCACGGCCCTGGGCGCCCAACGCCCAGAGAACCCCCCTTCCCCCCCAGGCCCCCGACAGGCGGAGGAGAGGCGGGGATCCCTGCCGTCCCTGGAGAAGGGCGACAGCACGCTGGAAGCCTGGACGCCCCACCCAGCTCCAGTTCCGGGGGAGAATTCCAGGTCGCTGGGATGGGCGGGGAGAAGAGACGTGCGCGATAGCTTGGAATGAAGGCTGGCGATCGCGGTAGCTGAGCCTCACGGTCTCCCCATTCCTCCCTAAGCCCCGCGGCCACCACAGTAAAATTGGGGTTGTGCAGGTAGGGATATTACCAGCCCCCAGGCGGGAAGCACGGGATATGGATCCCGGCTGAGAGCACTTTGCAAACTGCAATGCGCTGGGCGATTGAAAAAAAAAGTCAACATTGTGCTATTGGATTCCTGCAGTAATTCTCAGCCAGGTGGCGGTGACAACGTCTCTGAAGAGCGCCGCGTGGAAAACATCTCAGATATGGGGGTAGCTATGGGGGGGGTGTTTCCCCCCACCGAGGTCTTAGTGGGAACCAGTAGGATTGTTTTTGAAAAAAGGACCAAAACAAACCTACCACGGTATTGTTTTGTTCAACTTGGCGGGTTGACATCATCGAAGTAAGAACCTT
Source organism: Fukomys damarensis (assembly GCF_012274545.1). Taxonomy (NCBI): domain Eukaryota; kingdom Metazoa; phylum Chordata; class Mammalia; order Rodentia; family Bathyergidae; genus Fukomys; species Fukomys damarensis. The sequence goes on along the minus strand of NW_022900931.1, from coordinate 9,385,854 downwards.
GACCTTTGAACTAACTTGGCCCTTCAAGGGCTCCGCCTTTCCTGCCTGTGCCACGGAAATAAGCCCAGGGAGCACCGCTTCTAACGATTTTGGCCTCTCCTCCCCCCTCCACTAATCACTGGGATTAATCCATCCCCTGATGTTGGGGGACCCTGGTCTGACTCCTAAGTGCAGTAGCAGCCCTCCCGTAACCCCCTAACTACGACCTCATCTCTCCCTCCCCTCCCCCTCCCCTGCAGGACCTAGGTATCTGTGAACAGCTCCCGGGCCTTAGCAGGGACGCGTTCTTCATTTTGATCAGCTACAAACTCTCACTCCCAGGGTATTGTTTAATTAAAGAGCCTTATTTCGAAGGGAAGAAAAGTGGATTTGTTGAGGGAGTGTGCCAAGGGGCAAGCATCCCCCAGAATCTTAGCCCAGGGCAGCGGCCAAGTAGATAACGGCACGTGCGTAGCAGGTCTGCCGCAGACAAGGGCTCTTAAGGTGTTCGGGGTCCCTTTCGCTGGTCTCTGAGCTCCTAAAGTCCCTCCGAATGCCAGGACTCCCTACAGCGCCTGGCACCCCTCGTCCGCTTCGTATCTACCTGCCTGGTCGCACCCGGGAAGATGTATGTATTTTAACAAAGGCATTGCATAGTCCCAGGAAAATGGCGGTGGTCCCAGCCACGGATCCTTACACAACTGCACCCTTCCCGAGGATTAGTCACGACCCAAGGAACGCGACCCCTCCTATGCCTACCCCATAGAGCCCCGTTTTTCCCAAGTCTCTAAAGCACTCATGGCCTCTCTTCATTGCAGGGGCCCCCAAGAACGGTCTCTGGTTAGAGACATAGGGGCAGCTCCTCCATTGTGGACCGCCCCCCCAACACACGCACCACCTCCAGAGGTGTTGGGAGTAGGGACTGGACCCCCACGCTGGGCACTGGGATGAGGGGGCAGCGAGCTCTACCTCACACCCCCCAAAACTCCCAAGCTGAGTGAGGCATGTAAATGAACTCTCCGTTAGGATACAGGGCAGATGTGGGGGTCTCTGAGGACAGTAGGACACCGGGAAGACCCCCTCCATGTCTCTCTGGAGACCCAGGCAGCACTGGAGGTTCAGCCTCCGGAGGTAACCTCAAAGCAGAGGTCTGGGGGCGCGCTGTGTTAAGAGACGCCCCAGGAGGGGGAAGGGACAAAGTTTGAAAGTATCCTTCCAACTCTTCCTGGGAAAGTATCCTTGGGGGCCCCAAGGACAGAGAGGGGGTAGGGGTACTGGGGGGCCAGTGGTGGGGTGACTCCTGAGAGGC